>NW_026047644.1:1307328-1960993 GCF_023864345.2 Schistocerca serialis cubense | reverse complement strand
TCGGCATTACGCCTTTTGTATTTAATTAGGATGCAATATCTGTGTTTCATCGTTAATAAGAAGGTCAGAGGGATACAGTAAACCTGAAGTGATACATCGGAATCTATAACTAGTGTCACAGGAATGTTTCCAAACATAATCAGTAAGAAGAGTCAGTCTTCTTGTACTTAAGTCGGCATTGTGCCTTTCCTATTTAATTCCGATGCAATTTCAGTGTTTCATCGTCAATAAGAAGGTCCAAGGGATACAGTAAACCTGAAGTGAATCATCGTAATCTATAACTAGTGTCACAAGAATGGTTCTAAACATAGTCAGTACGAAGAGTCAGTCTTCTAGTACTTAAGACGTCATTGTGCATTTTGTATTTAATTCCGATGCAATATCAGTGTTTCATCGTCAATAAGATTGTCACAGGGATACAGTGACCCTGAAGTGAAGCATCGGAATCTGTAACTAGCGTCACAGGAATGGTTCAAAACATAGACTGAAAGAAGAATCAGTCTTCTTGTACTTAAGTCCGCATTGTGCCTTTTCTATTTAATTCCGATGCAATTTCTGTGTCTCATCGTCAATAAGAAGGTCCAAAGGATACAGCAAACCTGAAGTGAAGCATCGGAATCTATAACTAATGTCACAGGAATCGTTCAAAACATAGACAGTAGGAAGAGTCAGTCTTCTTGTACTTAAGTCGGCATTGAGCATTTTGTATTTATTCCGAAGCAATTTCTGTGTTTCATCCTCAAAAAGAAGGTCAGAGGGATACAGTAAACCTGAAGAGAAGCATCGGAATCCGTAACTAGTGTCACAGGAACGGTTCAAGACATAGACAGTAGGAAGAGCAAGTCTTTTTGTACTTAAGTCGGCATTACGCCTTTTGTATTTAATTCCGATGCAATATCTGTGTTTCATCGTCAATAAGAAGGTCCAAGGGATACAGTGAACCTGAAGTGAAGCATCGGAATCTGTAACTAGCGTCACAGGAATGGTTAAAAGCATAGTCAGTAAGAAGAGTCAGTCTTCTTGTACTTAAGTCGGCATTGTGCCTTTTCTATTTAATTCCGATGCAATTTCTGTGTTTCATCGTCAATACGAACGTGCAAGGGATACAGTAAACCTGAAGTGAAGCATCGGAATCTATAACTAGTGTCACAGCAATGGTTCAAAAGATAGTCAGTAAGGAGAGTCAGTCTTCTTATACTTAAGTCGGCATTGTGCCTTTTCTATTTAATTCCGATTAAATTTCTGTGTCTCATCGTGAATAAGAAGGTCCAAGGGATACAGTAAACCTGAAGTGAAGCATCGGAATCTATAACTAGTGTCACTGGAATGGTTCAAAACATAGACAGTGAGAAGAGTCAGTCTTCTTGTACTTAAGTTGGCATTGTGCCTTTTCTATTTAATTTCGATGCAATTTTATGTGTTTCATCGTCAATAAGAAGGTCAGAGGGATAAACTAAACCTGAAGTGAAGCATCGGAATCTATAACTAGTGTCACAGGAATGGTTCAAAACATAGTCAGTAAGAAGAGTTAGTCTTCTTGTACTTAAGTCGGCATTGTGCCTTTTGTATTTAATTCCGATGCAATATCTGTGTTTCAACGTCAATAAGAAGGTCAGAGGGATACAGTAAACCTGAAGCTAAGCATCGGAATCTATAAATAGTGTCACAGGAATGGTTCAAAACATAGACAGTAAGAAGGGTCAGTCTTCTTGTACCTAAGACGGCATTGTGCCTTTTGTATTTAATTCCGATGCAATATCTGTGTTTCATCGTCAATAAGATTGTCAGAGGGATACAGTAACCCTGAAGTGAAGCATCGGAATCTGTAACTAGCGTCACAATAATGGTTCAAAACATAGACAGTAAGAAGAATCAGTCTTCTTGTACTTAAGTCGGCATTGTGCCTTTTCTATTTAATTCCGATTAAATTTCTGTGTCTCATCGTCAATAAGAAGGTCCAAGGGATACAGTAAACCTGAAGTGAAGCATCGGAATCTATAACTAGTGTCACTGGAATGGTTCAAAACATAGACAGTAAGAAGAGTCAGTCTTCTTGTACTTAAGTTGGCATTGTGCCTTTTCTATTTAATTTCGATGCAATTTTATGTGTTTCATCGTCAATAAGAAGGTCAGAGGGATAAACTAAACCTGAAGTGAAGCATCGGAATCTATAACTAGTGTCACAGGAATGGTTCAAAACATAGTCAGTAAGAAGAGTCAGTCTTCTTGTACTTAAGTCGGCATTGTGCCTTTTGTATTTAATTCCGATGCAATATCTGTGTTTCAACGTCAATAAGAAGGTCAGAGGGATACAGTAAACCTGAAGTGAGGCATCGGAATTTGTAACTAGTGTAACAGGAATGGTTCCAAACACAGTCAGTAAGAAGAGTCAGTCTTCTTGTACTTAAGTCGGCATTGTGCCTTTTGTATTTAATTCCGATGCAATTTCTGTGTTTCATCGTCAATAAGAAGGTACAAGGGATACAGGATACCTGAAGTGAATCATCGTAATTTATAACTAGTGTCACAGGAATGGTTCAAAACATAGTCAGTACGAAGAGTCAGTCTTCTTATACTTAAGTCCGCAATGTGCCTTTTGTATTTAATTCCGATGCTATTTGTGTGTTTCATGGTCAATGAGAAGGTCAGACGGATACAGTAAACCTGAAGTGAAGCATCGGAATATATAACTAGTGTCACAGGAATGGTTCAAAACATAGACAGTAAGAAGGGTCAGTCTTCTTGTACTTAATTGGCATTGTGCCTTTCGTATTTAATTCCGATGCAATATCTGTGTTTCATCGTCAATAAGAAGGTGCAAGGGATACAGTAAACCAGGGCTATACAGTAAATCTGAAGTGAAGCATCGGAATCTATAACTCGTGTCACAGGATTGGTTCAAAACATAGACAGTAGGAAGAGTCAGTCTTCTTGTACTGAAGTCGGCATTGTGCCTTTTCTATTTAATTCCGATGCAATTTCTGTGTTTCATCGTCAAAAAGAAGGTCAGAGGGATACAGTAAACCTGAAGTGAAGCATCGGAATCTATAACTGGTGTCACAGGAATGGTTGAAAACAATCAGTAAGAAGAGTCAGTCTTCTTATACTTAAGTCGCCATTCTGCCTTTTGTATTTAATTCCGATGCAATTTCTGTGTTTCATCGTCAATAGGAAGGTCAGAGGGATACAGTAAACCTGAAGTGAAGCATCGGAATATATGAGTAGTGTCACAGGAATGGTTCAAAACAGTCAGTAAGAAGTGTCAATCTTCTTGTACTTAAGTCGGCATTGTGCCTTTTGTATTTAATTCCGATGCTTTTTCTGTGTTTCATCGTCAATAAGAAGGTCCAAGGGATACAGCAAACCTGAAGTTAAGCATCGGAATATATAACTAGTGTCACAGGAATGGTTCAAACATAGACAGCAAGAAGAGTCAATCTTCTTGTACTTAAGTCGGCATTGTGCCTTTTGTATTTAATTCCGATGCATTTTCTGTGTTTCATCGTCAATAAGAAGGTCCAAGGGATACAGTAAACCTGAAGTGAAGCATCTGAATCTATAACTAGTGTCACAGGAATGGTTCAAATCATAGACAGTAAGAAGAGTCAGTCTTCTTGTACTTAAGTCAGCAATGTGCATTTTGTATTTAACTCCAATGCAATTTCTGTATTTCGTCGCCAATAAGAAGGTCCAAAGGATACAGTAAACCTGAAGTGAAGCATTGGAATCTATAACTAGTGACACAGGAATGGTTCAAAACAGTCAGTAAGAAGAGTCTGTCTTCTTGTACATTGTGCCTTTTGTATTTAATTCCGATGCAAATTCTGTACTTCGTCGCCAATAAGAAGGTCCGAAGGATACAGTAAACCTGAAGTGAAGCGTCGGTATCTATAACTAATGTCACAGGAATCGTTCAAAGCATAGACAGTAGGAAGAGTCAGTCTTCTTGTACTTAAGTCGGCATTGTACCTTATCTATTTAATTCCGATGCAATTTCTGTGTTTCATCGTCAATAAGAAGGTCACAGGGATACAGTAAACCTGAAGTGAAGCATCAGAATCTATAACTAGTGTCACAGGAATGGTTCAAAACATAGTCAGTAAGAAGAGTCAGTCTTCTTGTACTTAAGTCGGCATTGTGCCTTATCTATTTAATTCCGATGCAATATCTGTGTTTCATCGTCAATAAGAAGGTCAGAGGGATACAGAAAACCTGACGTGAGGCATCGGAATCTATAACTAGTGTCACAGGAATGGTTCAAAACATAGTCAGTACGAAGAGTCAGTCTTCTTGTACTTAAGTCGGCATTGTGCCTTTTGTACTTAATTCCGATGCTATTTCTGTGTTTCATGGTCAATAAGAAGGTCAGAGGGATACAGTAAACCTGAAGTGAACCATCGGAATCTATAACTAGTGTCACAGGAATGGTTCAAAACATAGACATTAAGAAGGGTCAGTCTTCTTGTACTTAAGTCTGCATTGTGCCTTTTGTACTTAATTCCGGTGCAATATCTCTGTTTCATCGTCGATAAGAAGGTGCAGGGTTATACAGTAAATCTGAAGTGAAGCATCGGAATCTATAACTAGTGTCACAGGATTGGTTCAAAACTTAGACAGTAGGAAGAGTCAGTCTTCTTGTACTGAAGTCGGCATTGTGCCTTTTCTATTTTATTCCGATGCAATTTCTGTGATTCATCGTCAAAAAGAAGGTCAGAATGATACAGTAAACCTGAAGTGAAGCATCGGAATCTATAACTGGTGTCACAGGAATGGTTCAAAGCAGTCAGTAAGAAGCGTCAGTCTTCTTACACTTAAGTCGCCATACTGCCTTTTGTATTTAATTCCGATGCCATTTCTGTGTTTCATCGTCAATAAGAAGGTCGGAGGGATACAGTAAACCTGAAGTGAAGCATCGGAATATATAACTAGTGTCACAGGAATGGTTCAAAACAGTCAGTAAGAAGAGTCAATCTTCTTGTACTTAAGTCGGCATTGTGCCTTTTGTATTTAATTCCGATGCATTTTCTGTGTTTCATCGTCAATAAGAAGGTCCAAGGGATACAGCAAACCTGAAGTTAAGCATCGGAATATATAACTAGTGTCACAGGAATGGTTCAAACATAGACAGTAAGAAGAGTCAATCTTCTTGTACTTAAGTCGGCATTGTGCCTTTTGTATTTAATTCCGATGCATTTTCTGTGTTTCATCGTCAATAAGAAGGTCCAAGGGATACAGTAAACCTGAAGTGAAGCATCGGAATCTATAACTAGTGTCACAGGAATGGTTCAAATCGTAGACAGTAAGAAGAGTCAGTCTTTTTGTACTTAAGTCAGCAATGTGCATTTTGTATTTAATTCCAATGCAATTTCTGTATTTCGTCGCCAATAAGAAGGTCCAAAGGATACAGTAAACCTGAAGTGAAGCGTCGGTATCTATAACTAATGTCACAGGAATCGTTCAAAACATAGACAGTAGGAAGTGTCAGTCTTCTTGTACTTAAGTCGGCATTGTGCCTTTTGTATTTAAGTCCGATGCAATTTCTGTGTTTCATCGTCAAAAAGAAGGTCAGAGGGATACAGTAAATCTGAAGTGAAGCATCGGAAACTGTAACTAGTGTCACAGGAATGATTCAAAACATAGACAGTAGGAAGAGTCAGTCTTTTTGTACTTAAGTCGGCATTGTGCCTTTTGTATTTAATTCCGATGCAATTTCTATGTTTCATCGTCAATAAGAATGTCAGAGGGATACAGTAACCCTGATGTGAAGCATCGGAATCTGTAACTAGCGTCATAGGAATGGTTCACAACATAGACAGAAAGAAGAGTCAGTCTTCTTGTACTTAAGTCGGCATTGTGCCTTTTCTATTTATTTCCGATGCAATTTCTGTGTTTCATCGTCACTTAGAAGGTCCCAGGGATACAGTAAACATGAAGTGAAGCATCGGAATATATAACTAGTGTCACAGGAATGGTTCAAAACATAGACAGTAAGAAGAGTCAGTCTTCTTATACTTAAGTCGGCATTGTGCCTTTTCTATTTAATTCCGATGCTATTTCTGTGTTCCATCGTCAATACGAAGGTCACAGGGATACAGTAAACCTGAAGTGAAGCATCGGAATCTATAACTAGTGTCACAGGAATGGTTCAAAACATAGTCAGTAAGAAGAGTCAGTCTTCTTGTACTTAAGTCGGCATTGTGCCTTATCTATTTAATTCCGATGCAATATCTGTGTTTCATCGTCAATAAGAAGGTCAGAGGGATACAGAAAACCTGAAGTGAGGCATCGGAATCTATAACTAGCGTCACATTAATGGTTCAAAGCATAGTCAGTAAGAAGATTCAGTCTTATTGTATGTAAGTCGGCATTGTGCCTTATCTATTTAATTCCGATGCAATATCTGTGTTTCATCGTCAATACGAAGGTCAGAGGGATACAGAAAACCTGAAGTGAGGCATCGGAATCTATAACTAGCGTCACAGGAATGGTTCAAAACATAGACAGAAAGAAGAGTCAGTCTTCTTGTACTTAAGTCGGCATTGTGCCTTTTGTATCTAATTTCGAAGCTATTTCTGCATTTCGTCGTCAATTAGAAGGTCCAAAGGATACAGTAAACCTGAAGTGAAGCATCGGAATCAATAACTAATGTCACAGGAATCGTTCAATGCATAGACAGTAGGAAGAGTCAGTCTTCTTGTACTTATGTCGGCATTGTGCCTTTTGTATTTAATTCCGATGCAATTTCTGTGTTTCATCGTCAAAAAGAAGGTCAGAGGGATACAGTAAACCTGAAGTGAGGCATCGGAATCTGTATCGAGTGTCACAGGAATGGTTCAAAACATAGACAGTTGGAAGAGTCAGTCTTCTTGTACTTTAGTCGCCATTGTGCCTTTTGTATTTAATTCCGATGCAATATCTGTGTTTCATCGTCTATAAGAAGGTGCAAGGGATACAGTAAACCTGAAGTGAGGCATCGGAATCTGTATCTAGTGTCACAGGAATGGTTCAAAACATAGACAGTTGGAAGAGTCAGTCTTCTTGTACTTTCTTGGCATTGTGCCTTTTGTATTTAATTCCGATGCAATATCTGTGTTTCATCGTCAATAAGAAGGTGCAAGGGATACAGTAAACCTGAAGTGAAGCATCGGAATCTATAACTAGTGTCACAGGAATGGTTCAAATCATAGACAGTAAGAAGAGTCAGTCTTCTTCTACTTAAGTTGGCATTGTGCCTTTTGTATTTAATTCCGATGCAATTTCTGTGTTTCATCGTCAATTAGAAGGTCAGAGGGATACAGTAAACCTGAAGTGAAGCATCGGAATCTATAACTGGTGTCACAGGAATGGTTCAAAACAGTCAGTAAGAAGAGTCAGTCTTCTTACACTTAATTCGGCACTCTGCCTTTTGTATTTAATTCCGATGCAATTTCTGTCTTTCATCGTCAATAAGAAGGTCAGAGGGATACAGTAAACCTGAAGTGAAGCATCGGAATCTATAACTAGTGTCACAGGAATGGTTCAAAACAGTCAGTAAGAAGAGTCGGTCTTCTTGTACATAAGTCGGCATTGTGCCTTTTGTATATAATTCCGATGCAATTTCTGTACTTCGTCGCCAATAAGAAGGTCCAAAGGATACAGTAATCCTGAAGTGAAGCGTCGGAATCTATAACTAATGTCACAGGAATCGTTCAAAACATAAACAGTAGGAAGTGTCAGTCTTCTTGTAACCAAGTCGGCATTGTGCCTTTTGTATTTAAGTCCGATGCAATTTCTGTGTTTCATCGTCAAAAAGAAGGTCAGAGGGATACAGTAAACCTGAAGTGAAGCATCGGAATCTGTAACTAGTGTCACAGGAATGATTCAAAACATAGACAGTAGGAAGAGTCAGTCTTTTTGTACATAAGTCGGCATTGTGCCTTTTGTATTTAATTCCGATGCTATTTCTGTGTTTAATCGTAAATAAGAATGTCAGAGGGATACAGTAACCCTGAAGTGAAGCTTCGTAATCTGTAACTACCGTCACAGGAATGGTTCAAAGCATAGACAGAAAGAAGAGTCAGTCTTCTTGTACTTAAGTCGGCATTGTGCTATTTCTATTTATTTCCGATTCAATTTCTGTGTTTCATCGTCAATAAGAAAGTCCCAGGGATACAGTAAACCTGAACTGAAGCATCGGAATCTATAACTAGTGTCACAGGAATGGTTCAAAACATAGACAGTAAGAAGAGTCAGTCTTCTTGTACTTAAGTCGGCATTGTACCTTATCTATTTAATTCCGATGCAATTTCTGTGTTTCATCGTCAATAAGAAGGTCACAGGGATACAGTAAACCTGAAGTGAAGCATCAGAATCTATAACTAGTGTCACAGGAATGGTTCAAAACATAGTCAGTAAGAAGAGTCAGTCTTCTTGTACTTAAGTCGGCATTGTGCCTTATCTATTTAATTCCGATGCAATATCTGTGTTTCATCGTCAATAAGAAGGTCAGAGGGATACAGAAAACCTGACGTGAGGCATCGGAATCTATAACTAGTGTCACAGGAATGGTTCAAAACATAGTCAGTACGAAGAGTCAGTCTTCTTGTACTTAAGTCGGCATTGTGCCTTTTGTACTTAATTCCGATGCTATTTCTGTGTTTCATGGTCAATAAGAAGGTCAGAGGGATACAGTAAACCTGAAGTGAACCATCGGAATCTATAACTAGTGTCACAGGAATGGTTCAAAACATAGACATTAAGAAGGGTCAGTCTTCTTGTACTTAAGTCTGCATTGTGCCTTTTGTACTTAATTCCGGTGCAATATCTCTGTTTCATCGTCGATAAGAAGGTGCAGGGTTATACAGTAAATCTGAAGTGAAGCATCGGTATCTATAACTAGTGTCACAGGATTGGTTCAAAACTTAGACAGTAGGAAGAGTCAGTCTTCTTGTACTGAAGTCGGCATTGTGCCTTTTCTATTTTATTCCGATGCAATTTCTGTGATTCATCGTCAAAAAGAAGGTCAGAATGATACAGTAAACCTGAAGTGAAGCATCGGAATCTATAACTGGTGTCACAGGAATGGTTCAAAGCATTCAGTAAGAAGCGTCAGTCTTCTTACACTTAAGTCGCCATACTGCCTTTTGTATTTAATTCCGATGCCATTTCTGTGTTTCATCGTCAATAAGAAGGTCAGAGGGATACAGTAAACCTGAAGTGAAGCATCGGAATATATAACTAGTGTCACAGGAATGGTTCAAAACAGTCAGTAAGAAGAGTCAATCTTCTTGTACTTAAGTCGGCATTGTGCCTTTTGTATTTAATTCCGATGCATTTTCTGTGTTTCATCGTCAATAAGAAGGTCCAAGGGATACAGCAAACCTGAAGTTAAGCATCGGAATATATAACTAGTGTCACAGGAATGGTTCAAACATAGACAGTAAGAAGAGTCAATCTTCTTGTACTTAAGTCGGCATTGTGCCTTTTGTATTTAATTCCGATGAATTTTCTGTGTTTCATCGTCAATAAGAAGGTCCAAGGGATACAGTAAACCTGAAGTGAAGCATCGGAATCTATAACTAGTGTCACAGGAATTGTTCAAATCATAGACAGTAAGAAGAGTCAGTCTTCTTGTACTTAAGTCAGCAATGTGCATTTTGTATTTAATTCCAATGCAATTTCTGTATTTCGTCGCCAATAAGAAGGTCCAAAGGATACAGTAAACCTGAAGTGAAGCATTGGAATCTTTAACTAGTGACACAGGAATGGTTCAAAACAGTCAGTAAGAAGAGTCAGTCTTCTTGTACATAAGTCGGCATTGTGCCTTTTGTATTTAATTCCGATGCAAATTCTGTACTTCGTCGGCAATACGTAGGTCCGAAGGATACAGTAAACCTGAAGTGAAGCGTCGGTATCTATAACTAATGTCACAGGAATCGTTCAAAACATAGACAGTAGGAAGTGTCAGTCTTCTTGTACTTAAGTCGGCATTGTGCCTTTTGTATTTAAGTCCGATGCAATTTCTGTGTTTCATCGTCAAAAAGAAGGTCAGAGGGATACAGTAAATCTGAAGTGAAGCATCGGAAACTGTAACTAGTGTCACAGGAATGATTCAAAACATAGTCAGTAGGAAGAGTCAGTCTTTTTGTACTTAAGTCGGCATTGTGCCTTTTGTATTTAATTCCGATGCAATTTCTATGTTTCATCGTCAATAAGAATGTCAGAGGGATACAGTAACCCTGATGTGAAGCATCGGAATCTATAACTAGTGTCACAGGAATGGTTCAATACATAGTCAGTAAGAAGAGTCAGTCTTCTTGTACTTACGTCGGCATTGTGCCTTATCTATTTAATTCCGATGCAATATCTGTGTTTCATCGTCAATAAGAAGGTCAGAGGGATACAGAAAACCTGAAGTGAGGCATCGGAATCTATAACTAGCGTCACATTAATGGTTCAAAGCATAGTCAGTAAGAAGATTCAGTCTTATTGTACTTAAGTCGGCATTGTGCCTTATCTATTTAATTCCGATGCAATATCTGTGTTTCATCGTCAATACGAAGGTCAGAGGGATACAGAAAACCTGAAGTGAGGCATCGGAATCTATAACTAGCGTCACAGGAATGGTTCAAAACATAGAGAGAAAGAAGAGTCAGTCTTCTTGTACTTAAGTCGGCATTGTGCCTTTTGTATCTAATTTCGAAGCTATTTCTGCATTTCGTCGTCAATTAGAAGGTCCAAAGGATACAGTAAACCTGAAGTGAAGCATCGGAATCAATAACTAATGTCACAGGAATCGTTCAATGCATAGACAGTAGGAAGAGTCAGTCTTCTTGTACTTATGTCGGCATTGTGCCTTTTGTATTTAATTCCGATGCAATTTCTGTGTTTCATCGTCAAAAAGAAGGTCAGAGGGATACAGTAAACCTGAAGTGAAGCATCGGAATCTATAACTAGTGTCACAGGAATGGTTCAAATCATAGACAGTAAGAAGAGTCAGTCCTCTTCTACTTAAGTTGGCATTGTGCATTTTGTATTTAATTCCGATGCAATTTCTGTGTTTCATCGTCAATTAGAAGGTCAGAGGGATACAGTAAACCTGAAGTGAAGCATCGGAATCTATAACTGGTGTCACAGGAATGGTTCAAAACAGTCAGTAAGAAGAGTCAGTCTTCTTACACTTAAGTCGGCACTCTGCCTTTTGTATTTAATTCCGATGCAATTTCTGTCTTTCGTCGTCAATAAGAAGGTCAGAGGGATACAGTAAACCTGAAGTGAAGCATCGGAATCTATAACTAGTGTCACAGGAATGGTTCAAAACAGTCAGTAAGAAGAGTCGGTCTTCTTGTACATAAGTCGGCATTGTGCCTTTTGTACTTAATTCCGGTGAAATATCTCTGTTTCATCGTCAATAAGAAGGTGCAGGGTTATACAGTAAATCTGAAGTGAAGCATCGGAATCTATAACTAGTGTCACAGGATTGGTTCAAAACTTAGACAGTAGGAAAAGTCAGTCTTCTGGTACTGAAGTCGGCATTGTGACTTTTCTATTTAATTCCGATGCATTTTCTGTGATTCATCGTCAAAAAGAAGGTCAGAGGGATACAGTAAACCTGAAGTGAAGCATCGGAATCTATAACTGGTGTCACAGGAATGGTTCAAAACAGTCAGTAAGAAGAGTCAGTCTTCTTGTACTTAAGTCGCCATTCTGCCTTTTGTATTTAATTCCGATGCAATTTCTGTGTTTCATCGTCAATAAGAAGGTCAGAGGGATACAGTAAACCTGAAGTGAAGCATCGGAATATATAACTAGTGTCACAGGAATGGTTCAAAACAGTCAGTAAGAAGAGTCAATCTTCTTGTACTTAAGTCGGCATTGTGCCTTTTGTATTTAATTCCGATGCATTTTCTGTGTTTCATCGTCAATAAGAAGGTCCAAGGGATACAGCAAACCTGAAGTTAAGCATCGGAATATATAACTAGTGTCACAGGAATGGTTCAAACATAGACAGGTAGAAGAGTCAATCTTCTTGTACTTAAGTCGGCATTGTGCATTTTGTATTTAATTCCGATGCATATTCTGTGTTTCATCGTCAATAAGAAGGTCCAAGGGATACAGTAAACCTGAAGTGAAGCATCGGAATCTATAACTAGTGTCACAGGAATGGTTCAAATCATAGACAGTAAGAAGAGTCAGTCTACTTGTACTTAAGTCAGCAATGTGCATTTTGTATTTAATTCCAATGCAATTTCTGTATTTCGTCGCCAATAAGAAGGTCCAAAGGATACAGTAAACCTGAAGTGAAGCATTGGAATCTATAACTAGTGACACAGGAATGGTTCAAAACAGTCAGTAAGAAGAGTCAGTCTTCTTGTACATAAGTCGGCATTGTGCCTTTTGTATTTGATTCCGATGCAAATTCTGTACTTCGTCGGCAATAAGAAGGTCCGAAGGATACAGTAAAACTGAAGTGAAGCGTCGGTATCTATAACTAATGTCACAGGAATCGTTCAAAACATAGACAGTAGGAAGTGTCAGTCTTCTTGTACTTAAGTCGGCATTGTGCCTTTTGTATTTAAGTCCGATGCAATTTCTGTGTTTCATCATCAAAAAGAAGGTCAGAGGGATACGGTAAACCTGAAGTGAAGCATCGGAAACTGTAACTAGTGTCACAGGAATGATTCAAAACATAGACAGTAGGAAGAGTCAGTCTTTTTGTACTTAAGTCGGCATTGTGCCTTTTGTATTTAATTCCGATGCAATTTCTATGTTTCATCGTCAATACGAATGTCAGAGGGATACAGTAACCCTGAAGTGAAGCATCGGAATCTGTAACTAGCGTCACAGGAATGGTTCAAAACATAGACAGAAAGAAGAGTCAGTCTTCTTGTACTTAAGTCGGCATTGTGCCTTTTCTATTTATTTCCGATGCAATGTCTGTGTTTCATCGTCAATTAGAAGGTCCCAGGGATTCAGTGAACATGAAGTGAAGCATCGGAATCTATAACTAGTGTCACAGGAATGGTTCAAAACATAGACAGTAAGAAGAGTCAGTCTTTATATACTTAAGTCGGCATTGTGCCTTTTCTATTTAATTCCGATGCAATATCTGTGTTTCATCGTCAATAAGAAGATCAGAGGGATACAGAAAACCTGAAGTGAGGCATCGGAATCTATAACTAGCGTCACATTAATGGTTCAAAACATAGACAGAAAGAAGAGTCAGTCTTCTTGTACTTAAGTCGGCATTGTGCCTTTTGTATTTGATTTCGAAGGTATTTCTGCATTTCGTCGCCAATTAGAAGGTCCAAAGGATACAGTAAACCTGAAGTGAAGCATCGGAATCAATAACTAATGTCACAGGAATCGTTCAAAACATAGACAGTAGGAAGAGTCAGTCTTCTTGTACTTAAGTCGGCATTGTGCCTTTTGTATTTAATTCCGATGCAATTTCTGTGTTTCATCGTCAAAAAGAAGGTCAGAGGGATACAGTAAACCTGAAGTGAGGCATCGGAATCTGTATCTAGTGTCACAGGAATGGTTCTAATCATAGACAGTAAGAAGAGTCAGTCTTCTTGTACTTAAGTCGGCATTGTGCCTTTTCTATTTAATTACGATGCAATATCTGCGTTTCATCGTCAAGAAGAAGGTGCAAGGGATAAATTAGACCTGAAGTGAAGCATCGGAATCTTTAACTAGTGTCACAGGAATGGTCAAAACATAGTCAGTAAGAAGAGTCAGTCTTCTTGTGCTTATGTCGGCATTGTGCCTTTTCTATTTAATTCCAATGCAATATCTGTGTTTCATCCTCAATAAGAAGGTCCAAGGGATACAGTAAAGCTGAAGTGAATTATCGTAATCTATGACTAGTGTCACAAGAATGGTTCAAAACATAGTCAGTACGAAGAGTCAGTCTTCTTGTACTTAAGTCGGCATTGTGCCTTTTGTATTTCATTCGATGCAATTTCTTTGTTTCATCGTCAATAAAAAGGACAGAGGGAAACATGAACCTGAAGTGAAGCATCGGAATCTATAACTAGTGTCACAGGAATGGTTCAAAATAGTCAGTAAGAAGAGTCAATCTTCTTGTACTTAAGTCGGCATTGTGCCTTTTGTATTTAATTCCGATGTATTTTCTGTGTTTCATCGTCAATATGAAGGTCCAAGGGATACAGTAAACCTGAAGTGAAGCATCGGAATCTATAACTAGTGTCACAGGAATGGTTCTAATCATAGACAGTAAGAAGAGTCAGTCTTCTTGTACTTAAGTCGGCAATGTGCCTTTTCTATTTAATTCCAATGCAATTTCTGTATTTCGTCGCCAATAAGAAGGTCCAAAGGATTCAGTAAACCTGAAGTGAAGCATCGGAATCCGTAACTAGTGTCACAGGAATGGTTCAAGACATAGACAGTAGGAAGAGCCAGTCTTTTTGTACTTAAGTCGGCATTACGCCTTTTGTATTTAATTCGGATGCAATATCTGTGTTTCATCGTCAATAAGAAGGTCCAAGGGATACAGTAAACCTGAAGTGAAGCATCGGAATCTGTAACTAGCGTCACAGGAATGGTTCCAAAGATTGTCAGTAAGGAGAGTCAGTCTTCTTGTGCTTAAGTCGGCATTGTGCCTTTTCCATTTAATACCGATGCAATATCTGTGTTTCATCGTCAATAAGAAGGTCAGAGGGATACAGTAAACCTGAAGTGAGGCATCGGAATCTATAACTAGTGTCACAGGAATGGTTCCAAACATCATCAGTAAGAAGAGTCAGCCTTCTTGTACTTAAGTCGGCATTGTGCCTTTTCTATTTAATTACGATGCAATTTCAGTGTTTCATCGTTAATAAGAGGGTCCAAGGGATACAGTAAACCTGAAGTGAATCATCGTAATCTATAACTAGTGTCACAAGAATGGTTCTAAACATAGTCAGTACGAAGAGTCAGTCTTCTTGTACTTATGTAGGCATTGTGCCTTTTGTATTTAATTCCGATGCAATTTCTGTGTTTCGTCGTCAATAAGATGGTCTGAGGGATCCAGTAAACCTAAAGTGAAGCATCGGAATCTATAAATAGTGTCACAGGAATGGTTCAATACATAGACAGTGAGAAGGGTCAGTCTTCTTGTACCTAAGTCTGCATTGTGCCTTTTGTATTTAATTCCGATGCAATATCTGTGTTTCATCGTCAAAAAGAAGGTCAGAGGGTTACAGTAAGCCTAAAGTGAAGCATCGGAATCTATAACTAGTGTCACAGGAGTGGTTCAAAACAGTCAGTAAGAAGAGTCAGTCTTCTTGTACTTAAGTCGGCAGTGTGCCTTTTGTATTTCATTCCGATGTAATTTCTGTACTTCGTCACCAATACGAAGGTCCAAAGGATACAGTAAAGATGAAGTGAAGCATCGGAATCTACAACTAATGTCACAGGAATCGTCCAAAACATAGACAGTAAAAAGAGTCAGTCTTCTTGTACTTAAGTCAGCATTGTGCCTTTTGTATTTAATTCCGATGCAATTACTGTGTTTCTACGTCAAAAAGAAGGTCATAGGGATAGAGTAAACCTGAAGAGAAGCATTGGAATCTGTAACTAGCGTCACAGGAATGGTTCAAAACATAGTCAGTAAGAAGAGTCAGTCTCCTTGTACTTAAGTCAGCATTGTAATTTTTCTATTTAATTCCGATGCAATTTCAGTGTTTCATCGTCAATAAGAATGTCAGAGGGATACAGTTACCCTGAAGTGAAGCATCGGATTCCTTAACTAGTGTCACAGGAATGGTTCAAAACATAGTCAGTAAGAAGAGTCGGTCTTCTTGTACTTAAGTCGGCATTTTGCCCATCCTATTTAATTCCGATGCAATATCTGTGTTTCATCGTCAATAAGAAGGTCCAAGGGATACAGTAAACCTGAAGTGAATCATCGTAATCTATAACTGGTGGCACAGGAATGGTTCAGAACATAGTCAGTACGATGAGTCATTCTTCTACTTAAGTCGACATTGTGCCTTTCGTATGTAATTCCGATGCATTTTCTGTGTTTCATCGTCAATAAGAAGGTCCAAGGGATACAGTAAACCTGAAGTGAAGCATCGGAATGTATAACTAGTGTCACAGGAATGGTTCAAATCATAAACAGTAAGAAGAGTCAGTCTTCTTGTACTTAGGTCGGCAATGTGCCTTTTCTATTTAATTCCAATGCAATTTCTGTATTTCGTCGCCAATAAGAAGGTCCGAAGGATACAGTAAACCTGAAGTGAAGCATCGGAATCTATAACTAAGGTCACAGGAATCGTTCAAAACATAGACAGTAGGAAGAGTCAGTCTTCTTGTACTTAAGTCGGCATTGTGCCTTTTCTATTTAATTCCGATGCAATTTCTGTGTTGCATCGACAATAAGAAGGTTAGAGGGATACAGTAAACCTGAAGTGAAGCATCGGAATCTATAACTAGTGTCACAGGAATGGTTCAAAACATAGTCAGTAAGAAGAGTCGGTCTTCTTGTACTTAAGTCGGCATTGTGCCTTTTCTATTTCATTCCGATGCAATATCTGTGTTTCATCGTCAATAAGAAGGTCAGAGGGATACAGTAAACCTGAAGTGAGGCATCGGAATCTATAACTAGTGTCACAGGAATGGTTCCAAACATAGTCAGTAAGAAGAGTCAGTCTTCTTGTACTTATGTCGGCATTGTGCCTTTGCTATTTAATTCCGATGCAAATTCTGTGTTTCATCGTCAGTAAGAAGGTCCAAGGGATACAGTAAACCAGAAATGAATCATCGTAATCTATAACTAGTGTCACAGGAATGCTTCAAAACATAGTTAGTACGATGAGTCATTCTTGTACTTAAGTCGGTATTGTGCCTTTTATACTTATTTCCGCTGCTATTTCTGTTTTTCATGGTCAATAAGAAGGTCAGAGGGATTCAGTAAACCTGAAGTGAAGCATCGGAATCTATAACTAAGGTCACAGGAATCGTTCAAAACATAGACAGTAGGAAGAGTCAGTCTTCTTGTACTTAAGTCGGCATTGTGCCTTTTCTATTTCATTCCGATGCAATATCTGTGTTTCATCGTCAATACGAAGGTCAGAGGGATACAGTAAACCTGAAGTGAGGCGTCGGATTCTATAACTAGTGTCACAGGAATGGTTCCAAACATAGTCAGTAAGAAGAGTCAGTCTTCTTGTACTTATGTCGGCATTGTGCCTTTGCTATTTAATTCCGATGCAATTTCTGTGTTTCATCGTCAGTAAGAAGGTCCAAGGGATACAGTAAACCAGAAGTGAATCATCGTAATCTATAACTAGTGTCACAGGAATGGTTCAAAACATAGTTAGTACGATGAGTCATTCTTGTACTTAAGTCGGTATTGTGCCTTTTCTATTTAATTCCAATGCAATATCTGTGTTTCATCGTCAATAAGAAGGTCAGAGGGATACAGTATACCTGAAGTGTGGCATCAGAATGTATAACTAGTGTCACAGGAATGGTTCCAAACATCGTCAGTACGAAGAGTCAGTCTTCTTGTACTTAAGTCGGCATTGTGCCTTTTGTATTTCATTCCGATGCAATTTCAGTGTTTCGTCGTCAATAAGAAGGTAAGAGGGATACAGTAAACCTGAAGTGAAGCATCGGAATCTGTAACTAGTGTCACAGGAATGGTTCAAAACATAGACAGTAAGAAGGGTCAGTCTTCTTG
Organism: Schistocerca serialis cubense; assembly: GCF_023864345.2. Classification (NCBI taxonomy): domain Eukaryota; kingdom Metazoa; phylum Arthropoda; class Insecta; order Orthoptera; family Acrididae; genus Schistocerca; species Schistocerca serialis. The sequence continues at coordinate 1,943,325 of NW_026047644.1, read as the reverse complement.
AACTTCAGTCGGAATTGTGCATTTTGTATTTAATTCTGATGCAATATCTGTGTTTCATCGTCAACAAGAAGGTGCAAGGGATACAGTAAACCTGAAGTGAAGCATCGGAATCTATAACTAGTGTCACAGTAATGGTTCAAATCATAGACAGTAAGAAGAGTCAGTCTTCTTGTACTTAAGTCGGCTTTGTGCCTTTTGTATTTAATTCCGATGCAATTTCTGTGTTTCATCGTCAATAAGAAGGTCAGAGGGAAACATGAACCTGAAGTGAAGCATCGGAATCTATAACTAGTGTCACAGGAGTGGTTCAAAACAGTCAGTAAGAAGAGTCAATCTTCTTGTAATTAGGTCGGCATTGTGCCTTTGGTATTTAATTCCGATGCATTTTCTGTGTTTCATCGTCAATAATAAGGTCCAAGGGATACAGTAAACCTGAAGTGAAGCATCGGAATCTATAACTAGTGTCGCAGGAAAGGTTCTAATCATACACAGTAAGAAGAGTCAGTCTTCTTGTACTTAAGTCGGCAATGTGCCTTTTCTATTTAATTCCAAATGGAATTTCTGTATTTCGTCGCCAATAAGAAGGTCCAAAGGATACAGTAAACCTGAAGTGAAGCATCGGAAACTATAACTAATGTCACAGGAATCGTTCAAATCATAGACAGTAAGAAGAGTCAGTCCTCTTCTACTTAAGTTGGCATTGTGCATTTTGTATTTAATTCCGATGCAATTTCTGTGTTTCATCGTCAATTAGAAGGTCAGAGGGATACAGTAAACCTGAAGTGAAGCATCGGAATCTATAACTGGTGTCACAGGAATGGTTCAAAACAGTCAGTAAGAAGAGTCAGTCTTCTTACACTTAAGTCGGCACTCTGCCTTTTGTATTTAATTCCGATGCAATTTCTGTCTTTCATCGTCAATAAGAAGGTCAGAGGGATACAGTAAACCTGAAGTGAAGCATCGGAATCTATAACTAGTGTCACAGGAATGGCTCAAAACAGTCAGTAAGAAGAGTCGGTCTTCTTGTACATAAGTCGGCATTGTGCCTTTTGTACTTAATTCCGGTGAAATATCTCTGTTTCATCGTCAATAAGAAGGTGCAGGGTTATACAGTAAATCTGAAGTGAAGCATCGGAATCTATAACTAGTGTCACAGGATTGGTTCAAAACTTAGACAGTAGGAAAAGTCAGTCTTCTGGTACTGAAGTCGGCATTGTGCCTTTTCTATTTAATTCCGATGCATTTTCTGTGATTCATCGTCAAAAAGAAGGTCAGAGGGATACAGTAAACCTGAAGTGAAGCATCGGAATCTATAACTGGTGTCACAGGAATGGTTCAAAACAGTCAGTAAGAAGAGTCAGTCTTCTTATACTTAAGTCGCCATTCTGCCTTTTGTATTTAATTCCGATGCAATTTCTGTGTTTCATCGTCAATAAGAAGGTCAGAGGGATACAGTAAACCTGAAGTGAAGCATCGGAATATATAACTAGTGTCACAGGAATGGTTCAAAACAGTCAGTAAGAAGAGTCAATCTTCTTGTACTTAAGTCGGCATTGTGCCTTTTGTATTTAATTCCGATGCATATTCTGTGTTTCATCGTCAATAAGAAGGTCCAAGGGATACAGCAAACCTGAAGTTAAGCATCGGAATATATAACTAGTGTCACAGGAATGGTTCAAACATAGACAGGTAGAAGAGTCAATCTTCTTGTACTTAAGTCGGCATTGTGCATTTTGTATTTAATTCCGATGCATATTCTGTGTTTCATCGTCAATAAGAAGGTCCAAGGGATACAGTAAACCTGAAGTGAAGCATCGGAATCTATAACTAGTGTCACAGGAATGGTTCAAATCATAGACAGTAAGAAGAGTCAGTCTACTTGTACTTAAGTCAGCAATGTGCATTTTGTATTTAATTCCAATGCAATTTCTGTATTTCGTCGCCAATAAGAAGGTCCAAAGGATACAGTAAACCTGAAGTGAAGCATTGGAATCTATAACTAGTGACACAGGAATGGTTCAAAACAGTCAGTAAGAAGAGTCAGTCTACTTGTACATAAGTCGGCATTGTGCCTTTTGTATTTGATTCCGATGCAAATTCTGTACTTCGTCGGCAATAAGAAGGTCCGAAGGATACAGTAAACCTGAAGTGAAGCGTCGGTATCTATAACTAATGTCACAGGAATCGTTCAAAACATAGACAGTAGGAAGTGTCAGTCTTCTTGTACTTAAGTCGGCATTGTGCCTTTTGTATTTAAGTCCGATGCAATTTCTGTGTTTCATCATCAAAAAGAAGGTCAGAGGGATACGGTAAACCTGAAGTGAAGCATCGGAAACTGTAACTAGTGTCACAGGAGTGATTCAAAACATAGACAGTAGGAAGAGTCAGTCTTTTTGTACTTAAGTCGGCATTGTGCCTTTTGTATTTAATTCCGATGCAATTTCTATGTTTCATCGTCAATACGAATGTCAGAGGGATACAGTAACGCTGAAGTGAAGCATCGGAATCTGTAACTAGCGTCACAGGAATGGTTCAAAACATAGACAGAAAGAAGAGTCAGTCTTCTTGTACTTAAGTCGGCATTGTGCCTTTTCTATTTAATTCCGATGCAATGTCTGTGTTTCATCGTCAATTAGAAGGTCCCAGGGATTCAGTGAACATGAAGTGAAGCATCGGAATCTATAACTAGTGTCACAGGAATGGTTCAAAACATAGACAGTAAGAAGAGTCAGTCTTTATATACTTAAGTCGGCATTGTGCCTTTTCTATTTAATTCCGATGCAATATCTGTGTTTCATCGTCAATAAGAAGATCAGAGGGATACAGAAAACCTGAAGTGAGGCATCGGAATCTATAACTAGCGTCACATTAATGGTTCAAAACATAGACAGAAAGAAGAGTCAGTCTTCTTGTACTTAAGTCGGCATTGTGCCTTTTGTATTTGATTTCGAAGGTATTTCTGCATTTCGTCGCCAATTAGAAGGTCCAAAGGATACAGTAAACCTGAAGTGAAGCATCGGAATCAATAACTAATGTCACAGGAATCGTTCAAAACATAGACAGTAGGAAGAGTCAGTCTTCTTGTACTTAAGTCGGCATTGTGCCTTTTGTATTTAATTCCGATGCAATTTCTGTGTTTCATCGTCAAAAAGAAGGTCAGAGGGATACAGTAAACCTGAAGTGAGGCATCGGAATCTGTATCTAGTGTCACAGGAATGGTTCTAATCATAGACAGTAAGAAGAGTCAGTCTTCTTGTACTTAAGTCGGCATTGTGCCTTTTCTATTTAATTACGATGCAATATCTGCGTTTCATCGTCAAGAAGAAGGTGCAAGGGATACATTAGACCTGAAGTGAAGCATCGGAATCTTTAACTAGTGTCACAGGAATGGTCAAAACATAGTCAGTAAGAAGAGTCAGTCTTCTTGTGCTTATGTCGGCATTGTGCCTTTTCTATTTAATTCCAATGCAATATCTGTGTTTCATCCTCAATAAGAAGGTCCAAGGGATACAGTAAACCTGAAGTGAATTATCGTAATCTATGACTAGTGTCACAAGAATGGTTCAAAACATAGTCAGTACGAAGAGTCAGTCTTCTTGTACTTAAGTCGGCATTGTGCCTTTTGTATTTCATTCCGATGCAATTTCTGAGTTTCGTCGTCAATAAGAAGGTACGAGGGATACAGTAAACCTGAAGTGAAGCATCGGAATCTGTAACTAGTGTCACAGGAATGGTTCAAAACATAGACAGTAAGAAGGGTCAGTCTTCTTGTACTTAAGTCGGCATTGTGCCTTTTGTATTTAATTCCGATGCAATTTCTTTGTTTCATCGTCAATAAAAAGGACAGAGGGAAACATGAACCTGAAGTGAAGCATCGGAATCTATAACTAGTGTCACAGGAATGGTTCAAAATAGTCAGTAAGAAGAGTCAATCTTCTTGTACTTAAGTCGGCATTGTGCCTTTTGTATTTAATTCCGATGTATTTTCTGTGTTTCATCGTCAATATGAAGGTCCAAGGGATACAGTAAACCTGAAGTGAAGCATCGGAATCTATAACTAGTGTCACAGGAATGGTTCTAATCATAGACAGTAAGAAGAGTCAGTCTTCTTGTACTTAAGTCGGCAATGTGCCTTTTCTATTTAATTCCAATGCAATTTCTGTATTTCGTCGCCAATAAGAAGGTCCAAAGGATTCAGTAAACCTGAAGTGAAGCATCGGAATCCGTAACTAGTGTCACAGGAATGGTTCAAGACATAGACAGTAGGAAGAGCCAGTCTTTTTGTACTTAAGTCGGCATTACGCCTTTTGTATTTAATTCGGATGCAATATCTGTGTTTCATCGTCAATAAGAAGGTCCAAGGGATACAGTAAACCTGAAGTGAAGCATCGGAATCTGTAACTAGCGTCACAGGAATGGTTCCAAAGATTGTCAGTAAGGAGAGTCAGGCTTCTTGTGCTTAAGTCGGCATTGTGCCTTTTCCATTTAATTCCGATGCAATATCTGTGTTTCATCGTCAATAAGAAGGTCAGAGGGATACAGTAAACCTGAAGTGAGGCATCGGAATCTATAACTAGTGTCACAGGAATGGTTCCAAACATCATCAGTAAGAAGAGTCAGTCTTCTTGTACTTAAGTCGGCATTGTGCCTTTTCTATTTAATTACGATGCAATTTCAGTGTTTCATCGTTAATAAGAGGGTCCAAGGGATACAGTTAACCTGAAGTGAATCATCGTAATCTATAACTAGTGTCACAAGAATGGTTCTAAACATAGTCAGTACGAAGAGTCAGTCTTCTTGTACTTATGTAGGCATTGTGCCTTTTGTATTTAATTCCGATGCAATTTCTGTGTTTCGTCGTCAATAAGAAGGTCTGAGGGATCCAGTAAACCTAAAGTGAAGCATCGGAATCTATAAATAGTGTCACAGGAATGGTTCAATACATAGACAGTGAGAAGGGTCAGTCTTCTTGTACCTAAGTCTGCATTGTGCCTTTTGTATTTAATTCCGATGCAATATCTGTGTTTCATCGTCAAAAAGAAGGTCAGAGGGTTACAGTAAGCCTAAAGTGAAGCATCGGAATCTATAACTAGTGTCACAGGAGTGGTTCAAAACAGTCAGTAAGAAGAGTCAGTCTTCTTGTACTTAAGTCGGCAGTGTGCCTTTTGTATTTCATTCCGATGTAATTTCTGTACTTCGTCACCAATACGAAGGTCCAAAGGATACAGTAAAGATGAAGTGAAGCATCGGAATCTATAACTAGTGTCACAGGAGTGGTTCAAAACATAGTCAGTAAGAAGAGTCAGTCTCCTTGTACTTAAGTCAGCATTGTAATTTTTCTATTTAATTCCGATGCAATTTCAGTGTTTCATCGTCAATAAGAATGTCAGAGGGATACAGTTACCCTGAAGTGAAGCATCGGATTCCTTAACTAGTGTCACAGGAATGGTTCAAAACATAGTCAGTAAGAAGAGTCGGTCTTCTTGTACTTAAGTCGGCATTTTGCCCATCCTATTTAATTCCGATGCAATATCTGTGTTTCATCGTCAATAAGAAGGTCCAAGGGATACAGTAAACCTGAAGTGAATCATCGTAATCTATAACTGGTGGCACAGGAATGGTTCAGAACATAGTCAGTACGATGAGTCATTCTTCTACTTAAGTCGACATTGTGCCTTTCGTATGTAATTCCGATGCATTTTCTGTGTTTCATCGTCAATAAGAAGGTCCAAGGGATACAGTAAACCTGAAGTGAAGCATCGGAATGTATAACTAGTGTCACAGGAATGGTTCAAATCATAAACAGTAAGAAGAGTCAGTCTTCTTGTACTTAGGTCGGCAATGTGCCTTTTCTATTTAATTCCAATGCAATTTCTGTATTTCGTCGCCAATAAGAAGGTCCGAAGGATACAGTAAACCTGAAGTGAAGCATCGGAATCTATAACTAAGGTCACAGGAATCGTTCAAAACATAGACAGTAGGAAGAGTCAGTCTTCTTGTACTTAAGTCGGCATTGTGCCTTTTCTATTTAATTCCGATGCAATTTCTGTGTTGCATCGACAATAAGAAGGTTAGAGGGATACAGTAAACCTGAAGTGAAGCTTCGGAATCTATAACTAGTGTCACAGGAATGGTTCAAAACATAGTCAGTAAGAAGAGTCGGTCTTCTTGTACTTAAGTCGGCATTGTGCCTTTTCTATTTCATTCCGATGCAATATCTGTGTTTCATCGTCAATAAGAAGGTCAGAGGGATACAGTAAACCTGAAGTGAGGCATCGGAATCTATAACTAGTGTCACAGGAATGGTTCCAAACATAGTCAGTAAGAAGAGTCAGTCTTCTTGTACTTATGTCGGCATTGTGCCTTTGCTATTTAATTCCGATGCAAATTCTGTGTTTCATCGTCAGTAAGAAGGTCCAAGGGATACAGTAAACCAGAAATGAATCATCGTAATCTATAACTAGTGTCACAGGAATGCTTCAAAACATAGTTAGTACGATGAGTCATTCTTGTACTTAAGTCGGTATTGTGCCTTTTATACTTATTTCCGCTGCTATTTCTGTTTTTCATGGTCAATAAGAAGGTCAGAGGGATTCAGTAAACCTGAAGTGAAGCATCGGAATCTATAACTAAGGTCACAGGAATCGTTCAAAACATAGACAGTAGGAAGAGTCAGTCTTCTTGTACTTAAGTCGGCATTGTGCCTTTTCTATTTCATTCCGATGCAATATCTGTGTTTCATCGTCAATAAGAAGGTCAGAGGGATACAGTAAACCTGAAGTGAGGCGTCGGATTCTATAACTAGTGTCACAGGAATGGTTCCAAACATAGTCAGTAAGAAGAGTCAGTCTTCTTGTACTTATGTCGGCATTGTGCCTTTGCTATTTAATTCCGATGCAATTTCTGTGTTTCATCGTCAGTAAGAAGGTCCAAGGGATACAGTAAACCAGAAGTGAATCATCGTAATCTATAACTAGTGTCACAGGAATGGTTCAAAACATAGTTTGTACGATGAGTCATTCTTGTACTTAAGTCTGTATTGTGCCTTTTATACTTATTTCCGATGCTATTTCTGAGTTTCATGGTCAATAAGAAGGTCAGAGGGATTCAGTAAACCTGAAGTGAAGCATCGGAATCTATAACTAGTGTCACAGGAATGGTTCAAATCATAGACAGTAAGAAGGGTCAGTCTTCTTGTACTTAAGTCGGCATTGTGCATTTTGTATTTAATTCAGATGCAATATCTGTGTTTCATCGTCAAGAAGAAGGTGCAAGGGATACAGTAAACCTGAAGTGAAGCATCGGAATCTTAAACTAGTGTCACAGGAATGGTTCAAAACATAGTCAGTAAGAAGAGTCAGTCTTCTTGTGCTTAAGTCGGCATTGTGCCTTTTCTATTTAATTCCAATGCAATATCTGTGTTTCATCGTCAATAAGAAGGTCAGAGGGATACAGTATACCTGAAGTGTGGCATCAGAATGTATAACTAGTGTCACAGGAATGGTTCCAAACATCGTCAGTACGAAGAGTCAGTCTTCTTGTACTTAAGTCGGCATTGTGCCTTTTGTATTTCATTCCGATGCAATTTCAGTGTTTCGTCGTCAATAAGAAGGTAAGAGGGATACAGTAAACCTGAAGTGAAGCATCGGAATCTGTAACTAGTGTCACAGGAAAGGTTCAAAACATAGACAGTAAGAAGGGTCAGTCTTCTTGAACTTCAGTCGGAATTGTACATTTTGTATTTAATTCTGATGCAATATCTGTGTTTCATCGTCAATAAGAAGGTGCAAGGGATACAGTAAACCTGAAGTGAAGCATCGGAATCTATAACTAGTGTCACAGTAATGGTTCAAATCATAGACAGTAAGAAGAGTCAGTCTTCTTGTACTTAAGTCGGCTTTGTGCCTTTTGTATTTAATTCCGATGCAATTTCTGTGTTTCATCGTCAATAAGAAGGTCAGAGGGAAACATGAACCTGAAGTGAAGCATCGGAATCTATAACTAGTGTCACAGGAGTGGTTCAAAACAGTCAGTAAGAAGAGTCAATCTTATTGTACTAAGGTCGGCATTGTGCCTTTGGTATTTAATTCCGATGCATTTTCTGTGTTTCATCGTCAATAATAAGGTCCAAGCGATACAGTAAACCTGAAGTGAAGCATCGGAATCTATAACTAGTGTCGCAGGAAAGGTTCTAATCATAGACAGTAAGAAGAGTCAGTCTTCTTGTACTTAAGTCGGCAATGTGCCTTTTCTATTTAATTCCAAATGGAATTTCTGTATTTCGTCGCCAATAAGAAGGTCCAAAGGATACAGTAAACCTGAAGTGAAGCATCGGAAACTATAACTAATGTCACAGGAATCGTTCAAAACATAGACAGTAGGAAGAGTCAGTCCTCTTGTACTTAAGTCGGCATTGAGCCTTTTGTATTTTATTCCGAAGCAATTTCTGTGTTTCATCGTCAAAAAGAAGGTCAGAGGGATACAGTAAACCTGAAGTGAAGCATCGGAATCCGTAACTAGTGTCACAGGAACGGTTCAAGACATAGACAGTAGGAAGAGCAAGTCTTTTTGTACTTAAGTCGGCATTACGCCTTTTGTATTTAATTCCGATGCAATATCTGTGTTTCATCGTCAATAAGAAGGTCCAAGGGATACAGTGAACCTGAAGTGAATCATCGTAATCTATAACTAGTGTCACAAGAATGGTTCTAAACATAGTCAGTACGAAGAGTCAGTCTTCTAGTACTTAAGACGTCATCGTGCATTTTGTATTTAATTCCGATGCAATTTCTGTGTTTCGTCGTCAATAAGAACGTCTGAGGTATACAGTAAACCTGAAGTGAAGCATCGGAATCTATAAATAGTGTCACAGGAATGGTTCAAAACATTGACAGTAAGATGGGTCAGTCTTCTTGTACCTAAGTCGGCATTGTGCATTTTGTATTTAATTCCGATGCAATATCAGTGTTTCATCGTCAATAAGATTGTCACAGGGTTACAGTAACCCTGAAGTGAAGCATCGGAATCTGTAACTAGCGTCACAGGAATGGTTCAAAACATAGACTGAAAGAAGAATCAGTCTTCTTGTACTTATGTCGGCATTGTGCCTTTGCTATTTAATTCCGATGCAATTTCTGTGTTTCATCGTCAGTAAGAAGGTCCAAGGGATACAGTAAACCAGAAGTGAATCATCGTAATCTATAACTAGTGTCAAAGGAATGGTTCAAAACATAGTTTGTACGATGAGTCATTCTTGTACTTAAGTCGGTATTGTGCCTTTTATACTTATTTCCGATGCTATTTCTGAGTTTCATGGTCAATAAGAAGGTCAGAGGGATTCAGTAAACCTGAAGTGAAGCATCGGAATCTATAACTAGTGTCACAGGAATGGTTCAAATCATAGACAGTAAGAAGGGTCAGTCTTCTTGTACTTAAGTCGGCATTGTGCATTTTGAATTTAATTCCGATGCAATATCTGTGTTTCATCGTCAAGAAGAAGGTGCAAGGGATACAGTAAACCTGAAGTGAAGCATCGGAATCTTAATCTAGTGTCACAGGAATGGTTCAAAACATAGTCAGTAAGAAGAGTCAGTCTTCTTGTGCTTAAGTCGGCATTGTGCCTTTTCTATTTAATTCCAATGCAATATCTGTGTTTCATCGTCAATAGGAAGGTCAGAGGGATACAGTATACCTGAAGTATGGCATCAGAATGTATAACTAGTGTCACAGGAATGGTTCCAAACATCGTCAGTACGAAGAGTCAGTCTTCTTGTACTTAAGTCGGCATTGTGCCTTTTGTATTTCATTCCGATGCAATTTCAGTGTTTCGTCGTCAATAAGAAGGTAAGAGGGATACAGTAAACCTGAAGTGAAGCATCGGAATCTGTAACTAGTGTCACAGGAATGGTTCAAAACATAGACAGTAAGAAGGGTCAGTCTTCTTGAACTTCAGTCGGAATTGTGCATTTTGTATTTAATTCTGATGCAATATCTGTGTTTCATCGTCAATAAGAAGGTGCAAGGGATACAGTAAACCTGAAGTGAAGCATCGGAATCTATAACTAGTGTCACAGTAATGGTTCAAATCATAGACAGTAAGAAGAGTCAGTCTTCTTGTACTTAAGTCGGCTTTGTGCCTTTTGTATTTAATTCCGATGCAATTTCTGTGTTTCATCGTCAATAAGAAGGTCAGAGGGAAACATGAACCTGAAGTGAAGCATCGGAATCTATAACTAGTGTCACAGGAGTGGTTCAAAACAGTCAGTAAGAAGAGTCAATCTTCTTGTACTAAGGTCGGCATTGTGCCTTTGGTATTTAATTCCGATGCATTTTCTGTGTTTCACCGTCAATAATAAGGTCCAAGGGATACAGTAAACCTGAAGTGAAGCATCGGAATCTATAACTAGTGTCGCAGGAAAGGTTCTAATCATAGACAGTAAGAAGAGTCAGTCTTCTTGTACTTAAGTCAGCAATGTGCCTTTTCTATTTAATTCCAAATGGAATTTCTGTATTTCGTCGCCAATAAGAAGGTCCAAAGGATACAGTAAACCTGAAGTGAAGCATCGGAAACTATAACTAATGTCACAGGAATCGTTCAAAACATAGACAGTAGGAAGAGTCAGTCCTCTTGTACTTAAGTCGGCATTGAGCCTTTTGTATTTTATTCCGAAGCAATTTCTGTGTTTCATCGTCAAAAAGAAGGTCAGAGGGATACAGTAAACCTGAAGTGAAGCATCGGAATCCGTAACTAGTGTCACAGGAACGGTTCAAGACATAGACAGTAGGAAGAGCAAGTCTTTTTGTACTTAAGTCGGCATTACGCCTTTTGTATTTAATTCCGATGCAATATCTGTGTTTCATCGTCAATAAGAAGGTCCAAGGGATACAGTGAACCTGAAGTGAATCATCGTAATCTATAACTAGTGTCACAAGAATGGTTCTAAACATAGTCAGTACGAAGAGTCAGTCTTCTAGTACTTAAGACGTCATCGTGCATTTTGTATTTAATTCCGATGCAATTTCTGTGTTTCGTCGTCAATAAGAACGTCTGAGGTATACAGTAAACCTGAAGTGAAGCATCGGAATCTATAAATAGTGTCACAGGAATGGTTCAAAACATTGACAGTAAGATGGGTCAGTCTTCTTGTACCTAAGTCGGCATTGTGCATTTTGTATTTAATTCCGATGCAATATCAGTGTTTCATCGTCAATAAGATTGTCACAGGGTTACAGTAACCCTGAAGTGAAGCATCGGAATCTGTAACTAGCGTCACAGGAATGGTTCAAAACATAGACTGAAAGAAGAATCAGTCTTCTTGTACTTAAGTCCGCATTGTGCCTTTTCTATTTAATTCCGATGCAATTTCTGTGTTTCAACGTCAATAAGAAGGTCAGAGGGATACAGTAAACCTGAAGTGAGGCATCGGAATTTGTAACTAGTGTAACAGGAATGGTTCCAAACACAGTCAGTAAGAAGAGTCAGAATTCTTGTACTTAAGTCGGTATTGTGCCTTTTCTATTTAATTCCGATGCAATTTCTGTGTTTCATCGTCAAAAAGAAGGTCAGAGGGATACAGTAAACCTGAAGTGAAGCATCGGAATCTATAACTGGTGTCACAGGAATGGTTGAAAACAATCAGTAAGAAGAGTCAGTCTTCTTATACTTAAGTCGCCATTCTGCCTTTTGTATTTAATTCCGATGCAATTTCTGTGTTTCATCGTCAATAAGAAGGTCAGAGGGATACAGTAAACCTGAAGTGAAGCATCGGAATATATAAGTAGTGTCACAGGAATGGTTCAAAACAGTCAGTAAGAAGAGTCAATCTTCTTGTACTTAAGTCGGCATTGTGCCTTTTGTATTTAATTCCGATGCATTTTCTGTGTTTCATCGTCAATAAGAAGGTCCAAGGGATACAGCAAACCTGAAGTTAAGCATCGGAATATATAACTAGTGTCACAGGAATGGTTCAAACATAGACAGTAAGAAGAGTCAATCTTCTTGTACTTAAGTCGGCATTGTGCCTTTTGTATTTAATTCCGATGCATTTTCTGTGTTTCATCGTCAATAAGAAGGTCCAAGGGATACAGTAAACCTGAAGTGAAGCATCTGAATCTATAACTAGTGTCACAGGAATGGTTCAAATCATAGACAGTAAGAAGAGTCAGTCTTCTTGTACTTAAGTCAGCAATGTGCATTTTGTATTTAACTCCAATGCAATTTCTGTATTTCGTCGCCAATAAGAAGGTCCAAAGGATAGAGTAAACCTGAAGTGAAGCATTGGAATCTATAACTAGTGACACAGGAATGGTTCAAAACAGTCAGTAAGAAGAGTTTGTCTTCTTGTACATAAGTCGGCATTGTGGCTTTTGTATTTAATTCCGATGCAAATTCTGTACTTCGTCGCCAATAAGAAGGTCCGAAGGATACAGTAAACCTGAAGTGAAGCGTCGGTATCTATAACTAATGTCACAGGAATCGTTCAAATCATAGACAGTAGGAAGTGTCAGTCTTCTTGTACTTAAGACGGCATTGTGCCTTTCGTATTTAAGTCCGATGCAATTTCTGTGTTTCATCGTCAAAAAGAAGGTCAGAGGGATACAGTAAACCTGAAGTGTAGCATCGGAATCTGTAACTAGTGTCACAGGAATGATTCATACATAGACAGTAGGAAGAGTCAGTCTTTTTGTACTTAATTCGGCATTGTGCCTTTTGTATTTAATTTTGATGCAATTTCTATGTTTCATCGTCAATTAGAATGTCAGAGGGATACAGTAACCCTGAAGTGAAGCATCGGAATCTGAAACTAGCGACACAGGAATGGTTCTAAACATAGACAGAAAGAAGAGTCAGTCTTCTTGTACTTTAGTCGGCATTGTGCCTTTTCTATTTATTTCCGATGCAATTTCTGTGTTTCATCGTCAATTAGATGGTCCCAGGGATACAGTAAACATGAAGTGAAGCATCGGAATCTATAACTAGTGTCACAGGAATGGTTCAAAACATAGACAGTAAGAAGAGTCAGTCTTCTTGTACTTATGTCGGCATTGTGCCTTTTCTATTTAATTCCGATGCTATTTCTGTGTTCCATCGTCAATACGAAGGTCACAGGGATACAGTAAACCTGAAGTGAAGCATCGGAATCTATAACTAGTGTCACAGGAATGGTTCAAAACATAGTCAGTAAGAAGATTCAGTCTTCTTGTACTTAAGTCGGCATTGTGCCTTTTGTATTTAACTCCGATGCAATTTCTGTGTTTCATCGTCAAAAAGAAGGTCAGAGGGATACAGTAAACCTGAAGTGAGGCATCGGAATCTGTATCTAGTGTCACAGGAATGGTTCAAAACATAGACAGTTGGAAGAGTCAGTCTTCTTGTACTTTAGTCGGCATTGTCCCTTTTGTATTTAATTTCGAAGCTATTTCTGCATTTCGTCGTCAATTAGAAGGTCCAAAGGATACAGTAAACCTGAAGTGAAGCATCGGAATCAATAACTAATGTCACAGGAATCGTTCAAAGCATAGACAGTAGGAAGAGTCAGTCTTCTTGTACTTAAGTCGGCATTGTGCCTTTTGTATTTAACTCCGATGCAATTTCTGTGTTTCATCGTCAAAAAGAAGGTCAGAGGGATACAGTAAACCTGAAGTGAGGCATCGGAATCTGTATCTAGTGTCACAGGAATGGTTCAAAACATAGACAGTTGGAAGAGTCAGTCTTCTTGTACTTTAGTCGGCATTGTGCATTTTGTATTTAATTCCGATGCAATATCTGTGTTTCATCGTCAATAAGAAGGTGCAAGGGATACAGTAAACCTGAAGTGAAGCATCGGAATCTATAACTAGTGTCACAGGAATGGTTCAAAACATAGACAGTAAGAAGAGTCAGTCCTCTTGTACTTAAGCCGGCAATGTGCCTTTTCTATTTAATTCCAATGCAATTTCTGTATTTCGTCGCCAATAAGAAGGTCCAAAGTATACAGTAAACCTGAAGTGAAGCATCGGAATCTATAAGTAATGTCACAGGAATCGTTCAAAACATAGACAGTACGAAGAGTCAGTCTTCTTGTACTTAAGTCGGCATTGTGCCTTCTCTATTTAATTCCGATGCAATTTCTGTGTTTCATCGTCAATAAGAATGTCAGAGGGATTCAGTAACCCTGAAGTGAAGCATCGGAATATATAACTAGTGTCACAGGAATGGTTCTAACATAGACAGTAAGAAGAGTCAGTCCTCTTGTACTTAAGCCGGCAATGTGCCTTTTCTATTTAATTCCAATGCAATTTCTGTATTTCGTCGCCAATACGTAGGTCCAAAGCATACAGTAAACCTGAAGTGAAGCATCGGAATCTATAAGTAATGTCACAGGAATCGTTCAAAACATAGACTGTAGGAAGAGTCAGTCTTCTTGTACTTAAGTCGGCATTGTGCCCTTTGTATTTAATTCCGAAGCATTTCTGTGTTTCATCGACAAAAAGAAGGTCAGAGGGATACAGTAAACCTGAAGTGAAGCATCGGAATCTATAACTGGTGTCACAGGAATGGTTCAAAACAGTCAGTAAGAAGAGTCAGTCTTCTTATACTTAAGTCGGCACTCTGCCTTTTGTATTTAATTCCGATGCAATTTCTGTCTTTCATCGTCAATAAGAAGGTCAGAGGGATACAGTAAACCTGAAGTGAAGCATCGGAATCTATAACTAGTGTCACAGGAATGGTTCAAAACAGTCAGTAAGAAGAGTCGGTCTTCTTGTACATAAGTCGGCATTGTGCCTTTTGTAAATAATTCCGATGCAATTTCTGTACTTCGTCGCCAATAAGAAGGTACAAAGGATACAGTAATCCTGAAGTGAAGCGTCGGAATCCATAACTAATGTCACAGGAATCGTTCAAAACATAGACAGTAGGAAGTGTCAGTCTTCTTGTACTTAAGTCGGCATTGTGCCTTTTGTATTTAAGTCCGATGCAATTTCTGTGTTTCATCGTCAAAAAGAAGGTCAGAGGGATACAGTAAACCTGAAGTGAAGCATCGGAATCTGTAACTAGTGTCACAGGAATGATTCAAATCATAGACAGTAGGAAGAGTCAGTCTTTTTGTACATAAGTCGGCATTGTGCCTTTTGTATTTAATTCCGATGCTATTTCTGTGTTTAATCGTCAATAAGAATGTCAGAGGGATACAGTAACCCTGAAGTGAAGCTTCGTAATCTGTAACTACCGTCACAGGAATGGTTCAAAGCATAGACAGAAAGAAGAGTCAGTCTTCTTGTACTTAAGTCGGCATTGTGCTATTTCTATTTATTTCCGATGCAATTTCTGTGTTTCATCGTCAATAAGAAAGTCCCAGGGATACAGTAAACCTGAACTGAAGCATCGGAATCTATAACTAGTGTCACAGGAATGGTTCAAAACATAGACAGTAAGAAGAGTCAGTCTTCTTGTACTTAAGTCGGCATTGAACCTTATCTATTTAATTCCGATGCAATTTCTGTGTTTCATCGTCAATAAGAAGGTCACAAGGATACAGTAAACCTGAAGTGAAGCATCAGAATCTATAATTAGTGTCACAGGAATGGTTCAAAACATAGTCGGTAAGAAGAGTCAGTCTTCTTGTACTTAAGTCGGCATTGTGCCTTATCTATTTAATTCCGATGCAATATCTGTGTTTCATCGTCAATAAGAAGGTCAGAGGGATACAGAAAACCTGACGTGAGGCATCGGAATCTATAACTAGTGTCACAGGAATGGTTCAAAACATAGTCAGTACGAAGAGTCAGTCTTCTTGTACTTAAGTCGGCATTGTGCCTTTTGTACTTAATTCCGATGCTATTTCTGTGTTTCATGGTCAATAAGAAGGTCAGAGGGATACAGTAAACCTGAAGTGAACCATCGGAATCTATAACTAGTGTCACAGGAATGGTTCAAAACATAGACATTAAGAAGGGTCAGTCTTCTTGTACTTAAGTCGGCATTGTGCCTTTTGTACTTAATTCCGGTGCAATATCTCTGTTTCATCGTCGATAAGAAAATGCAGGGTTATACAGTAAATCTGAAGTGAAGCATCGGAATCTATAACTAGTGTCACAGGATTGGTTCAATACTTAGACAGTTGGAAGAGTCAGTCTTCTTGTACTGAAGTCGGCATTGTGCCTTTTCTATTTAATTCCGATGCAATTTCTGTGATTCATCGTCAAAAAGAAGGTCAGAATGATACAGTAAACCTGAAGTGAAGCATCGGAATCTATAACTGGTGTCACAGGAATGGTTCAAAACAGTCAGTAAGAAGAGTCAGTCTTCTTACACTTAAGTCGCCATACTGCCTTTTGTATTTAATTCCGATGCCATTTCTGTGTTTCATCGTCAATAAGAAGGTCAGAGGGATACAGTAAACCTGAAGTGAAGCATCGGAATATATAACTAGTGTCACAGGAATGGTTCAAAACAGTCAGTAAGAAGAGTCAATCTTCCTGTACTTAAGTCGGCATTGTGCCTTTTGTATTTAATTCCGATGCATTTTCTGTGTTTCATCGTCAATAAGAAGGTCCAAGGGATACAGCAAACCTGAAGTTAAGCATCGGAATATATAACTAGTGTCACAGGAATGGTTCAAACATAGACAGTAAGAAGAGTCAATCTTCTTGTACTTAAGTCGGCATTGTGCCTTTTGTATTTAATTCCGATGCATTTTCTGTGTTTCATCGTCAATAAGAAGGTCCAAGGGATACAGTAAACCTGAAGTGAAGCATCGGAATCTATAACTAGTGTCACAGGAATGGTTCAAATCATAGACAGTAGGAAGTGTCAGTCTTCTTGTACTTAAGTCGGCATTGTGCCTTTTGTATTTAAGTCCGATGCAATTTCTGTGTTTCATCGTCAAAAAGAAGGTCAGAGGGATACAGTAAATCTGAAGTGAAGCATCGGAAACTGTAACTAGTGTCACAGGAATGATTCAAAACATAGACAGTAGGAAGAGTCAGTCTTTTTGTACTTAAGTCGTCATTGTGCCTTTTGTATTTAATTCCGATGCAATTTCTATGTTTCATCGTCAATAAGAATGTCAGAGGGATACAGTAACCCTGATGTGAAGCATCGGAATCTGTAACTAGCGTCACAGGAATGGTTCACAACATAGACAGAAAGAAGAGTCAGTCTTCTTGTACTTAAGTCGGCATTGTGCCTTTTCTATTTATTTCCGATGCAATTTCTGTGTTTCATCGTCAATTAGAAGGTCCCAGGGATACAGTAAACATGAAGCGAAGCATCGGAATATATAACTAGTGTCACAGGAATGGATCAAAACATAGACAGTAAGAAGAGTCAGTCTTCTTATACTTAAGTCGGCATTGTGCCTTTTCTATTTAATTCCGATGCTATTTCTGTGTTCCATCGTCAATACGAAGGTCACAGGGATACAGTAAACCTGAAGTGAAGCATCGGAATCTATAACTAGTGTCACAGGAATGGTTCAAAACATAGTCAGTAAGAAGAGTCAGTCTTCTTGTACTTAAGTCGGCATTGTGCCTTATCTATTTAATTCCGATGCAATATCTGTGTTTCATCGTCAATAAGAAGGTCAGAGGGATACAGAAAACCTGAAGTGAGGCATCGGAATCTATAACTAGCGTCACATTAATGGTTCAAAGCATAGTCAGTAAGAAGATTCAGTCTTATTGTACTTAAGTCGGCATTGTGCCTTATCTATTTAATTCCGATGCAATATCTGTGTTTCATCGTCAATACGAAGGTCAGAGGGATACAGAAAACCTGAAGTGAGGTATCGGAATCTATGACTAGCGTCACAGGAATGGTTCAAAACATAGACAGAAAGAAGAGTCAGTCTTCTTGTACTTAAGTCGGCATTGTGCCTTTTGTATCTAATTTCGAAGCTATTTCTGCATTTCGTCGTCAATTAGAAGGTCCAAAGGATACAGTAAACCTGAAGTGAAGCATCGGAATCAATAACTAATGTCACAGGAATCGTTCAATGCATAGACAGTAGGAAGAGTCAGTCTTCTTGTACTTAAGTCGGCATTGTGCCTTTTGTATTTAATTCCGATGCAATTTCTGTGTTTCATCGTCAAAAAGAAGGTCAGAGGGATACAGTAAACCTGATGTGAGGCATCGGAATCTGTATCTAGTGTCACAGGAATGGTTCAAAACATAGACAGTAGGAAGAGTCAGTCTTCTTGTACTTTAGTCGGCATTGTGCCTTTTGTATTTAATTCCGATGCAATATCTGTGTTTCATCGTCAATAAGAAGGTGCAAGGGGTTACAGTAAACCTGAAGTGAGGCATCGGAATCTGTATCTAGTGTCACAGGAATGGTTCAAAACATAGACAGTTGGAAGAGTCAGTCTTCTTGTACTTTAGTCGGCATTGTGCCTTTTGTATTTAATTCCGATGCAATATCTGTGTTTCATCGTCAATAAGAAGGTGCAAGGGATACAGTAAACCTGAAGTGAAGCATCGGAATCTATAACTAGTGTCACAGGAATGGTTCAAATCATAGACAGTAAGAAGAGTCAGTCTTCTTCTACTTAAGTCGGCATTGTGCCTTTTGTATTTAATTCCGATGCAATTTCTGTGTTTCATCGTCAATTAGAAGGTCAGAGGGATACAGTAAACCTGAAGTGAAGCATCGGAATCTATAACTGGTGTCACAGGAATGGTTCAAAACAGTCAGTAAGAAGAGTCAGTCTTCTTACACTTAAGTCGGCACTCTGCCTTTTGTATTTAAATCCGATGCAATTTCTGTCTTTCATCGTCAATAAGAAGGTCAGAGGGATACAGTAAACCTGAAGTGAAGCATCGGAATCTATAACTAGTGTCACAGGAATGGTTCAAAACAGTCAGTAAGAAAAGTCGGTCTTCTTGTACATAAGTCGGCATTGTGCCTTTTGTATATAATTCCGATGCAATTTCTGTACTTCGTCGCCAATAAGAAGGTCCAAAAGATACAGTAAACCTGAAGTGAAGCGTCGGAATCTATAACTAATGTCACAGGAATCGTTCAAAACATAGACAGTAGGAAGTGTCTGTCTTCTTGTACTTAAGTCGGCATTGTGCCTTTTGTATTTAAGTCCGATGCAATTTCTGTGTTTCATCGTCAAAAAGAAGGTCAGGGGGATACAGTAAACCTGAAGTGAAGCATCGGAATCTGTAACTAGTGTCACAGGAATGATTCAAACATAGACAGTAGGAAGAGTCAGTCTTTTTGTACATAAGTCGGCATTGTGCCTTTTGTATTTAATTCCGATGCTATTTCTGTGTTTAATCGTCAATAAGAATGTCAGAGGGATACAGTAACCCTGAAGTGAAGCATCGTAATCTGTAACTAGCGTCACAGGAATGGTTCAAAGCATAGACAGAAAGAAGAGTCAGTCTTCTTGTACTTAAGTCGGCATTGTGCCTTTTGTATTTAAGTCCGATGCTATTTCTGTGTTTCATGGTCAATAAGAAGGTCAGAGGGATACAGTAAACCTGAAGTGAACCATCGGAATCTATAACTAGTGTCACAGGAATGGTTCAAAACATAGACATTAAGAAGTGTCAGTCTTCTTGTACTTAAGTCGGCATTGTGCCTTTTGTACTTAATTCCGGTGAAATATCTCTTTTTCATCGTCAATAAGAAGGTGCAGGGTTATACAGTAAATCTGAAGTGAAGTATCGGAATCTATAACTAGTGTCACAGGATTGGTTCAAAACTTAGACAGTAGGAAGAGTCATTCTTCTGGTACTGAAGTCGGCATTGTGCCTTTTCTATTTAATTCCGATGCATTTTCTGTGATTCATCGTCAAAAAGAAGGTCAGAGGGATACAGTAAACCTGAAGTGAAGCGTCGGAATCTATAACTGGTGTCACAGGAATGGTTCAAAACAGTCAGTAAGAAGAGTCAGTCTTCTTATACTTAAGTCGCCATTCTGCCTTTTGTATTTAATTCCGATGCAATTTCTGTGTTTCATCGTCAATAAGAAGGTCAGAGGGATACAGTAAACCTGAAGTGAAGCATCGGAATATATAACTAGTGTCACAGGAATGGTTCAAAACAGTCAGTAAGAAGAGTCAATCTTCTTGTACTTAAGTCGGCATTGTGCCTTTTGTATTTAATTCCGATGCATTTTCTGTGTTTCATCGTCAATAAGAAGGTCCAAGGGATACAGCAAACCTGAAGTTAAGCATCGGAATATATAACTAGTGTCACAGGAATGGTTCAAAACAGTCAGTAAGAAGAGTCAGTCTTCTTGTACATAAGTCGGCATTGTGCCTTTTGTATTTAATTCCGATGCAAATTCCGTACTTCGGGGGCAATAAGAAGGTCCGAAGGATACAGTAAACCTGAAGTGAAGCGTCGGTATCTATAACTAATGTCACAGGAATCGTTCAAAACATAGACAGTAGGAAGTGTCAGTCTTCTTGTACTTAAGTCGGCATTGTGCCTTTTGTATTTAAGTCCGATGCAATTTCTGTGTTTCATCATCAAAAAGAAGGTCAGAGGGATACAGTAAACCGGAAGTGAAGCATCGGAAACTGTAACTAGTGTCACAGGAATGATTCAAAACATAGACAGTAGGAAGAGTCAGTCTTTTTGTACTTAAGTCGGCTTTGTGCCTTTTGTATTTAATTCCGATGCAATTTCTATGTTTCATCGTCAATACGAATGTCAGAGGGATACAGTAACCCTGAAGTGAAGCATCGGAATCTGTAACTAGCGTCACAGGAATGGTTCAAAACATAGACAGAAAGAAGTGTCAGTCTTCTTGTACTTAAGTCGGCATTGTGCCTTTTCTATTTATTTCCGTTGCATTGTCTGTGTTTCATCGTCAATTAGAAGGTCCCAGGGATTCAGTGAACATGAAGTGAAGCATCGGAATCTATAACTAGTGCCACAGCAATGGTTCAAAACATAGACAGTAAGAAGAGTCAGTCTTTATATACTTAAGTCGGCATTGTGCCTTTTCTATTTAATTCCGATGCAATATCTGTGTTTCATCGTCAATAAGAAGGTCAGAGGGATACAGAAAACCTGAAGTGAGGCATCGGAAACTATAACTAGCGTCACATTAATGGTTCAAAACATAGACAGAAAGAAGAGTCAGTCTTCTTGTACTTAAGTCGGCATTGTGCCTTTTGTATTTAATTTCGAAGGTATTTCTGCATTTCGTCGCCAATTAGAAGGTCCAAAGGATACAGTAAACCTGAAGTGAAGCATCGGAATCAATAACTAATGTCACAGGAATCGTTCAAAACATAGACAGTAGGAAGAGTCAGTCTTCTTGTACTTAAGTCGGCATTGTGCCTTTTGTATTTAATTCCGATGCAATTTCTGTGTTTCATCGTCAAAAAGAAGGTCAGAGGAATACAGTAAACCTGAAGTGAGGCATCGGAATCTGTATCTAGTGTCACAGGAATGGTTGAAAACATAGACAGTTGGAAGAGTCTGTCTTCTTGTACTTTAGTCGGCATTGTGCCTTTTGTATTTAATTCCGATGCAATATCTGTGTTTCATCGTCAATAAGAAGGTCCAAGGGATACAGTAACCCTGAAGTGAAGCATCGGAATCTGTAACTAGCGTCGCAGGAATGGTTTAAAACATAGACAGAAAGAAAAGTCAGTCTTCTTGTACTTAAGTCGGCATTGTGCCTTTTCTTTTTAATTCTGATGCAATTTCTGTGTTTCATCGTAGATAAGAAGGTCCAAGGGATACAGAAAACCTGAAGTGAAGCATCGGAATGTATAACTAGTGTCACAGGAATGGTTCAAAACATAGTCAGTAAGAAGAGTCAGTCTTCTTGTACTTAAGTCGACATTGTGCCTTTTCTATTTAATTCCGATGCAATATCTGTGTTTCAACGTCAATAAGAAGGTCAGAGGGATACAGTAAACCTGAAGTGAGGCATCGGAATCTATAACTAGTGTCACAGGAATGGATCCAAACATAGACAGTAAGAAGAGTCAGTCTTCTTGTACTTAAGTAGGCATTGTGCTTTTGTATTTAATTCCGATGCAATTTCTGTGTTTCTTCGTCAAAAAGAAGGTCAGAGGGATACAGTAAACCTAAAGTGAAGCATCGGAATCTATAACTAGTGTCACAGGAGAGGTTCAAAACATAGACAGTAAGAAGAGTCAGTGTTCTTGTACTTAAGTCGGCATTGTGCTTTTTGTATTTAATTCCGATGCAATTTCTGTGTTTCATCGTCAAAAAGAAGTTCAGAGGGATACAGTAAACCTGAAGTGAATCATCGTAATCTATAACTAGTGTCACAGGAATGGTTCAAAACATAGTCAGTACGAATAGTCAGTCTTCTTGTACTTAAGTCGGCATTGTGCCTTTTGTTTTTAATTCGGATGCAATTTCTGTGTTTCATCGTCAATAAGAAGGTCAGTGGGATACAGTAAACCTGTAGTGAAGCATGGGAATCTATAACTAGTGTCACAGGAATGGTTCTAAACATAGACAGTAAGAAGGGTCCGTCTTCTTGTACTTAAGTCGGCATTGTGCCTTTTGTATTTAATTCCGATGCAATATCTGTATTTCATCGTCAATAAGAAGGTGCAAGGGATGCAGTAAACCTAAAGTGAAGCATCGGAATCTATAACTAGTGTCACAGGAATGGTTCTAAACATAGACAGTAAGAAGGGTCAGTCTTCTTGTACTTAAGTCGGCATTGTGCTTTTGTATTTAATTCCGATTCAATTTCTGTGTTTCTTCGTCAATAAGAAGGTGCAAGGGATACAGTAAACCTGTAGTGAAGCATGGGAATCTATAACTAGTGTCACAGGAATGGTTCTAAACATAGACAGTAAGAAGTGTCAGTCTTCTTGTACTTAAGTCGGCATTGTGCCTTTTGTATTTAATTCCGATGCAATATCTGTATTTCACCGTCAATAAGAAGGTGCAAGGGATACAGTAAACCTGAAGTGAAGCATCGGAATCTATAACTTGTGTCACAGGAATGGTTCAAACATAGTCAGTAAGAAGAGACAGTCTTTTTGTGCTTAAGTCGGCATTGTGCCTTTTCTATTTAATTCCAATGCAATATCTGTGTTTCATCGTCAATAAGATGGTCAGACGGATACAGTAAACCTGAAGTGAAGCCTCGGAATCTATATCAAGTGTCACAGGAATGGTTCAAAACAGTCAGTAAGACGAGTCAGTCTTCTAGTACTTAAGTAGGCATTGTGCCTTTAGTATTTAATTCCGAAGCTATTTCTGCATTTCGTCGCCAATTAGAAGGTCCAAAGGATACAGTAAACCTGAAGTGAAGCATCGGAATCAATAACTATTGTCACAGGAATCGATCAAAACATAGACAGTAGGAAGAGTCAGTCTTCTTGTACTTAAGTCGGCATTGTGCTTTTTGTATTTAAATCCGATGCAATTTCTGTGTTTCATCGTCAAAAAGAAGTTCAGAGGGATACAGTAAACCTGAAGTGAAGCATCGGAATCTGTAACTAGTGTCACAGGAATGGTTCAACACATAGACAGTAGGAAGAGTCAGTCTTCTTGTACTTAAGTCGGCATTGTGCCTTTTGTATTTAATTCCGATGCAATATCTGTGTTTCATCGTCAATAAGAAGGTCCAAGGGATACAGTAACCCTGAAGTGAAGCATCGGAATCTGTAACTAGCGTCACAGGAATGGTTCAAAGCATAGACAGAAGAGTCAGTCTTCTTGTAATTAAGTCGGCATTGTGCCTTATCTAATTAATTCCGATGCAATATCTGTGTTTCATCGTCAATAAGAAGGTCAGAGGGATACAGAAAACCTGAAGTGAGGCATCGGAATCTATAACTAGCGTCACAGGAATGGTTCAAAACATAGACAGAAAGAAGAGTCAGTCCTCTTGTACTTAAGTCGGCATTGTGCCTTTTCTATTTAATTCCGATGCAATATCTGTGTTTCAACGTCAATAACAAGGTCAGAGGGATACAGTAAACCTGAAGTGAGGCATCGGAATCTATAACTAGTGTCACTGGAATGGATCCAAACATAGTCAGTAAGAAGAGTCAGTCTTCTTGTACTTAAATAGGCAATGTGCTTTTGTATTTAATTCCGATGCAATTTCTGTGTTTCTTCGTCAATAAGAAGGTCCAAGGGAAACTGTAAACCTAAAGTGAAGTATCGGAATCTATAACTAGTGTCACAGGAAAGGTTCAAAACATAGACAGTAAGAAGAGTCAGTCTTCTTGTACTTAAGTCGGCATTGTGCTTTTTGTATTTCATTCCGATGCAATTTCTGTGTTTCATCGTCAAAAAGAAGTTCAGAGGGATACAGTAAACCTGAAGTGAATCATCGTAATCTATAACTGGTGTCACAGGAATGGTTCAAAACATAGTCAGTACGAAGAATCAGTCTTCTTGTACTTAAGTCGGCATTGTGCCTTTTGTTTTTAATTCCGATGCAATTTCTGTGTTTCATCGTCAATAAGAAGGTCAGTGGGATACAGTAAACATGAAGTGAAGCATCGGAATCTATAACTAGTGTCACAGGAATGGTTCTAAACATAGACAGTAAGAAGGGTCAGTCTTCTTGTACTTAAGTCGGCATTGTGCCTTTTGTATTTAATTCCGATGCAATATCTGTGTTTCATCGTCAATAAGAAGGTGCAAGGGATACAGTAAACCTGAAGTGAAGCATCGGAATCTATATCTAGTGTCACAGGAATGGTTCAAAACATAGACAGTAAGAAGGGTCAGTCTTCTTGTACTTAAGTCGGCATTGTGCTTTTGTATTTAATTCCGATGCAATTTCTGTGTTTCTTCGTCAATAAGAGGGTCCAAGGGATACAGTAAACCTAAAGTGAAGCATCGGAATCTATAACTAGTGTCACAGGAAAGGTTCAAAACATAGACAGTAAGAAGAGTCAGTCTTCTTGTACTTACGTCGGCAATGTGCCTTATCTATTTAATTCCAATGCAAATTCTGTACTTCGGGGGCAATAAGAAGGTCCGAAGGATACAGTAAACCTGAAGTGAAGCGTCGGTATCTATAACTAATGTCACAGGTATCGTTCAAAACATAGACAGTAGGAAGTGTCAGTCTTCTTGTACTTAAGTCGGCATTGTGCCTTTTGTATTTAAGTCCGATGCAATTTCTGTGTTTCATCATCAAAAAGAAGGTCAGAGGGATACAGTAAACCTGAAGTGAAGCATCGGAAACTGTAACTAGTGTCACAGGAATGATTCAAAATATAGACAGTAGGAAGAGTCAGTCTTTTTGTACTTAAGTCGGCATTGTGCCTTTTGTATTTAATTCCGATGCAATTTCTATGTTTCATCGTCAATACGAATGTCAGAGGGATACAGTAACCCTGAAGTGAAGCATCGGAATCTGTAACTAGCGTCACAGGAATGGTTCAAAACATAGACAGAAAGAAGAGTCAGTCTTCTTGTACTTAAGTCGGCATTGTGCCTTTTCTATTTATTTCCGATGCAATGTCTGTGTTTCATCGTCAATTAGAAGGTCCCAGGGATTCAGTGAACATGAAGTGAAGCATCGGAATCTATAACTAGTGTCACAGGAATGGTTCAAAACATAGACAGTAAGAAGAGTCAGTCTTTATATACTTAAGTCGGCATTGTGCCTTTTCTATTTAATTCCGATGCAATATCTGTGTTTCATCGTCAATAAGAAGGTCAGAGGGATACAGAAAACCTGAAGTGAGGCATCGGAATCTATAACTAGCGTCACATTAATGGTTCAAAACATAGACAGAAAGAAGAGTCAGTCTTCTTGTACTTAAGTCGGCATTGTGCCTTTTGTATTTAATTTCGAAGGTATTTCTGCATTTCGTCGCCAATTAGAAGGTCCAAAGGATACAGTAAACCTGAAGTGAAGCATCGGAATCAATAACTAATGTCACAGGAATCGTTCAAAACATAGACAGTAGGAAGAGTCAGTCTTCTTGTACTTAAGTCGGCATTGTGCCTTTTGTATTTAATTCCGATGCAATTTCTGTGTTTCATCGTCAAAAAGAAGGTCAGAGGAATACAGTAAACCTGAAGTGAGGCATCGGAATCTGTATCTAGTGTCACAGGAATGGTTGAAAACATAGACAGTTGGAAGAGTCTGTCTTCTTGTACTTTAGTCGGCATTGTGCCTTTTGTATTTAATTCCGATGCAATATCTGTGTTTCATCGTCAATAAGAAGGTCCAAGGGATACAGTAACCCTGAAGTGAAGCATCGGAATCTGTAACTAGCGTCGCAGGAATGGTTTAAAACATAGACAGAAAGAAAAGTCAGTCTTCTTGTACTTAAGTCGGCATTGTGCCTTTTCTTTTTAATTCCGATGCAATTTCTGTGTTTCATCGTAGATAAGAAGGTCCAAGGGATACAGAAAACCTGAAGTGAAGCATCGGAATGTATAACTAGTGTCACAGGAATGGTTCAAAACATAGTCAGTAAGAAGAGTCAGTCTTCTTGTACTTAAGTCGACATTGTGCCTTTTCTATTTAATTCCGATGCAATATCTGTGTTTCAACGTCAATAAGAAGGTCAGAGGGATACAGTAAACCTGAAGTGAGGCATCGGAATCTATAACTAGTGTCACAGGAATGGATCCAAACATAGACAGTAAGAAGAGTCAGTCTTCTTGTACTTAAGTAGGCATTGTGCTTTTGTATTTAATTCCGATGCAATTTCTGTGTTTCTTCGTCAAAAAGAAGGTCAGAGGGATACAGTAAACCTAAAGTGAAGCATCGGAATCTATAACTAGTGTCACAGGAAAGGTTCAAAACATAGACAGTAAGAAGAGTCAGTGTTCTTGTACTTAAGTCGGCATTGTGCTTTTTGTATTTAATTCCGATGCAATTTCTGTGTTTCATCGTCAAAAAGAAGTTCAGAGGGATACAGTAAACCTGAAGTGAATCATCGTAATCTATAACTAGTGTCACAGGAATGGTTCAAAACATAGTCAGTACGAAGAGTCAGTCTTCTTGTACTTAAGTCGGCATTGTGCATTTTGTTTTTAATTCCGATGCAATTTCTGTGTTTCATCGTCAATAAGAAGGTCAGTGGGATACAGTAAACCTGTAGTGAAGCATGGGAATCTATAACTAGTGTCACAGGAATGGTTCTAAACATAGACAGTAAGAAGGGTCCGTCTTCTTGTACTTAAGTCGGCATTGTGCCATTTGTATTTAATTCCGATGCAATATCTGTATTTCATCGTCAATAAGAAGGTGCAAGGGATGCAGTAAACCTAAAGTGAAGCATCGGAATCTATAACTAGTGTCACAGGAATGGTTCTAAACATAGACAGTAAGAAGGGTCAGTCTTCTTGTACTTAAGTCGGCATTGTGCTTTTGTATTTAATTCCGATGCATTTTCTGTGTTTCTTCGTCAATAAGAAGGTGCAAGGGATACAGTAAACCTGTAGTGAAGCATTGGAATCTATAACTAGTGTCACAGGAATGGTTCTAAACATAGACAGTAAGAAGTGTCAGTCTTCTTGTACTTAAGTCGGCATTGTGCCTTTTGTATTTAATTCCGATGCAATATCTGTGTTTCATCGTCAATAAGAAGGTCCAAGGGATACAGTAACCCTGAAGTGAAGCATCGGAATCTGTAACTAGCGTCACAGGAATGGTTCAAAGCATAGACAGAAGAGTCAGTCTTCTTGTAATTAAGTCGGCATTGTGCCTTATCTAATTAATTCCGATGCAATATCTGTGTTTCATCGTCAATAAGAAGGTCAGAGGGATACAGTAAACCTGAAGTGAATCATCGTAATCTATAACTGGTGTCACAGGAATGGTTCAAAACATAGTCAGTACGAAGAGTCAGTCTTCTTGTACTTAAGTCGGCATTGTGCCTTTTGTTTTTAATTCCGATGCAATTTCTGTGTTTCATCGTCAATAAGAAGGTCAGTGGGATACAGTAAACCTGAAGTGAAGCATCGGAATCTATAACTAGTGTCACAGGAATGGTTCTAAACATAGACAGTAAGAAGGGTCAGTCTTCTTGTACTTAAGTCGGCATTGTGCCTTTTGTATTTAATTCCGATGCAATATCTGTGTTTCATCGTCAATAAGAAGGTGCAAGGGATACAGTAAACCTGAAGTGAAGCATCGGAATCTATATCTAGTGTCACAGGAATGGTTCAAAACATAGACAGTAAGAAGGGTCAGTCTTCTTGTACTTAAGTCGGCATTGTGCTTTTGTATTTAATTCCGATGCAATTTCTGTGTTTCTTCGTCAATAAGAGGGTCCAAGGGATACAGTAAACCTAAAGTGAAGCATCGGAATCTATTACTAGTGTCACAGGAAAGGTTCAAAACATAGACAGTAAGAAGAGTCAGTCTTCTTGTACTTACGTCGGCAATGTGCCTTATCTATTTAATTCCAATGCAATTTCTGTATTTCGTCGCCAATAAGAAAGTCCAAAGGATATAGTACACCTGAAGTGAAGCATCGGAATCTATAACTAATGTCACAGGAATCGTTCAAACATAGACAGTAGGAAGAGTCAGTCTTCTTGTACTTAAGTCGGCATTGTGCCTTTTGTATTTAGTTCCGATGCAATTTCTGTGTTTCATCGTCAATAAGAAGGTCCTAGGGATAGAGTTAACCTGAAGTGAAGCATCGGAAACTATAACTTGTGTCACAGGAATGGTTCAATACGTAGACAGTTAGAAGGGTCAGTCTTCTTGTACTTAAGTCGGCATTGTGCCTTTTGTATTTAATTCCGATGCAATATCTGTGTTTCACCGTCAATAAGAAGGTGCAAGGGATACAGTAAACCTGAAGTGAAGCATCGGAATCTATAACTAGTGTCACAGGAATGGTTCAAAACATAGTCAGTAAGAAGAGACAGTCTTTTTGTGCTTAAGTCGGCATTGTGCCTTTTCTATTTAATTCCAATGCAATATCTGTGTTTCATCGTCAATAAGAAGGTCAGAGGGATACAGTAAACCTGAAGTGAAGCCTCGGAATCTATAACAAGTGTCACAGGAATAGTTCAAAACAGTCAGTAAGAAGAGTCAGTCTTCTAGTACTTAAGTCGGCATTGTGCCTTTAGTATTTAATTCCGAAGCTATTTCAGCATTTCGTCGCCAATTAGAAGGTCCAAAGGATACAGTAAACCTGAAGTGAAGCATCGGAATCAATAACTATTGTCACAGGAATCGATCAAAACATAAACAGTAGGAAGAGTCAGTCTTCTTGTACTTAAGTCGGCATTGTGCTTTTTGTATTTAAATCCGATGCAATTTCTGTGTTTCATCGTCAAAAAGAAGTTCAGAGGGATACAGTAAACCTGAAGGGAAGCATCGGAATCTGTAACTAGTGTCACAGGAATGGTTCAACACATAGACAGTAGGAAGAGTCAGTCTTCTTGTACTTAAGTCGGCATTGTGCCTTTTGTATTTAATTCCGATGCAATATCTGTGTTTCATCGTCAATAAGAAGGTCCAAGGGATACAGTAACCCTGAAGTGAAGCATCGGAATCTGTAACTAGCGTCACAGGAATGGTTCAAAACATAGACAGAAAGAAGAGTCAGTCTTCTTGTAATTAAGTCGGCATTGTGCCTTATCTAATTAATTCCGATGCAATATCTGTGTTTCATCGTCAATAAGAAGGTCAGAGGGATACAGAAAACCTGAAGTGAGGCATCGGAATCTATAACTAGCGTCACAGGAATGGTTCAAAACATAGACAGAAAGAAGAGTCAGTCTTCTTGTACTTATATCGGCATTGTGCCTTTTCTATTTAATTCCGATGCAATATCTGTGTTTCAACGTCAATAACAAGGTCAGAGGGATACAGTAAACCTGAAGTGAGGCATCGGAATCTATAACTAGTGTCACAGGAATGGATCCAAACATAGTCAGTAAGAAGAGTCAGTCTTCTTGTACTTAAATAGGCATTGTGCTTTTGTATTTAATTCCGATGCAATTTCTGTGTTTCTTCGTCAATTAGAAGGTCCAAGGGAAACTGTAAACCTAAAGTGAAGTATCGGAATCTATAACTAGTGTCACAGGAAAGGTTCAAAACATAGACAGTAAGAAGAGTCAGTCTTCTTGTACTTAAGTCGGCATTGTGTTTTTGTATTTATTTCCGATGGAATTTCTGTGTTTCATCGTCAAAAAGAAGTTCAGAGGGACACAGTAAACCTGAAGTGAATCATCGTAATCTATAACTAGTGTCACAGGAATGGTTCAAAACATAGTCAGTACGAAGAGTCAGTCTTCTTGTACTTAAGTCGGCATTGTGCCTTTTGTTTTTAATTTCGATGCAATTTCTGTGTTTCATCGTCAATAAGAAGGTCAGTGGGATACAGTAAACCTGAAGTGAAGCATCGGAATCTATAACTAGTGTCACAGGAATGGTTCTAAACATAGACAGTAAGAAGGGTCAGTCTTCTTGTACCTAAGTCGGCATTGTGCTTTTGTATTTAATTCCGATGCAATTTCTGTGTTTCTTCGTCAATAAGAGGGTCCAAGGGATACAGTAAACCTAAAGTGAAGCATCGGAAACTATAACTAGTGTCACAGGAAAGGTTAAAACATAGACAGTAAGAAGAGTCAGTCTTCTTGTACTTACGTCGGCAATGTGCCTTATCTATTTAATTCCAATGCAATTTCTGTATTTCGTCGCCAATAAGAAAGTCCAAAGGATATAGTACACCTGAAGTGAAGCATCGGAATCTATAACTAATGTCACAGGAATCGTTCAAACATAGACAGTAGGAAGAGTCAGTCTTCTTGCACTTAAGTCGGCATTGTGGCTTTTGTATTTAGTTCCGATGCAATTTCTGGGTTTCATCGTCAATAAGAAGGTCCTAGGGATAGATTTAACCTGAAGTGAAGCATCGGAAACTATAACTAGTGTCACAGGAATGGTTCAATACGTAGACAGTTAGAACGGTCAGTCTTCTTGTACTTAAGTCGGCATTGTGCCTTTTGTATTTAACTCCGATGCAATATCTGTGCTTCACCGTCAATAAGAAGGTGAAAGGGATACAGTAAACCTGAAGTGAAGCATCGGAATCTATAACTAGTGTCACAGGAATGGTTCAAACATAGTCAGTAAGAAGAGTCAGTCTTCTTGTGCTTAAGTCGGCATTGTGCCTTTTCTATTTAATTCCAAAGCAATATCTGTGTTTCATCGTCAATAAGAAGGTCAGAGGGATACAGTAAACCTGAAGCGAAGCCTCGGAATCTACAACATGTGTCACAGAAATGGTTCAAAACAGTCAGTAAGAAGAGTCAGTCTTCTTGTGCTTAAGTCGGCATTGTGCCTTTAGTATTTAATTCCGAAGCCATTTCTGCATTTCGTCGCCAATTAGAAGGTCCAAAGGATACAGTAAACCTGAAGTGAAGCATCGAAATCAATAACTATTGTCACAGGAGTCGATCAAAACATAGACAGTAGGAAGAGTCAGTCTTCTTGTACTTACGTCGGCATTGTGCTTTTTGTATTTAATTCCGATGCAATTTCTGTGTTTCATCGTCAAAAAGAAGTTCAGAGTGATACAGTAAACCTGAAGTGAAGCATCGGAATCTGTAACTAGTGTCACAGGAATGGTTCAACACATAGACAGTAGGAAGAGTCAGACTTCTTGTACTTAAGTCGGCATTGTGCCTTTTGTATTTAATTCCGATGCAATATCTGTGTTTCATCGTCAATAAGAAGGTCCAAGGGATACAGTAACCCTGAAGTGAAGCATCGGAATCTGTAACTAGCGTCACAGGAATGGTTCAAAACATAGACAGAAAGAAGAGGCAGTCTTCTTGTAATTAAGTCGGCATTGTGCCTTTTCTATTTAATTCCGATGCAATTTCTGTATTTCATCGTCAATAAGAAACTCCAAGGGATACAGTTAAACAGAAGTGAAGCATCGAAATCTAAAACTGTATCCCTCTGACCTTCTTACTGACGATGAAACACGGAAATTGCATCGGAATTAAATACAAAATACACAATGCCGACTTAAGTACAAGAAGACTGACTCTTCCTACAGTTATGTTTGAACGATTCCTGTGACATTAGTTATAAATTCCGATGCTTCACTTCAGGTTTACTAAACCCTTTGGACTTTCTTATTGGCGACGAAATACAGAAATCGCATTGGAATTAAATAGATAAGGTACATTGCCGACGTAAGTACAAGAAGACTGACTCTTCTTACTGTCTATGTTTTGAACCTTTCCTGTGACACTAGTTATAGATTCCGATGCCTCACTTCAGGTTTACTGTAATCCTTGGACCTTCTTATTGACGATGAAACACAGAAAATGCATCGGAATTAAATACAAAAGGCACAATGCCGACTTAAGTACAAGAAGATTGACTCTTCTTACTGACTGTTTTGAACCATTCCTGTGACACTAGTTATAGATTCCGATGCTTCACTTCAGGTTTACAGTATCCCTCTGACCTCTTTGACGATGAAACACAGAAATTGCATCGGAATTAAATACAAAAGGCACAATGCCGACTTAAGTACAAGAAGACTGACCCTTCTTACTGTCTATGTTTAGAACCATTCCTGTGACACTAGTTATAGATTCCGATGCTTCACTTCACGTTTACTGTATCCCTTGCACCTTCTTATTGACGATGAAACACAGATATTGCATCGGAATTAAATACAAAAGGCACAATGCCGGCTTAAGTACAAGAAGACTGACCCTTCTTACTGTCTATGTTTAGAACCATTCCTGTGACTCTAGTTATAGATTCCGATGCTTCACTTCAGGTTTACTGTATCCCTCTGACCTTCTTATTGACGATGAAACACAGTAATTGCATCGGATTTAAATACAAAAGGCACAATGCCGACTAAAGTACAAGAAGACTGACTCTTCGTACTGACTATGTTTTGAACCATTCCTGTGACACTAGTTATAGATTACGATGATTCACTTCAGGTTTACCGTATCCCTTGTACCTTCTTATTGACGATGAAACACAGAAATTGCATCGGAATTAAATAGAAAAGGCACAATGCCGACTTAAGTACAAGAAGACTGATTCTTCTTACTGACTAAGTTTGGAACCATTCCTGTGACACTAGTTATAGATTCCGATGCCTCACTTCAGGTTTACTGTATCCCTCTGACCTTCTTATTGACGATGAAACACAGATATTGCATCGGAATTAAATAGAAAAGGCACAATGCCGACTTAAGTACAAGAAGTGTGACTCTTCTCACTGACTATGATTTAAACCATTCCTGTGACACTACTTATAGATTCCGATGCTTCACTTCAGGTTTACTGTATCCCTCTGACCTTCTTATTGACGATGAAACACAGAAATTGCATCGGAATTAAATACAAAAGGCACAATGCCGACTTAAGGACAAGAAGACTGACTCTTCTTACTGACTATGTTTTGAACCATTCCTGTGACACTAGTTATAGATTCCGATGCTTCACTCCATGTTTACTGTATCCCTTGGACCTTCTTATTGACGATGAAACACAGAAATTGCTGCGGAATTAAATACAAAAGGCACAATGCCGACTAAAGTACAAGAAGACTGACTCTTCATACTGTCTATGTTTTGAACCATTCCTTTGACACTAGTTATAGATTCCGATGCTTCACTCCAGGTTTACTGTATCCCTTGGACCTTCTTATTGACGATGAAACACAGAAATTGCATCGGAATTAAATAGAAAAGGCACAATGCCGACTTAAGTACATGAAGACTGACTCTTCTTACTGACTATGCTTTGAACCATTCCTGTGACACTAGTTACAGATTCCGATGCTTCACTCCAGGTTTACTGTATCCCTTGGACCTTCTGATTGACGATGAAACACAGTAATTGCATCGGAATGAAATACAGAAGGCATAATGCCGACTTAAGGTTAAGAAGACAGACTTTTCTTACTGACTATGTTTTGAACCATTCCTGTGACACTAGTTATAGATTCCGATGTTTCACTTCAGGTTTACTGTATCCCTCTGACCTTCTAATTGACGATGAAACACAGAAATTGCATCGGAATAAAATACAAAAGGCACAATGCCGACATAGGTACAAGAAGACTGTATCTTCTTACTGTCTATGTTTTGAACCATTCCTGTGACACTAGTTATAGATTCCGATGCTTCACTCCACGTTTACTGTATCCCTTGGACTTCTGATTGACGATGAAACACAGTAATTGCATCGGAATGAAATACAGAAGGCATAATGCCGACTTAAGGACAAGAAGAGTGACTCTTCTTACTGACTATGTATTGAGCCATTCCTGTGACACTAATTATAGATTCCGATGCTTCACTTCAGGTTTACTGTATCCCTCTGAAGTTCTTATTGACGATGAAACACAGAAATTGCACCGGAATTAAATACAAAAGGCACAATGCCGACTTAAATAAAAGGAGACTGACTCTTCTTAGTGTCTATGTATTGAACCATTCCATTGACACTAGTTATAGATTCCGATGCTTCACTTCAGGTTTACTGTATCCCTTGGACCTTCTTATTTACGATGAAACACAGAAATTGCATCGGAATTAAACACAAAAGGCACAATGCCGACATAGGTACAAGAAGACTGTATCTTCTTACTGTCTATGTTTTGAACCATTCCTGTGACACTAGTTATAGATTCCGATGCTTCACTTCATGTTTACTGTATCCCTTGGACCTTCTTATTGACGATGAAACACAGAAATTGCATCGGAATAAATACAAAAGGCACAATGCCGACTTAAGTACATGAAGACTGACTCTTCTTACTAACTATGTTTTGAAACATTCCTGTGACACTAGTTATAGATTCCGATGCTTCACTTCGGGTTTACGGTATCCCATGGACCTTCTTATTGACGATGAAATACAGAAATTGCATCGGAATAAAATACAAAAAGCACAATGCCGACTAAGTACAAGAAGACTGTATGTTCTTACTGTCTATGTTTTGAACCATTCCTGTGACACTAGTTATGGTTTCCTATGCTTCACTCCAGGTTTACTGTATCCCTTGGACCTTCTTATTGACGATGAAACACAGAAATAGCTTCGGAATTAAATACAAAAGGCACAATGCCGACTTAAGTACTGTCTTATTTTTGAACCATTCTTGTGACACTAGTTATAGATTCCGATGCTTCACTCCAGGCTTACTGTAACCCTTGTAACTTCTTATTGACGATGAAACACAGGAATTGCATCGGAATTAAAAAACAAAAGGCACAAGGCCGACTTAAGGACAAGAAGACTGACTCTTCTTACTGACTATGTTATTGAACCATTCCTGTGACACTAGTTATAGATTCCGATGCATCACTTCAGGTTTATTGTATACCTGTGACCTGCTTATTGACAATGAAACACAGAAATTGCACCGGAATTAAATACAAAAGGCACAATGCCGACTTAAGTACAAGAAGACTGACTCTTCTTACTGTCTATGTTTTGGACCATTCCATTGACACTAGTTATAGATTCCGATGCTTCACTCCAGGCTTACTGTATCCCTTGGACCTTCTTATTGACGATGAAACACAGAAATTGCATCGGAATTAAATAGAAAAGGCACAATGCCGACTTAAGTACAAGAAGACTGACTCTTCTTACTGACTATGCTTTGAATTATTCCTGTGACACTAGTTATAGATTCCGATGCTTCACTCCAGGTTTACTGTATCCCTTGGACCTTCTGATTGACGATGAAACACAGAAATTGCATCGGAATTAAATACAAAAGGCATAATGCCGACTTAAGGACAAGAAGACAGACTTTTCTAACTGACTATGTTTTGAACCATTCCTGTGACACTAGTTATAGATTCCGATGCTTCACTTCAGATTTGCTGTATCCCTCTGACCTTCTTATTGACGATGAAACTCAGAAATTGCACCGTAATTAAATACAAAAGGCACAATGCCGACTTAAGTACATGAAGACAGACTCTTCTTACTGACTATGTTTTGAACCATTCCTGTGACACTAGTTATAGATTCCGATGCTTCACTTCGGGTTTACGGTATCCCATGGACCTTCTTATTGACGATGAAATACAGAAATTGCATCGGAACAAAATACAAAAAGCACAATGCCGACTAAGTACAAGAAGACTGTATGTTCTTACTGTCTATGTTTTGAACCATTCCTGTGACACTAGTTATGGTTTCCTATGCTTCACTCCAGGTTTACTGTATCCCTTGGACCTTCTTATTGACGATGAAACACAGAAATTGCATCGGAATTAAATACAAAAGGCATAATGCCGACTTATGAACAAGAAGACTGACTTTTCTTACTGACTATGTTTTGAACCATTCCTGTGACACTAGTTATAGATTCCGATGCTTCACTTCAGGTTTACTGTATCCCTTGGACCTTCGTATTGACGATGAAACACAGAAATTGCATCGGAATTAAATACAAAAGGCACAATGCCAACTTAAGTACAACAAGACTGTATCTTCTTACTGTCTATGATTTGAACCATTCCTGTGACACTGGTGATAGATTCCGATGCTTCTCTCCAGGTTTACTGCATCCCTTGGACCTTGTTATTGACGATGAAACACTGAAATTGCATCGGATTTAAATAGATTAGGCAAAATGCCGACATAAGTACAAGAAGACTGACTCTTCTTACTTACTCTGTTTTGAACCATTCCTGTGACACTAGTTATAGATTCCGATGCTTCACTTCATGTTTACTGTATCCCTTGGACCTTCTTATTGACAATGAAACACAGAAATTGCATCGGAATTAAATACAAAAGGCACAAGGCCGACTTAAGGACAAGAAGACTGACTCATCTTACTGACTATGTTTTGAACCATTCCTGTGACACTAGTTATAGATTCCGATGCTTCACTTCAGGTTTACTGTATCCCTCTGACCTTCTTATTGACAATGAAACACAGAAATTGCACCGGAATTAAATACAAAAGGCCAATGCCGACTTAAGTACATGAAAACCGACTATTCTTACTGACTATGCTTTGAACCATTCCTGTGACACTAGTTATAGATTCCGATGCTTCACTCCAGGTTTACTGTATCCCTTGGACCTTCTTATTCACGATGAAACACAGAAATTGCATCGGAATTAAATGCAAACGGCACAGTGCCGACTTAAGTACAAGAAGACTGTATCTTCTTACTGTCTATGTTTTGAACAATTCCTGTGACACTAGTTATAGATTCCGATGCTTCACTCCAGGTTTACTGTATCCCTTGGATCTTCTTATTGCCGATGAAACATAGAAATTGCATCGGAATTAAATACAAAAGGCACAATGCCGACTTAAGGACAAGAAGACTGACACTTCTTACTGACTATGTTTGAACCATTCCTGTGACACTAGTTATAGATTCCGATGCTTCACTTCAGGTTCACTGTATCCCTCTGACCTTCTTATTCACGATGAACCACAGAAATTGCTGCGGAATTAAATACAAAATTCACAACGCCGACTTAAGTACAAGAAGACTGACTCTTCTTACTGACTATGTTTTGAACCATTCCTGTGACACTAGTCATAGATTCCGATGCTTCACTTCAGGTTTACTGTATCCCTTGGACCTTCTTATACACGATGAAACACAGAAATTGCATCGGAATTAAGTGCAAACGGGAAAATGCCGACTTAAGTACAAGAAGACAGTATCTTCTTACTGTCTATGTTTTGAACCATTCCTGTGACACTAGTTATAGATTCCGATGCTTCACTCCAGGTTTACTGTATCCCTTGGACCTTCTTATTCACGATGAAACACAGAAATTGCATCGGAATTAAATGCAAACGGCACAGTGCCGACTTAAGTACAAGAAGACTGTATCTTCTTACTGTCTATGTTTTGAACAATTCCTGTGACACTAGTTATAGATTCCGATGCTTCACTCCAGGTTTACTGTATCCCTTGGATCTTCTTATTGCCGATGAAACATAGAAATTGCATCGGAATTAAATACAAAAGGCACAATGCCGACTTAAGGACAAGAAGACAGACACTTCTTACTGACTATGTTTTGAACCATTCCTGTGACACTAGTTATAGATTCCGATGCTTCACTTCAGGTTCACTGTATCCCTCTGACCTTCTTATTCACGATGAACCACAGAAATTGCTGCGGAATTAAATACAAAATTCACAATGCCGACTTAAGTACAAGAAGACTGACTCTTCTTACTGACTATGTTTTGAACCATTCCTGTGACACTAGTCATAGATTCCGATGCTTCACTTCAGGTTTACTGTATCCCTTGGACCTTCTTATACACGATGAAACACAGAAATTGCATCGGAATTAAGTGCAAACGGGAAAATGCCGACTTAAGTACAAGAAGACAGTATCTTCTTACTGTCTATGTTTTGAACCATTCCTGTGACACTAGTTATAGATTCCGATGCTTCAGGTTTACTGTATCCCTTGGATCTTCTTATTGACGATGAAACACAGAAATTGCATCGGAATTAAATACAAAAGGCACAATGCCGACATAAGGACAAGAAGACTGACTCTTCTTACTGACTATGTTCTGAACCATTCCTGTGACACTAGTTATATATTGCGATGCTTCACTTCAGGTTCACTGTATCCCTCTGACCTTCTTACTGACGATGAAACACAGAAATTGCTGCGGAATTAAATACAAAAGGCACAATGCCGACTTCAGTACAACAAGACTGACTCTTCTTACTGTCTTTGTTTTGAACAATTCCATTAAAACTAGTTATAGATTCCGATGCTTCACTTCAGGTTTACTGTATCCCTCTGACCTTCTTATTGACGATGAAAAACAGAAATTGCACCGGAATTAAATACAGAAGGCACAATGCCGACTTAAATAAAAGATGACTGACCCTTCTTACTGTCTATGTTTTGAACCATTCCATTGACACTAGTTATAGATTCCGATGCTTCACTCCAGGTTTACCGCATCCCTTAGACCTTCTTATTGACGATGAAACACAGAAATTGCTTCCGAATTAAATACAAAAGGCACAATGCCGACTTAAGTACAAGAAGACTGACTCTTCTTACTGACTATGTTTTGAACCATTCCTGTGACACTAGTTATAGATTCCGATGCTGCACTTCATGTTTACTGTATCCCTTGGACCTTCTTATTGACGATGAAACACAGAAATTGCATCGGAATTAAATACAAAAGGCACAATGCCGACTTCGGTACATGAAGACCGACTCTTCTTACTGACTATGTATTGAACCATTCCTGTGACACTAGTTATAGATTACGATGATTCACTTCAGGTTTACTGTATCCCTTGGACCTTCTTATTGACGATGAAACACAGAAATTGCTTCGGAATTAAATACAAAAGGCACAATGCCGACTTAAGTACTGTTTTTTTTTTAACCATTCCTGTGACACTAGTTATAGATTCCGATGCTTCACTCCAGGTTTACTGTATCCCTTGGGACTTCTTATTGTCGATGAAACACAGAAATTGCATCGGAATTAAAAAACAAAAGGCACAAGGCCGTCTTAAGGACAAGAAGACTGACTCTTCTTACTGACTATGTTTTGAACCATTCCTGTGACACTAGTTATAGATTCCGATGCATCACTTCAGGTTTATTGTATACCTCTTACCTGCTTATTGACGATGAAACACAGAAATTGCACCGGAATCAAATACAAAAGGCACAATGCCGACTTAAGTACAAGAAGACTGACTCTTCTTACTGACTCTGTTTTCAACCATACCTGTGACACTAGTTATAGATTCTGATGCTTCACTTCATGTTTACTGTATCCCTTGGACCTTCTTATTGACGATGAAACACAGAAATTGCATCGGAATTAAATACAAAAGGCACAAGGCCGACTTAAGGACAAGAAGACTGACTCTTCTTACTGTCTATGTTTTGAACCATTCCATTGACACTAGTTATTGATTCCGATGCTTCACTTCAGGTTTACTGTATCATTTGGACCTTCTTATTGACGATGAAACACAGAAATTGCATCGGAATGAAATACAAAACGCACAATGCCGACTTAAGTACAAAAAGACTGACTCTTGTTACTGACTATGTTTTGAACCATTCCAGTGACACTAGTTATAGATTCCGATGCTTCACTTCAGGTTTACTGC
The DNA here is from genome assembly GCF_023864345.2 of Schistocerca serialis cubense. Lineage (NCBI taxonomy): Eukaryota > Metazoa > Arthropoda > Insecta > Orthoptera > Acrididae > Schistocerca > Schistocerca serialis. Next base: position 1,903,276 of record NW_026047644.1, on the reverse strand, counting down.
ATCCCTTGGACCTTCTTATTCACGATGAAACACAGAAATTGCATCGGAATTAAATGCAAACGACACAATGCCGACTTAAGTACAGGAAGACTGTATCTTCTTACTGTCTATGTTTTGAACCATTCCTGTGACACTAGTTATAGATTCCGATGTTTCACTCCTGGTTTACTGTATCCCTTGGATCTTCTTATTGACGATGAAACACAGAAATTGCTGCGGAATTAAATACAAAAGGCACAATGCCGACTTAAGGACTAGAAGACTGACTCTTCTTACTGACTATGTTTTGAACCATTCCTGTGACACTAGTTATAGATTCCGATGCTTCACTTCAAGTTCACTGTATCCCTCTGACCTTCTTATTGACGATGAAACACTGTAATTGCTGCGGAATTAAATACAAAAGGCGCAATGCCGACTGAAGTACAAGAAGACTGACTCTTCTTACTGTCTATGTTTTGAACCATTCCATTGACACTAGTTATAGATTCCGATGCTTCACTCCAGGTTTACTGTATCCCTTGCACCTTCTCTTTGACGATGAAACACAGAAATTGCATCGGAATTAAATACAAAAGGCACAATGCCAACTCAAGGACAAAAAGACCGGCTCTTCATACTGACTATGTTTTGAACCATTCCTGTGTCTCTAGTTATAGATTCCGATGCTTCACTTCCGGTTTACTGTATCCCTCTGACCTTCTTATTGACGATGAAACACAGTAATTGCATCATAATTAAATAGAAAAGGCACAATGGCGACATAAGCACAAGAAGACTGACTCTTGTTACTGTCTTTGTTTTGAACCATTCCTGTGACACTAGTTATAGATTCCGATGCTTGACTTCAGGTTTACTGTATCCCTAGGACCTTCTTATTGACGATGAAAGACATTAATTGCATCGGAATTTAATACAAAAGGCACAATGCCGACTTAAGGACAAGAAGACTGACCCTTCTTACTGACTATGTTTTGAACCATTACTGTGACACTAGTTATAGATTCCGATGCTTCACTTCAGCTTTACTGTATCCCTTGGACCTTCTTATTTACGATGAAACACAGGATTTCCACCGGAAATAAATACAAAAAGCCAATGCCGACTTAAGTAGATAAAGACCGACTCTTCTTAGTGACTATGCTTTGAACCATTCCTGTGACACTAGTTATAGATTCCGATGCTTCACTTCAGGTTTACTGTATCCCTTGGACCTTCTTATTCACGATGAAACACAGAAATTGCATCGGAATTAAATGCAAAAGACACAATGCCGAAATAAGTACAAGAAGACTGTATCTTCCTACTGTCTATGTTTTGAACCATTCCTGTGACAATAGTTACAGATTCCGATGCTTCACTCCAGGTTTACTGTATCCCTTGGATCTTCTTATTGACGATGAAACACAGAAATTGCTGCGGAATTAAATACAAAAGGCACAATGCCGACTTAAGTACAAGAAGACTGACTCTTCTTACTGTCTATGTTTTGAACCATTCCATTGACACTAGTTATAAATTCCGATGCTTCACTCCAGGTTTACTGTATCCCTTGGACCTTCATATTGACGTTGAAACAAAGAAATTGCATTGGAATTAAACAGAAAAGGCACAATGCCGACTTAAGTACAAGAAGACTGACTCTTCTTACTGACTATGCTTTGAACCATTCCTGTGACACTAGTTACAGATTCCGATGCTTCACTTCAGGTTTACTGTATCCCTTGGAACTTCTTATTGACGATGAAACACAGAAATTGCATCGGAATTAAATACAAAAGGCGCAATGCCGACTTAAGGGCAAGAAGACTGACTCTTCTTACTGACTATGATTCGAACCATTCCTGTGACACTAGTTATAGATTCCGATGCTTCACTCCATGTTTACTGTATCCCTTGGACCTTCATATTGACGATGAAACACAGAAATTGCATCGAAATTAAGAACAAAATGCACGATGCCGGCTTAGGTATATGAAGAATGACTCTTCTTACTGTCTACATACAAAAGGCACAATGCCGACTTAAGTACAAGGAAAACTGTATCTTCTTACTGTCTGTGCTTTGAACCTTTCCTGTGACACTAGTTATAGATTCCGATGCTTCACTCCAGGTTTACTGTATGCCTTGGCCCTTCTTAATGACGATGAAACACAGAAATGGCATCGGAATGAAATACAAACGGCACAATGCCGACTTAAGTACAAGAAGACTGTATCTTCTTACTGTTTATGTTTTGAACCATTCCTGTGACACTTGTTATAGATTCCGATGCTTCACTCCAGGTTTACTGCATCCCTTGGACCTTCCTATTGACGATGAAACACCGTAATTGCATCGGAATTAAATACAAAATGCACAATGCCGACTTAAGGACAAGAAGACTGACTCTTCTTACTGTCTATGCCTCGAACCATTCCATTGACACTAATTATAGTTTCCGATGCTTCACTCCAGGTTTACTGTATCCCTTGGACCTTCTTATTGACGATGAAACACAGAAATTACATCGGAATTAATAACAAAATGCACGATGCCGACGTAGGTATATGAAGAATGACTCTTCTTACTGTCTATGTTTGAACCAATCCTGTGACACTAGTTATAGATTCCGTTGCTACACTCCAGGTTTACAGTATTCCTTTGACCTTCTTATTGACGATGAAACACAGAAATTGCATCGGAATTACATACAAAAGGCACAATGCCGACTTAAGTACAAGGAAAACTGTATCTTCTTACTGTCTATGCTTTGAACCTTTTTCTGTGACACTAGTTATAGATTCCGATGCTTCACTCCAGGTTTACTGTATCCCTTGGCCCTTCTTAATGACGATGAAACACAGAAATGGCATCGGAATGAAATACAAACGGCCCAATGCCGACTTAAGGACAAGAAGACTGACTCTTCTTACTGACTATGTTTTGACCCATTCCTGTGACATTAGTTATAAATTCCGATGTTTCACTTCAGTTTACTGTTTCCCTCTGACCTTCTTATTGACGATGAAACACAGAAATTGTTCCGTAATTAAATACAAAAGGCTAATGCCGACTTAAGTACATGAACACCGACTCTTCTTACTGACTATGTTTTGAATCATTCCTGTGACACTAGTTATAGATTCCAATGCTTCACTTCCGGTTTACTGTATCCCTTGGACCTTCATATTGACGATGAAACACAGTAATTGCATCGGAATTAAATACAAAAGGCAAAATGCCGACTTAAGGACAAGAAGACTGACTCTTCTTACTGACTATGTTTTGAAACATTCCATTGACACTAATTTTGGATTCCGATGATTCACTTCAGGTTTACTGTATCCCTCTGACCTTCTTATTGACGATGAAACACAGAAACTGCATCGGATTTAAATATAAAAGGCACAATGCCAACTTAAGTACAAGAAGACTGACTCTTCCTACTGTCTGTTTTGTACCATTCCTGTGACACTAGTTATAGATTCCGATGCTTCACTTCAGGTTTACTGTTTCCCTCTGACCTTATTGACGACGAAACACAGAAATTGCATCGGAATTAAATACAAAAGGCACAATACCGACATAAGTACAAGAACACTGACTCTTCTTACTGTCTATGTTTTGAACCATTCCTGTGACACTAGTTATAGATTCAGATGCTTCGCTTCATGTTTACTGTATCATTTGGACCTTCTTATTGACGATGAAACACAGAAATTACATCGGAAATAAATACAAAAGGCACAATGCCGACTTAAGTACAAAAGGACTGACTCTTCTTACTGACTGTGTTTTGAACCATTCCTGTGACACTAGTTATAGATTCCGATGCTTCACTTCAAGTATACTGTATCCCTCTGACCTTCTTTTTGACGATGAAACACAGAAATTGCATCGGAATTAAATAGAAAATGTACAATGCCAACTTAAGTACAAGAAGACTTACTCTTCTTACTGTCTATGATTTGACCCGTTCCTGTGACACTAGTTATAGATTCCGATGCTTCACTTCAGGTTTACTGTATCCCTTGGACCTTCTTATTGACGATGAAACACAGAAATTGCCTCGGAATTAAACACAAAAGGCACAATGCAGACATAAGTACAAGAAGACTGACTCTTCCTACTGTCTATGTTCTGAACCATTCCTGTGACACTTGTTATAGATTCCGATGCGTCACTCGAGGTGTACTGTATCCCTTGGACCTTCTTATTGACGATGAAACACTAAAAAATTGCATCGGAATTAAATAGAAAAGGCACAATGCCGACATAAGTACAAGAAGACTGACTCTTCTTACTGACTATGTTTTGAACCATTCCTGTGAAACTAGTTATAGATTCCGATGCTTCACTTAAGGTTTACTGTATCCCTTGGACCTGCTTATTGACGATGAAACACAGAAATTGCATCGGTATTAAATACAAAAGGCACAATGCCGACTTAAGTACATGAAGACTGAATCTTCTTTCTGACTATGTTTTGAACCATTCCTGTGACACTAGTTATGGATTCCGATGCTTCACTTCAGGTTTACTGTATCCCTTGGACCTTCTTATAAACGATGAAACACAGAAATTGCATGGGAATTAAACACAAAAAGGAAAATGCCGATTTAGGTACATGAAGACTGACTCTTCTTACTGTCAATGTTTTGAACCATTCCTGTGACACTAGTTATAAATTCCGATGCTACACTCCAGGTTTAAAGTATCCCTTGGACCTTCTTATTGACGATGAATCACAGAAATTGCATGGGAATTAAATGCAAAAGGCACAATGCCGACTTAAGTACAAGAAGACTGACTCTTCTTACTGACTATGTTTTGAACCATTCCTGTGACACTAGTTATAGATTCCGATGCTGCACTTCATGTTTACTGTATCCCTTGGACCTTCTTATTGACGATGAAACACAGAAATTGCATCGGAATTAAATACAAAAGGCACAATGCCGACTTAAGTACATGAAGACTGACTCTTCTTACTGACTATGTTTTGAAACATTCCTGTGACACTAGTTATAGATTCCGATGCTTCACTTCAGGTTTACTGTATCCCTTGGACCTTCTTGTTGACGAGGAAAAACAGAAATTGCATCGGAATTATATACAAAAGGCACAATGCCGACTTCGGTACATGAAGACCGACTCTTCTTACTGACTATGTATTGAACCATTCCTGTGACACTAGTTATAGATTACGATGATTCACTTCAGGTTTACTGTATCCCTTGGACCTTCTTATTGACGATGAAACACAGAAATTGCTTCGGAATTAAATACAAAAGGCACAATGCCGACTTAAGTACTGTTTTTTTTTTAACCATTCCTGTGACACTAGTTATAGATTCCGATGCTTCACTCCAGGTTTACTGTATCCCTTGGGACTTCTTATTGTCGATGAAACACAGAAATTGCATCGGAATTAAAAAACAAAAGGCACAAGGCCGTCTTAAGGACAAGAAGACTGACTCTTCTTACTGACTATGTTTTGAACCATTCCTGTGACACTAGTTATAGATTCCGATGCATCACTTCAGGTTTATTGTATACCTCTTACCTGCTTATTGACGATGAAACACAGAAATTGCACCGGAATCAAATACAAAAGGCACAATGCCGACTTAAGTACAAGAAGACTGACTCTTCTTACTGACTCTGTTTTCAACCATACCTGTGACACTAGTTATAGATTCTGATGCTTCACTTCATGTTTACTGTATCCCTTGGACCTTCTTATTGACGATGAAACACAGAAATTGCATCGGAATTAAATACAAAAGGCACAAGGCCGACTTAAGGACAAGAAGACTGACTCTTCTTACTGTCTATGTTTTGAACCATTCCATTGACACTAGTTATTGATTCCGATGCTTCACTTCAGGTTTACTGTATCATTTGGACCTTCTTATTGACGATGAAACACAGAAATTGCATCGGAATGAAATACAAAACGCACAATGCCGACTTAAGTACAAAAAGACTGACTCTTGTTACCGACTATGTTTTGAACCATTCCAGTGACACTAGTTATAGATTCCGATGCTTCACTTCAGGTTTACTGCATCCCTTGGACCTTCTTATTCACGATGAAACACAGAAATTGCATCGGAATTAAATGCAAACGACACAATGCCGACTTAAGTACAGGAAGACTGTATCTTCTTACTGTCTATGTTTTGAACCATTCCTGTGACACTAGTTATAGATTCCGATGTTTCACTCCTGGTTTACTGTATCCCTTGGATCTTCTTATTGACGATGAAACACAGAAATTGCTGCGGAAATAAATACAAAAGGCACAATGCCGACTTAAGGACTAGAAGACTGACTCTTCTTACTGACTATGTTTTGAACCATTCCTGTGACACTAGTTATAGATTCCGATGCTTCACTTCAAGTTCACTGTATCCCTCTGACCTTCTTATTGACGATTAAACACTGTAATTGCTGCGGAATTAAATACAAAAGGCGCAATGCCGACTGAAGTACAAGAAGACTGACTCTTCTTACTGTCTATGTTTTGAACCATTCCATTGACACTAGTTATAGATTCCGATGCTTCACTCCAGGTTTACTGTATCCCTTGCACCTTCTCTTTGACGATGAAACACAGAAATTGCATCGGAATTAAATACAAAAGGCACAATGCCAACTCAAGGACAAAAAGACCGGCTCTTCATACTGACTATGTTTTGAACCATTCCTGTGACTCTAGTTATAGATTCCGATGCTTCACTTCCGGTTTACTGTATCCCTCTGACCTTCTTATTGACGATGAAACACAGTAATTGCATCATAATTAAATAGAAAAGGCACAATGGCGACATAAGCACAAGAAGACTGACTCTTGTTACTGTCTTTGTTTTGAACCATTCCTGTGACACTAGTTATAGATTCCGATGCTTGACTTCAGGTTTACTGTATCCCTAGGACCTTCTTATTGACGATGAAAGACATTAATTGCATCGGAATTTAATACAAAAGGCACAATGCCGACTTAAGGACAAGAAGACTGACCCTTCTTACTGACTATGTTTTGAACCATTACTGTGACACTAGTTATAGATTCCGATGCTTCACTTCAGCTTTACTGTATCCCTTGGACCTTCTTATTTACGATGAAACACAGGATTTCCACCGGAATTAAATACAAAAAGCCAATGCCGACTTAAGTAGATAAAGACCGACTCTTCTTAGTGACTATGCTTTGAACCATTCCTGTGACACTAGTTATAGATTCCGATGCTTCACTTCAGGTTTACTGTATCCCTTGGACCTTCTTATTCACGATGAAACACAGAAATTGCATCGGAATTAAATGCAAAAGACACAATGCCGACATAAGTACAAGAAGACTGTATCTTCCTACTGTCTATGTTTTGAACCATTCCTGTGACAATAGTTACAGATTCCGATGCTTCACTCCAGGTTTACTGTATCCCTTGGATCTTCTTATTGACGATGAAACACAGAAATTGCTGCGGAATTAAATACAAAAGGCACAATGCCGACTTAAGTACAAGAAGACTGACTCTTCTTACTGTCTATGTTTTGAACCATTCCATTGACACTAGTTATAAATTCCGATGCTTCACTCCAGGTTTACTGTATCCCTTGGACCTTCATATTGACGATGAAACAAAGAAATTGCATTGGAATTAAACAGAAAAGGCACAATGCCAACTTAAGTACAAGAAGACTGACTCTTCTTACTGACTATGCTTTGAACCATTCCTGTGACACTAGTTATAGATTCCGATGCTTCACTTCAGGTTTACTGTATCCCTTGGAACTTCTTATTGACGATGAAACACAGAAATTGCATCGGAATTAAATACAAAAGGCGCAATGCCGACTTAAGGGCAAGAAGACTGACTCTTCTTACTGACTATGATTCGAACCATTCCTGTGACACTAGTTATAGATTCCGATGCTTCACTCCATGTTTACTGTATCCCTTGGACCTTCATATTGACGATGAAACACAGAAATTGCATCGAAATTAATAACAAAATGCACGATGCCGGCTTAGGTATATGAAGAATGACTCTTCTTACTGTCTACATACAAAAGGCACAATGCCGACTTAAGTACAAGGAAAACTGTATCTTCTTACTGTCTGTGCTTTGAACCTTTCCTGTGACACTAGTTATAGATTCCGATGCTTCACTCCAGGTTTACTGTATCCCTTGGACCTTCCTATTGACGATGAAACACCGTAATTGCATCGGAATTAAATACAAAATGCACAATGCCGACTTAAGGACAAGAAGACTGACTCTTCTTACTGTCTATGCCTCGAACCATTCCATTGACACTAATTATAGTTTCCAATGCTTCACTCCAGGTTTACTGTATCCCTTGGACCTTCTTATTGACGATGAAACACAGAAATTACATCGGAATTAATAACAAAATGCACGATGCCGACGTAGGTATATGAAGAATGACTCTTCTTACTGTCTATGTTTGAACCAATCCCGTGACACTAGTTATAGATTCCGTTGCTACACTCCAGGTTTACAGTATTCCTTTGACCTTCTTATTGACGATGAAACACAGAAATTGCATCGGAATTACATACAAAAGGCACAATGCCGACTTAAGTACAAGGAAAACTGTATCTTCTTACTGTCTATGCTTTGAACCTTTTTCTGTGACACTAGTTATAGATTCCGATGCTTCACTCCAGGTTTACTGTATCCCTTGGCCCTTCTTAATGACGATGAAACACAGAAATGGCATCGGAATGAAATACAAACGGCCCAATGCCGACTTAAGGACAAGAAGACTGACTCTTCTTACTGACTATGTTTTGACCCATTCCTGTGACATTAGTTATAAATTCCGATGTTTCACTTCAGTTTACTGTTTCCCTCTGACCTTCTTATTGACGATGAAACACAGAAATTGTTCCGTAATTAAATACAAAAGGCTAATGCCGACTTAAGTACATGAACACCGACTCTTCTTACTGACTATGTTTTGAATCATTCCTGTGACACTAGTTATAGATTCCAATGCTTCACTTCCGGTTTACTGTATCCCTTGGACCTTCATATTGACGATGAAACACAGTAATTGCATCGGAATTAAATACAAAAGGCAAAATGCCGACTTAAGGACAAGAAGACTGACTCTTCTTACTGACTATGTTTTGAAACATTCCATTGACACTAATTTTGGATTCCGATGATTCACTTCAGGTTTACTGTATCCCTCTGACCTTCTTATTGACGATGAAACACAGAAACTGCATCGGATTTAAATATAAAAGGCACAATGCCAACTTAAGTACAAGAAGACTGACTCTTCCTACTGTCTGTTTTGTACCATTCCTGTGACACTAGTTATAGATTCCGATGCTTCACTTCAGGTTTACTGTTTCCCTCTGACCTTATTGACGACGAAACACAGAAATTGCATCGGAATTAAATACAAAAGGCACAATACCGACATAAGTACAAGAACACTGACTCTTCTTACTGTCTATGTTTTGAACCATTCCTGTGACACTAGTTATAGATTCAGATGCTTCGCTTCATGTTTACTGTATCATTTGGACCTTCTTATTGACGATGAAACACAGAAATTACATCGGAAATAAATACAAAAGGCACAATGCCGACTTAAGTACAAAAGGACTGACTCTTCTTACTGACTATGTTTTGAACCATTCCTGTGACACTAGTTATAGATTCCGATGCTTCACTTCAAGTATACTGTATCCCTCTGACCTTCTTTTTGACGATGAAACACAGAAATTGCATCGGAATTAAATAGAAAATGTACAATGCCAACTTAAGTACAAGAAGACTTACTCTTCTTACTGTCTATGATTTGACCCGTTCCTGTGACACTAGTTATAGATTCCGATGCTTCACTTCAGGTTTACTGTATCCCTTGGACCTTCTTATTGACGATGAAACACAGAAATTGCCTCGGAATTAAACACAAAAGGCACAATGCAGACATAAGTACAAGAAGACTGACTCTTCCTACTGTCTATGTTCTGAACCATTCCTGTGACACTTGTTATAGATTCCGATGCGTCACTCGAGGTGTACTGTATCCCTTGGACCTTCTTATTGACGATGAAACACTAAAAAATTTCATCGGAATTAAATAGAAAAGGCACAATGCCGACATAAGTACAAGAAGACTGACTCTTCTTACTGACTATGTTTTGAACCATTCCTGTGAAACTAGTTATAGATTCCGATGCTTCACTTAAGGTTTACTGTATCCCTTGGACCTGCTTATTGACGATGAAACACAGAAATTGCATCGGTATTAAATACAAAAGGCACAATGCCGACTTAAGTACATGAAGACTGAATCTTCTTTCTGACTATGTTTTGAACCATTCCTGTGACACTAGTTATGGATTCCGATGCTTCACTTCAGGTTTACTGTATCCCTTGGACCTTCTTATAAACGATGAAACACAGAAATTGCATGGGAATTAAACACAAAAAGGAAAATGCCGATTTAGGTACATGAAGACTGACTCTTCTTACTGTCAATGTTTTGAACCATTCCTGTGACACTAGTTATAAATTCCGATGCTACACTCCAGGTTTAAAGTATCCCTTGGACCTTCTTATTGACGATGAATCACAGAAATTGCATGGGAATTAAATGCAAAAGGCACAATGCCGACTTAAGGACAAGAAGACTGACTCTTCTTACTGACTATGCTCTGAACCATTCCTGTGACACTAGTTATAGATTCCGATGCTTCACTTCCGGTTTACTGTATCCCCCTGACCTTCTTATTGACGATGGGACGCAGAAATTGCATCGGAATTAAATAGAAAAGGCACAATGCCGACTTAAGTACAAGAAGACTGACTTTTCTTACTGACTATGTTTTGAACCATTCCTGTGACACTAGTTATAGATTCCGATGCTTCACTTCAGGTTTACTGTATCCCTTGGACCTTCGTATTGACGATGAAACACAGAAATTGCATCGGAATTAAATACAAAAGGCACAATGCCAACTTAAGTACAACAAGACTGTATCTTCTTACTGTCTATGATTTGAACCATTCCTGTGACACTGGTGATAGATTCCGATGCTTCTCTCCAGGTTTACTGCATCCCTTGGACCTTGTTATTGACGATGAAACACTGAAATTGCATCGGATTTAAATAGATTAGGCAAAATGCCGACATAAGTACAAGAAGACTGACTCTTCTTACTTACTCTGTTTTGAACCATTCCTGTGACACTAGTTATAGATTCCGATGCTTCACTTCATGTTTACTGTATCCCTTGGACCTTCTTATTGACAATGAAACACAGAAATTGCATCGGAATTAAATACAAAAGGCACAAGGCCGACTTAAGGACAAGAAGACTGACTCATCTTACTGACTATGTTTTGAACCATTCCTGTGACACTAGTTATAGATTCCGATGCTTCACTTCAGGTTTACTGTATCCCTCTGACCTTCTTATTGACAATGTAACACAGAAATTGCACCGGAATTAAATACAAAAGGCCAATGCCGACTTAAGTACATGAAAACCGACTATTCTTACTGACTATGTTTTGAACCATTCCTGTGACACTAGTTATAGATTCCGATGCTTCACTCCAGGTTTACTGTATCCCTTGGACCTTCTTATTCACGATGAAACACAGAAATTGCATCGGAATTAAATGCAAACGGCACAGTGCCGACTTAAGTACAAGAAGACTGTATCTTCTTACTGTCTATGTTTTGAACAATTCCTGTGACACTAGTTATAGATTCCGATGCTTCACTCCAGGTTTACTGTATCCCTTGGATCTTCTTATTGCCGATGAAACATAGAAATTGCATCGGAATTAAATACAAAAGGCACAATGCCAACTTAAGGACAAGAAGACTGACACCTCTTACTGACTATGTTTTGAACCATTCCTGTGACACTAGTTATAGATTCCGATGCTTCACTTCAGGTTCACTGTATCCCTCTGACCTTCTTATTCACGATGAACCACAGAAATTGCTGCGGAATTAAATACAAAATTCACAACGCCGACTTAAGTACAAGAAGACTGACTCTTCTTACTGACTATGTTTTGAACCATTCCTGTGAAACTAGTCATAGATTCCGATGCTTCACTTCAGGTTTACTGTATCCCTTGGACCTTCTTATACACGATGAAACACAGAAATTGCATCGGAATTAAGTGCAAACGGGAAAATGCCGACTTAAGTACAAGAAGACAGTATCTTCTTACTGTCTATGTTTTGAACCATTCCTGTGACACTAGTTATAGATTCCGATGCTTCACTCCAGGTTTACTGTATCCCTTGGATCTTCTTATTGACGATGAAACACAGAAATTGCATCGGAATTAAATACAAAAGGCACAATGCCGACATAAGGACAAGAAGACTGACTCTTCTTACTGACTATGTTCTGAACCATTCCTGTGACACTAGTTATATATTGCGATGCTTCACTTCAGGTTCACTGTATCCCTCTGACCTTCTTACTGACGATGAAACACAGAAATTGCTGCGGAATTAAATACAAAAGGCACAATGCCGACTTCAGTACAACAAGACTGACTCTTCTTACTGTCTTTGTTTTGAACCATTCCATTAAAACTAGTTATAGATTCCGATGCTTCACTTCAGGTTTACTGTATCCCTCTGACCTTCTTATTGACGATGAAAAACAGAAATTGCACCGGAATTAAATACAGAAGGCACAATGCCGACTTAAATAAAAGATGACTGACCCTTCTTACTGTCTATGTTTAGAACCATTCCATTGACACTAGTTATAGATTCCGATGCTTCACTCCAGGTTTACTGCATCCCTTAGACCTTCTTATTGACGATGAAACACAGAAATTGCTTCCGAATTAAAAACAAAAGGCACAATGCCGACTTAAGTACAAGAAGACTGACTCTTCTTACTGACTATGTTTTGAACCATTCCTGTGACACTAGTTATAGATTCCGATGCTTCACTTCAGGTTTACTGTATCCCTTGGACCTTCTTGTTGACGAGGAAAAACAGAAATTGCATCGGAATTATATACAAAAGGCACAATGCCGACTTCGGTACATGAAGACCGACTCTTCTTACTGACTATGTATTGAACCATTCCTGTGACACTAGTTATAGATTACGATGATTCACTTCAGGTTTACTGTATCCCTTGGACCTTCTTATTGACGATGAAACACAGAAATTGCTTCGGAATTAAATACAAAAGGCACAATGCCGACTTAAGTACTGTTTTTTTTTTAACCATTCCTGTGACACTAGTTATAGATTCCGATGCTTCACTCCAGGTTTACTGTATCCCTTGGGACTTCTTATTGTCGATGAAACACAGAAATTGCATCGGAATTAAAAAACAAAAGGCACAAGGCCGTCTTAAGGACAAGAAGACTGACTCTTCTTACTGACTATGTTTTGAACCATTCCTGTGACACTAGTTATAGATTCCGATGCATCACTTCAGGTTTATTGTATACCTCTTACCTGCTTATTGACGATGAAACACAGAAATTGCACCGGAATCAAATACAAAAGGCACAATGCCGACTTAAGTACAAGAAGACTGTATCTACTTACTGTCTATGATTTGAACCATTCCTGGGACACTAGTTATACATTCCGATGCTTCACTCCAGGTTTACTGTATCCCTTGGGACTTCTTATTGTCGATGAAACACAGAAATTGCATCGGAATTAAAAAACAAAAGGCACAAGGCCGTCTTAAGGACAAGAAGACTGACTCTTCTTACTGACTATGTTTTGAACCATTCCTGTGACACTAGTTATAGATTCTGATGCTTCACTTCATGTTTACTGTATCCCTTGGACCTTCTTATTGACGATGAAACACAGAAATTGCATCGGAATTAAATACAAAAGGCACAAGGCCGACTTAAGGACAAGAAGACTGACTCTTCTTACTGTCTATGTTTTGAACCATTCCATTGACACTAGTTATTGATTCCGATGCTTCACTTCAGGTTTACTGTATCATTTGGACCTTCTTATTGACGATGAAACACAGAAATTGCATCGGAATGAAATACAAAACGCACAATGCCGACTTAAGTACAAAAAGACTGACTCTTGTTACTGACTATGTTTTGAACCATTCCAGTGACACTAGTTATAGATTCCGATGCTTCACTTCAGGTTTACTACATCCCTTGGACCTTCTTATTCACGATGAAACACAGAAATTGCATCGGAATTAAATGCAAACGACACAATGCCGACTTAAGTACAAGAAGACTGTATCTTCTTACTGTCTATGTTTTGAACCATTCCTGTGACACTAGTTATAGATTCCGATGTTTCACTCCTTGTTTACTGTATCCCTTGGATCTTCTTATTGACGATGAAACACAGAAATTGCTGCGGAATTAAATACAAAAGGCACAATGCCGACTTAAGGACTAGAAGACTGACTCTTCTTACTGACTATGTTTTGAACCATTCCTGTGACACTAGTTATAGATTCCGATGCTTCACTTCAAGTTCACTGTATCCCTCTGACCTTCTTATTGACGATGAAACACTGTAATTGCTGCGGAATTAAATACAAAAGGCGCAATGCCGACTGAAGTACAAGAAGACTGACTCTTCTTACTGTCTATGTTTTGAACCATTCCATTGACACTAGTTATAGATTCCGATGCTTCACTCCAGGTTTACTGTATCCCTTGCACCTTCTCTTTGACGATGAAACACAGAAATTGCATCGGAATTAAATACAAAAGGCACAATGCCAACTCAAGGACAAAAAGACCGGCTCTTCATACTGACTATGTTTTGAACCATTCCTGTGACTCTAGTTATAGATTCCGATGCTTCACTTCCGGTTTACTGTATCCCTCTGACCTTCTTATTGACGATGAAACACAGTAATTGCATCATAATTAAATAGAAAAGGCACAATGGCGACTTAAGCACAAGAAGACTGACTCTTGTTACTGTCTTTGTTTTGAACCATTCCTGTGACACTAGTTATAGATTCCGATGCTTGACTTCAGGTTTACTGTATCCCTAGGACCTTCTTATTGACGATGAAAGACATTAATTGCATCGGAATTTAATACAAAAGGCACAATGCCGACTTAAGGACAAGAAGACTGACCCTTCTTACTGACTATGTTTTGAACCATTACTGTGACACTAGTTATAGATTCCGATGCTTCACTTCAGCTTTACTGTATCCCTTGGACCTTCTTATTTACGATGAAACACAGGATTTCCACCGGAATTAAATACAAAAAGCCAATGCCGACTTAAGTAGATAAAGACCGACTCTTCTTAGTGACTATGCTTTGACCCATTCCTGTGACACTAGTTATAGATTCCGATGCTTCACTTCAGGTTTACTGTATCCCTTGGACCTTCTTATTCACGATGAAACACAGAAATTGCATCGGAATTAAATGCAAAAGACACAATGCCGACATAAGTACAAGAAGACTGTATCTTCCTACTGTCTATGTTTTGAACCATTCCTGTGACAATAGTTACAGATTCCGATGCTTCACTCCAGGTTTACTGTATCCCTTGGATCTTCTTATTGACGATGAAACACAGAAATTGCTGCGGAATTAAATACAAAAGGCACAATGCCGACTTAAGTACAAGAAGACTGACTCTTCTTACTGTCTATGTTTTGAACCATTCCATTGACACTAGTTATAAATTCCGATGCTTCACTCCAGGTTTACTGTATCCCTTGGACCTTCATATTGACGATGAAACAAAGAAATTGCATTGGAATTAAACAGAAAAGGCACAATGCCGACTTAAGTACAAGAAGACTGACTCTTCTTACTGACTATGCTTTGAACCATTCCTGTGACACTAGTTATAGATTCCGATGCTTCACTTCAGGTTTACTGTATCCCTTGGAACTTCTTATTGACGATGAAACACAGAAATTGCATCGGAATTAAATACAAAAGGCGCAATGCCGACTTAAGGGCAAGAAGACTGACTCTTCTTACTGACTATGATTCGAACCATTCCTGTGACACTAGTTATAGATTCCGATGCTTCACTCCATGTTTACTGTATCCCTTGGACCTTCATATTGACGATGAAACACAGAAATTGCATCGAAATTAATAACAAAATGCACGATGCCGGCTTAGGTATATGAAGAATGACTCTTCTTACTGTCTACATACAAAAGGCACAATGCCGACTTAAGTACAAGGAAAACTGCATCTTCTTACTGTCTGTGCTTTGAACCTTTCCTGTGACACTAGTTATAGATTCCGATGCTTCACTCCAGGTTTACTGTATGCCTTGGCCCTTCTTAATGACGATGAAACACAGAAATGGCATCGGAATGAAATACAAACGGCACAATGCCGACTTAAGTACAAGAAGACTGTATCTTCTTACTGTTTATGTTTTGAACCATTCCTGTGACACTTGTTATAGATTCCGATGCTTCACTCCAGGTTTACTGTATCCCTTGGACCTTCCTATTGACGATGAAACACCGTAATTGCATCGGAATTAAATACAAAATGCGCAATGCCGACTTAAGGACAAGAAGACTGACTCTTCTTACTGTCTATGCCTCGAACCATTCCATTGACACTAATTATAGTTTCCGATGCTTCACTCCAGGTTTACTGTATCCCTTGGACCTTGGTTTACTGTTTCCCTCTGACCTTATTGACGACGAAACACAGAAATTGCATCGGAATTAAATACAAAAGGCACAATACCGACATAAGTACAAGAACACTGACTCTTCTTACTGTCTATGTTTTGAACCATTCCTGTGACACTAGTTATAGATTCAGATGCTTCGCTTCATGTTTACTGTATCATTTGGACCTTCTTATTGACGATGAAACACAGAAATTACATCGGAAATAAATACAAAAGGCACAATGCCGACTTAAGTACAAAAGGACTGACTCTTCTTACTGACTATGTTTTGAACCATTCCTGTGACACTAGTTATAGATTCCGATGCTTCACTTCAAGTATACTGTATCCCTCTGACCTTCTTTTTGACGATGAAACACAGAAATTGCATCGGAATTAAATAGAAAATGTACAATGCCAACTTAAGTACAAGAGACTTACTCTTCTTACTGTCTATGATTTGACCCGTTCCTGTGACACTAGTTATAGATTCCGATGCTTCACTTCAGGTTTACTGTATCCCTTGGACCTTCTTATTGACGATGAAACACAGAAATTGCCTCGGAATTAAACACAAAAGGCACAATGCAGACATAAGTACAAGAAGACTGACTCTTCCTACTGTCTATGTTCTGAACCATTCCTGTGACACTTGTTATAGATTCCGATGCGTCACTCGAGGTGTACTGTATCCCTTGGACCTTCTTATTGACGATGAAACACTAAAAAATTGCATCGGAATTAAATAGAAAAGGCACAATGCCGACATAAGTACAAGAAGACTGACTCTTCTTACTGACTATGTTTTGAACCATTCCTGTGAAACTAGTTATAGATTCCGATGCTTCACTTAAGGTTTACTGTATCCCTTGGACCTGCTTATTGACGATGAAACACAGAAATTGCATCGGTATTAAATACAAAAGGCACAATGCCGACTTAAGTACATGAAGACTGAATCTTCTTTCTGACTATGTTTTGAACCATTCCTGTGACACTAGTTATGGATTCCGATGCTTCACTTCAGGTTTACTGTATCCCTTGGACCTTCTTATAAACGATGAAACACAGAAATTGCATGGGAATTAAACACAAAAAGGAAAATGCCGATTTAGGTACATGAAGACTGACTCTTCTTACTGTCAATGTTTTGAACCATTCCTGTGACACTAGTTATAAATTCCGATGCTACACTCCAGGTTTAAAGTATCCCTTGGACCTTCTTATTGACGATGAATCACAGAAATTGCATGGGAATTAAATGCAAAAGGCACAATGCCGACTTAAGGACAAGAAGACTGACTCTTCTTACTGACTATGCTCTGAACCATTCCTGTGACACTAGTTATAGATTCCGATGCTTCACTTCCGGTTTACTGTATCCCTCTGACCTTCTTATTGACGATGGGACGCAGAAATTGCATCGGAATTAAATAGAAAAGGCACAATGCCGACTTAAGTACAAGAAGACTGACGCTTCTTACTGTCTATGTTTTGAACCATTCCTGTGACACTAGTTATAGATTCCGATGCTTCACTCCAGGTTTACTGTATCCCTTGGAACATCTTATTGACGATGAAACACAGAAATTGCATCGGACTTAAATACAAAAGACACAATGCCGACTTAAGGACAAGCAGACTGACTCTTCTTACTGACTATGTTTTGAACAATTCCTGTGACACTAGTTATAAATTCCGATGCTTCACATGAGGTTTACTGTATCCTACTGACCTTCTTATTGACGATGAAACACAGAAATTGTACCGGAATTAAATACAAAAGGCCAATGCCGACTTAAGTACATGCAAACCGATTCTTATTACTGACTATGTTTTGAACCATTCCTGTGAAACTAGTTATAGATTCCGATGCTTCACTTCAGGTTTACTGTATCCCTTGGACCTTCTTATTGACGATGAAACACAGAAATTGCATCGGAATTAAATACAAAAGCACAATGCCGACTTAAGTACAAGAAGACTCTATCTTCTTACTGTCTATGTTTTGAACCAATCCTGTGGCACTAGTTATAGATTCCGATGCTTCACTCCAGGTTTACTGTATCCCTTGGACCTTCATATAGACGATGAAACACAGAAATTGCATAGGAATTAAATACAAAAGGCACAACGCCGACTTAAGGACAAGAAGACTGACTCCTCTTACTGACTATGTTTTGAAACATTCCTGTGACACTAGTTATAGATTCCGATGCTTCACTTCAGGTTTACTGTATCCTTCTGACCTTCCTATTGACGATGAAACACAGAAATTGCACCGGAATTAAATACAAAAGGCACAATGCCGACTTAAGTACAAAATGACTGACTCTTCTTATTGTCCATGTTTTGAATCATTCCATTGACACTAGTTATAGATTCCGAAGCTTCACTCCAGGTATACTGTAACCCTTGGACCTTCTTGTTGACGATGAAACACTGAAATTGCTTTGGAATTAAATACAAAAGGCACAATGCAGACTTAAGTACAAGAAGACTGACTCTTCTTACTGACTTTGTTTCGAACCATTCCTGTGACACTACTTATACATTCCGCTGCTTCACTTCAGGTTTACTGTATCCCTTGGACCTTCTTATTGACGATGAAACACAGAAATGGCATTGGAATTAAGTAGAAAAGGCACAATGCCGACTTAAGTACAAGAAGACTGACTCTTCTTACTGACTATGTTTTGAACCATTCCTGTGACACTAGTTATGGATTTCGATGCTTCACTTCAGGTTTATGTATCCCTTGGACCTTCTTATTGACGATGAAACACCGAAATTGCATCGGAATTAAATACAAAAGGCACAATGCCGACTTAAGTACAAGAAGACTGACTCTTCCTCTTGTCTATGTTTTGAACCATTCCTGTGACACTAATTTTGGATTCCGATGCTTCACTTCAGGTTTACTGTATCCCTCTGACCTTCTTATTGACGATGAAACACAGAAATTGCATCGGAATTAAATGCAAAAGGCACAATGCGACATAAGTACAAGAAGACTGACTCTTCCTACTGTCTATGTTTTGAACCATTCCTGTGACACTAGTTATAGATTCCGATGCTTCACTTCAGGTTAACTGTATCATTTGGACCTTCTTATTGACGATGAAACACAGAAATTACATAGGAAATAAATACCAAAGGCACAATGCCGACTTAAGTACAAAAAGACTGACTCTTCTTACTGTCTATGTTTTGAACCATTCCTGTGACACTAGTTACAGATTCCGATGCTTCACTTCAGGTTTACTGAATCCCTCTGACCTTCTTATTGACGATGAACCACAGAAAATGCATCGGAATTAAATAGAATAGGCACAATGCCGACTTAAGTACAAGAAGACTGACTCTTCCTACTGTCTATGCTTTAAACCATTCCTGTGACACTAGTTATAGATTCCAATGCGTCACTTCAGGTTTACTGTATCCCTTGGACCTTCTTATTGACGATGAAACACAGAAATTGCATCGGAATTAAATACAAAAGGCACAATGCCGACTTAAGTAAATGAAGATTGACTCTTCTTACTGACTATGTTTTGAATCATTCCTGTGACACTAGTTATAGATTCCGATGCTTCACTTCAGGTTTACTGTATCCCTTGGACCTTCTTATTGACGATGAAACACAGAAATTGCATCGGAATTAAATACAAAAGGCACAATGCCGACTTAGGTACATGAAGACTGACTCTTCTTACTGTCTATGCTGTGAACCATTCCTGTGACACTACTTATAGATTCCGATGCTACACTCTAGGTTTACTATATCCCTTAGACCTTCTTATTGACGATGAATCACAGAAATTGCATCGGAATTAAATAGAAGAGGCACAATGCCGACATAAGTACAAGAAGACTGACTCTTCTTACTGACTATGCTTTGAACCATTCGTGTGACACTAGTTATAGATTCCGATGCTTCACTTCAGGTTTACTGTATCCCTTGGACCTTCTTATTGACGATGAAACACAGATATTGCATCGGAATTAAATACAAAAGGCACGATGCCGACTTAGGTAGAAGAAGACTGTATCTTCTTACTGTCTATGGTTTGAACCATTCCTGTGACACTAATTATAGATTCCGATGCTTCACTCAAGGTTTAGTGTATCCCTAGGACGTTCTTATTGACGATGAAACACAGAAATTGCATCGGAATTAAATAGAAAAGGCACAATGCCGACTTAAGTACAAGAAGACTGACTCTTCTTACTGACTATGTTTTGAACCATTTCTGTGACACTAGTTATAGATTCCGATGCTTCACTTCAGGTTTAATGTATCCCTTGGACCTTCTTATTGACGATGAAACACCGAAATTGCATCGGAATTAAATACAAAAGGCAGAATGCCAACTTAAGTACAAGAAGTCTGACTCTTCCTACTGTCTATGTTGTGAACCATTCCTGTGACACTAATTTTGGATTCCGATGCTTCACTTCAGGTTTACTGTATCCCTTGGACCTTCTTGTTGCCGATGAAACACAGAAATTGCATCTGAATTAAATATAAAAGGTACAATGCCGACTTACGTACATTAAGACTGACTCTTCTTACTGACTATGTTTTGAACCATTCCTGTGACACTAGTTATAGTTTCCGATGCTTCACTTCAGGTTTACTGTATCCCTCTGCCCTTATAGACGATGATACACAGAAATTGCATTGGAATTATATACAAAAGGCACAATACCGACTTAAGTACAAGAAGACTGACTCTTCTTACTGACTATGTTTGAACGATTCCTGTGACAGTAGTTATAGATTCCGATGCTTCACTTCAGGTATACTGTATCCCTTGGACCTTCTTATTAACGATGAAACACAGAAATTGCATGGAAATTAAACACAAAAGACACAATGCCGATTTAGGTACATGAAGACTGACTCTTCTTACTGTCAATGCTTTGAACCATTCCTGTGACACTAGTTATAGATTCCGATGCTTCACTCCAGGTATACTGTATCCCTTGGACTTTCTTATTGACGATGAAACACAGAAATTGCATCGGAATTAAATACCAAACGCACAATGCCGAGTTAAGTACAAGAAGACTGTATCCTCTTACTGTCTATGGTTTGAACCATTCCTGTGACACTAGTTATAGATTCCGATGCTTCACTCCACGTTTACTGTATCCCTTGGACCTTCTTATTGACGATGAAACACAGATATTGCACCGGAATTAAATACAAAAGGTACAATGCCGACTTCAGGACAAGAAGACTGACTCTTCTTTCTGACTATGTTTTGAACCATTCCTGTGACACTAGTTATAAATTCCGATGCTTCACTTCAGGTTTACTATATCCCTCTGACCTTCTTATTAACGATGAAACAGAGAAATTGTATGGGAATTAAATACAAAAGCCTAATGCCGACTTAAGTACATGAAGACCTACTCTTCTTACTGACTATGTTTTGAACCATTCTTGTTACATTAGTAATATATTCCGATGCTTCACTTAATTTATACTGTATCCCTTGGACCTTCTTATTGACGATGAAACACAGAAATTGCATCGGAATTAAATACAAAAGGCACAATGCCGACTTAAGTACAAGAAGACTCTATCTTCCTACTGTCTATGTTTTGAACCATTCCTGTGACACTAGTTATAGATTCCGATCCTTCACTCTAGGTTAACTGTATCCCTTGGACCTTCATATTGACGATGAAACACTGAAATTGCATCGGAATTAAATAGAAAAGGCACAATGCCGACATAAGTACAAGAAGACTGACTCTTCTTACTGACTATGCTTTGAACCATTTCTGTGACACTAGTTATAGGTTCCGATGCTTCACTTCAGGTATACTGTATCGCTCTGACCTTCTTATTGACGATGAAACACAGAAATTGCACCGGAATGAAATACAAAAGGCACAATGCCGACTTAAGGACAAGAAGACTGACTCTTCTTACTGTCTATGTTTTGAACCATTCCTGTGACACTAGTTATAGATTCCGATGCTTCACTCCAGGTTTACTATATCCCTTGGACCTTCTTATTGACGACGAAACACAGAAATTGCATGGGAATTAAATAGAAAGGCACAATGCCGACTTATGTACAAGAAGACTGACACTTCTTACTGAATAACTTTTGAATAAATCCTGTGACACTAGTTATAGATTCCGATGCTTCCCTTCAGGTATAATGTATCCCTAGGACCTTCTTATTGACGATGAAACACCGAAATTGCATCGGAATTAAATACAAAAGGCACAATGCCGACTTAAGTACAAGAAGACTGACTCTTCCTACTGTCTATGATTTGAACCATTCCTGTGACAACTAATTTTGGATTCCGATGCTTCACTTCAGGTTTACTGTATCCCTCTGACGTTCTTATTGACGATGAAACACAGAAATTGCATCGGAATTAAATAGAAAAGGCACAATGCCGACTTAAGTACAAGAAGACTGACTCTTCCTACTGTCTATGTTTTGAACCATTCCTGTGACACTAGTTATAGATTCCGATGCTTCACTTCAAGTTTACTGTATCCCTCTGTCCTTATTGACGATGAAACACAGAAATTGCATCGGAAATAAATACAAAAGGCACAGTACCGACTTAAGTGCAAGAAGACTGACTCATCTTACTGACTATGTTTTGAACCATTCCTGTGACACTAGTTATAGATTCCGATGCTTCACTTCAGGTTTACTGTATCCCTCTGACCTTCTTATTGAGGTTGAAAGACAGAAATTGCATCGGAATTAAATACAAAATGCACAATGCCGACTTAAGTACAAGAAGACTGACTCTTCTTACTGTCTACGTTTTGAACCATTCCTGTGACACTAGTGATAGATTCCGATGCTTCACTTCAGGTTTACTGTATCCCTCTGACCTTCTTATTGACGATGAAAGAGAGAAATTGCATCGGAATTAAATACAAAATGCACAATGCCGACTTAAGTACAAGAAGACTGACTCTTCTTACTGTCTATGATTTGAACCATTTCTGTGACACTAGTTATAGATTCCGATGCTTCACTCCAGGTTTACAGTATCCCTTGGTCCTTCATATTGACGATTAAACACAGAAATTGCATCGGAATTAAATACAAAAGGCACAATGCCAACTTAAGTACAAGAAGACTGACTCTTCTTACTGTCTATATTTTGAACCGTTTCTGTGACACTAGTTATAGATTCCGATGCTTCACTTCAGGTTTACTGTATCCCTTGGACCTTCTTATTGACGATGAAACACAGAAATTACATCGGAAATAAAAACAAAAGGCACAATGCCGACTTAAGGAAAGAAATACTGACTCTTCGTACTGACTATGTTTTGAAACATTCCTGTGACACTAGTTATAGATTTCGATGCTTCACTTCAGGTTTACTGTATCCCTCTGACCTTCTTATTGGCGATGAAAGACAGAAATTGCATCGGAATTATATACAAAAGGCACAATGCCCACTAAAGGACAAGAAGACTTACTCTTCTTACTGACTATGTTTTGAACCATTCCTGTGACACTAGTTATAGATTCCGATGCTTCACTCCAGGTTTAGTGTATCCCTTGGGCCTTCTTATTGACGATGAAACACAGAAATTGCATCGGAATTAAATAGAAAAGGCACAATGCCGACTTAAATACACGAAGACTGACTCTTCCTACTGTCTATGTTTTGAATCATTCCATTGACACTAGTTATAGATTCCGAAGCTTCACTCCAGGTATACTGTAACCCTTGGACCCTCTTGTTGACGATGAAACACTGAAATTGCTTTGGAATTAAATACAAAAGGCACAATGCATACTTAAGTACAAGAAGACTGACTCTTCTTACTGACTATGTTTCGAACCATTCCTGTGACACTACTTATACATTCCGATGCTTCACTTCAGGTTTACTGTATCCCTTGGACCTTCTTATTGACGATGAAACACAGAAATTGCATCGGAATTAAATACAAAAGGTACAATGCCGACTTACGTACATTAAGACTGACTCTTCTTACTGACTATGTTTTGAACCATTCCTGTGACACTAGTTATAGTTTCCGATGCTTTACTTCAGGTTTACTGTATCCCTCTGCCCTTATAGACGATGATACACAGAAATTGCATTGGAATTATTCACAAAAGGCACAATACCGACTTAAGTACAAGAAGACTGTCTCTTCTTACTGACTATGTTTGAACGATTCCTGTGACAGTAGTTATAGATTCCGATGCTTCACTTCAGGTTTACTGTATCCCTTGGACCTTCTTATTAACGATGAAACACAGAAATTGCATGGGAATTAAACACAAAAGGCACAATGGCGATTTAGGTACATGAAGACTGACTCTTCATACTGTCAATGTTTTGAACCATTCCTGTGACACTAGTTATAGATTCCGATGCTACACTCCAGGTATACTGTATCCCTTGGACTTTCTTATTGACGATGAAACACAGAAATTGGATCGGAATTAAATACCAAACGCACAATGCCGAGTTAAGTACAAGAAGACTGTATCCTCTTACTGTCTATGGTTTGAACCATTCCTGTGACACTAGTTATAGATTCCGATGCTTCACTCTAAGGTTACTGTATCCCTTGGACCTTCTTATTGACGATGAAACACAGATATTGCACCGGAATTAAATACAAAAGGCACAATGCCGACTTAAGGACAAGAAGACTGACTCTTCTTTCTGACTATGTTTCGAACCATTCCTGTGACACTACTTATACATTCCGATGCCTCACTTCAGGTTTACTGTATCCCTTGGACCTTCTTATTGACGATGAAACACAGAAATTGCATCGGAATTAAGTAGAAAAGGCACAATGCCGACTTAAGTACAAGAAGACTGACTCTTCTTACTGACTATGTTTTGAACCATTCCTGTGACACTAGTTGTAGATTTCGATGCTTCACTTCAGGTTTATGTATCCCTTGGACCTTCTTATTGACGATGAAACACCGAAATTGCATCGGAATTAAATACAAAAGGCACAATGCCGACTTAAGTACAAGAAGACTGACTCTTCCTCTTGTCTATGTTTTGAACCATTCCTGTGACACTAATTTTGGATTCCGATGCTTCACTTCAGGTTTACTGTATCCCTCTGACCTTCTTATTGACGATGAAACACAGAAATTGCATCGGAATTAAATACAAAAGGCACAATGCGACATAAGTACAAGAAGACTGACTCTTCCTACAGTCTATGTTTTGAACCATTCCTGTGACACTAGTTATAGATTCCGATGCTTCACTTCAGGTTAACTGTATCATATGGACCTTCTTATTGACGATGAAACACAGAAATTACATAGGAAATAATACCAAAGGCACAATGCCGACTTAAGTACAGAAAGACTGACTCTTCTTACTGTCTATGTTTTGAACCATTCCTGTGACACTAGTTACAGATTCCGATGCTTCAATTCAGGTTTACTGAATCCCTCTGACCTTCTTATAGACGATGAAACACAGAAATTGCATCGGAATTAAATAGAATAGGCACAATGCCGACTTAAGTACAAGAAGACTGACTCTTCCTACTGTCTATGCTTTAAACCATTCCTGTGACACTAGTTATAGATTCCAATGCGTCACTCCAGGTTTACTGTATCCCTTGGACCTTCTTATTGACGATGAAACACTGAAATTGCATCGGAATTAAATAGAAGAGGCACAATGCCGACATAAGTACAAGAAGACTGACTCTTCTTACTGACTATGCTTTGAACCATTCGTGTGACACTAGTTATAGATTCCGATGCTTCACTCCAGGTTTACTGTATCCCTTGGACCTTCTTATTGACGATGAAACACAGAAATTGCATCGGAATTAAATACAAAAGGCACAATGCCGACTTAAGTAAATGAAGATTGACTCTTCTTACTGACTATGTTTTGAATCATTCCTGTAACACTAGTTATAGATTCCGATGCTTCACTTCAGGTTTACTGTATCCCTTGGACCTTCTTATTGACGATGAAACACAGAAATTGCATCGGAATTAAATACAAAAGGCACAATGCCGACTTAGGTACATGAAGACTGACTCTTCTTACTGTCTATGCTGTGAACCATTCCTGTGACACTTGTCATAGATTCCGATGCTACACTCCAGGTTTACTGTATCCCTTAGACCTTCTTATTGACGATGAATCACAGAAATTGCATCGGAATTATATACAAAAGGCACAATGCCGACTAAAGGACAAGAAGACTGACTCTTCTTACTGACTATGTTTTGAACCATTCCTGTAACTCTAGTTATAGATTCCGATGCTTCACTCCAGGTTTATTGTATCCCTTGGGCCTTCTTATTGACGATGAAACACAGAAATTGCAACGGAATTAAATAGAAAAGCCACAATGCCGACTTAAGTACAAGAAGACTGACTCTTCTTACTGACTATGTTTTGAACCATTCCTGTGACACTAGTTATAGATTCCGATGCTTCATTTCAGGTTTACTGTATCCCTTGGACCTTCTTATTGACGATGAAACACAGATATTGCATCGGAATTAAATACTAAAGGCACGATGCCGACTTAGGTACAAGAAGACTGTATCTTCTTACTGTCTATGGTTTGAACTATTCCTGTGACACTAATTATAGATTCCGATGCTTCACTCAAGGTTTAGTGTATCCCTAGGACGTTCTTATTGACGATGAAACACAGAAATTGCATCGGAATTAAATAGAAAAGCCACAATGCCGACTTAAGTACAAGAAGACTGACTCTTCTTACTGACTATGTTTTGAACCATTTCTGTGACACTAGTTATAGATTCCGATGCTTCACATCAGGTTTAATGTATCCCTTGGACCTTCTTATTGACGATGAAACACCGAAATTGCATCGGAATTAAATACAAAAGGCACAATGCCGACTTAAGTACAAGAAGACTGACTCTTCCTACTGTCTATGTTTTGAACCATTCTTGTGACACTAAATTTTGATTCCGATTCTTCACTTCAGGTTTACTGTATGCCTCTGACCTTCGTATTGACGATGAAACACATAAATTGCATCGAAATTAAATACAAAAGGCACAATTCCGACTTAAGTACAAGAAGACTTTTTCTTCCTACTGTCCATGTTTTCAACCAATCCTGTGACTATAGTTTTAGTTTCCGATGCTTCACTTCAGGTTTAATGTATCCCTTGGACCTTCTTATTGACGATGAAACACCGAAATTGCATCGGAATTAAATACAAAAGGCAGAATGCCAACTTAAGTACAAGAAGACTGACTCTTCCTACTGTCTATGTTGTGAACCATTCCTGTGACACTAATTTTGGATTCCTATGCTTCACTTCAGGTTTACTGTATCCCTTGGACCTTCTTATTGCCGATGAAACACAGAAATTGCATCTGAATTAAATACAAAAGGTACAATGCCTACTTACGTACATTAAGACTGACTCTTCTTACTGACTATGTTTTGAACCATTCCTGTGACACTAGTTATAGTTTCCGATGCTTCACTTCAGGTTTACTGTATCCCTCTGCCCTTATAGACGATGATACACAGAAATTGCATTGGTATTATATACAAAAGGCACAATACCGACTTAAGTACAAGAAGACTGTCTCTTCTTACTGACTATGTTTGAACGATTCCTGTGACAGTAGTTATAGATTCCGATGCTTCACTTCAGTTTTACTGTATCCCTTGGACCTTCTTATTAACGATGAAACACAGAAATTGCATGGGAATTAAACACAAAAGGCACAATGCCGATTTAGGTACATGAAGACTGACTCTTCTTACTGTCAATGTTTTGAACCATTCCTGTGACACTAGTTATAGATTCCGATGCTACACTCCAGGTATACTGTATCCCTTGGACTTTCTTATTGACGATGAAACACAGAAATTGCATCGGAATTAAATACCAAACGCACAATGCCGAGTTAAGTACAAGAAGACTGTATCCTCTTACTGTCTATGGTTTGAACCATTCCTGTGACACTAGTTATAGATTCCGATGCTTCACTCCAAGTTTACTGTATCCCTTGGACCTTCTTATTGACGATGAAACACAGATATTGCACCGGAATTAAATTCAAAAGGCACAATGCCGACTTAAGGACAAGAAGACTGACTCTTCTTTCTGACTATGTTTTGAACCATTCCTGTGACACTAGTTATAAATTCCGATGCTTCACTTCAGGTTTACTATATCCCTCTGACCTTCTTATTAACGATGAAACACAGAAATTGTATGGCAATTAAATACAAAAGCCTAATGCCGACTTAAGTACATGAAGACCTACTCTTCTTACTGACTATGTTTTGAACCATTCCTGTTACATTAGTAATATATTCCGATGCTTCACTTAAGGTTTACTGTATCCCTTGGACCTTCTTATTGACGATGAAACAGAGAAATTGCATCGGAATTAAATACAAAAGGCACAATGCCGACTTAAGTACAAGAAGACTGTATCTTCCTACTGTCTATGTTTTGAACCATTCCTGTGACACTAGTTATAGATTCCGATCCTTCACTCTATGTTAACTGTATCCCTTGGACCTTCATATTGACGATGAAACACTGAAATTGCATCGGAATTAAATAGAAAAGGCACAATGCCGACATAAGTACAAGAAGACTGACTCTTCTTACTGACTATGCTTTGAACCATTCCTGTGACACTAGTTATAGGTTCCGATGCTTCACTTCAGGTTTACTGTATCGCTCTGACCTTCTTGTTGACGATGAAACACAGAAATTGCACCGGAATGAAATACAAAAGGCACAATGCCGACTTAAGTACAAGAAGACTGACTCTTCTTACTGTCTATGTTTTGAACCATTCCTGTGACACTAGTTATAGATTCCGATGCTACACTCCAGGTTTACTATATCCCTTGGGCCTTTTTATGGACGACGAAACACTGAAATTGCATGGGAATTAAATAGAAAGGCACAATGCCGACTTATGTACAAGAAGACTGACACTTCTTACTGAATAACTTTTGAATAAATCCTGTGACACTAGTTATAAATTCCGATGCTTCCCTTCAGGTATAATGTATCCCTAGGACCTTCTTATTGACGATGAAACACCGAAATTGCATCGGAATTAAATACAAAAGGCACAATGCCGACTTAAGTGCAAGAAGACTGACTCTTCCTACTGTCTATGATTTGAACCATTCCTGTGACAACTAATTTTGGATTCCGATGCTTCACTTCAGGTTTACTGTATCCCTCTGACGTTCTTATTGACGATGAAACACAGAAATTGCATCGGAATTAAATAGAAAAGGCACAATGCCGACTTAAGTACAAGAAGACTGACTCTTGCTACTGTCTATGTTTTGAACCATTCCTGTGACACTAGTTATAGATTCCGATGCTTCACTTCAAGTTTACTGTATCCCTCTGACCTTATTGACGATGAAACACAGAAATTGCATCGGAAATAAATACAAAAGGCACAATACCGACTTAAGTGCAAGAAGACTGACTCATCTTACTGACTATGTTTTGAACCATTCCTGTGACACTAGTTATAGATTCCGATGCTTCACTTCAGGTTCACTGTATCCCTCTGACCTTCTTATTGACGATGAAAGACAGAAATTGCATCGGAATTAAATACAAAATGCACAATGCCGACTTAAGTACAAGAAGACTGACTCTTCTTACTGTCTATGTTTTGAACCATTCCTGTGACACTAGTTATAGATTCCGATGCTTCACTTCAGGTTTACTGTATCCCTCTGACCTTCTTATTGACGATGAAAGACAGAAATTGCATCGGAATTAAATACAAAATGCACAATGCCGACTTAAGTACAAGAAGACTGACTCTTCTTACTGTCTATGTTTTGAACCATTTCTGTGACACTAGTTATAGATTCCGATGCTTCACTCCAGGTTTACAGTATCCCTTGGTCCTTCTTATTGACGATGAAACACAGAAATTGCATCGGAATTAAATACAAAAGGCACAATGCCAACTTAAGTACAAGAAGACTCACTCTTCTAACTGTCTATTTTTTGAACCGTTCCTGTGACACTAGTTATAGATTCCGATGCTTCACTTCAGGTTTACTGTATCCCTTGGACCTTCTTATTGACGATGAAACACAGAAATTACATCGGAAATAAAAACAAAAGGCACAATGCCGGCTTAAGTACAAAAAGACTGACTCTTCGTACTGACTATGTTTTGAAACATTCCTGTGACACTAGTTATAGATTCCGATGCTTCACTCCAGGTTTAGTGTATCCCTTGGGCCTTCTTATTGACGATGAAACACAGAAATTGCATCGGAATTAAATAGAAAAGGCACAATGCCGACTTAAGTACACGGAGACTGACCCTTCTTACTGACTATGTTTTGAACCATTCCTGTGACACTAGTTATAGATTCCGATGCTGCACTTCAGGTTTAATGTATCCCTTGGACCTTCTTATTGACGATGAAACACCGACATGGCATCGGAATTAAATACAAAAGGCACAATGCCGACTTAAGTACAAGAAGACTGACTCTTCCTACTGTCTATGTTTTGAACCATTCCTGTGACACTAATTTTGGATTCCGATGCTTCACTTCAGGTTTACTGTATCCCTCTGACCTTCTTACTGACGATGAAACACAGAAATTGCATCAGAATTAAGAACAAAAGGCACAATGCTTACTTACGTACATTAAGACTGACTCTTCTTACTGACTATGTTTTGAACCATTCCTGTGACACTAGTTATAGTTTCCGATGCTTCACTTCAGGTTTACTGTATCCCTCTGCCCTTATAGACGATGATACTCAGAAATTGCATTGGTATTATATACAAAAGGCACAATACCGACTTAAGAACAAGAAGACTGTCTCTTCTTACTGACTATGTTTGAACGATTCCTGTGACAGTAGTTATAGATTCCGATGCTTCACTTCAGTTTTACTGTATCCCTTGGACCTTCTTATTAACGATGAAACACAGAAATTGCATGGGAATTAAACACAAAAGGCACAATGCCGATTTAGGTACATGAAGACTGACTCTTCTTACTGTCAATGTTTTGAACCATTCCTGTGACACTAGTTATAGATTCCGATGCTACACTCCAGGTATCCTGTATCCCTTGGACTTTCTTATTGACGATGAAACACAGAAATTGCATCGGAATTAAATACCAAACGCACAATGCCGAGTTAAGTACAAGAAGACTGTATCCTCTTACTGTCTATGGTTTGAACCATTCCTGTGACACTAGTTATAGATTCCGATGCTTCACTCCAAGTTTACTGTATCCCTTGGACCTTCTTATTGACGATGAAACACAGATATTGCACCGGAATTAAATTCAAAAGGCACAATGCCGACTTAAGGACAAGAAGACTGACTCGTCTTTCTGACTATGTTTTGAACCATTCCTGTGACACTAGTTATAAATTCCGATGCTTCACTTCAGGTTTACTATATCCCTCTGACCTTCTTATTAACGATGAAACACAGAAATTGTATGGCAATTAAATACAAAAGCCTAATGCCGACTTAAGTACATGAAGACCTACTCTTCTTACTGACTATGTTTTGAACCATTCCTGTCACATT
The DNA here is from genome assembly GCF_023864345.2 of Schistocerca serialis cubense. Classification (NCBI taxonomy): domain Eukaryota; kingdom Metazoa; phylum Arthropoda; class Insecta; order Orthoptera; family Acrididae; genus Schistocerca; species Schistocerca serialis. Next base: position 1,871,035 of record NW_026047644.1, on the reverse strand, counting down.
AGTAATATATTCCGATGCTTCACTTAAGGTTTACTGTATCCCTTGGACCTTCTTATTGACGATGAAACAGAGAAATTGCATCGGAATTAAATACAAAAGGCACAATGCCGACTTAAGTACAAGAAGACTGTATCTTCCTACTGTCTATGTTTTGAACCATTCCTGTGACACTAGTTATAGATTCCGATCCTTCACTCTATGTTAACTGTATCCCTTGGACCTTCATATTGACGATGAAACACTGAAATTGCATCGGAATTAAATAGAAAAGGCACAATGCCGACATAAGTACAAGAAGACTGACTCTTCTTACTGACTATGCTTTGAACCATTCCTGTGACACTAGTTATAGGTTCCGATGCTTCACTTCAGGTTTACTGTATCGCTCTGACCTTCTTGTTGACGATGAAACACAGAAATTGCACCGGAATGAAATACAAAAGGCACAATGCCGACTTAAGTACAAGAAGACTGACTCTTCTTACTGTCTATGTTTTGAACCATTCCTGTGACACTAGTTATATATTCCGATGCTACACTCCAGGTTTACTATATCCCTTGGGCCTTTTTATGGACGACGAAACACTGAAATTGCATGGGAATTAAATAGAAAGGCACAATGCCGACTTATGTACAAGAAGACTGACACTTCTTACTGAATAACTTTTGAATAAATCCTGTGACACTAGTTATAAATTCCGATGCTTCCCTTCAGGTATAATGTATCCCTAGGACCTTCTTATTGACGATGAAACACCGAAATTGCATCGGAATTAAATACAAAAGGCACAATGCCGACTTAAGTGCAAGAAGACTGACTCTTCCTACTGTCTATGATTTGAACCATTCCTGTGACAACTAATTTTGGATTCCGATGCTTCACTTCAGGTTTACTGTATCCCTCTGACGTTCTTATTGACGATGAAACACAGAAATTGCATCGGAATTAAATAGAAAAGGCACAATGCCGACTTAAGTACAAGAAGACTGACTCTTGCTACTGTCTATGTTTTGAACCATTCCTGTGACACTAGTTATAGATTCCGATGCTTCACTTCAAGTTTACTGTATCCCTCTGACCTTATTGACGATGAAACACAGAAATTGCATCGGAAATAAATACAAAAGGCACAATACCGACTTAAGTGCAAGAAGACTGACTCATCTTACTGACTATGTTTTGAACCATTCCTGTGACACTAGTTATAGATTCCGATGCTTCACTTCAGGTTTACTGTATCCCTCTGACCTTCTTATTGACGATGAAAGACAGAAATTGCATCGGAATTAAATACAAAATGCACAATGCCGACTTAAGTACAAGAAGACTGACTCTTCTTACTGTCTATGTTTTGAACCATTCCTGTGACACTAGTTATAGATTCCGATGCTTCACTTCAGGTTTACTGTATCCCTCTGACCTTCTTATTGACGATGAAAGACAGAAATTGCATCGGAATTAAATACAAAATGCACAATGCCGACTTAAGTACAAGAAGACTGACTCTTCTTACTCTCTATGTTTTGAACCATTTCTGTGACACTAGTTATAGATTCCGATGCTTCACTCCAGGTTTACAGTATCCCTTGGTCCTTCTTATTGACGATGAAACACAGAAATTGCATCGGAATTAAATAAAAAAGGCACAATGCCAACTTAAGTACAAGAAGACTCACTCTTCTAACTGTCTATTTTTTGAACCGTTCCTGTGACACTAGTTATAGATTCCGATGCTTCACTTCAGGTTTACTGTATCCCTTGGACCTTCTTATTGACGATGAAACACAGAAATTACATCGGAAATAAAAACAAAAGGCACAATGCCGGCTTAAGTACAAAAAGACTGACTCTTCGTACTGACTATGTTTTGAAACATTCCTGTGACACTAGTTATAGATTCCGATGCTTCACTTCAGGTTTACTGTATCCCTCTGACCTTCTTATTGACGATGAAAGACAGAAATTGCATCGGAATTATATACAAAAGGCACAATGCCGACTAAAGGACAAGAAGACTTACTCTTCTTACTGACTATGTTTTGAACCATTCCTGTGACACTAGTTATAGATTCCGATGCTTCACTCCAGGTTTAGTGTATCCCTTGGACCATCTTATTGCCGATGAAACACAGAAATTGCATCTGAATTAAATACAAAAGGTACAATGCCGACTTACGTACATTAAGACTGACTCTTCTTACTGACTATGTTTTGAACCATTCCTGTGACACTAGTTATAGATTCCGATGCTTCACTTCAGGTTTACTGTATCCCTCTGCCCTTATAGACGATGATACACAGAAATTGCATTGGAATTAAATACAAAAGGCACAATACCGACTTAAGTACAAGAAGACTGACTCTTCTTACTGACTATGTTTGAACGATTCCTGGGACACTAGTTATAGTTTCCGATGCTTCATTTAAGGTTTACTGTATCCCTTGGACCTTCTTATTGACGACGAACTACAGAAATTGCATCGGAATTAAATACAAAAGGCACGATGCCGACTTAAGGACAAGAAGACTGACTCTTCTTACTGACTATGTTTTGAACCATTCCTGTGACACTAGTTATAAATTACGATGCTCCTCTTCAGGTTTACTATATCCCTCTGACCTTCTTATTAACGATGAAACACAGAAATTGTATGGGAATTAAATACAAAAGCCTAATGCCGACTTAAGTACATGAAGACCGACTCTTCTTACTGACTATGTTTTGAACCATTCCTGTGACATTAGTTATAGATTCCGATGCTTCACTTCAGGTTCACTGTATCCCTTGGACCTTCTTATGGACGATGAAACACAGAAATTGCATCGGAATTAAATACAAAAGGCACAATGCCGACTTAAGTACAAGAAGACTGTATCTTCTTACTGTCTATGCTTTGAACCATTCCTGTGACACTAGTTATAGATTCCGATCCTTCACTCTAGGTTAACTGTATCCCTTGGACCTTCATATTGACGATGAAACACAGAAATTGCATCGGAATTAAATACAAAAGGCACAATGCCGACTTAAGTAATTGAAGACTGACTCTTCTTACTGTCTATGATTTGAACCATTCCTGTGACACTAGTTGTAGATTCAGATGCTTCACTTCAGGTTTACTGTATCCCTTGGACCTTCTTATTGACGATGAAACACAGAAATTGCATCGCAATTAAATAGAAAAGGCACAATTCTGACTTAAGTACAAGAAGGCTGACTCTTCCTACTGTCTATGTTTTGAACCATTCCTGTGACACTAATTTTGGACTCCGATGCTTCACTTCAGGTTTACTGTATCCCTTGGACCTTCTTATTGACGATGAAACACTGACATTGCATCGGAATTAAATACAAAAGGCACTATGCCGACTTAAGGACAAGAAGACTGACTCTTCTTACTGACTATGTTTTGAAACATTCCTGTGACACTAGTTATAGGTTCCGATGCTTCACTTCAGGTTTACTGTAACGCTCTGACCTTCTTTTTGACGATGAAACACAGAAATTGCACCGGAATTAAATATAAAAGGCACAATGCCGACTTAAGTACAAGAAGACTGACTCTTCTTACTCTCTATGTTTTGAACCATTCCATTGACACTAGTTATAGATTCCGATGCTTCACTCCAGGTTTACTATATCCCTTGGACCTTCTTATTGACGATGAAACACAGAAATTGCATGGGAATTAAATAGAAAGGCACAATGCCGACTTATGTACAAGAAGACTGACACTTCTTACTGAATATGTTTTGAACCAATCCTGTGACACTAGTTATAGATTCCGATGCTTCCCTTCAGGTACAATGTATCCCTAGGACCTTTTTATTGACGATGAAACACCGAAATTGAATCGGAATTAAATAGAAAAGGCAAAATGCCGACTTAAGTACAAGAAGACTGACTCTTCCTACTGTCTATGATTTTAACCATTCCTGTGACACTAATTTTGGATTCCGATGCTTCACTTCAGGTTTACTGTATCCCCCTGACGTTCTTATTGACGATGAAACACAGAAATTGCACCGGAATTAAATAGAAAAGGCACAATGCCGACTTAAGTACAAGAAGACTGACTCTTCCCACTGTCTATGTTTTGAACCATTCCTGTGACACTAGTTATAGATTCCGATGCTTCACTTCAAGTTTACTGTATCCCTCTGACCTTATTGACGATGAAACACAGAAATTGCATCGGAAATAAATACAAAAGGCACAATGCCGGCTTAAGTACAAAAAGACTGACTCTTCTTACTGACTATGTTTTGAACCATTCCTTTGACACTAGTTATAGATTCCGATGCTTCACTTCAGGTTTACTGTATCCCTCTGACCTTCTTATTGACGATGAAAGACAGAAATTGCATCGGAACCAAATACAAAATGCACAATGCCGCCTTAAGTACAAGAAGACTGACTCTTCTTACTGTCTATGTTTTGAACCATTTCTGTGACACTAGTTATAGATTCCGATGCTTCACTCCAGGTTTACTGTATCCCTTGGTCCTTCTTATTGACGATGAAACACAGAAATTGCATCGGAATTAAATACAAAAGGCACAATGCCAACTTAACTACAAGAAGACTGACTCTTCTTACTGTCTATTTTTTGAACCGTTCCTGTGTCACTAGTTATAGATTCCGATGCTTCACTTCAGGTTTACTGTATCCCTTGGACCTTCTTATTAACGATGAAACACAGAAATTGCATCGGAATTAAATAGAAAAGGCACAATGCCGACTTAAGTACATGAAGACTGACTCTTCTTACTGACTATGTTTTGAACCATTCCTGTGACACCAGTTATAGATTCCGATTCTTCACTTCAGTTTTACTGTATCCCTTGGACCTTCTTATTGACGATGAAACACAGAAATTGCATCGGAATTAAATAGATAAAAAGACACAATGCCGACTTGTGTACATGAAGACTGACTCTTCTTACTGTCTATGTTGTGAACCACTCCTCTGACACTAGTTATAGATTCCGATACTACACTCCAGGTTTACTGTATCCCTTGGACCTTCTTATTGACGATGAATCACAGAAATTGCATCGGAAATAAATACAAAAGGCACAATGCCGACTAAAGGACAAGAAGACTGACTGTTCCTACTGACTACGTTTGAACCATTCCTGTGACACTAGTTATAGATTCCGATGCTTCACTTCAGGTTTAATGTATCGCTTGGACCTTCTTATTGACGATTAAACACCGACATTGCATCGGTATTAAATACAAAAGGCACAATGCCGACTTAAGTACAAGAAGACTGACTCTTCCCACTGTCTATGCTTTGAACCATTCCTGTGACACTAGTTATAGATCCGATGCTTCACTTCAGGTTTACTGTATCCCTCTGACCTTCTTATTGTCGATGAAACACAGAAATTGCATCGGAATTAAATACAAAAGGCACAATGTCGACTTAAGTACAAGGAGACTGATTCTTCCCACTGTCTATGTTTTGAACCAATCCTGTGACTATAGTTTTAGATTCCGATGCTTCACTTCAGGTTTACTGTATCCCTCTGACCTTATAGACGATGAAACTCAGAAATTGCATTGGAATTAAATACAAAAGGCACAATATCGTATTAAGTACAAGAAGACTAATTCTTCTTACTGACTATGTTTTGAACCATTCCTGTGACATTAGTTATAGATTCCGATGATTCATTTCAGGTTTACTGTACCCCTTGGACCTTCTTATTGACGATGAAACACAGATATTGCATCGGAATTAAATACAAAAGGCACGATGCCGGCTTAGGTACAAGAAGACTGTATCTTCTTACTGTCTATGGTTTGAACCATTCCTGTGACACTAGTTATAGATTCCGATGCTTCACTCCAGGTTTAGTGTATCCCTTGGACCATCTTATTGTCGATGAAACACAGAAATTGCATCGGAATTAAGTAGAAAAGGCACAATGCCGACTTAAGTACAAGAAGACTGACTCTTCTTACTGACTATGTTTTGAACCAATCCTGTGACACTAGTTACAGATTCCGATGCTTCACTTCAGGTTTAATGTATCCCTTGGACCATCTTGTTGACGATGAAACATCGAAATTGCATCGGAATTAAATACAAAAATCACAATGCCGACTTAAGTACAAGAAGACTGACTCTTCCTACTGTCCATGTTTTGAACCATTCCTGTGACACTAATTTTGGATTCCGATGCTTCACTTCAGGTTTACTGTATCCCTCTGACCTTCTTATTGACGATGAAACACAGAAATTGCATCGGAATTAAATACAAAGGGCACAATGCCGACTTAATTACAAGGAGACTGATTCTTCCCACTGTCTATGTTTTGAACCAATCCTGTGACTATAGTTTTAGATTCCGATGCTTCACTTCAGGTTTACTGTATCCCTCTGACCTTATAGACGACGAAACTCAGAAATTGCATTGGAATTAAATACAAAAGGCACAATACCCAATTAAGTACAAGAAGACTGACTCTTCTTACTGACTATGTTTTGAACCATTCCTGTGACACGAGTTAAAGATTCCGATGCTTCACTTCAGGTTTACTGTACCCCTTGGACCTTCTTATTGACGATGAAACACAGAAATTGCATCGGAATTAAATACAAAATGCACAATGCCGACTTAGGTACATGAAGACTGACTCTTCTTACTGTCTATGTTTTGAACCATTCCTGTAACACTAGTTATAGATTCCGATGCTACACTCCAGGTTTACTGTATCCCTTGGACCTTCTTATTGACGATGAATTACAGAAATTGCATCGGAATTAAATACAAAAGGCACAGTGCCGACTTATGGACAAGAAGACTGACTCTTCTTACTGTCTATGTTTTGAACCATTCCTGTGACACTAATTTTGGACTCCGATGCTTCACTTCAGGTTTACTGTATCCCTTGGACCTTCTTATTGACGTTGAAACACTGTCATTGCATCGGAATTAAATACAAAAGGCACTATGCCGACTTAAGTACAAGAAGACTGTATCTTCTTACTGTCTATGTTTTGAACCATTCCTGTGACACTAGTTTTAGGTTCCGATCCTTCACTCTAGGTTAACTGTATCCCTTGGACCTTCATATTGACGATGAAACACAGAAATTGCATCGGAATTAAATACAAAAGGCACAATGCCGACTTAAGGACAAGAAGACTGACTCTTCTTACTGACTATGTTTTGAAACATTCCTGTGACACTAGTTATAGATTCCGATGCTTCACTTCAGGTTTACTGTATCCCTTGGACCTTCTTATTGACGATGAAACACAGAAATTGCATCGGAATTAAATACAAAATGCACAATGCCGACTCAGGTACATGAAGACTGACTCTTCTTACTGTCTATGTTTTGAACCATTCCTGTAAGACTAGTTATAGATTCCGATGCTACACTCCAGGTTTACTGTATCCCTTGGACCTTCTTATTGACGATGAATTACAAAAATTGCATCGGAATTAAATACAAAAGGCACAATGCCGACTTATGGACAAGAAGACTGACTCTTCTTACGGACTATGTTTTGAACCATTCCTGTGACACTAGTTATAGATTCCGATGCTTCACTTCAGGTTTACTGTATCCCTCTGACCTTCTTATTGACGATGAAACACAGAAATTGTATCGGAATTAAATACAATTGGCACAATGCTGACTTAAGTAATTGAAGACTGACTCTTCTTACTGTCTATGATTTGAACCATTCCTGTGACACTAGTTATAGATTCAGATGCTTCACTTCAGGTTTACTGTATCCCTTGGACCTTCTTATTGACGATGAAACACAGAAATTGCATCGGAATTAAATAGAAAAGGCACAATTCCGACTTAAGTACAAGAAGACTGTATCTTCTTACTGTCTATGTTTTGAACCATTCCTGTGACACTAGTTTTAGGTTCCGATCCTTCACTCTAGGTTAACTGTATCCCTTGGACCTTCATATTGACGATGAAACACAGAAATTGCATCGGAATTAAATACAAAAGGCACAATGCCGACTTAAGGACAAGAAGACTGACTCTTCTTACTGACTATGTTTTGAAACATTCCTGTGACACTAGTTATAGGTTCCGATGCTTCACTTCAGGTTTACTGTATCGCTCTGACCTTCTTATTGACGATGAAACACAGAAATTGCACCGGAATTAAATACAAAAGGCACAATGCCGACTGAAGTACAAGAAGACTGACTCTTCTTAGTGTCTATCTTTTGAACCTTTCCATTGACACTAGTTATAGATTCCGATGCTTTACTCCAGGTTTACTGTATCACTTGGACCTACTTATTGACGATGAAACACAGAAATTGAATCGGAATTAAATATAAAAGGCACAATACCGACTTAAGTACAAGAAGACTGACTCATCTTACTGACTATGTTTGAACCAATCCTGTGACTATAGTTTTAGATTCCGATGCTTCACTACAGGTTTACTGTATTCCTCTGCCCTTATAGACGATGAAACACAAAAATAGCATTGGAATTAAATACAAAAGGCACAATACCGACTTAAGTACAAGAAGACTGACTCTTCTTACTGACTATGTTTGAACGATTCCTGTGACACTAGTTATAGATTCCAATGCTTCATTTAAGGTTTACTGTATCCCTTGGACCTTCTTATTGACGATGAACTACAGAAATTTCATCGGAATTAAATACAAAATGCACGATGCCGAATTAGGTACATGAAGACTGACTCTTCATACTGTCTATGTTTTGAACCATTCCTGTGATAATAGTTATAGATTCTGATGCTTCACTTCAGGTTTACTGTATCCCTTGGACCTTCTTATTGACGATGAAACGCAGAAATTGCATCGGAATTAAATACAAAAGGCACAATGCCGACTTAAGTACAAGAAGACTGTATCTTCTTACTGTCTATGTTTTGAACCATTATTGTGACACTAGTTTTAGGTTCCGATCCTTCACTCTAGGTTAACTGTATCCCTTGGACCTTCATATTGACGATGAAACACAGAAATTGCATCGGAATTAAATACAAAAGGCACAATGCGGACTTAAGGACAAGAAGACTGACTCTTCTTACTGACTATGATTTGAAACATTCCTGTGACACTAGTTACAGGTACCGATGCTTCACTTCAGGTTTACTGTATCGCTCTGACCTACTTATTGACGATGAAACACAGAAATTGCAACGGAATTAAATACAAAAGGCACAATGCCGACTTAAGTACAACAAGACTGACTCTACTTACTGTCTATGTTTTGAACCATTCCATTGACACTAGTTATAGATTCCGATGCTTTACTCCAGGTTTACTGTATCCCTTGGTCCTTCTTATTGACGATGAAACACAGAAATTGCATCGGAATTAAAAACAAAAGGCACAATGCCAACTTAAGTACAAGAAGACTGACTCTTCTTACTGTCTATTATTTGAACCGTTCCTGTGACACTAGTTATAGATTCCGATGCTTCACTTCAGGTTTACTGTATCCCTTGGACCTTCTTATTGACGATGAAACACCGACATTGCATCGGAATTAAATAGAAAAGGCACAATGCCGACTTAAGTACAAGAAGACAGACTCTTCGTACTGACTATGTTTTGAAACATTCCTGTGACACTAGTTATAGATTCCGATGCTTCACTTCAGGTTTATTGTATCCCTCTGCCCTTATAGACGATGATACACAGAAATTGCATCGGAAATAAATACAAAAGGCACAATACCGACATAAGTGCAAGAAGACTGACTCTTCTTACTGTCTATGTTTTGAACCATTCCTATGACACTGGTTATAGATTCCGATGCTTCACTTCAGGTTTACTGTATCACTTGGACCTTCTTATTGACGATGAAACACAGATATTACATCGGAAATAAAAACAAAAGGCACAATGCCGGCTTACGTACAAAAAGACTGACTCTTCGTACTGACTATGTTTTGAAACATTCCTGTGACACTAGTTATAGATTCCGATGCTTCACTTCAGGTTTATTGTATCCCTCTGCCCTTATAGACGATGATACACAGAAATTGCATTGGAATTAAATTCAAAAGGCACAATACCGACTTAAGTACAAGAAGACTGACTCGTCTTACTGACTATGTTTGAACGATTCCTGTGACACTAGTTATAGATTCCGATGCTTCATTTAAGGTTTACTGTATCCCTTGGACCTTCTTATTGACGACGAACTACAGAAATTGCATCGGAATTAAATACAATAGGCACGATGCCGACTTAGGTGCAAGAAGACTGACTCTTCTTACTGTCTATGTTTTAACCATTCCTGTGACACTAGTTATAGATTCCGATGCTACACTCCAGGTATACTGTATCCCTTGGACTTTCTTATTGACGATGAATCACAGAAATTGCATCGGAATTAAATACCAAACGCACAATGCCCAGTTAAGTACAAGAAGACTGTATCCTCTTACTGTCTATGGTTGAACCATTCCTGTGACACTAGTTATAGATTCCGATGCTTCACTCCAAGTTTACTGTATCCCTTGGACCATCTTATTGACGATGAAACACAGATATTGCACCGGAATTAAATACAAAAGGCACAATGCCGACTTAAGGACAAGAAGACTGACTCTTCTTACTGACTATGTTTTGAACCATTCCTGTGACACTAGTTATAAATTCCGATGCTTCACTTCAGGTTTACTATATCCCTCTGACCTTCTTATTAACGATGAAACACAGAAATTGTATGGGAATTAAATACAAAAGGCTAATGCCGACTTAAGTACATGAAGACCGACTCTTCTTACTGACTATGTTTTGAACCATTCCTGTGACATTAGTTATAGATTCCGATGCTTCACTTCAGGTTCACTGTATCCCTTGGACCTTCTTATTGACGATGAAACACAGAAATTGCATCGGAATTAAATACAAAAGGCACAATGCCGACTTAAGTACAAGAAGACTGTATCTTCTTACTGTCTATGTTTTGAAGCATTCCTGTGACACTAGTTATAGATTCCGATCCTTCACTCTAGGTTAACTGTATCCCTTGGACCTTCATATTGACGATGAAACACAGAAATTGCATCGGAATTAAATACAAAAGGCACAATGCCGACTTAAGGACAAGAAGACTGACTCTTCTTACTGACTATGTTTTGAAACATTCCTGTGACACTAGTTATAGGTTCCGATGCTTCACTTCAGGTTTACTGTAACTCATCTGACCTTCTTATTGCCGACGAAACACAGAAATTGCATGGGAATTAAATACAAAATGCACAATGCCGACTTAAGTACAAGAAGACTGACTCTTCTTACTGTCTATGTTTTGAACCATATCTGTGACAGTAGTTATAGATTCCGATGCTTCACTCCAGGTTTAATGTATCCCTTGGACCTTCTTATTAACGATGAAACACAGAAATTGCATCGGAATTAAATAGAAAAGGCACAATGCCGACTTAAGTACATGAAGACTGACTCTTCTTACTGACTATGTTTTGAACCATTCCTGTGACACTAGTTATAGATTCCGATGCTTCACTTCAGTTTTACTGTATCCCTTGTACCTTCTTATTGACGATAAATCACAGAAATTGCATCGGAATTAAATAGATAAAAAGGCACAATGCCAACTTAGGTACATGAAGACTGACTCTTCTTACTGTCTATGTTGTGAACCATTCCTCTGACACTAGTTATTGATTCCGATGCTTCACTCCAGGTTTAGTGTATCCCTTGGACCTTCTTATTGTCGATGAAACACAGAAATTGCATCGGAATTAAGTTGAAAAGGCTCAATGCCGACTTAAGTACAAGAAGACTGACTCTTCTTACTGACTATGTTTTGCACCATTCCTGTGACACTAGTTATAGATTCCGATGCTTCACTTCAGGTTTAATGTATCACTTGGACCTTCTTATTGACGATGAAACACCGAAATTGCATTGGAATTAATTACAAAAGGCACAATGCCGACTTAAGTAGAAGAAGACTGACTCTTCCTACTGTCTATGTTTTGAACCATTCCTGTGACACTAATTTTGGATTCCGATGCTTCACTTTAGGTATACTGTATCCCTCTGACCTTCTTATTGACGATGAAACACAGAAATTGCATCGGAATTAAATACAAAAGGCACAATGCCGACTTAAGTACAAGGGGACTGATTCTTCCCACTGTCTATGTTTTGAACCAATCCTGTGACTATAGTTTTAGATTCCGATGCTTCACTTCAGGTTTACTGTATCCCTCTGACCTTATAGACGATGAAACTCAGAAATTGCATTGGAATTAAATACAAAAGGCACAATACCGAATTAAGTACAGGAAGACTGTCTCTTCTTACTGACTATGTTTTGAACCATTTCTGTGACACTAGTTATAGATTCCGATGCTTCACTTCAGGTTTACTGTATCCCTTGGACCTTCTTATTGACGATGAAACACAGAAATTGCATCGGAATTAAATACAAAATGCACAATGCCGACTTAGGTACATGAAGACTAACCCTTCTTACTGTCTACGTTTTGAACCATTCCTATAACACTAGTTATAGATTCCGGTGCTACACTCGAGGTTTACTGTATCCCTTGGACCTTCTTATTGACGATGAATTTCAGAAATTGCATCGGAAATAAATACAAAAGGCACAATGCCGACTTATGGACAAGAAGACTGACTCTTCTTACGGACTATGTTTTGAACCATTCCTGTGACACTAGTTATAGATTCCGATGCTTCACTTCAGGTTTACTGTATCCCTCTGACCTTCTTATTGACGATGAAACACAGAAATTGCATCGGAATTAAATACAAAACTCACAATGCCGACTTAAGTAATTGAAGACTGACTCTTCTTACTGTCTATGATTTGAACCATTCCAGTGACACTAGTTATAGATTCAGATGCTTCACTTCAGGTTTACTGTATCCCTTGGACCTTCTTATTGACGATGAAACACAGAAATTTCATCGGAGTTAAATAGCAAAGGCACAATTCCGACTTAAGTACAAGAACACTGACTCTTCCTACTGTCTATGTTTTGAACCATTCCTGTGACACTAATTTTGGACTCCGATGCTTCACTTCAGGTTTACTGTATCCCTTGGACCTTCTTATTGACGATGAAACACTGACATTGCATCGGAATTAAATAGAAAAGGCACAATGCCGACTTAAGTACAAGAAGACTGACTCTTCTTACTGACTGTGTTTTGAACCATTCCATTGACACTAGTTATAGATTCCGATGCTTCACTCCAGTTTTACTGTATCCCTTGAACCTTCTTATTGAGGATGAAACACTGAAATTGCATCGGAATTAAATAGAAAAGGCACAATGCCGACTTAAGAACATGGTGACCGACACTTCTTACTGACTATGATTTGAACCAATCCCGTGACACTAGTTATAGATTCCGATGCTTCCCTTCAGGTTTAATGTATCCCTAGGACCTTCTTATTGACGATGAAACACCGATATTGCATCGGAATTAAATACAAAAGGCACAATGCCGACTTAAGTACAAGAAGACTGACTCTTCCTACTGTCTGTGTTTTGAACCATTCGTGTGACACTAGTTATAGATTCCGATGCTTCACTTCAGGTTTACTGAATTCCTCTGACCTTATTGACGATGAAACACAGAAATTGCATCGGAATTAAATACAAAAGGCACAATACCGACTTAAGTGCAAGAAGACTGACTCTTCTTATTGTCTATGTTTTGAACCTTTCCTGTGACACTAGTTATAGATTCCGATGCTTCACTTCAGGTTTACTGTATCACTTGGACCTTCTCATTGACCATGAAACACAGAAATTATATCGGAAATAAAAACAAAAGGCACAATGCCGGCTTAAGTACAATAAGAATGACTCTTCATACTGACTATGTTTTGATCCATTCCTGTGACACTAGTTATAGATTCCGATGCTTCACTTCAGGTTTACTGTATCCCTTGGACCTTCTTATTGACGATGAAACACAGAAATTGCATCGGAATTAAATACAAAAGGCACAATACCGACTTAAGTGCAAGAAGACTGACTCTTCTTATTGTCTATGTTTTGAACCATTCCTGTGACATTAGTTATATATTCCGATGCTTCACGTCATGTTTAATGTATCCCTAGGACCTTCTTACTGACGTTGAAACACAGAAATTGCATCGGAATTAATTACAAAAGTCACAATGCCGACTTAAGTACATTAAGACTGACTCTTCTTACTGCCTATGTTTAGAAACCATTCCTGTGACACTAGTTATAGATTCCGATGCTTCACTTCAGGTTTACTGTATCCCTTGGACCTTCTTATTGACGATGAAACACAGAAATTGCATGGGAATTAAATAGAAAAGGCACAATGCCGACTTAAGTAGAACAAGACTGACTCTTCTTACTGTCTGTGTTTCGAACCATTCCTGTGACACTACTTATAGATTCCGCTGCTTCACTCCAGGTTAAGTGTATCCCTTGGACCTTCTTATTGACGATGAAACACAGAAATTGTATCGGAATTAAATAGAAAATGCACAATGCCGACCTAAGTACAATCAGACTGACTCTTATTACTGACTACGTTTTAAACCAATCCTGCGACTATAGTTTTAGATTCCGATGCTTCACTTCAGGTTTACTGTATTCCTCTGCCCTTATAGACGATGAAACACAGAAATTGCTTTGGAATTAAATACAAAAGGTACAATACCGACTTAAGTACAAGAAGACAGACTCTTGTTACTGATTATGTTCAAACGATTCCTGTGACACTAGTTATAGATTCCAATGCTTCATTTAAGGTTTACTGTATCGCTTGGTCCTTCTTATTGACGATGAACTACACAAATTGCATCGGAATTAGATACCATAGGCACGATGCCGACTTAGGTACATGAAGACTGACTCTTCATACTGTCTATGTTTTGAACCATTCCTGTGACACTAGTTATAGATTCCGATGCTTCACTCCAGGTTTACTGTATCCCTTGGACCTTCTTATTGAGGATGAAACACTGAAATTGCATCGGAATTGAATAGAAAAGGCACAATGCAGACTTAAGTACAAGAAGACCTACTCTTCTTACTGACTATGTTTTGAACCATTCCTGTGACACTAGTTATAGATTACGATGCTTCACTTCAGGTTTACTGTATCCCTTGGACCTTCTTATTTACGACGAAACACAGAAATTGCATGGGAATTAAATAGAAAAGGCACAATGCCGACTTAAGTACAAGGTGACCGACACTTCTTACTGACTATGATTTGAACCAATCCCGTGACACTAGTTATAGATTCCGATGCTTCCCTTCAGGTTTAATGTATCCCTAGGACCTTCTTATTGACGATGAAACACCGAAATTGCATCGGAATTAAATACAAAAGGCACAAAGCCGACTTAAGTACAAGAAGACTGACTCTTCTTACTGTCTATGATTTGAACCATTCCTGTGACACTAATTATTGATTCCGATGCTTCACTTCAGGTTTACTGTATCCCTCTGACCTTCTTATTGACGATGAAATTGCATCGGAATTAAATACAAAAGGCACAATGCCGACTTAAGTACAAGAAGACTGACTCTTCCTACTGTCTATGTTTTGAACCATTCCTGTGACACTAGTTATAGATTCCGATGCTTTACTTTAAGTTTACTGTATCTCTCTGACCTCATTGACGATGAAACACAGAAACTGCATCGGTATTAAATACAAAAGGCACAATACCGACTTAAGTGCAAGAAGACTGACTCTTCTTATTGTCTATGATTTGAACCATTCCTGTGACTCTAGTTATAAATTCCGATGCTTCACTTCAGGTTAACTGTATCACTTGGACCTTCTCATTGACGATGAAACACAGAAATTACATGGGAAATAAAATCAAAAAGCACAATGCCGGCTTAAGTACAAAAAGACTGACTCTTCTTACTGACTATGTTTTGAACCTTTCCTGTGACACTAGTTATAGATTCCGATGCTTTACTCCAGGTTTACTGTATCCCTTGGTCCTTCTTATTGACGATGAAACACAGAAATTGCATCGGAATTAAAAACAAAAGGCACAATGCCAACTTAAGTACAAGAAGACAGACTCTTCTTAGTGTCTATTATTTGAACCGTTCCTGTGACACTAGTTATAGATTCCGATGCTTCACTTCAGGTTTACTGTATCCCTTGGACCTTCTTATTGACGATGAAACACCGACATTGCATCGGAATTAAATAGAAAAGGCACAATGCCGACTTAAGTACAAGAAGACTGACTCTTCCTACTGTCTATGTTTAGAACCATTCCTGTGACACTAGTTATAGATTCCGATGCTTCACTTCAAGTTTACTGTATCCCTCTGACTTTATTGACGATGAAACACAGAAATTGCATCGGAAATAAATACAAAAGGCACAATACCGACATAAGTGCAAGAAGACTGACTCTTCTTACTGTCTATGTTTTGAACCATTCCTATGACACTGGTTATAGATTCCGATGCTTCACTTCAGGTTTACTGTATCACTTGGACCTTCTTATTGACGATGAAACACAGAAATTACATCGGAAATAAAAACAAAAGGCACAATGCCGGCTTAAGTACAAAAAGACTGACTCTTCGTACTGACTATGTTTTGAAACATTCCTGTGACACTAGTTATAGATTCCGATGCTTCACTTCAGGTTTACTGTATCCCTCTGCCCTTATAGACGATGATACACAGAAATTGCATTGGAATTAAATTCAAAAGGCACAATACCGACTTAAGTACAAGAAGACTGACTCGTCTTACTGACTATGTTTGAACGATTCCTGTGACACTAGTTATAGATTCCGATGCTTCATTTAAGGTTTACTGTATCCCTTGGACCTTCTTATTGACGACGAACTACAGAAATTGCATCGGAATTAAATACAATAGGCACGATGCCGACTTAGGTGCAAGAAGACTGACTCTTCTTACTGTCTATGTTTTAACCATTCCTGTGACACTAGTTATAGATTCCGATGCTACACTCCAGGTATACTGTATCCCTTGGACTTTCTTATTGACGATGAATCACAGAAATTGCATCGGAATTAAATACCAAACGCACAATGCCGAGTTAAGTACAAAAAGACTGTATCCTCTTACTGTCTATGGTTGAACCATTCCTGTGACACTAGTTATAGATTCCGATGCTTCACTCCACGTTTACTGTATCCCTTGGACCTTCTTATTGACGATGAAACACAGATATTGCGCCGGAATTAAATACAAAAGGCACAATGCCGACTTAAGGACAAGAAGACTGACTCTTCTTACTGACTATGTTTGAACCATTCCTGTGACACTAGTTATAAATTCCGATGCTTCACTTCAGGTTTACTATATCCCTCTGACCTTCTTATTAACGATGAAACACAGAAATTGTATGGGAATTAAATACAAAAGGCTAATGCCGACTTAAGTACATGAAGACCGACTCTTCTTACTGACTATGTTTTGAACCATTCCTGTGACATTAGTTATAGATTCCGATGCTTCACTTCAGGTTTACTGTATCCCTTGGACCTTCTTATTGACGATGAAACACAGAAATTGCATCGGAATTAAATACAAAAGGCACAATGCCGACTTAAGTACAAGAAGACTGTATCTTCTTACTGTCTATGTTTTGAACCATTCCTGTGACACTAGTTATAGATTCCTATCCTTCACTCTAGGTTAACTGTATCCCTTGGACCTTCATATTGACGATGAAACACAGAAATTGCATCGGAATTAAATACAAAAGGCACAATGCCGACTTAAGGACAAGAAGACTGACTCTTCTTACTGACTATGTTTTGAAACATTCCTGTGACACTAGTTATAGGTTCCGATGCTTCACTTCAGGTTTACTGTAACTCCTCTGACCTTCTTATTGCCAACGAAACACAGAAATTGCATGGGAATTAAATACAAAATGCACAATGCCGACTTAAGTACAAGAAGACTGACTCTTCTTACTGTCTATGTTTTGAACCATATCTGTGACAGTAGTTATAGATTCCGATGCTTCACTCCAGGTTTAATGTATCCCTTGGACCTTCTTATTAACGATGAAACACAGAAATTGCATCGGAATTAAATAGAAAAGGCACAATGCCGACTTAAGTACATGAAGACTGACTCTTCTTACTGACTATGTTTTGAACCATTCCTGTGACACTAGTTATAGATTCCGATGCTTCACTTCAGTTTTACTGTATCCCTTGGACCTTCTTATTGACGATAAATCACAGAAATTGCATCGGAATTAAGTAGAAAAGGCTCAATGCCGACTTAAGTACAAGAAGACTGACTCTTCTTACTGACTATGATTTGAACCATTCCTGTGACACTAGTTATAGATTCCGATGCTTCACTTCAGGTTTAATGTATCACTTGGACCTTCTTATTGACGATGAAACACCGAAATTGCATTGGAATTAATTACAAAAGGCACAATGCCGACTTAAGTAGAAGAAGACTGACTCTTCCTACTGTCTATGTTTTGAACCACTCCTGTGACACTAATTTTGGATTCCGATGCTTCACTTTAGGTATACTGTATCCCTCTGACCTTCTTATTGACGATGAAACACAGAAATTGCATCGGAATTAAATACAAAAGGCACAATGCCGACTTAAGTACAAGGAGACTGATTCTACCCACTGTCTATGTTTTGAACCAAGCCTGTGACTATAGTTTTAGATTCCGATGCTTCACTTCAGGTTTACTGTATCCCTCTGACCTTATAGACGATGAAACTCAGAAATTGCATTGGAATTAAATACAAAAGGCACAATACCGAATTAAGTACAGGAAGACTGACTCTTCTTACTGACTATGTTTTGAACCATTTCTGTGACACTAGTTATAGATTCCGATGCTTCACTTCAGGTTTACTGTATCCCTTGGACCTTCTTATTGACGATGAAACACAGAAATTGCATCGGAATTAAATACAAAATGCACAATGCCGACTTAGGTATATGAAGACTAACTCTTCTTACTGTCTACGTTTTGAACCATTCCTATAACACTAGTTATAGATTCCGGTGCTACACTCGAGGTTTACTGTATCCCTTGGACCTTCTTATTGACGATGAATTACAGAAATTGCATCGGAAATAAATACAAAAGGCACAATGCCGACTTATGGACAAGAAGACTGACTCTTCTTACGGACTATGTTTTGAACCATTCCTGTGACACTAGTTATAGATTCCGATGCTTCACTTCAGGTTTACTGTATCCCTCTGACCTTCTTATTGACGATGAAACACAAAAATTGCATCGGAATTAAATACAAAACTCACAATGCCGGCTTAAGTAATTGAAGACTGACTCTTCTTACTGTCTATGATTTGAACCATTCCTGTGACACTAGTTATAGATTCAGATGCTTCACTTCAGGTTTACTATATCCCTTGGACCTTCTTATTGACGATGAAACACAGAAATTGCATCGGAATTAAATAGAAAAGGCACAATTCCGACTTAAGTACAAGAACACAGACTCTCCCTACTGTCTATGTTTTGAACCATTCCTGTGACACTAATTTTGGACTCCGATGCTTCACTTCAGGTTTACTGTATCCCTTGGACCTTCTTATTGACGATGAAACACTGACATTGCATCGGAATTAAATAGAAAAGGCACAATGCCGACTTAAGTACAAGAAGACTGACTCTTCTTACTGACTGTGTTTTGAACCATTCCATTGACACTAGTTATAGATTCCGATGCTTCACTCCAGGTTTACTGTATCCCTTGGACCTTCTTATTGAGGATGAAACACTGAAATTGCATCGGAATTAAATAGAAAAGGCACAATGCCGACTTAAGTACATGGTGACCGACACTTCTTACTGACTATGATTTGAACCAATCCCGTGACACTAGTTATAGATTCCGATGCTTCCCTTCAGGTTTAATGTATCCTTAGGACCTTCTTATTGACGATGAAACACCGATATTGCATCGGAATTAAATACAAAAGGCACAATGCCGACTTAAGTACAAGAAGACTGACTCTTCCTACTGTCTATGTTTTGAACCATTCGTGTGACACTAGTTACAGATTCCGATGCTTCACTTCAGGTTTACTGAATTCCTCTGACCTTATTGACGATGAAACACAGAAATTGCATCGGAATTAAATACAAAAGGCACAATACCGACTTAAGTGCAAGAAGACTGACTCTTCTTATTGTCTATGTTTTGAACCTTTCCTGTGACACTAGTTATAGATTCCGATGCTTCACTTCAGGTTTACTGTATCACTTGGACCTTCTCATTGACCATGAAACACAGAAATTACATCGGAAATAAAAACAAAAGGCACAATGCCGGCTTAAGTACAATAAGAATGACTCTTCATACTGACTATGTTTTGATCCATTCCTGTGACACTAGTTATAGATTGCGATGCTTCACTTCAGGTTTACTGTATCCCTTGGACCTTCTTATTGACGATGAAACACAGAAATTGCATCGGAATTAAATACAAAAGGCACAATACCGACTTAAGTGCAAGAAGACTGACTCTTCTTATTGTCTATGTTTTGAACCATTCCTGTGACATTAGTTATATATTCCGATGCTTCACGTCATGTTTAATGTATCCCTAGGACCTTCTTACTGACGTTGAAACACAGAAATTGCATCGGAATTAATTACAAAAGTCACAATGCCGACTTAAGTACATTAAGACTGACTCTTCTTACTGCCTATGTTTAGAAACCATTCCTGTGACACTAGTTATAGATTCCGATGCTTCACTTCAGGTTTACTGTATCCCTTGGACCTTCTTATTGACGATGAAACACAGAAATTGCATGGGAATTAAATAGAAAAGGCACAATGCCGACTTAAGTAGAACAAGACTGACTCTTCTTACTGTCTGTGTTTCGAACCATTCCTGTGACACTACTTATAGATTCCGCTGCTTCACTCCAGGTTAAGTGTATCCCTTGGACCTTCTTATTGACGATGAAACACAGAAATTGTATCGGAATTAAATAGAAAATGCACAATGCCGACCTAAGTACAATCAGACTGACTCTTATTACTGACTACGTTTTGAACCAATCCTGTGACTATAGATTTAGATTCCGATGCTTCACTTCAGGTTTACTGTATTCCTCTGCCCTTATAGACGATGAAACACAGAAATTGCTTTGGAATTAAATACAAAAGGTACAATACCGACATAAGTACAAGAAGACAGACTCTTCTTACTGATTATGTTCGAACGATTCCTGTGACACTAGTTATAGATTCCAATGCTTCATTTAAGGTTTACTGTATCCCTTGGACCTTCTTATTGACGATGAACTACAGAAATTGCATCGGAATTAGATACCATAGGCACGATGCCGACTTAGGTACATGAAGACTGACTCTTCATACTGTCTATGTTTTGAACCATTCCTGTGACACTAGTTATAGATTCCGATGCTTCACTCCAGGTTTACTGTATCCCTTGGACCTTCTTATTGAGGATGAAACACTGAAATTGCATCGGAATTAAATAGAAAAGGCACAATGCAGACTTAAGTACAAGAAGACCTACTCTTCTTACTGACTATGTTTTGAACCATTCCTGTGACACTAGTTATAGATTACGATGCTTCACTTCAGGTTTACTGTATCCCTTGGACCTTCTTATTTACGACGAAACACAGAAATTGCATGGGAATTAAATAGAAAAGGCACAATGCCGACTTAAGTACAAGGTGACCGACACTTCTTACTGACTATAATTTGAACCAATCCCGTGACACTAGTTATAGATTCCGATGCTTCCTTCCAGGTTTAATGTATCCCTAGGACCTTCTTATTGACGATGAAACACCGAAATTGCGTCGGAATTAAATACAAAAGGCACAAAGCCGACTTAAGTACAAGAAGACTGACTCTTCTTACTGTCTATGATTTGAACCATTCCTGTGACACTAATTATTGATTCCGATGCTTCACTTCAGGTTTACTGTATCCCTCTGACCGTCTTATTGACGATGAAATTGCATCGGAATTAAATACAAAAGGCACAATGCCGACTTAAGTACAAGAAGACTGACTCTTCCTACTGTCTATGTTTTGAACCATTCCTGTGACACTAGTTATAGATTCCGATGCTTTACTTTAAGTTTACTGTATCTCTCTGACCTCATTGACGATGAAACACAGAAACTGCATCGGTATTAAATACAAAAGGCACAATACCGACTTAAGTGCAAGAAGACTGACTCTTCTTATTGTCTATGTTTTGAACCATTCCTGTGACTCTAGTTATAAATTCCGATGCTTCACTTCAGGTTAACTGTATCACTTGGACCTTCTCATTGACGATGAAACACAGAAATTACATGGGAAATAAAATCAAAAAGCACAATGGCGGCTTAAGTACAAAAAGACTGACTCTTCTTACTGACTATGTTTTGAACCATTCCTGTGACACTAGTTATAGATTCCGATGCTTCACTTCAGGTTTACTGTATCCCTTGGGCCTTCTTATTGACGATGAAACACAGAAATTGGATCGGAATTAAATAGAAAAGGCACAATGCCGACTTAAGTACAAGAAGACTGACTCTTCTTACTGATTATGTTTTGAACCATTCGTGTGACATTAGTTATGGATTACGATGCTTCACTTCATGTTTAATGTATCCCTTGGACCTTCTTATTGACGATGAAACACCGTAATTGCATCGGAATTATATACAAAAGGCACAATGGCGACTTATGTACAAGAAGACTGACTCTTCCTACTGTCTATGTTTTGAACCATTTCTGTGACACTAATTTGGGATTCCGATGCTTCACTTCAGGTTTACTGTATCCCTCTGGCCTTCTTATTGACGATGAAACACAGAAATTGCATCGGAATTAAACACAAAAGGCACAATGCCGACTTAAGTACAAGAAGACTGACTCTTCTTACTGCCTATGTTTTGAACCATTTCTGTGACACTAGTTTTAGATTCCGATGCTTCACTTCAGGTTTACTGTATGCCTTGGACCTTCGTATTGACGATGAAACACAGAAATGGCCTCTGAATTAAGTACAAAAGGCAAAATGCCGACTTAAGTACAAGAAGACTGACTCTTCCTACTGTCTATGTTTTGAACCATTTCTGTGACAGTAGTTATAGATTATGATGCTTCACTCCAGGTTTACTGTATCCCTTGGACCTTCTAATTGACGATGAAATACAGATATTGCATTGGAATTAAATACAAAAGGCACAATGCAGACTTAAGGACACGAAGCCGACAATTCTTGCTGCCTATGTTTTGAAATATTCCTGTGACACTAGTTATTGATTCCGATGCTTCACTTCAGGTTTACTGTATCCCTCTGACCGTCGTATTGACGATGAACCACAGAAATTGCATCGGAATTAAATAGAAAAAGCACAATGCCGACTTAAGTGCAAGAAGACTGACTCTTCTTACCGCCTATGTTTTGAACCATTCCAGTGACACTAGTTTTAGATTCCGATGCTTCACTTCAGGTTTACTGTATCAATCTGACCTTCTTATTGACGATGAAACACAGAAATTGCATCGGAATGAAATACAAAAGGCACAATGCCGACTCAAATACAAGAAGACTGACCCTTCTTACTGTCTATGCTTTGAACCATTCCTGTGACACTAGTTATACATTCCGTTGCTTCACTTTTGGTTTACTGTATAGCTCTGACCTTCTTATTGACGTTGAAACACAGAAATTGAATCGGAATTAAATACAAAAGTAACAATGCCGACTTAAGTACATGAAGACTGACTCTTCTTACTGTCTATTTTTAGAAACCATTCCTGTGACACTAGTTATGGATTCCGATGCTCCACTTCAGGTTTACTGTATCACTTGGACCTTCTTATTGACGATGAAACAAAGAAATTTACCGGAATTAAATACAAAAGGCACAATGCCGACTTAAGTACAAGAAGACTGACTCATCTTACTGTCTATGTTTTGAACCATTCCATTGACACTAGTTATAAATTCCGATGCTTTACTCCAGGTTTACTGTATCCCTTGGACTTTCTTATAGACGATGAGACACTGAAATTGCATCGGAATTAAATAGAAAAGGCTCAATGCAGACTTAAGTACAAGAAGACTAACTCTTCTTACTGACTATGTTTTGAACCATTCCTGTAACACTAGTTAAAGATTCTGATGCTTCACTTCTGGTTTACTGTATCCCTTGGACCTTCTTATTGACGACGAAACACAGAAATTGCATGGGAATTAAATAGAAAAGGCACAATGCCGACTTAAGTACAAGAAGACCAACACTTCTTACTGACTATGATTTGAACCAATCCTGTGACACTAGTTATAGATTCCGATGCTTCCCTTCAGGTTTAATGTATCCCTAGGACCTTCATATTGACGATGAAAGACCGAAATTGCATCGGAATTAAATACAAAAGTCACAATGCCGACTTAAGTACAAGAAGACTGACTCTTCCTACTGTCTACGATTTGTACCATTCCTGTGACACTAATTTAGGATTCCGATGCTTCACTTCAGGTTTACTTTATCCCTCTGACCTTCTTATTGACGATGAAACACAGAAATTGCATCGGAATTAAATACAAAAGTCACAATGCCGACTTAAGTA
This sequence comes from Schistocerca serialis cubense, assembly GCF_023864345.2. Lineage (NCBI taxonomy): Eukaryota > Metazoa > Arthropoda > Insecta > Orthoptera > Acrididae > Schistocerca > Schistocerca serialis. The sequence continues at coordinate 1,846,399 of NW_026047644.1, read as the reverse complement.
CAAGAAGACTGACTCTTCCTACTGTCTATGATTTGAACCATTCCTGTGACACTAGTTACAGATTCCGATGCTTCACTTCAGGTTTACTGTATCCCTTGGACCTTCTTATTGACGACGAAACACAGAAATTGCATGGGAATTAAATAGAAAAGGCACAATGCCGACTTAAGTATAAGAAAACCGACACTTCTTACTGTCTATGATTTGAACCATTCCATTGACACTAGTTATAGATTCCGATGCTTCACTCCAGGTTTACTGTATCCCATGGACCTTCTTATTGAGGATGAAACACTGAAATTGCATCGGAATTAAATTTAAAAGGCACAATGCCGACTAAAGTACATGGTGACCGACACTTCTTACTGACTATGATTTGAACCAATCCCGTGACACTAGTTATAGATTCCGATGCTTCCCTTCAGGTTTAATGTATCCCTAGGACCTTCTTATTGACGATGAAACACCGATATTGCATCGGAATTAAATACAAAAGGCACAATGAAGACTTAAGTACAAGAAGACTGACTCTTCCTACTGTCTATGTTTTCAACCATTCCTGTGACACTACTTATAGATTCCGATGCTTTACTTTAAGTTTACTGTATCCCTCTGACCTCATTGACGATGAAACACAGAAATTGCATCGGTATTAAATACAAAAGGCACAATACCGACTTAAGTGCAGGAAGACTGACTCTTCTTATTGTCTATGTTTTGAACCATTCCTGTGACACTAGTTATAAATTCCGATGCTTCTCTTCATGTTTACTGTATCACTTGGACCTTCTCATTGACGATGAAACGCAGAAATTACATCGGAAATAAATTCAAAAGGCACAATGCCGGCTTAAGTACAAAAAGACTGACTCTTCTTACTGACTATGTTTTGAACCATTCCTGTGACACTAGTTATAGATTCCGATGCTTCACTTCAGGTTTACTGTATCCCTCTGACCTTCTTATTGACGATGAAACACAGAAATTGCATCGGAATTAAATACAAAATGCACAATGCCGACTTAAGTACAAGAAGACTGAATCTTCTTACTGTCTATTCTTTGAACCGTTCCTGTGACACTAGTTATAGATTCCGATGCTTCAATTCAGGTTTACTGTATCCCTTGGGCCTTCTTATTGACGATGAAACACAGAAATTGCATCGGAATTAAATAGAAAAGGCACAATGCCGACTTAAGTACAAGAAGACTGACTCTTCTTACTGACTATGTTTTGAACCATTCCTGTGACATTAGTTATGGATTACGATGCTTCACTTCATGTTTAATGTATCCCTTGGACCTTCTTATTGACGATGAAACATCGAAATTGCATCGGAATTAAATACAAAAGGCACTATGCCGACTTATGTACAAGAAGACTGACTCTTCTTACTGCCTATGTTTTGAACCATTTCTGTAACACTAGTTATAGATTCCGATGTTTCACTTCAGGGTTAGTGTATCCCTCTGACCTTCTTATTGACGATGAAACACAGAAATTGCATCGGAATTTAATACAAAATGAACAATGCAGACTTCAGTACAAGAAGACTGACTCTTCTTACTGTCTATGATTTGAACCATTTCTTTGACACTAGTTATAGATTCCGATGCTTCCCTTCAGGTTTACTGTATGCCTTGGACCTTCGTATTGACGATGAAACACGGAAATGGCCCCTGAATTAAGTACAAAAGGCAAAATGCCGACTTAAGTACAAGAAGACTGACTCTTCCTACTGTCTATGTTTTGAACCATATCTGTGACAGTAGTTATAGATTATGATGCTTCACTCCAGGTTTACTGTATCCCTTGGACCTTCTAATTGACGATGAAATACAGATATTGCATCGGAAATAAATACAAAAGGCACAATGCCGACTCAAATACAAGAAGACTGACCCTTCCTACTGTCTATGTTTTGAACCATTCCTGTGACACTAGTTATACATTCCGTTGCTTCACTTTTGGTTTACTGTATACCTCTGACCTTCTTATTGACGAGGAAACACAGAAATTGCATCGGAATTAAATAGAAAAGGCACAATGCCGACTTAAGTACAAGAAGACTCACTCTTCTTACTGACTATGATTTGAACCTTTCCTGTGACACTAGTTATAGATTCCGATGCTTCACTTCAGGTTAACTGTATCCCTCTGACCTTCTTATTGACGATGAAACACAGAAATTGCATCGGAATTAAATACGAAAGGCACAGTGCCGACTTAAGTATAAGAAGACTGACTCTTCCTACTCTCGATGTTTTGAACCATTCCCGTGACACTAGTTATAGATTCCGATGCTGCACTTCAGGTTTACTGTATCCCTCTGACCTTCATATTGACGATGAAACACAGAAACAGCATCGGATTTAAATACAAAAGGCACAATGCCGACTTACGTACAAGAGGACTGACTCTTCTTACTGTCTATGTTTTGAATCATTCCTGTGACACTAGTTATAGATTCCGATGCTTCGCGTCAGGTTTACTGTATCCCTCTGACCTTCTTATTTACGATAAAACACAGAAATAGCATCGGAATTAAATAGAAAAGGCACCATGCCGACTTAAGAACAAGAAGACTGACTCCTCTTACTGTCTATGTTTGAACAATTCCTGTGACTCTAGTCATAGATTCCGATGCTTCACTTCAGATTTACTGTATCCCTTGGACCTTCTTATTGACGTCGAAAAACAGAATTTGCATCGGAATTAAATAGAAAAGGCACAATGACGACTTAAGTACAAGAAGACTGTCTCTTCCTACTGTCTCTGCCTTGAACCATTCCTGTGACACTAGTTATAGATTCCGATGCCTCACTTTAGGTTTAATGAATCCCTCTGACCTTCTTATTGACAATGAAACACAGAAATTGCATCGGAATTAAATACTAAAGGCATAATGCGGACTTAAGTACAAGAAGACTGACTCTTCTTTCTGACTATTTTTGAACCATTCCTGTGACACTAGCTATAGATTCCGATGTTTCACTTTAGGTTTACTGTATCCCTTGGACCTTCTTATCGACGATGAAACACAGAAATTGCATCGGAATTAAATAGAAAAGGCACAATGCCGACTCAAATACAAGATGACTGGCTCTTCTTACTCTCTATGTTCTGTACCTTTCTTGAGAGACCGGTTTTAGATTCCGGTGCATCACTTCGGGTTTACTGTATCCCTTGGACCTTCTTATCGACGATGAAACACAGAAATTGCATCGGAATTAAATAGAAAAGGCACAATGCCGACTCAAATACAAGATGACTGGCTCTTCTTACTCTCTATGGTTTGAACCTTTCCTGAGATACCGGTTTTAGATTCCGGTGCTTCACTTCAGGTTTATTGTATCCCTTGGACCTTCTTATCGACGATGAAACACAGAAATTGCATCGGAATTAAATAGAAAAGGCACAATGCCGACTCAAATACAAGATGACTGGCTCTTCTTACTCTCTATGTTTTGAACCTTTCCTGAGAGACCGGTTTTGGATTCCGGTGCATCACTTCAGGTTTACTGTATCCCTTGGACCTTCTTACCGACGACGAAACATAGAAATTGCATCGGAATTAAATACAAAACGCACAATGCCGACTTAAGTACACGAAGACTGACTCGTCTTACTGTCTATGTTTTGAACCTTTCCTGTGACACTAGATATAGATTCCGATGCTTCACTTCAGGTTTACTGTATCCCTTGGACCTTCTTATTTACGACGAAACACAGAAATTGCATCGGAAGTAAATAGAAAAGGCACAATGCCGACTTATGTACAAGAAGACTGACCCTTCCTACCGTCTATGTTTTAACCATTCCTGAGACACTAGTTATAGATTCCGATGCTTCACTTCCTCCCCCCCATGAACCATGGACCTTGCCGTTGGTGGGGAGGCTTGCGTGCCTCAGCGATACAGATAGCCGTACCGTAGGTGCAACCACAACGGAGGGGTATCTGTTGAGAGGCCAGACAAACGTGTGGTTCCTGAAGAGGGGCAGCAGCCTTTTCAGTAGTTGCAAGGGCAACAGTCTGGATGATTGACTGATCTGGCCTTGTAACAATAACCGTAACTGCCTTGCTGTGCTGGTACTGCGAACGGCTGAAAGCAAGGGGAAACTACAGCCGTAATTTTTCCCGAGGGCATGCAGCTTTACTGTATGATTACATGATGATGGCGTCCTCTTGGGTAATATATTCCCGAGGTAAAATAGTCCCGCATTCGGATCTCCGGGCGGGGACTACTCAAGAGGATGTCGTTATCAGGAGAAAGAAAACTGGCGTTCTACGGATTGGAGCGTGGAATGTCAGATCCCTTAATCGGGCAGGTAGGTTAGAAAATTTAAAAAGGGAAATGGATAGGTTGAAGTTAGATATAGTTGGAATTAGTGAAGTTCGGTGGCAGGAGGAACAAGACTCCTGGTCAGGTGACTACAGGGTTATAAACACAAAATCAAATAGGGGTAATGCAGGAGTAGGTTTAATAATGAATAGGAAAATAGGAATGCGGGTAAGCTACTACAAGCAGCATAGTGAACGCATTATTGTGGCCAAGATAGATACGAAGCCCACGCCTACTACAGTAGTACAAGTTTATTTGCCAACTAGCTCTGCAGATGACGAAGAAATTGTAGAAATGTATGATGAAATAAAAGAAATTATTCAGATTGTAAAGGGAGACGAAAATTTAATAGTCATGGGTGACTGGAATTCGAGTGTAGGAAAAGGGAGAGAAGGAAACATAGTAGGTGAATATGGATTGGGGGACAGAAATGAAAGAGGAAGCCGCCTGGTCGAATTTTGCACAGAGCACAACATAATCATAACTAACACTTGGTTTAAGAATCATGAAAGAAGGTTGTATACATGGAAGAACCCTGGAGATACTAAAAGGTATCAGATAGATTATATAATGGTAAGACAGAGATTTAGGAACCAGGTTTTAAATTGTAAGACAATTCCAGGGGCAGATGTGGACTCTGACCACAATCTATTGGTTATGACCTGTAGATTAAAACTGAAGAAACTGCAAAAAGGTGGGAATTTAAGGAGATGGGACCTGGATAAACTAAAAGAACCAGAGGTTATACAGAGATTCAGGGAGAGCATAAGGGAGCAATTGACAGGAATGAGGGAAAGAAATACAGTAGAAGAAGAATGGGTAGCTTTGAGGGATGAAGTAGTGAAGGCAGCAGAGGATCAAGTAGGTAAAAAGACGAGGGCTAGTAGAAATCCTTGGGTGACAGAAGAAATATTGAATTTAATTGATGAAAGGAGAAAATATAAAAATGCAGTAAGTGAAACAGGCAAAAAGGAATACAAGCGTCTCAAAAATGAGATCGACAGGAAGTGCAAAATGGATAAGCAGGGATGGCTAGAGGACAAATGTAAGGATGTAGAGGCCTATCTCACTAGGGGTAAAATAGATACCGCCTACAGGAAAATTAAAGAGACCTTTGGAGATAAGAGAACGACTTGTATGAATATCAAGAGCTCAGATGGAAACCCAGTTCTAAGCAAAGAAGGGAAAGCAGAAAGGTGAAAGGAGTATACAGAGGGTCTATACAAGGGCGATGTACTTGAGCACAATATTATGGAAATGGAAGAGGATGTAGATGAAGATGAAATGGGAGATATGACACTGCGTGAAGAGTTTGACAGAGCACTGAAAGACCTGAGTCGAAACAAGGCCCTCGGAGTAGACAATATTCCATTGGAACTACTGACGGCCGTGGGAGAACCAGTCCTGACAAAACTCTACCATCCGGTGAGCGAGATGTATGAAACAGGCGAAACACTTCAGACTTCAAGAAGAGTATAACAACTCCAATCCCAAAGAAAGCAGGTGTTGACAGATGTGAAAATTACCGAACTATCAGCTTAATAAGTCACAGCTGCAAAATACTAACACGAATTCTTTACAGACGTATGGAAAAACTAGTAGAAGCCAACCTCGGGGAAGATCAGTTTGGATTCCGAAGAAACACTGGAACACGTGAGGCAATACTGACCTTACGACTTATCTTAGAAGAAAGATTAAGGAAAAGCAAACCTACGTTTCTAGCATTTGTAGACTTAGAGAAAGCTTTTGACAATGTTGACTGGAATACTCTCTTTCAAATTCTAAATGTGGCAGGGGTAAATTACAGGGAGCGAAAGGCTATTTACAATTTGTACAGAAACCAGATGGCAGTTATAAAAGTCGAGGGACATGAAAGGGAAGCAGTGGTTGGGAAGGGAGTAAGACAGGGTTGTAGCCTCTCCCCGATGTTGTTCAATCTGTATATTGAGCAAGCAGTAAAGGAAACAAAAGAAAAATTCGGAGTAGGTATTAAAATTCATGGAGAAGAAATAAAAACTTTGAGGTTCGCCGATGACATTGTAATTCTGTCAGAGACAGCAAAGGACTTGGAAGAGCAGTTGAATGGAATGGACAGTGTCTTGAAAGGAGGATATAAGATGAACATCAACAAAAGCAAAACAAGGATAATGGAATGTAGTCTGATTAAATCGGGTGATGCTGAGGGAATTAGATTAGGAAATGAGGCACTTAAATTAGTAAAGGAGTTTTGCTATTTGGGGAGCAAAATAACTGATGATGGTCGAAGTAGAGTGGATATAAAATGTAGGCTGGCAATGGCAAGGAAAGCATTTCTGAAGAAGAGAAATTTGTTAACATCCAGTATTGATTTAAGTGTCAGGAAGTCATTTCTGAAAGTATTCGTATGGAGTGTAGCCAGGTATGGAAGTGAAACATGGACGACAAATAGTTTGGACAAGAAGAGAATAGAAGCTTTCGAAATATGGTGCTACAGAAGAATGCTGAAGATTAGATGGGTAGATCACATAACTAATGAGGAAGTATTGAATAAGATTGGGGAGAAGAGAAGTTTGTGGCACAACTTGACCAGAAGAAGGGATCGGTTGGTAGGACATGTTCTGAGGCATCAAGGGATCACCAATTTAGTATTGGAGGGCAGCGTGGAGGGTAAAAATCGTAGAGGGAGACCAAGAGATGAATACACTAAGCAGATTCAGAAGGATGTAGGCTGCAGTAGGTACTGGGAGATCAAAAAGCTTGCACAGGATCGAGTAGCATGGAGAGCTGCATCAAGCCAGTCTCAGAACTGAAGACCACAACAACAACAACATGCTTCACTTCAGGTTTACTGTATCCCTCTGACCTTCTTATTGACGATGAAATACAGAAATTGCATCGGAATTAAATACAAAAGGCACAATGCCGAATCAAATACAAGATGACTGGCTCTTCTTACTCTCTATGATTTGAACCTTTCCTGTGAGACCGGTTTCAGATTCCGATGCTTCACTTCAGGTTTACTGTATCCCTCCAACATTCTTATTGACGATGAAACACAGAAATTGCATCGGAATTAAATACAAACGGCACAGTGCCGACTTAAGTACAAGAAGACTGACTCTTCTTACTGACTATGATTTGAACATTTCCTGTGAGACCAGTTTTAGATTCCGATGCTTCACTATATGTTTACTGTATCCCTTGGACCTTCTTGTTGACGACGAAACACAGAATTTCCATCGGAATTAAATACAAAAGGCTCAATACCGACTTAAGTACAAGAAGACTGACTCTTCATGCTGTGTATGTTTTGAACCATTCCTGTGACACTAGTTATAGATTCCGATGCTTCACTTCAGGTTTACTGTATCCCTCTGACCTTCTTATTGACGATGAAACACAGTAATTGCATCAGATTTAAATACAAAAGGTACAATGCCGACTCATGTACAAGATGACTGACTCTTCTTACTGCCTATGTTTTGAACCTTTCCAGTGACACTAGATATATATTCCGATGCTTCACTTCAGGTTAAACGTATCCCTTGGACCTTCTTATTGACGACGAAACACAGAAATTGCATCGGAAGTAAATAGAAAAGGCACAATGCCGACTTAAGTACAAGAAGAATGACTCTTCCTACTGTCTATGATTTGAACCATTCCTGTGACACTAGTTATAGATTCCGATGCTTCACTTCAGGTTTACTGTATCCCTCCAACATTCTTATTGACGATGAAACACAGAAATTGCATCGGAATTAAATACAAACGGCACAGTGCCGACTTAAGTACAAGAAGACTGACTCTTCTTACTGACTATGATTTGAACATTTCCTGTGAGACCAGTTTTAGATTCCGATGCTTCAGTATATGTTTACTGTATCCCTTGGACCTTCTTGTTGACGATGAAACACAGAAATTGCATCGGAATTAAATAGAAAAGGCACAATGACGACTTAAGTACAAGATGACTGTCTCTTCCTACTGTCTCTGTTTTGAACCATTCCTGTGACACTAGTTATAGATTCCGATGCTTCACTTTAGGTTTAATGAATCCCTCTGACCTTCGTATTGCCAATGAAACACAGAAATTGCATCGGAATTAAATACTAAAGGCATAATGCTGACTGAAGTACAAGAAGACTGACTCTTCCAACTGTCTATGTTTTGAACCATTCCTGTGACACTACTTATAGATTCCGATGAATCAATTCAGGTTTACTGTATCCCTTGGACCTTCTTATTGACGATGAAACACAGAAATTGCATCGGAATAAAATACAAAATGCACAATGCCGACTTAAGTACAAGATGACAGACTCTTCTTGCTGTGTATGTTTTGAACCATTCCAGTGACTCTCGTTATAGATTCCGATGCTTCACTTCAGGTTTACTGTATCCCTCCGACCTTCTTATTGACGATGAAACACAGAAATTGCATCGGAATTAAATACAAAAGGTACAATGCCGACTCAATTACAAGATGACTGGCTCTTCTTACTCTCTATGTTTTAAACCTTTCCTGTGAGACCGGTTTTAGATTCCGATGCTTCACTTCAGGTTTACTGTATCAATTGGACCTTCTTATTGACGACGAAACACAGAAATTGCATCGAAATTAAATAGAAAAGGCACAATGCCGACATAAGTACAAGAAGACTGACTCTTCTTACCGACAATGATTTGAACATTTGCTGTGAGACCAGTTTTAGATTCCTATTCTTCACTATATGTTTACTGTATCTCTTGGACCTTCTTATTGACGATAAAACACAGAAATTGCATCGGAATTAATTACAAAAAGCACAATGCCGACTTAAGTTCAAGAAGACTAACTATTCCTACTCTCTATGTTTTGAACCATTCCTGTGACACTAGTTATAGATTCCGATGTTTCACTTCAGGTTTACTGTATTTCTCTGACCTTCTTATTGACGATGAAACACAGAAATTGCATCGGAATTAAATAGAAAAGGAACAATGCCGACTTAAGTACAAGAAGACTGAATCTTCCTACTGTCTATGTTTTGAACCATTCCTGTGACACTAGTTATAGATTCCGATGCTTCACTTCAGGTTTACTGTATCCCTCTGACATCTTTATTGACGATGAAACACAGAAATTGCGTCGGAATTAAATACAATAGGCACAATACCGACTCAAAAACAGGAAGACTGACTCTTCTTACTCTCTATGTTTTGAGCTTTTCCTGTGAGACCGGTTTTAGATTCCGTTGCTTCACTTCAGGTTTACTGTATCCCTTGGACCTTCTTATTGACGACGAAACACAGATATTGCATTGGAACTAAATCGAAAAGGCATATTGCCGACTTAAGTACAAGAAGACTGACTCTTCTTACTGACTATGTTTTGAACATTTCCTGTGAGACCAGTTTTAGATTCCGATGTTTTACTATATGTTTACTGTATCCCTTGGACCTTCTTATTGAAGATAAAACACGGAAATTGCATCGGAATAAAATACAAAACTCACTATGCCGACTTAAGTACAAGAAGACTGACTCTTCCTTCTCTCTATGTTTTGAACCATTCGTGTGACACTTGTTATAGATTCCGATGCATCACTTCAGGTTCACTGTATCCCTTGGACCTTCTTATTGACGACGAAACACAGAAATGGCATCGGAATTAAATACAAAAGGCACAATACCGACTTAAGTACAAGAAGACTGACTCTTCCTACTGTCTATGTTTTGAACCATTCCTGTGACACTAGTTATACATTCCGATGCTTTACTTCAGGTTTACTGTATCCCTCTGTCCTTCTTATTACGACCAAACACAGAAATTGCATCGGAATTAAATCGAAAAGTCACATTGCCTATTTAAGTACAAGAAGATTGACTCTTCTTAGTGACTATGTTTTGAACATTTCCTGTGAGACCGGTTTTAGAATCCGATGCTTCACTATATGTTTACTGTATCCCTTGGACATTCTTATTGACGATGAAACACAGAAATTGCATCGGAATTAAATAAAAAAGGCACAATGGAGACTTAAGCACAAGAAGACTGACTCTTCTTACTGTATATTTTTTGAACATTTCCTTTGAGACCAGTTTTCGGTTCCGATGCTTCACTATATGTTTACTGTATCACTTTTACCTTCTTATTGACGACGAAACACAGAAATTGCATCGGAATTAAATAGAAAAGCCACAATGCCGACTTAAGTTCAAGAAGACTAACTCTTCCTACGCTCTATGTTTTGAACCTTTCCTGTAACACTAGTTATAGATTCCGATGCTTCACTTCAGGTTTACTGTATCCCTTGGACCTTCTTATTTACGACGAAACACAGAAATTGCATCGGAAGTAAATAGAAAAGGCACAATGCCGACTTATGTACAAGAAGACTGACCCTTCCTACCGTCTATGTTTTAACCATTCCTGAGACACTAGTTATAGATTCCGATGCTTCACTTCCTCCCCCCCATGAACCATGGGCCTTGCCGTTGGTGGGGAGGCATGCGTGCCTCAGCGATACAGATAGCCGTACCATAGGTGCAACCACAACGGAGGGGTATCTGTTGAGAGGCCAGACAAACGTGTGGTTCCTGAAGAGGGGCAGCAGCCTTTTCAGTAGTTGCAAGGGCAACAGTGTGGATGATTGACTGATCTGGCCTTGTAACAATAACCGTAACTGCCTTGCTGTGCTGGTACTGCGAACGGCTGAAAGCAAGGGGAAACTACAGCCGTAATTTTTCCCGAGGGCATGCAGCTTTACTGTATGATTACATGATGATGGCGTCCTCTTGGGTAATATATTCCCGAGGTAAAATAGTCCCGCATTCGGATCTCCGGGCGGGGACTACTCAAGAGGATGTCGTTATCAGGAGAAAGAAAACTGGCGTTCTACGGATTGGAGCGTGGAATGTCAGATCCCTTAATCGGGCAGGTAGGTTAGAAAATTTAAAAAGGGAAATGGATAGGTTGAAGTTAGATATAGTTGGAATTAGTGAAGTTCGGTGGCAGGAGGAACAAGACTCCTGGTCAGGTGACTACAGGGTTATAAACACAAAATCAAATAGGGGTAATGCAGGAGTAGGTTTAATAATGAATAGGAAAATAGGAATGCGGGTAAGCTACTACAAGCAGCATAGTGAACGCATTATTGTGGCCAAGATAGATACGAAGCCCACGCCTACTACAGTAGTACAAGTTTATTTGCCAACTAGCTCTGCAGATGACGAAGAAATTGAAGAAATGTATGATGAAATAAAAGAAATTATTCAGATTGTAAAGGGAGACGAAAATTTAATAGTCATTGGTGACTGGAATTCGAGTGTAGGAAAAGGGAGAGAAGGAAACATAGTAGGTGAATATGGATTGGGGGACAGAAATGAAAGAGAAAGCCGCCTGGTCGAATTTTGCACAGAGCACAACATAATCATAACTAACACTTGGTTTAAGAATCATGAAAGAAGGTTGTATACATGGAAGAACCCTGGAGATACTAAAAGGTATCAGATAGATTATATAATGGTAAGACAGAGATTTAGGAACCAGGTTTTAAATTGTAAGACAATTCCAGGGGCAGATGTGGACTCTGACCACAATCTATTGGTTATGACCTGTAGATTAAAACTGAAGAAACTGCAAAAAGGTGGGAATTTAAGGAGATGGGACCTGGATAAACTAAAAGAACCAGAGGTTATACAGAGATTCAGGGAGAGCATAAGGGAGCAATTGACAGGAATGAGGGAAAGAAATACAGTAGAAGAAGAATGGGTAGCTTTGAGGGATGAAGTAGTGAAGGCAGCAGAGGATCAAGTAGGTAAAAAGACGAGGGCTAGTAGAAATCCTTGGGTGACAGAAGAAATATTGAATTTAATTGATGAAAGGAGAAAATATAAAAATGCAGTAAGTGAAACAGGCAAAAAGGAATACAAGCGTCTCAAAAATGAGATCGACAGGAAGTGCAAAATGGATAAGCAGGGATGGCTAGAGGACAAATGTAAGGATGTAGAGGCCTATCTCACTAGGGGTAAAATAGATACCGCCTACAGGAAAATTAAAGAGACCTTTGGAGATAAGAGAACGACTTGTATGAATATCAAGAGCTCAGATGGAAACCCAGTTCTAAGCAAAGAAGGGAAAGCAGAAAGGTGGAAGGAGTATACAGAGGGTCTATACAAGGGCGATGTACTTGAGCACAATATTATGGAAATGGAAGAGGATGTAGATGAAGATGAAATGGGAGATATGACACTGCGTGAAGAGTTTGACAGAGCACTGAAAGACCTGAGTCGAAACAAGGCCCCCGGAGTAGACAATATTCCATTGGAACTACTGACGGCCGTGGGAGAACCAGTCCTGACAAAACTCTACCATCCGGTGAGCGAGATGTATGAAACAGGCGAAACACTTCAGACTTCAAGAAGAGTATAACAACTCCAATCCCAAAGAAAGCAGGTGTTGACAGATGTGAAAATTACCGAACTATCAGCTTAATAAGTCACAGCTGCAAAATACTAACACGAATTCTTTACAGACGTATGGAAAAACTAGTAGAAGCCAACCTCGGGGAAGATCAGTTTGGATTCCGAAGAAACACTGGAACACGTGAGGCAATACTGACCTTACGACTTATCTTAGAAGAAAGATTAAGGAAAAGCAAACCTACGTTTCTAGCATTTGTAGACTTAGAGAAAGCTTTTGACAATGTTGACTGGAATACTCTCTTTCAAATTCTAAATGTGGCAGGGGTAAATTACAGGGAGCGAAAGGCTATTTACAATTTGTACAGAAACCAGATGGCAGTTATAAAAGTCGAGGGACATGAAAGGGAAGCAGTGGTTGGGAAGGGAGTAAGACAGGGTTGTAGCCTCTCCCCGATGTTGTTCAATCTGTATATTGAGCAAGCAGTAAAGGAAACAAAAGAAAAATTCGGAGTAGGTATTAAAATTCATGGAGAAGAAATAAAAACTTTGAGGTTCGCCGATGACATTGTAATTCTGTCAGAGACAGCAAAGGACTTGGAAGAGCAGTTGAATGGAATGGACAGTGTCTTGAAAGGAGGATATAAGATGAACATCAACAAAAGCAAAACAAGGATAATGGAATGTAGTCTGATTAAATCGGGTGATGCTGAGGGAATTAGATTAGGAAATGAGGCACTTAAATTAGTAAAGGAGTTTTGCTATTTGGGGAGCAAAATAACTGATGATGGTCGAAGTAGAGTGGATATAAAATGTAGGCTGGCAATGGCAAGGAAAGCATTTCTGAAGAAGAGAAATTTGTTAACATCCAGTATTGATTTAAGTGTCAGGAAGTCATTTCTGAAAGTATTCGTATGGAGTGTAGCCAGGTATGGAAGTGAAACATGGACGACAAATAGTTTGGACAAGAAGAGAATAGAAGCTTTCGAAATATGGTGCTACAGAAGAATGCTGAAGATTAGATGGGTAGATCACATAACTAATGAGGAAGTATTGAATAAGATTGGGGAGAAGAGAAGTTTGTGGCACAACTTGACCAGAAGAAGGGATCGGTTGGTAGGACATGTTCTGAGGCATCAAGGGATCACCAATTTAGTATTGGAGGGCAGCGTGGAGGGTAAAAATCGTAGAGGGAGACCAAGAGATGAATACACTAAGCAGATTCAGAAGGATGTAGGCTGCAGTAGGTACTGGGAGATCAAAAAGCTTGCACAGGATCGAGTAGCATGGAGAGCTGCATCAAGCCAGTCTCAGGACTGAAGACCACAACAACAACAACATGCTTCACTTCAGGTTTACTGTATCCCTCTGACCTTCTTATTGACGATGAAATACAGAAATTGCATCGGAATTAAATACAAAAGGCACAATGCCGAATCAAATACAAGATGACTGGCTCTTCTTACTCTCTACGATTTGAACCTTTCCTGTGAGACCGGTTTTAGATTCCGATGCTTCACTTCAGGTTTACTGTATCCCTTGGACCTTCTTATTGACGACGAAACACAGATATTGCATCGGCATTAAATAGAAATGGCACAATGCCGACATAAGTATAAGAAGACTGATTCTTCTTACTGACTATGATTTAAACATATCCTGCGAGACCAGTTTTAGATTCCGATGCTTCACTATATGTTTACTGTATCCCTTGGACCTTCTTGTTGACGATGAAACACAGAAATTGCATCGGAATTAAATACAAAAGGCACAATGCCGACTTAAGTTCAAGAAGACTAACTATTCCTACTCTCTATGTTTTGAACCATTCCTGTGACACTAGTTATAGATTCCGATGTTTCACTTCAGGTTTACTGTATTTCTCTGACCTTCTTATTGACGATGAAACACAGAAATTGCATCTGAATTAAATAGAAAAGGAACAATGCCGACTTAAGTACAAGAAGACTGAATCTTCCTACTGTCTATGTTTTGAACCATTCCTGTGACACTAGTTATAGATTCCGATGCTTCACTTCAGGTTTACTGTATCCCTCTGACATCCTTATTGACGATGAAACACAGAAATTGCTTCGGAATTAAATACAATAGGCACAATACCGACTCAAATACAGGAAGACTGACTCTTCTTACTCTCTATGTTTTGAGCTTTTCCTGTGAGACCGGTTTTAGATTCCGTTGCTTCACTTCAGGTTTACTGTATCCCTTGGACCTTCTTATTGACGACGAAACACAGATATTGCATTGGAACTAAATCGAAAAGGCATATTGCCGACTTAAGTACAAGAAGACTGACTCTTCCTACTGTCTATGCTTTGAAACATTCCTGTGACTCTAGTTAAAGATTCCGATGCTTCACTTCAGGTTTACTGTATCCCTTGGACCTTCTTATTGACGATGAAACACAGAAATTGCATCGGAATTAAATAAAAAAGGCACAGTGGAGACTTAAGCACAAGAAGACTGACTCTTCTTACTGTATATGTTTTGAACCTTCCTGTGACACTAGTGATACATTCCGATGCTTTACTTCAGGTTTACAGTATCCCTCTGACCTTCTTATTGACGATGAAACTCAGAAATAGCACCGGAATTAAATACAAAAGGCACAATGCCGACTTAAGTACAAGAAGATTGACTCTTCTTAGTGACTATGTTTGAACATTTCCTGTGAGACCAGTTTTAGAATCCGATGCTTCACTATATGTTTACTGTATCCCTTGGACATTCTTATTGACGATGAAACACAGAAATTGCATCGGAATAAATTCAAAAGGCACAATACCGACTTAAGTACAAGAGGACTGACTCTTCCTACTGTCTATGCTTTGAAACATTCCTGTGACTCTAGTTAAAGATTCCGATGCTTCACTTCAGGTTTACTGTATCCCTTGGACCTTCTTATTGACGATGAAACACAGAAATTGCATCGGAATTAAATAAAAAAGGCACAGTGGAGACTTAAGCACAAGAAGACTGACTCTTCTTACTGTATATGTTTTGAACATTTCCTTTGAGACCAGTTTTCGGTTCCGATGCTTCACTATATGTTTACTGTATCACTTGGACCTTCTTATTGACGATTAAACACAGAAATTGTATCGGAATTAAATACAAAAGGCACAAAGCCGACTTGGGTACAAGAAAACTGACTCTTCCTACTGTCTATGTTTTAACCATTTTTGTGACACTAGTTATAGACTCCGATGCTTCACTTCAGGTTTATTGTATCCCTGTGACTTTCTTGTTGACGATGAAACACAGAAATTTCATCGAAATTAAATACAAAAGTCATAATGCCGACTCAAACACAAGATGACTGGCTCTTCTTACTCTCTATGTTTTCAGCTTTTCCTGTGAGACCGCTTTTAGATTCCGTTGCTTCACTTCAGGTTTACTGTATCCCTTGGACCTTCTTGTTACGACCAAACACAGAAATTGCATCGGAATTAAGTTGAAAAGTCACATTGCCGACTTAAGTAAAAGAAGACTGACTCTTCTTAGTGACTATGTTTTGAATATTTCCTGTGAGACCAGTTTTAGAATCCGATGCTTCACTATATGTTTACTGTATCCCTTGGACCTTCTTATTGACGATGAAACACAGAAATTGCATCGGAATAAAATCAAAAGGCACAATACCGACTTAAGTACAAAAAGACTGACTCATCTTATTGTCTATGTTTTAACCATTCCTGTGACACTAGTTATAGCTTTCGATGCGTCACTTCAGGTTTACTGTATCCCTCTGACCTTCTTATTGACGACGAAACACAGAAATTGCATCGGAATTAAATAGAAAAGGCACAATGCCGACTCAAGTACAAGAAGACTGACTCTTCCTACTGTCTTAGTTTTGATCCATTCCTGTGACACTAGTTAAACTTTCCGATGCTTCACTTCAGGTTTACTGTATCCCTCTGACCTTCTTATTGACGATGAAACACAGTAATTGCATCGGAATTAAATACATTAGTCACAATCCCGACTCATGTACAAGAAGACTGACTCTTCTTACTGTCTATGTTTTGAACCTTTCCTGTGACACTAGATATAGATTCCGATGCTTCACTTCAGGTTTACTGTATCCCTTGGACCTTCTTATTGTCGACGAAACACAGAAATTGCATCGGAATTAAATACAAAATGCACAATGCCGACTTAAGTACAAGAAGACTGAATCTTCCTACTGTCTATATTTTGAACCATTCCTGTGACACTAGCTATAGATTCCGATGCTTCACTTCAGGTTTACTGTATCCCTTGGACTTTCTTATTGACGATGAAACACAGAAATTGCATCGGAATTAAATACAAACGGCACAATGCCGACTTAAGTACAAGAAGACTGACTCTTCTTACTGACTATGTTGTGAACATTTCCTGTGGAACCAGTTTTAGATTCCGATGCTTCACTATTAGTTCACTGTATCCCTTCGACCTTCTTATTGACGTTGAAACACAGAAGTTGCATCGGAATTAAATACAAAAGGCACAATGCCGACTTAAGTACAAGAAAGCTGACTCTTCCTACTGTCTATGTTTTAACCATTCCTGTGACATTAGTTATAGACTCCGACGATTCACTTCAGGTTTACTGTATCCCTGTGACCTTCTTATTGACGATGAAACACAGAAATTGAATCGGAATTAAATACAAAAGGCACAATGCCGACTCAAATACAAGATGACTGGCACTTCTTACTCTCTATGTTTTGAGCTTTTCCTGTGAGACCGGTTTTAGATTCCGATGCTTCACTTCAGGTTTACTGTATCCCTTGGACCTACTTATTGACGAAGAAACACAGAAATTGCATCGGAATTAAATAGAAAAGGCACATGCCGACTCAAGTTCTAGAAGACTGACTCTTCCTACTGTCTATGTTTTGATCCATTCCTGTGACACTAGTTATACATTCCGATGATTCACTTCAAGTTTACTGTATCCCTCTGACCTTCTTATTGACGATGAAACACAGAAATTGCATCGGAATTAAATACAAAAGGCACAATGCCGACTCATGTAGACGAAGACTGACTCTTCTTACTGTCTATGTTTTGAACCTTTTCTGTGACACTACTTATAGATTCCGATTCTTCACTTGAGGGTTACTGTATCCCCTGAAGATTCTCATTGACGACGAATCACAGAAATTGCATCGAAATTAAATACAAAAGGCACAATGCCGACTTAAGTACAAGAAGACTGACTCTTCTTACTGACTATGTTTTGAACATTTCCTGTGAGACCAGTTTTCGGTTCCGATGCTTCACTATATGTTTACTGTATCACTTGGACCTTCTTATTGACGACGAAACACAGAAATTGCATCGGAATTAAATAGAAAAGGCACAATGCCGACTTAAGTTCAAGGAGACTAACTCTTCCTACGCTCTATGTTTTGAACCTTTCCTGTAACACTAGTTATAGATTCCGATGCTTCACTTCATGTTTACTGTATCCCTCTGACCTTCGTATTGACGATGAAACACAGAAAAAGCATCGGAATGAAATACAAAAGGCACAATGCCGACTTAAGTACAAGGAGACTGACACTTATTGCTGTGTATGATTTGAACCTTTCCTGTTACACTAGATATAGATTCCGATGCTTCACTTCTGGTTTACTGTATCCCTCTGACCTTCTTATTGACGATGAAACACAGTAATTGCATCGAAATTAAATACAAACGGCACAATGCCGACTTAAGTACAAGAAGACTGACTCTTCTTACTGACTATGTTGTGAACATTTCCTGTGAGACCAGTTTCAGATTCCGATGCTTCGCTATATGTATACTGTATCCCTTGGACCTTCTTATTGACGATGAAACACAGAAATTGCATCGGAATTAAATACAAAAGGCATAATGCCGACTTAAGTACAAGAAAACTGACTCTTCCTACAGTCTATGTTTTAACCATTCCTGTGACACTAGTTATAGACTCCGATGCATCACTTCAGGTTTACTGTATCCCTGTGACCTTCTTATTGACGATGAAACACAGAAATTGCATCGGAATTAAATACAAAAGGCACAATACCGACTCAAATACAAGACGACTGGCTCTTCTTACTCTCTATGTTTTGAGCTTTTCCTGTGAGACCGGTTTTAGATTCCGTTGCTTCACTTCAGGTTTACTGTATCCCTTGGACCTTATTATTGACGACGAAACACAGAAATTGCATCGGAATTAAATCGAAAAGGCACATTGCCGACTTAAGTACAAGTAGACTGTCTCTTCTTAGTGACTATGATTTGAACATTTCCTGTGAGACCAGTTTTAGATTCCAATGTTTCACTATATGTTTACTGTATCCCTTGGACCTTCTTATTGACGATGAAACGCAGAAATTGCATCGGAATTAAATACAAATCTCACAATGCCGACTTAAGTACAAGAAGACTGACTCTTCCTTCTGTCTATGTTTTGAACCTTTCCTGTGACACTAGTTATAGATTCTGATGCATCACTTCAGGTTCACTGTATCCCTTGGACCTTCTTATTGACGATGAAACACAGAAATTGCATCGGAATTAAATACAAACGGCACAATGCCGACTTAAGTACAAGAAGACTGACTCTTCTTACTGACTATGTTTTGAACATTTCCTGTGAGACCAGTTTTAGAATCCGATGCTTCACTATATGTTTACTGTATCCCTTGGACCTTCTTATTGACGATGAAACACAGAAATTGCATCGGAATAAAATCAAAAGGCACAATACCGACTTAAGTACAAAAAGACTGACTCATCTTATAGTCTATGTTTTAACCATTCCTGTGACACTAGTTATAGCTTTCGATGCGTCACTTCAGGTTTACTGTATCCCTCTGACCTTCTTATTGACGACGAAACACAGAAATTGCATCAGAATTAAATAGAAAAATCACAATGCCGACTCAAGTACAAGAAGACTGACTCTTCGTACTGTCTTAGTTTTGATCCATTCCTGTGACACTAGTTAAACTTTCCGATGCTTCACTTCAGGTTAACTGTATCCCTCTGACCTTCTTATTGACGATGAAACACAGTAATTGCATCGGAATTAAATACATTAGTCACAATCCCAACTCATGTACAAGAAGACTGACTCTTCTTACTGTCTATGTTTTGAACCTTTCCTGTGACACTAGATATAGATTCCGATGCTTCACTTCAGGTTTACTGTATCCCTTGGACCTTCTTATTTTCGACGAAACACAGAAATTGCATCGGAATTAAATACAAAATGCACAATGCCGACTTAAGTACAAGAAGACTGAATCTTCCTACTGTCTCTCTTTTGAACCATTCCTGTGACACTAGTTATAGATTCCGATGCTTCACTTCAGGTTTACTGTATCCCTTGGAATTTCCTGTTGACGATGAAACGCCGAAATTGCATCGGAATTAAATACAAACGGCACAATGACGACTTAAGTACAAGAAGACTGACTCTTCTTACTGACTATGTTGTGAACATATCCTGTGGAACCAGTTTTAGATTCCGATGCTTCACTATATGTTTACTGTATCCCTTCGACCTTCTTATTGACGTTGAAACACAGAAATTGCATCGGAATTAAATACAAAAGGCACAATGCCGACTTAAGTACAAGAAAGCTGACTCTTCCTACTGTCTATGTTTTAACCATTCCTGTGACATTAGTTATAGACTCCGATGATTCACTTCAGGTTTACTGTATCCCTGTGACCTTCTTATTGACGATGAAACACAGAAATTGCATCGGAATTAAATACAAAAGGCACAATGCCGACTCAAATACAAGATGACTGGCACTTCTTACTCTCTATGTTTTGAGCTTTTCCTGTGAGACCGGTTTTAGATTCCGTTGCTTCACTTCAGGTTTACTGTATCCCTTGGACCTACTTATTGACGACGAAACACAGAAATTGCATCGGAATTAAATAGAAAAGGCACATGCCGACTCAAGTTCAAGAAGACTGACTCTTCCTACTGTCTATGTTTTGATCCATTCCTGTGACACTAGTTATACATTCCGATGATTCACTTCAAGTTTACTGTATCCCTCTGACCTTCTTATTGTCGATGAAACACAGAAATTGCATCGGAATTAAATACAAAAGGCACAATGCCGACTCATGTACACGAAGACTGACTCTTCTTACTGTCTATGTTTTGAACCTTTTCTGTGACACTACTTATAGATTCCGATTCTTCACTTGAGGGTTACTGTATCCCCTGAAGATTCTCATTGACGACGAATCACAGAAATTGCATCGAAATGAAATACAAAAGGCCCAATGCCGACTTAAGTACAAGAAGACTGACTCTTCTTACTGACTATGTTTTGAACATTTCCTGTGAGACCAGTTTTTGGTTCCGATGCTTTACTATATGTTTACTGTATCACTTGGACCTTCTTATTGACGACGAAACACATAAATTGCATCGGAATTAAATAGAAAAGGCACAATGCCGACTTAAGTACAAGAAGACTGAATCTTCCTACTGTCTCTCTTTTGAACCATTCCTGTGACACTAGTTATAGATTCCGATGCTTCACTTCAGGTTTACTGTATCCCTTGGAATTTCCTGTTGACGATGAAACGCAGAAATTGCATCGGAATTAAATACAAACGGCACAATGACGACTTAAGTACAAGAAGACTGACTCTTCTTACTGACTATGTTGTGAACATATCCTGTGGAACCAGTTTTAGATTCCGATGCTTCACTATATGTTTACTGTACCCCTTCGACCTTCTTATTGACGTTGAAACACAGAAATTGCATCGGAATTAAATACAAAAGGCACAATGCCGACTTAAGTACAAGAAAGCTGACTCTTCCTACTGTCTATGTTTTAACCATTCCTGTGACATTAGTTATAGACTCCGATGATTCACTTCAGGTTTACTGTATCCCTGTGACCTTCTTATTGACGATGAAACACAGAAATTGCATCGGAATTAAATACAAAAGGCACAATGCCGGCTCAAATACAAGATGACTGGCACTTCTTACTCTCTATGTTTTGAGCTTTTCCTGTGAGACCGGTTTTAGATTCCGTTGCTTCACTTCAGGTTTACTGTATCCCTTGGACCTACTTATTGACGACGAAACACAGAAATTGCATCGGAATTAAATAGAAAACTCACATGCCGACTCAAGTTCAAGAAGACTGACTCTTCCTACTGTCTATGTTTTGATCCATTCCTGTGACACTAGTTATACATTCCGATGATTCACTTCAAGTTTACTGTATCCCTCTGACCTTCTTATTGTCGATGAAACACAGAAATTGCATCGGAATTAAATACAAAAGGCACAATGCCGACTCATGTACACGAAGACTGACTCTTCTTACTGTCTATGTTTTGAACCTTTTCTGTGACACTACTTATAGATTCCGATTCTTCACTTGAGGGTTACTGTATCCCCTGAAGATTCTCATTGACGACGAATCACAGAAATTGCATCGAAATTAAATACAAAAGGCCCAATGCCGACTTAAGTACAAGAAGACTGACTCTTCTTACTGACTATGTTTTGAACATTTCCTGTGAGACCAGTTTTCGGTTCCGATGCTTTACTATATGTTTACTGTATCACTTGGACCTTCTTATTGACGACGAAACACATAAATTGCATCGGAATTAAACAGAAAAGGCACAATGCCGACTTAAGTTCAAGAAGACTAACTCTTCCTACGCTCTATGTTTTGAACCTTTCCTGTAACACTAGTTATAGAGTCCGATGCTTCACTTCATGTTTTTCTGTATCCCTCTGACCTTCGTATTGACGATGAAACACAGAAATTGCATCGGAATGAAATACAAAGGCACAATGCCGACTTAAGTACAAGGAGACTGACACTTATTGCTGTGTATGTTTTGAACTTTTCCTGTTACACTAGATATAGATTCCGATGCTTCACTTCTGGTTTACTGTATCCCTCTGACCTTCTTATTGACGATGAAACACAGTAATTGCATCGAAATTAAATACAAACGGCACAATGCCGACTTAAGTACAAGAAGACTGATTCTTCTTACTGACTATGTTGTGAACATTTCCTGTGAGACCAGTTTCAGATTCCGATGCTTCGCTATATGTATACTGCATCCCTTGGACCTTCTTATTGACGATGAAACACAGAAATTGCATCGGAATTAAATACAAAAGGCATAATGCCGACTTAAGTACAAGAAAACTGACTCTTCCTACAGTCTATGTTTTAACCATTCCTGTGACACTAGTTATAGACTCCGATGCATCACTTCAGGTTTACTGTATCCCTGTGACCTTCTTATTGACGATGAAACACAGAAATTGCATCGGAATTAAATACAAAAGGCACAATACCGACTCAAATACAAGACGACTGGCTCTTCTTACTCTCTATGTTTTGAGCTTTTCCTGTGAGACCGGTTTTAGATTCCGTTGCTTCACTTCAGGTTTACTGTATCCCTTGGACCTTATTATTGACTACGAAACACAGAAATTGCATCGGAATTAAATCGAAAAGGCACATTGCCGACTTAAGTACAAGTAGACTGACTCTTCTTAGTGACTATGATTTGAACATTTCCTGTGAGACCAGTTTTAGATTCCGATGTTTCACTATATGTTTACTGTATCCCTTGGACCTTCTTATTGACGATGAAACGCAGAAATTGCATCGGAATTAAATACAAAACTCACAATGCCGACTTAAGTACAAGAAGACTGACTCGTCCTTCTGTCTATGTTTTGAACCATTCCTGTGACACTAGTTATAGATTCTGATGCATCACTTCAGGTTCACTGTATCCCTTGGATCTTCTTATTGACGATGAAACACAGAATTTGCATCGGAATTAAATACAAAAGGCACAATACCGACTTAAGTACAAGAAGACTGACTCTTCCTACTGTCAATGTTTTGAACCATTCCTGTGACACTACTTATACTTTCCGATGTTTCACTTCAGGTTTCCTGTATCCCTCTGACCTTCTTATTGACGATGAAACACAGTAATTGCATCGGATTTAAAAACAAAAAGCACACTGCCAACTCATGTACAAGAACACTGACTCTTCTTACTGTCTATGTCTTGAACCTTTCCTGTGACACTAGATATAGATTCCGATGCTTCACTTCAGGTTTACTGTATCCCTTGGACCTTCTTATTGACGATGAAACACAGAAAATGCATCGGAATTAAATAGAAAAGGCACAATGCCGACATAAGTACAAGAAGACTGAGTCTTCCTACTGTCTATGTTTTGAACCATTCCTGTGACACTAGTTGTAGATTCAGATGCTTCAATTCAGGTTTACTGTATCCCTCTGACTTTCTTATTGACGATGAAACACAGAAATTGCATCGGAATTAAATACAAACGGCACAATGCCGAAATAAGTACAAAAAGACTGACCCTTCTTACTGACTATGTTGTGAACATTTCCTGTGAGACCAGTTTTAGATTCCGATGCTTCACTATATGTTTACTGTATCCCTTGGGCCTTCTTATTGACGATGAAACACAGATATTGCATCGGAATTAAATACAAAAGGCACAATGCCGACTTAAGTATAAGAAGACTGACTCTTCTGACTGACTATGATTTGAACATTTCCTGTGAGACCAGTTTTAGATTCATATGCTTCACTATATGTTAACTGTATCCCTTGGACCATCTTATTGACGATTAAACACAGAAATTGCATCGGAATTAAATAGAAAACGCACAATGCCGACTTAAGTACAAGAAGACTGACTCTTCTTACTGCCTATGCTTTGAACCATTCCTGTGACACTAGTTATAGATTCCGATGCTTCACTTCAAGTTTACTGTATCCCTTGGATCTTGTTATTGACGATGAAGCACAAAAATTGCATCGGAATTAAATACAAAAGGCACAATGCCGACTTAGGTACTAGAAGACTGACTCTTCCTACTATCTATGTTTTGAACCATTCCTCTGACAATAGTTATAGATTCCGATGCATCACTTCAGGTTTACTGGATCACTTGGACCTTCTTATTGACGATGAAACACAGAAATTGCATCGGAATTAAATTCCAAAGGCACAATGCCGACTTAAGTACAAGAAGACAGACCCTTCTTGGTGTGTATGTTTTCAACCATTCCTGTGCCATTAGTTATAGATTCCGATGCTTCATTTCAGGTTTACTGTATCCCTTGGACCTTCTTATTGACGATGAAACACAGAAATAGCATCGGAATTAAATACAAAAGGCACAATGCCGACTTAAGTACAAGAAGACTGTCTCTTCTTACTGTCTATGTTTTGAACCTTTTCTGTGACACTACTTACAGATTCCGATTAATCACTTGTGGGTTACTGTATCTCCTGGAGATTCTCATTGAGGACGAAACACAGAAATTGCATCGGAATTAAATACAAAAGAAACAATGCCGACTTAAGTACAAGAAGACTGACACTTCTTACTGACTATGTTTTGAACATTTCCTGTGAGACCAGTTTTCGGTTTCGATGCTTCACTATATGTTTACTGTATCACTTGGACCTTCTTACTGACGACGAAACACAGAAATTGCATCGGAATTAAAAAGAAAAGCCACAATGCCGACTTAAGTTCAAGAAGACTAACTCTTCCTACGCTCTATGTCTTGAACCTTTCCTGTAGCACTAGTTTTAGATTCCGATGCTTCACTTCAGGTTTACTGTATCCCTCGGACCTTCTTATTGACGATGAAACACAGAAATTGCATCGGAATTAAATACAAAAGGCACAATGCCGACTTAAGTACAAGAAGACTGACACTTCTTGCTGTGTATGTTTTGAACCTTTCCTGTTACACTAGATACAGATTCCGATGCTTCACTTCTGGTTTACTGTATCCCATGGACCTTCTTATTGACGACGAATCACAGAAATTGCATCGGAATTAAATAGAAAAGAACAATGCCGACTTAAGTAAAAGAAGACTGAATCTTCCCACTGTCTATGTTTTGAACCATTCCTGTGACACTAGTTATAGATTCCGATGCTTCACTTCAGGTTTACTGTATCCCTCTGACTTTCTTATTGACGATGAAACACAGAAATTGCATCGAAGTTATATACAAACGGCACAATGCCGACTTAAGTACAAGAAGACGGACTCTTCTAACTGACTGTGTTGTTTTCATTTCCTGTGAGACCAGTTCTAGATTCCGATGCTTCACTATATGCTTACTGTATCCCTTGGACCTTCTTATTGACAATGAAACACAGAAATTGCATTGGAATTAAATACAAAAGGCTCAAAGCCGACTTAAGTACAAGAAAACTGACTCTTCCTACTGTCTATGTTTTAACCATTCCTGTGACACTTGTTATAGACTCCGATGCTTCACTTCAGGTTTACTGTATCCCTGTGACCCATTTATTGACGATGAAACACAGAAATTTCATCGGAATTAAATACAAAGGGCACAATGCCGACTGAAACACAAGATGACTGGCTCTTCTTACTCTCTATGATTTGAGCTTTTCCTGTGAGACCGGTTTTAGATTCCGTTGCTTCACTTCAGGTTTACTGTATCCCTTGGTCCTTCTTATTGACGACGAAACACAGAAATTGCATCGGAATTAAATCGAAAAGGCACATTGCCGACTTAAGTATAAGAAGTCTGACTCTTCTCAGTGACTATGTTTTGAACATTTCCTGTGGGACCAGTTTTAGAATCCGATGCTTCACTATATGTTTACTGTATCCCTTGGACCTTCTTATTGACGATGAAACACAGAAATTGCATCGGAATTAAATACAAAACTCACAATGCCGACTTAAGTACAAGAAGACTGACTCCTCCTACTGTCTATGATTTGAACCATTCCTGTGACACTAGTTATAGATTCCGATGCTTCACTTCAGGTTTACTGTATCCCTTGGACCTTCTTATTGACGAAGAAACACAGAGATTGCATCGGAATAAAATAAAAAGGCACAATACCGACTTAAGTACAAAAAGACTGACTCTTCTTATTGTCTATGTTTTAACCATTCCTGTGACACTAGTTATAGATTTCGATGCGTCACTTCAGGTTTACTGTATCTCTCTGACCTTCTTATTGACGACGAAACACAGAAATTGCATCGGAATTAAATAGAAAAGGCACAATGCCGACTCAAGTACAAAAAGACTGACTCTTCCTACTGTCTATGTTTTGATCCATTCCTGTGACAATAGTTATACATTCCGATGCATCACTTCAGGTTTACTGTATCCCTCTGACCTTCTTATTGACGATGAGACACAGTAATTGCATCGGAATTAAATACAAAAGTCACAATCCCGACTCATGTACAAGAAGACTGACTCTTCCTACTGTCTATATTTTGACACTTTCCTGTGACACTAGATATAGATTCCGATGCTTCACTTCAGGTTTACTGTATCCCTTGGACCTTCTTATTGTCGACGAAACACAGAAATTGCATCGGAATTAAATAGAAAAGGCACAATGCCGACTAATGTACAAGAAGACTTAATCTCCCTACTGTCTATGTTTTGAACCATTCCTGTGACACTAGTTATAGATTCCGATGCTTCACTTCAGGTTTACTGTATCCCTCTGACATTCTTATTGACGATGAAAAACAGAAATTGCATCGGAATTATATAGAAAAGGCACAATGCCGACTTAAGCACAAAAAGACTGACTCTTCTTACTGCCTATATTTAGAACCATTCCTGTGACACTAGTTATAGATTCCGATGCTTCACTTCGGGTTTACTGTATCCCTTGGACCCTCTTATTGACGACGAATCACAGAAATTGCATCGGAATTAAATAGAAAAGGCACAATACCGTCTTAAGTACAAGAAGACTGACTCTTCTTACTGACTATGTTTTCAACTTTTCCTGTGAGACCAGTTTTAGATTCCGGTACTTCACTATATGATTACTGTATGCCTCTGACCTTCTTACTGGCGATGAAAAACAGAAATTGCATCGGAATTAAATACAAAAGGCATAATGCCGACTTCAGTACTAGAAGACTGACTCTTTTTACTGACTATCTTCTGAACATTTCCTGTGAGACCAGTGTTAGATTCCGATGCTTCACTATATGTTTACTGTATCCCTTGGACCTTCTTATTGACGGTGAAACACAGAAATTGCATCGGAATTAAATACAAAACGCACAATGCCGACTTAAGTACAAGAAGACTGACTCTTCTTACTGACAATGTTTTCAACATTTCCTTTGATACCAGTTTTAGATTCCGATGCTTCACTATATGTTTACTGTATCCTTTGGACCTTCTTATCGACGATGAAACACAGAAATTGCATCGGTATTAAATAGAAAAGGCACAATGGCGACTCAAGTACAAGAAAACTGACTCTTCTTACTGTCTATGTTTTGAACCATTCCTGTGACATTAGTTACACATTCCGATGCTTCACTTCAGGTTTACTGTATCCCTCTGACCTTCTTATTGACGATGAAACACAGAAATTGCATCGGAATTAAATACAAAAGGCAAAATGCCGACTTAAGTACAAGAAAAATGACTCTTCTCATTGTCTTTGTTTTCAACCATTCCAGTGAAACTAGTTATGGATTTCGATGCTTCAATTCCAGTTTACTGTATCCCTCTGACCTTCTTATTGACGATGAAACACAGGAATTGCATCGGAATTAAAAACAAAAGGCACAATGCCGACTTAAGTACAAGAAATCTGACTCTTATTACTGTCTGTGTTTTGAACCATTCCTGTGGCATTAGTTATCGATTTAGATGCTTCACTTCAGGTTTACTGTATCGCTCTGACCTTCTTATTGACGATGAAACACAGAAATTGCATCGGAATTAAATACAAAAGGCTCAATGCCGAATTAAGTACAAGAAAACTGACTCTTCTTACTGTCTATGCTTTAAAACATTCCTGTGACACTAGTTATAGATTCCGATGCTTCACATCAGGTTTACTGTATCTCTCTGACCTTCTTATTGACGATGGAACACAGAAATTGCATCGGAATTAAATACAAAAGGCACAATACCGACTTAATTACAAGAAGACTGACTCTTCTTACTGCCTATGTTATGAACCATTCCTGTGACACTAGTTATAGATTCCGATGCTTCACTTCTGGTTTACTGTATCCCTCTGACCTTCTTATTGACGATGAAACACAGAAATTGCATCGGAATTAAATAGAAAAGGCACAATGCCGACTCAAGTACAAGTAGACTGGCTCTTCCTACTTTCTATGTTTTGAACCATTCCTGTGACACTAGTTATAGATTCCGATGCTTCACTTCAGATTTACTGTATTCCTCTGACCTTCTTATTGACGATGAAACACAGAAATTGCATCGGTATTAAATATATAGGCACAATGCCGACTTAAGTACAAGAAGACTGGCTCTTCTTACTGTCTATGATTTGAACCATTCCTGTGACACTAGTTACAGATTCCGATGCTTCACTTCAAGTTTACTGTATCCCTCTGACCTTCCTGTTGACGATGAAACACAGAAATTGCATCGGAATTAAATAGAAAAGGCACAATACCGACTTAAGTACAAGAAAACTGACTCTTCTTACTGTCTATGTTTGAAGCATTCCCGTGACACTAGTTATAGATTCCGATGATTCACTTCAGGTTTACTGTATCCCTCTGACCTTCTTATTGTCTATGAAACACAGAAATTGCATCGGAATTAAACACAAAAGCACAATGTCGAATTAAGTACAAGAGAATTACTCTTCCTACTGTCTATGTTTTGAACCATTCCTGTGACACTAGTTGTAGATTCCGATGCTTCACTTCGGGTTTACTGTATCCCACTGACCTTCTCATTGACGATGAAACACAGAAATTGCATCGGAATTAAATACAAAGGTCACAATGCCGGCTCAAGTACAAGAAGACTGGCTCTTCTTACTGTCTATGTTTTGAACCATTCCTGTGACACTAGTTATAGATTCCGATGCTTCACTTCAGGTTTACTGTATCCCTCTCACCTTCTTATTGACGATGAAACACAGAAATTGCATCGGAATTAAATACATAGGCACAATTGTGACTCAAGTTCAAGAAAAATGGCTCTTCTTACTGTCTATGTTTTGAACCATTTCTGAGACACTAGTTATAGATTCCGATGCTTCACTTCATGTTAACTGTATCCCTCTGTGCTTGTTACTGACAATGAAACACAGAAATTGCATCGGAATTAAATAGAAAAGGCACAATGCCGACTTAAGTACAAGAAAACTGACTCTTCTTACTGACTATGTTTTGAACATTTCCTGTGAGACCAGTTTTGGATTCCGCTGCTTCACTATATGATTACTGTATGCCTCTGACCTTATTATTGACGATTAAACACAGAAATTCCATCGGAATTAAATACAAAAGGCACAATGCCGACCCAAGTACAAGAAGACTGGCTCTTCTTACTGCCTGTTTTTTGAACCTTTCCTGTGAGACCGGATTTAGATTCCGATGCTTCACTTCAGGTTTACTGTATCCCTTGGACCTTCTTATTGACGACGAAACACAGAAATTGAATCAGAATTAAATAAAAAAGGCACTATGCTGACTTAAGTACAAGAAAACTATCTCTGCTTACTATCTATGTTTTGAACCTTTCCTGTGAGACCAGTTTTAGATTCCGATGCTTCACTTCAGTTTTACTGGATCCCTTGGACCTTCCTATTGACGATGAAACACAGAAATTGCATCGGAATTAAATACAAAAGGCATGATGATGACTTAAGTACAAGAAGACGGACTCTTCTTACTGACTATGATTTGAACATATCCTGTGAGACCAGTTTTACATTCTGATGCTTCACTATATATTTACTGTATCCCTTGGACCTTCTTATTGACGATGAAACACAGAAATTGCATCGGAGTTAAATACAAAAGGCACAATGCCGACTTAAGTACATGAAGACTGACTCTTCCAACTGACTATGATTTCAACATTTCCTGTGAGGCCAGTTGTAGATTCCGATCCTTCACTATATGTTTACTGTATCCTTTGGACCTTCTTATCGACGATGAAACACATAAATTGCATCGGAATTAAATACAAAAGGCACAATGCCGACTTAAGTACAAGAACACTGACTCTTCCTACTGTCTATGTTTTGAACCATTCCTGTGACACTAGTTATAGATTCCGAAGCCTCACTTCAAGTTTACAGTATCCCTTGGACCTTCTTGTTGACGATGAAACACAGAGATTTCATCGGAATTAAATACAAAAGGCACAATGCAGACTTAAGTACAAGAACACTGACTTTTGCTACTGTCTATGTTCTGAACCATTCCTGTGACACTAGTTATAGATTCCGATGCTTCACTTCAGGTTTACTGTATCCCTCTGACCTTATTGCCGATGAATCACTTCAGGGTTACTGTATCCCTTGGACCTTCTTATTGACGACAAAACACATAGATTGCATCGGAATTAAATAGAAAAAGCACAATACCGACTTAAGTACAAGAAGACTGACTCTTCTTACTGACTATGCTTTGAACATTTCCTGTGAGGCCAGTTTTAGATTTCGGTGCTTCACTATATGATTACTGTATGCCTCTGATCTTCTTATTGACGATTAGACACAGAAATTGCATCGGAATTAGTTACAAAAGTCACAATACCGACTTAAGTACAAGAAGACTGACTCTTCTCACTGACTATGTTTTGAACATATCCTGTGAGACCAGTTTTAGATTCTGATGCTTCACTATATGTTTACTGTTGACGATGAAACACAAAAATTGCATCGGAATTAAATACAAAAGGCACAATGCCGACTTAAGTACATGAAGACTGACTCTTCCTACTGACAATGATTTCAACATTTCCTGTGAGACCAGTTTTAGATTCCGATGCTTTACTTCAGTTTTACTGTATCCCTTGGACCTTCTTATTGGCGATGAATCACAGAAATTGCATCAGAATTAAATACAAAAGCACAATGCCGAATTAAGGACAAGAGAATTACTCTTCCTACTGTCTATGTTTTGAACTATTCTTGTGACACTAGATGTAGATTGCGATGCTTCCCTTCGGGTTTACTGTATCCCTCTGACCTTCTTATTGACGATGAAACACAGAAATTGCATCGGAATTAAATACAAAAGCCACAATGCCAACTTAAGTACAAGAAATCTAACTCTTCTTACTGTCTGTGTTTTGAACCATTCCTGTGACATTAGTTATCGATTCCGGTGCTTCACTTCAGGTTTACTGTATGGCTCCGACCTTCTTATTGACGATGAAACACAGATATTGCATCGGAATTAAATAGAAAAGTCACAATGCCGAATTAAGTACAAGAAAACTGACTCTTCTTACTGTCTATGATTTGAACCATTCCTGTGACACTAGTTATAGATTTCGATGCTTCACATCAGGTTTACTGTAACTCTCTGACCTTCTTATCGACGATGAAACACAGAAATTGCATCGGAATTAAATGCAAAAGGCACAATGCTGACTTAAGTACAAGAAGACTGACTCATCTTACTGACTATGTTTTGAACATTTCCTGTGAGACCTGTTTTACATTCTGATGCTTCACTATATATTTACTGTATCCCTTTGATCTTCTTATTGACGATGAAACACATAAATTGCATCGGAATTAAATACAAAAGGCACAATGCCGTCTTAAGTACAAGAAGACTGACTCTTCTTACTGACTATGCTTTGAACATTTCCTGTGAGACCAGTTTTAGATTCCGATGCTTCAGTATATGTTTACTGTATCCCTTGGACCTTCTTATTGACGATGAAACACAGAAATTGCATCAGAATTAAATACAAAAGGCACAATGATGACTTAAGGACATGAAGACTGACTCTTCCTACTGACTATGATATCAACATTTCCTGTGAGACCAGTTATAGATTCCGATGCTTCACTATAAGATTACTGTATCCCTTGGACCTTCTTATCGACGTTGAAACACAGAAATGGCATCGGAATTAAATACAAAAGGCACAATCCCGACTCAAGTACAAGTAGACTGGCACTTCTTACTGTCTATGTTATGAAGCTTTCCTGTGAGACCGGTTTCAGATTCCGATGCTTCACTTCAGGTTTACGGTATCCCTTGGACCTTCTTATTGACGACGAAACACAGAAATTGAATCAGAATTAAATAGAAAAGGTACAATGCTGACTTAAGTACAAGAAAACTAACTCTACTTACTGTCTATGATTGAACCTTTCCTGTGAGACCAGATTTAAATTCCGATGCTTCACTTCAGTTTTACTGTATCCCTTGGACCTTCTTATTGACGATGAAACACAGAAATTGCATCGGAATTAAATACAAAAGGCACAATGCCGACTTAAGTACAAGAAGACTGACTCTTCTTACTGACTTTGTTTTGAACATTTCCTGTGAGACCAGTTTTACATTCTGATGCTTCACTATATGTTTACTGTATCCCTTGGACCTTCTTATTGACGATGAAACACAGAAATTGCATAGGAATTAAATACAAAAGGCACAATGCCGACTTAAGTACAAGAAGACTGACTCTTCTTACTGACTATGTTTTGAATATTTCCTGTGAGACCAGTTTTAGATTCCGATGCTTCAGTATATGTTTACTGTATCCCTTGGACCTTCTTATTGACGATGAAACACAGAAATTCCATCAGAATTAAATACAAAGGCACAATGACGACTTAAGTACATGAAGACGGACTCTTCCTACTGACTATGATTTCAAGATTTCCTGTGAGACCAGTTTTAGATTCCGATGCTTCACTCTATGTTTACTGTATCCCTCTGACCATCTTATTGACGATGAAGGACAGAAATTGCATCGGAATTAAATACAAAAGGCACAATGCCGACTCAAGTACAAGTACACTGGCTCTTCTTACTGACTATGTTTGAACATTTCCTGTGAGACCGCTTTCATATTCCGATGCTTCACTTCAGGTTTACTGTATCCCTTGGTCCTTCTTATTGACAACGAAACACAGAATATAAATCAGATTTAAATAGAAAATGCACAATGCTGACTTAAGTACAAGAAAACTAACTCTTCTTACTGTCTATGATTTGAACCTTTCCTGTGAGACCAGTTTTAGGTTCCGATGCTTCACTTCAGTTTTACTGTATCCCTTGGACCTTCTTATTGACGATGAAACACAGAAATTGCATCGGAATTAAATACAAAAGGCACAATGCCGACTTAAGTGCAAGAAATCTAACTCTTCTTACTCTCTGTGTTTTGAACCATTCCTGTGACATTAGTTATCGATTCCGATGCTTCACTTCAGGTTTACTGTATCCCTCTGACCTTCTTATCGACGATGAAACACAGAAATTGCATCGGAATTAAATAGAAAAGGCACAATGCCGACTTAAGTACAAGAAAACCGACTCTTTTTACTGTCTATATTTTGAACCATTCCTGTGACACTAGTTACACATTCTGATGCTTTACTTCAGGTTTACTGTATCCCTCTGACCTTCTTATTAACGATGAAACACAGAAATTGCATCGGACTAAATACAAAAGGCACAATGCCTACTTAAGTACAAGAAGTCTAACTCTTCTTACTGTCTGTGATTTGAACCATTCATGTGACGTTAGTTATCGATTCCGATGCTTCACTTCAGGTTTACTGTATCGCTCTGACCTTCTTATTGACGATGAAACTCAGAAATTGCATCGGAATCAAATACAAAAGGCACAATGCCGTATTAAGTACAAGAAAACTGACTCTTCTTACTGTCTATGCTTTGAACCATTCCTGTGACACTAGTTATAGATTCCGATGCTTCACTTCAGGTTTACTGTATCCTTCTGACCATCTTATTGTCGATGAAACACAGAAATTGCATCGGAATTAAATACAAAAGGCACAATGCCGACTCAAGTACAAGTAGACTGGCTCTACCTACTGTCTATGATTTGAACCATCCCTGTGACACTAGCTATAGATTCCGATTCCTCACTTCAAGTTTACTGTATCCCTCTGACCTTCTCATTGACGATGAAACACAGAAATTGCATCGGAATTAGATACATAGGCACAATTGTGGCTCAAGTACAAGAAGACTGGCTCTTCTTACTGTCTATGTTTTGATCCATTCCTGTGACACTAGTTACAGATTCCGTTGCTTCACTTCAGGTTAACTGTATCCCTCTGACCTTCTTATTGACGATGAAACACAGAAATTGCATCGGAAATAAATAGAAAAGGCACAATGCCGACTTAAGTACAAGAAAACTGACTCTTCTTACTGACTATGCTTTGCACATTTCCTGTGAGACCAGTTTTAGATTCCGGTGCTTCACTATATAATTACTGTATGCCTCTGACCTTATTATTGACGATTAAACACAGAAATTGCATCGGAATTAGTTACAAAAGGCACAATGCCGACTCAAGTACAAGTAGACTGGTTCTTCTTACTGTCTATGTTATGAAGCTTTCCTGTGAGCCGGATTCAGAATCCGATGCTTCACTTCAGGTTTACTGTATCCCTTGGACCTTCTTATTGACGACGAAACACAGAAAGTGAATCAGAATTAAATAGAAAAGGCACAATGCTGAATAAGTACAAGAAAACTAACTCTTCTTACTGTCTATGTTTTGAACCTTTCCTGTGAGACCAGTTTTAGATTCCGATGCTTCACTTCAGTTTTACTGTATCCCTTGGACCTTCTTATTGACGATGAAACACAGAAATTGCATCGGAATTAAAAAAAAGGCACAATGCCGACTTACGTACAAGAAGACTGACTCCTCTTACTGACTGTGTTTTGAACATGTCCTGTGAGACCGGTTTTAGATTCCGATGCTTCAGTATATGTTTACTGTATCCCTTGGACCTTCTTATTGACGATGAAACACAGAAATTGCATCTGAATTAAATACAAAGGGCACAATGATGACTTAAGTACATGAAGACGGACACTTCCAACTGACTATGATTTCAAGATTTCCTGTGAGACCACTTTTGGATTCCGATGGTTCACTATATGTTTACTGTATCCCTCTGACCTTCTTATTGACGATGAAAGCCAGACATTGCATCGGAATTAAATACAAAATGCACAGTGCCGAATCAAGTACAAGTAGACTGACTCTTCTTACTGTCTATGTTATGAATCTCTCCTGTGAGACCGGTTACAGATTCCGATGCTTCACTTCAGGTTTACTGTATCCCTTGGACTTTCTTACTGACGACGAAATACAGAAATTGCATCGGAATTAAATACAAAAGGCACAATGCTGACTTAAGTACAAGAAGACTGACTCTTCTTACTGACTATGTTTTGAACATTTCCTGTGAGACCAGTTTTACATTCTGATGCTTCACTATATATTTACTGTATACCTTGGACCTTCTTATTGACGATGAAACACATAAATTGCATCGGATTTAAATACAAAAGGCACAATGCCGAATTAAGTACAAGAAGACTGACTCTTCTTACTGACTATGCTTTGAACATTTCCTGTGAGACCAGTTTTAGATTCCGATGCTTCAGTATATGTTTACTGTATCCCTTGGACCTTCTTATCGACCATGAAACACAGAAATTGCATCGGAATTAAATACAAAAGGCACAATGCCGACTCAAGTACAAGTAGACTGGCTCTTCTTACTGTCTATGTTATGAAGCTTTCCTGTCTGACCGGATTCAGATTCCGATGCTTCACTTCAGTTTTACGGTATCCCTTGGACCTTCTTATTGACTTAGAAACACAGAAATTGAGTCAGAATTAAATAGAAAAGGCACAATGCTGACTTAAGTACAAGAAAACTAACTCTTCTTACTCTCTATGTTTTGAACCTTTCCTGTGAAACCAGATTTAGATTCCGACGCTTCACTTCAGTTTTTCTGTATCCCTTGGACCTTTTTATTGACGATGAAACACAGAAATTGCATCGGAATTAAATAGAAAAGGCACAATGCCGACTTAAGTACAAAAAGACTGACTCTTCTTACTGACTATGTTTTGAACATTTCCTGTGAGACCAGTTTTAGATTCCGATGCTTCAGTATATGTTTACTGTATTCCTTGGACCTTCTTATTGACGATGAAACACAGAAATTGCTGCAGAATTAAATACAAAAGGCACAATGATGACTTAAGTAAATGAAGACTGACTCTTCTTACTGACTATGATTTCAACATTTCATGTGAGACCAGTTTTAGATTCCGATGCTTCACTATACGTTTACTGTATCCCTTGGACCTTCTTATCAACGATGAAACACAGAAACTGCATCGGAATAATATACAAAAGGCACAATGCCGACTCAAGTACAAGTAGACTGGCACTTCTTACTGTCTATGTTATGAAGCTTTCCTGTGAGACCGGTTTCAGATTCCGATGAATTATTTCAGGTTTACTGTATCCCTTGGACCTTCTTATTGACGACAAAACACAGAAATTGAATCAGATTTAAATAGAAAAGGCACAATGCTGACTTAAGTACAAGAAAACTAACTCTTCTTTTTGTCTATGATTTGAACCTTTCCTGTGTGACCATTTTTAGATTCCGATGCTTCACTTCAGTTTTACTGTATCCCTTGGACCTTCTTATTGGCGATGAATCACAGAAATTGCATCAGAATTAAATACAAAAGCACAATGCCGAATTAAGGACAAGAGAATTACTCTTCCTACTGTCTATGTTTTGAACTATTCCTGTGACACTAGATGTAGATTCCGATGCTTCCCTTCGGGTTTACTGTATCCCTCTGACCTTCTTATTGACGATGAAACACAGAAATTGCATCGGAATTAAATACAAAAGCCACAATGCCAACTTAAGTACAAGAAATCTAACTCTTCTTACTGTCTGTGTTTTGAACCATTCCTGTGACATTAGTTATCGATTCCGGTGCTTCACTTCAGGTTTACTGTATGGCTCCGACCTTCTTATTGACGATGAAACACAGATATTGCATCGGAATTAAATAGAAAAGTCACAATGCCGAATTAAGTACAAGAAAACTGACTCTTCTTACTGTCTATGATTTGAACCATTCCTGTGACACTAGTTATAGATATCGATGCTTCACATCAGGTTTACTGTATCTCTCTGACCTTCTTATCGACGATGAAACACAGAAATTGCATCGGAATTAAATGCAAAAGGCACAATGCTGACTTAAGTACAAGAAGACTGACTCATCTTACTGACTATGTTTTGAACATTTCCTGTGAGACCAGTTTTACATTCTGATGCTTCAGTATATGTTTACTGTATCCCTTGGACCTTCTTATTGACGATGAAACACAGAAATTGCATCAGAATTAAATACAAAAGGCACAATGATGACTTAAGGACATGAAGACTGACTCTTCCTACTGACTATGATATCAACATTTCCTGTGAGACCAGTTATAGATTCCGATGCTTCACTATAAGATTACTGTATCCCTTGGACCTTCTTATCGACGTTGAAACACAGAAATGGCATCGGAATTAAATACAAAAGGCACAATCCCGACTCAAGTACAAGTAGACTGGCACTTCTTACTGTCTATGTTATGAAGCTTTCCTGTGAGACCGGTTTCAGATTCCGATGCTTCACTTCAGGTTTACGGTATCCCTTGGACCTTCTTATTGACGACGAAACACAGAAATTGAATCAGAATTAAATAGAAAAGGTACAATGCTGACTTAAGTACAAGAAAACTAACTCTTCTTACTGTCTATGATTGAACCTTTCCTGTGAGACCAGATTTAAATTCCGATGCTTCACTTCAGTTTTACTGTATCCCTTGGACCTTCTTATTGACGATGAAACACAGAAATTCCATCAGAATTAAATACAAAGGCACAATGACGACTTAAGTACATGAAGACGGACTCTTCCTACTGACTATGATTTCAAGATTTCCTGTGAGACCAGTTTTAGATTCCGATGCTTCACTCTATGTTTACTGTATCCCTCTGACCATCTTATTGACGATGAAAGACAGAAATTGCATCGGAATTAAATACTAAAGACACAATGCCGACTCAAGTACAAGTACACTGGCTCTTCTTACTGACTATGTTTGAACATTTCCTGTGAGACCGCTTTCATATTCCGATGCTTCACTTCAGGTTTACTGTATCCCTTGGTCCTTCTTATTGACAACGAAACACAGAATATAAATCAGATTTAAATACAAAAGGCACAATGCCGACTTCAGTACAAGAAGACTGACTCTTCTTACTGACTATGTTTGAACATTTCCTGTGAGACCAGTTTTAGATTCCGATGCTTCAGTATATGATTACTGTATCCCTTGGACCTTCTTATTGACGATGAAACACAGAAATTGCTGCAGAATTAAATACAAAAGGCACAATGATGACTTAAGTACATGAAGACTGACTCTTCCTACTGACTATGATTTCAACATTTCATGTGAGACCAGTTTTAGATTCCGATGCTTCACTATATGTTTGCTGTATCCCTTGGACCGTCTTATCGACGATGAAACACAGAAATTGCATCGGAATTATATACAAAAGGCACAATGCCGACTCAAGTACAAGTAGACTGGCACTTCTTACTGTCTATGTTATGAAGCTTTCCTGTGAGACCGTTTTCAGATTCCGATGCTTCACTTCAGGTTTACTGTATCCCTTGGACCTTCTTATTGACGACGAAACACAGAATATAAATCAGATTTGAATAGAAAATGCACAATGCTGACTTAAGTACAAGAAAACTAACTCTTCTTACTGTCTATGATTTGAACCTTTCCTGTGAGACCAGTTTTAGGTTCCGATGCTTCACTTCAGTTTTACTGTATCCCTTGGACCTTCTTATTGACGATGAAACACAGAAATTGCATCAGAATTAAATACAAAAGCACAATGCCGAATTAAGTTCAAGAGAATTACTCTCCCTACTGTCTATGTTTTGAACCAGTCCTGTGACACTAGTTGTAGATTCCGATGCTTCAATT
Organism: Schistocerca serialis cubense; assembly: GCF_023864345.2. Classification (NCBI taxonomy): domain Eukaryota; kingdom Metazoa; phylum Arthropoda; class Insecta; order Orthoptera; family Acrididae; genus Schistocerca; species Schistocerca serialis. The sequence continues at coordinate 1,806,713 of NW_026047644.1, read as the reverse complement.
CGGTTTTACTGTATCCCTCTGACCTTCTTATTGACGATGAAACACAGAAATTGCATCGGAATTAAATACAAAAGGCACAATGCCGACTTAAGTGCAAGAAATCTAACTCTTCTTACTCTCTGTGTTTTGAACCATTCCTGTGACATTAGTTATCGATTCCGATGCTTCACTTCAGGTTTACTGTATCGCTCTGACCTTCTTATTGACGATGAAACACAGAAATGGCATCGGAATTAAATACAAAAGGCACAATGCCGTATTAAGTACTAGAAAACTGACTCTTCTTACTGTATATGTTTTGAACCGTTCCTGTGACACTAGTTATGGGTTCCGATGCTTTACTTCTGGTTTACTGTATCCCTCTGACCTTCGTATTGACGAAGAGACACAGAAATTCCATCGGAATTAAATACAAAAGGCACAATGCCGACTCAAGTACAAGTAGACTGGCTCTTCCTACTGTCGATGTTTTGAACCATTCCTGTGACACTAGTTGTAGTTTCTGATGCTTCACTTCGGGTTTACTGTATCCCACTGACCTTCTTATTGACGATGAATCACAGAAACTGCATCGGAATTAAATACAAAAGGCACAATGCCGACTCAAGTACAAGTAGACTGGCTCTTCTTACTGTGTATGTTACGAAGCTTTCCTGTGAGACCGGTTTCAGATTCCGATGCTTCACTTCAGGTTTACTGTATCATTTGGACCTTCTTATTGACGACGAAACACAGAAATTGAATCATAATTAAATAGAAAACGCACAGCGCTGACTTAAGTACAAGAAAACTAACTCTTCTTACTGTCTATGTTTTGAACCTTTCCTGTGAGACCAGTTTTAGATTCCGATGCTTCTCTTCAGTTTTACTGTATCCCTTGGACCTTCTTCTTGACGATGAAACACAATAAATTGCATCGGAATTAAATGCAAAAGGCACAATGCAGACTTAAGTACAAGAACACTGACTCTTGCTACTGTCTATGTTCTGAACCATTCCTGTGACACTAGTTATAGATTCAGATGCTTCACTTCAGGTTTACTGTATCCCTCTGACCTTATTGCCGATGAATCACAGAAATTGCATCAGAATTAAATAGAAAAGGCACAATGCCGACTTATGTACAAGAAGACTGACTCTACTTACTGTCTATGATTTGAACCATTCCTTTGACACTAGTTATAGATTCTGATGCTTCACTTCAGGTGTACTGAATCCCTCTGACCTTCTTATTGACGATGAAACACAGAAATTGCATCGGATTTAATTAGAAAAGGCACAATGCCGACATACGTACAAGAAAACTGACTCTTCTTACTGTCTATGTTCTGAACCATTCCTGTGACAGTAGTTATAGATTCCGATGCTTCACTTCAGTTTTACTGTATCCCTCTGACCTTATTGCCGATGAATCACAGAAATTGCATCGGAATTAAATAGAAAAGGCACAATGCCGACTTATGTACAAGAAGACTGACTCTACTTACTGTCTATGATTTGAACCATTCCTTTGACACTAGTTATAGATTCTGATGCTTCACTTCAGGTGTACTGAATCCCTCTGACCTTCTTATTGACGATGAATCACAGAAATTGCATCGGAATTAAATAGAAAAGGCACAATGCCGACTTATGTACATGAAGACTGACTCTTTTCACTGACTATGTTTGAACATTTCCTGTGACACCAGTTTTACATTCTGATGCTTCAGTATATGTTTACTGTATCCCTCTGACCTTCTTATTGACGATGAAAGACAGAAATTGCATCGGAATTAAATACAAGAGGCACAATGCCGACTCAAGTACAAGTAGCCTGGCTCTTCTTACTGTCTATGTTATGAACATTTCCTGTGAGACAAGTTTTACATTCTGATGCTTCACTATATGTTTACTGTATCCCTTGGACCTTCTTATTGACGACCAAACACAGAAATTGCATCGGATTTAATTAGAAAAGATACAATGCCGACATAAGTACAAGAAAACTGACTCTTCTTACTGTCTATGTTTTGAACCATTCCTGTGACACTTGTTATAGATTCCGATGCTTCACATCAGGTTAACTGTATCCAGCTGACCTTCTTATTGACGATGAAACACAGATTTTGCATCGGAATTAAATACAAAAGGCAATACGCCGACTTAAGTAAAAGAAGAATGACTCATCTTACTGAGTATGATTTGACCATTTCCTGTGAGACCAGTTTTAGATTCCGATGCTTCACTTCAGTTTTACTGTATCCCTTGGAGCTTCTTATTGACGATGAAACACAGAAATTGCATCGGAATTAAATACAAAAGGCACAATGCCGACTTCAGTACAAGAGGACTGACTCTTCTTACTGACTAAAATTGAACATTTCCTGTGAGACCAGTTTTACATTCTGATGCTTCACTATATGTTTACTGTATCCCTTGGACTTTCTTATTGATGATGAAACACAGAAATTGCATCGGAATTAAATACAAAAGGCACAATGCCGACTTAAGTACAAGAAGACTGACTCTTCTTACTTACTATGTTTTGAACATTTCCTGTGAGACCAGTTTTAGATTCCGATGCTTCAGTATATGTTTACTGTATCCCTTGCATCTTCTTATAGACGATGAAACACAGAAATTGCAACAGAATCAAATACAAAAGGCACAATGAAGCCTTAAGTACTTGAAGAGGGACTCTTCCTACTGACTACGATTTCAAGATTTCCTGTGAGACCAGTTTTAGATTCCGATGCTTCACTATATGTTTACTGTATCCCTCTAACCTTCTTATTGAAGATGAAAGACAGAAATTGCATCGGAATTAAATACAAAATGCCTAATGTCGACTCAAGTACAAGAAGACTGACTCTTCTTACTGACTATGTTTTGAACATTTCCTGTGAGACCAGTTTTACATTCTGATGCTTCACTATATGTTTACTGTATCCCTTGGACCTTCTTATTGACGATGAAACACAGAAATTGCATCGGAATTAAATACAAAAGGCACAATGCCGACTTAAGTACAAGAAGACTGACTCTTCTTACTTACTATGTTTTGAACATTTCCTGTGAGACCAGTTTTAGATTCCGATGCTTCAGTATATGTTTACTGTATCCCTTAGACATTCTTATTGACGATGAAACACAGAAACTGCATCGCAATTAAATAGAAATGGCACAATGCCGACTTAAGTACAAGAAAACTGACTCTTCTTACTGTCTATGTTTTGAAGCATTCCCGTAACACTAGTTATGGAGTCCGATGGTTCACTTCAGGTTTACTGTATCCCTCTGACCTACTTATTGACGATGAAACACAGAAATTGCATCGGAATTAAATACAAAAGCACAATGCCGAATTAAGTACAAGAGACTTACTCTTCCCACTGTCTATGATTTGAAACATTCCTGTGACACTAGTTGTAGTTTCTGATCCTTCACTTCGGGTTTACTGTATCCCACTGACCTTCTTATTGCCGATGAATCACAGAAATTGCATCGGTATTAAATAGAAAAGGCACAATGCCGACTTATGTACAAGAAGACTGACTCTACTTACTGTCTATGATTTGAACCATTCCTTTGACACTAGTTATAGATTCTGATGCTTCACTTCATGTGTACTGAATCCCTCTGACCTTCTTATTGACGATGAATCACTGAAATTGCATCGGAATTAAATAGAAAAGGCACAATGCCGACTTATGTACATGAAGACTGACTCTTCATACTGACTATGTTTGAACATTTCCTGTGAGACCAGTTTTACATTCTGATGCTTCACTATATGTTTACTGTATCCCTCTGACCTTCTTATTGACGATGAAAGACAGAAATTGCATCGGAATTAAATACAAAAGGCACAATGCCGACTTAAGTACAAGTAGCCTGGCTCTTCTTACTGTCTATGTTATGAACATTTCCTGTGAGACAAGTTTTACATTCTGATGCTTCACTATATGTTCACTGTATCCCTTGGACCTTCTTATTGACTACTAAACACAGAAATTGCATCGGATTTAATTAGAAAAGGTACAATGCCGACATAAGTACAACAAAACTGACTCTTCTTACTGTCTATGTTTTGAACCATTCCTGTGACACTTGTTATAGATTCCGATGCTTCACATCAGGTTAACTGTATCCAGCTGACCTTCTTATTGACGATGAAACACAGAAATTGCATCGGAATTAAATACATAAGGCACTACGCCGACTTAAGTACAAGAATAATGACTCATCTTATTGAGTATGATTTGACCATTTCCTGTGAGACCAGGTTTAGATTCCGATGCTTCACTTCAGTTTTACTGTATCCCTTGGAGCTTCTTATTGACGATGAAACACAGAAATTGCATCGGAATTAAATACAAAAGGCACAATGCCGACTTCAGTACAAGAAGACTGACTCTTCTTACTGACTATGATTTGAACATTTCCTGTGAGACCAGTTTTACATTCTGATGCTTCACTATATGTATACTGTATCCATTGGACTTTCTTATTGATGATGAAACACAGAAATTGCATCGGAATTAAATACAAAAGGCACTACGCCGACTTAAGTGCAAGAAGACTGACTCATCTTACTGACTATGCATTGAACATTTCCTGTGAGACCAGTTTTAGATTCCGATGCTTCAGTATATGTTTACTGTATCCCTTGGACCTTCTTATTGACGATGAAACACAGAAATTGCAATAGAATCAAATACAAAAGGCACAATGAAGACTTCAGTACATGAAGAGGGACTCTTCCTACTGACTACGATTTCAAGATTTCTGTGAGACCAGTTTTAGATTCCGATGCTTCACTATATGTTTACTGTATCCCTCAAACCTTCTTATTGAAGATGAAAGACAGAAATTGCATCGGAATTAAATACAAAATGCCTAATGTCGACTCAAGTACAAGAAGACTGACTCTTCTTACTGACTATGTTTTGAACATTTCCTGTGAGACCAGTTTTACATTCTGATGCTTCACTATATGTTTACTGTATCCCTCTGACCTACTTATTGACGATGAAACACAGAAATTGCATCGGAATTAAATACAAAAGCACAATGCCGAATTAAGTACAAGAGACTTACTCTTACCACTGTCTATGTTTTGAACCATTCCTGTGACACTAGTTGTAGTTTCTGATGCTTCACTTCGGGTTACGGTATCCCACTGACCTTCTTATTGACGATGAATCACAGAAACTGCATCGGAAATAAATACAAAAGGCACAATGCCGGCTCAAGTACAAGATGACTGGCTCTTCTTACTGTCTATGTTTTGAACCATTCCTATGACACTAGTTATAGATTCCGATGCTTCAATTCAGGTTTACTGTATCCCTCTGACCTTCTCATTGACGATGAAACACAGAAATTGCATCGGAATTAAATACATAGGCACAATTGTGACTCAAGTACAAGAAGACTAACTCTTCTTACTGTCTATGTTTTGAACCATTCCTTTGACACTAGTTGTAGATTCCGATGCTTCACTTCAGGTTAACTGTATCCCTCTGACCTTCTTATTGACGATGAAACACAGAAATTGCATCGGAATTAAATAGAAAAGGCACAATGCCGACATAAGTACAAGAAAACAGACTCTTCTTACTGTCTATGTTTTGAACATTTCCTGTGAGACCAGTTTTAGATTCCGGTGCTTCACTATATGATTACTGTATGCCTCAGACCTTATTATTGACGATAAAACACAGTAATTGCATCGGAATTAAATACAAAAGGCACAATGCCGACTCAAGTACAAGATGACTGGCTCTTCTTACTGCCTGTGTTTTGAACCTTTCCTGTGAGACCGGTTTTAGATTCCGATGCTTCACTTCAGGTTTACTGTGTCCCATGGACCTTCTTATTGACGTCGAAACAAAGAAATTGCATCGGAATTAAATAGAAAAGGCACAATGCCGACTTAAGTACAAGAAAACTGACTCTTCTTACTGTCTATGTTTTGAACCATTCCCGTGGCACTAGGTATAGATTCCGATGCTTCACTTCAGCTTTTCTGTATCCCTCTGGCCTTCTTATTGACGATGAAAGACAGAAATTGCATCGGAATTAAATACAAAAGGCACAATGCCGACTCAAGTACAAGTAGACTGGCTCTTCTTACTGTGTATGTTACGAAGCTTTCCTGTGAGACCGGTATCAGATTCCGATGCTTCACTTCAGGTTTACTGTATCATTTGGACCTTCTTATTGACGACGAAACACAGAAATTCAATCATAATTAAATAGAAAACGCACAATGCTGACTTAAGTACAAGAAAACTAACTCTTCTTACTGTCTATGTTTTGAACCTTTCCTGTGAGACCAGTTTTAGATTCCGATGCTTCTCTTCAGTTTTACTGTATCCCTTGGACCTTCTTCTTGACGATGAAACACAATAAATTGCATCGGAATTAAATGCAAAAAGCACAATGCCGACCAAAGTACATGAAGACTGACTCTTCTTACTGATTATGTTTGAACACTTCCTGTGAGACCAGTTTTACATTCTGATGCGTCACTATATGTTTACTGTATCCCTTGGACCTTCTTATTGACGATGAAACACAGACATTGCATCGGCATTAAATACAAAAGGCACAATGCCGACTTACGTACAAGAAGACTGACTCTTCTTACTGACTATGTTTTGAACATTTCCTGTGAGACCAGTTTTACATTCTGATGCTTCCATATATATTCACTGTATCCCTTGGACCTTCTTATTGACGATGGAACACAGAAATTGCATCAGAATTAAATACAAAATACACAATGATGACTTAAGTACATGAAGACGGACTCTTCCTACTGACTACGATTTCAAGACTTCCTGTGAGAAAAGTTTTAGATTCCGATGCTTCACTATATGTTTACTGTATCCCTCTAACCTTCTTATTGAAGATGAAAGACAGAAATTGCATCGGAATTAAATACAAAATGCACAATGTCGACTCAAGTACAAGAAGACTGACTCTTCTTACTGACTATGTTTTGAACATTTCCTGTGAGACCAGTTTTACATTCTGATGCTTCCATATATATTCACTGTATCCCTTGGACCTTCTTATTGACGATGGAACACAGAAATTGCATCAGAATTAAATACAAAATACACAATGATGACTTAAGTACATGAAGACGGACTCTTCCTACTGACTATGATTTCAAGATTTCCTGTGAGACCAGTTTTAGATTCCGATGCTTCACTATATGTTTACTGTTTCCATCTGACCTTCTTATTGACGATGAAAGACGGAAATTGCATCGGAATTAAGTACAAAAGGCACAATGCCGACTCAAGTACAAGTACACTGGCTCTTCTTACTATCTATGTTATGAAGCTTTCCTGTGAGACCAGTTTCAGATTCCGATGCTTCACTTCAGGTATACTGTATCCCTTGGACCTTCTTAATGATGACGAAACACAGATATTGAATCAGAATTAAATAGAAAAGGCACAATGCTGACATAAGTACAAGAAAACTAACACTTCTTACTGTCTATATTTTGAACCTTTCCTGTGAGACCAGTTTTAGATTCCGATGCTTCACTTCAGTTTTACTGTATCCCTTGGAACTTCTTATTGACGATGAAACACAGAAATTGCATCGGAATTAAATACAAAAGGCACAATGCCGACATAAGTACAAGAAGACTGACTCTTCTTACTGACTATGCTTTGAACATTTTCTGTGAGACCAGTTTTACATTCTGATGCTTCACTTCAGGTTTACTGTATCCCTTGGACCTTCTTATTGACGACGAAACACAGAAATTGAATCAGACTTACATAGAAAAGGCACAATGCTGACTTAAGTACAAGAAAACTACCTCTTCTTACTGCTGATTACTGTATCCCTTGATCTTCTTATTGACGATGAAACACAGAAGTTGCATCGGAATTAAATACAAAAGGCACAATGCCGACTCAAGTACAAGTAGACTGGCACTTCTTACTGTCTATGTTATGAAGCTTTCCTGTGAGACTGGTTTCAGATTCCGATGCTTCACTTCAGTTTTACTGTATCCCTTGGACCTTTTTATTGACGATGAAACACAGAAATTGCATCAGAATTAAATACAAAAGCACAATGCCGAATTAAGTACAAGAGAATAACTCTTCCTACTGTCTATGTTTTGAACCATTCCTGTGACACTAGTTGTAGATTCCGATGCTTCACTTCGGGTTTACTGTATCCCTCTGACCTTCTTATTGACGATGAAACACAGAAATTGCATCGGAATTAAATACAAAAGGCACAATGCCGACTTAAGTACAAGAAAACAGACTCTTCTTACTGTCTATGTTTTGAACATTTCCTGTGAGACCAGTTTTAGATTCCGGTGCTTCACTATATGATTACTGTATGCCTCTGACCTTATTATTGACGATTAAACACAGAAATTGCATCGGAATTAAATACAAAAGGCACATTGCCGACTCAACTACAAGAAGACTGGCTCTTCTTACTGCCTGTGTTTTGAACCTTTCCTGTGAGACTGGTTTTAGATTCCGATGCTTCACTTCAGGTTTACTGTATCCCTTGGACCTTCTTATTGACGAAGAAACACAGAAATTGAATCATAATTAAATAGAAAACGCACACTGCTGACATAAGTACAAGAAAACTAACTCTTCTTACTGTCTATGTTTTAACTTTCCCTGTGAGACCTGTTTTAGATTCCGATGCTTCACTTCAGTTTTACTGTATCCCTTGGACCTTCTTATTGACGATGAAACACAGACATTGCATCGCAATTAAACACATAAGGCACAATGCCGACTTAAGTACAAGAAGACTGACTCTTCTTACTGACTATGTTTTGTACATTTCCTGTGAGACCAGTTTTAATTTCCGATGCTTCAGTATATGTTTACTGTACCCCTTGGACTTTCTTATTGACGATGAAACACAGAAATAGCATCAGAATTAAATACATAAGGCACAATAATGACTTAAGTACATGAAGACGGACTCTTCCTACTAACTATGATTACAAGATATCCTGTGAGATCAGTTTTAGATTCCGATGCTTCACTATATGTTTACTGTAGCCCTCTTACCTTCTTATTGACGATGAAAGGCAGAAATTGCATCGGAATTAAATGCAAAAGGCACAATGCCGACTCAAGTACAAGTAGACTGGCTCTTCTTACTGTCTATGTTATGAACATTTCCTGTGAGACTAGTTTTACATTCTGATGCTTCACTATATGTTTACTGTATCCCTTGGACTTTCTTATTGACGATGAAACACAGAAATTGCATCGGAATTAAATACAAAAGGCACTACGCCGACTTAAGTACAAGAAGACTGACTCATCTTACTGACTATGTTTTGAACATTTCCTGTGAGACCAGTTTTAGATTCCGATGCTTCACTTCAGTTTTACTGTATCCCTTGGACCTTCTTATTGACGATGAAACATAGAAATTGCAACGAAATTAAATATAAAAGGTACCATGCCGACTTAAGTACAAGAAGACTGACTCTTCTTACTGACTATATTTTGAACATTTCCTGTGAGACCAGTTTTACATTCTGATGCTTCACTATATGTTTACTGTATCACTTGGACTTTCTTATTGACGATGAAACACAGAAATTGCATCGGAATTAAATACAAAAGGCACTACGCCGACTTAAGTACAAGAAGACTGATTCATCTTACTGACTATGTTTGAACATTTCCTGTGAGACCAGTTTTAGATTCCGATGCTTCAGTATATGTTTACTGTATCCCATGGACCTTCTTATTGACGATGTAACACAGAAATTGCATCGGAATTAAATACAAAAGGCTCAATTCCGACTTAAGTACAAGAAGACTGACTCTTCTTACTGACTATGTTTTCAACATTTCCTGTGAGACCAGTTTTAGATTCCGATGCTTCAGTATATGTTTACTTTATCCCTTGGACCTTCTTATTGACGATGAAACATAGAAATTGCATCGAAATTAAATACAAAAGGCACAATGCCGACTTAAGTACAAGAAGACTGACTCTTCCTACTGACTACGTTTTGTACATTTCCTGTGAGACCAGTTTTACATTCTGATGCTTCACTAAATGTTTACTGTATCCCTTGAACTTTCTTATTGACGATGAAACACAGAATTTGCATCGGAATTAAATACAAAAGGCACTACGCCGACTTAAGTACAAGAAGACTGATTCATCTTACTGACTATGTTTTGAACATTTCCTGTGAGATCAGTTTTAGATTCCGATGCTTCAGTATATGTTTACTGTATCCCTTGGACCTTCTTATTGATGATGAATCACAGAAGTTGCATCAGAATTAAATACAAAAGGCACAATGATGACATAAGTACAAGAAAACTAACTCTTCTTACTGTCTATGTTTTAACTTTCCCTGTGAGACCTGTTTTAGATTCCGATGCTTCACTTCAGTTTTACTGTATCCCTTGGACCTTCTTAATGACGATGAAACACAGAAATAGCATCAGAATTAAATACAAAAGGCACAATGATGACTTACGTACATGAAGACGGACTCTTCCTACTGACTATGATTACAAGATTTCCTGTGAGACCAGTTTTAGATTCCGATGCTTCACTATATGTTTACTGTATCCCTCTGACCTTCTTATTGACGATGAAAGACAGAAATTGCATCGGAATTAAATGCAAAAGGCACAATGCCGACTCAAGTACAAGTAGACTGGCTCTTCTTACTGTCTATGTTATGAACATTTCCTTTGAGACTAGTTTTACATTCTGAAGCTTCACTATATGTTTACTGTATCCCTTGGACTTTCTTATTGACGATGAAACACAGAAATTGCATCGGAATTAAATACAAAAGGCACTACGCCGACTTAAGTAGAAGAAGACTGACTCATCTTACTGACTATGTTTTGAACATTTCCTGTGAGACCAGTTTTAGATTCCGATGCTTCACTTCAGTTTTACTGAATCCCTTGGACCTTCTTATTGACGATGAAACATAGAAATTGCATCGAAATTAAATACAAAAGGCACAATGCCGACTTAAGTACAAGAAGACTGATTCTTCCTACTGACTACGTTTTGTACATTTCCTGTGAGACCAGTTTTACATTCTGATGCTTCACTAAATGTTTACTGTATCCCTTGGACTTTCTTATTGACGATGAAACACAGAAATTGCCTCGGAATTAAATACAAAAGGCACTACGCCGACTTAAGTACAAGAAGACTGATTCATCTTACTGACTATGCTTTGAACATTTCCTGTGAGACCAGTTTTAGATTCCGATGCTTCAGTATATGTTTACTGTATCCCTTGGACCTTCTTATTGATGATGAATCACAGAAATTGCATCAGAATTAAATACAAAAGGCACAATGATGACTTAAATACAAGAAGATTGACTCATCTTACTGACTACGTTTTGAACATTTCCTGTGAGACCAGTTTTAGATTCCGATGCCTCAGTATATGTTTACTGTATCCCTTGGACCTTCTTATTGACGAAGAAACACAGAAATTGAATCATAATTCAATAGAAAACGCACAATGCTGACATAAGTACAAGAAAACTAACTCTTCTTACTGTCTATGTTTTAACTTTCCCTGTGAGACCTGTTTTAGATTCCGATGCTTCACTTCAGTTTTACTGTATCCCTTGGACCTTCTTATTGACGATGAAACACAGAAATAGCATCAGAATTAAATACAAAAGGCACAATGATGACTTAAGTACATGAAGACGGACTCTTCCTACTGACTATGATTACAAGATTTCCTGTGAGATCAGTTTTAGATTCCGATGCTTCACTATATGTTTACTGTATCCCTCTGACCTTCTTATTGACGATGAAAGACAGAAATTGCATCGGAATTAAATGCAAAAGGCACAATGCCGACTCAAGTACAAGTAGACTGGCTCTTCTTACTGTCTATGTTATGAACATTTCCTGTGAACCTAGTTTTACATTCTGATGCTTCACTATATGTTTACTGTATCCCTTGGACTTTCTTATTGACGATGAAACACAGAAATTGCATCGGAATTAAATACAAAAGGCACTACGCCGACTTAAGTACAAGAAGACTGACTCATCTTACTGACTATGTTTTGAACATTTCCTGTGAGACCAGTTTTAGATTCCGATGCTTCACTTCAGTTTTACTGTATCCCTTGGACCTTCTTATTGACGATGAAACATAGAAATTGCATCGAAATTAAATACAAAAGGCACAATGCCGACTTAAGTACAAGAAGACTGACTCTTCTTACTGACTATATTTTGAACATTTCCTGTGAGACCAGTTTTACATTCTGATGCTTCACTATATGTTTACTGTATCCCTTGGACTTTCTTATTGACGATGAAACACACAAATTGCATCGGAATTAAATACAAAAGGCACTACGCCGACTTAAGTACAAGAAGACTGATTCATCTTACTGACTATGTTTGAACATTTCCTGTGAGACCAGTTTTAGATTCCGATGCTTCAGTATATGTTTACTGTATCCCTTGGACCTTCTTATTGATGATGAAACACAGAAATTGCCTCAGAATTAAATACAAAAGGCACAATGATGACTTAAGTATATGTAGACGGACTCTTCCTCCTGACTATGATTTCAAGATTTTCTGTGAGACCAGTTTTGGATTACGATGCTTCACTATATGTTTACTGTATCCCTCTGACCTTCTTATTGACGATGAAAGACAGAAATTGCATCGGAATAAAATACAAAAGGCACAATGCCGACTCAAGTACAAGAAGACTGACTCTTCTTACTGACTATGTTTTGGACATTTCCTGTGAGACCAGTTTCACATTCTGATGCTTCACTATATGTTTACTGTATCCCATGGACCTTCTTATTGACGATGTAACACAGAAATTGCATCGGAATTAAATACAAAAGGCTCAATTCCGACTTAAGTACAAGAAGACTGACTCTTCTTACTGACTATGTTTTCAACATTTCCTGTGAGACCAGTTTTAGATTCCGATGCTTCAGTATATGTTTACTTTATCCCTTGGACCTTCTTATTGACGATGAAACATAGAAATTGCATCGAAATTAAATACAAAAGGCACAATGCCGACTTAAGTACAAGAAGACTGACTCTTCCTACTGACTACGTTTTGTACATTTCCTGTGAGACCAGTTTTACATTCTGATGCTTCACTAAATGTTTACTGTATCCCTTGAACTTTCTTATTGACGATGAAACACAGAAATTGCATCGGAATTAAATACAAAAGGCACTACGCCGACTTAAGCACAAGAAGACTGATTCATCTTACTGACTATGTTTTGAACATTTCCTGTGAGATCAGTTTTAGATTCCGATGCTTCAGTATATGTTTACTGTATCCCTTGGACCTTCTTATTGATGATGAATCACAGAAATTGCATCAGAATTAAATAAAAAAGGCACAATGATGACATAAGTACAAGAAAACTAACTCTTCTTACTGTCTATGTTTTAACTTTCCCTGTGAGACCTGTTTTAGATTCCGATGCTTCACTTCAGTTTTACTGTATCCCTTGGACCTTCTTATTGACGATGAAACACAGAAATAGCATCAGAATTAAATACAAAAGGCACAATGATGACTTAAGTACATGAAGATGGACTCTTCCTACTGACTATGATTACAAGATTTCCTGTGAGACCAGTTTTAGATTCCGATGCTTCACTATATGTTTACTGTATCCCTCTGACCTTCTTATTGACGATGAAAGACAGAAATTGCATCGGAATTAAATGCAAAAGGCACAATGCCGACTCAAGTACAAGTAGACTGGCTCTTCTTACTGTCTATGTTATGAACATTTCCTTTGAGACTAGTTTTACATTCTGAAGCTTCACTATATGTTTACTGTATCCCTTGGACTTTCTTATTGACGATGAAACACAGAAATTGCATCGGAATTAAATACAAAAGGCACTACGCCGACTTAAGTAGAAGAAGACTGACTCATCTTACTGACTATGCTTTGAACATTTCCTGTGAGACCAGTTTTAGATTCCGATGCTTCACTTCAGTTTTACTGAATCCCTTGGACCTTCTTATTGACGATGAAACATAGAAATTGCATCGAAATTAAATACAAAAGGCACAATGCCGACTTAAGTACAAGAAGACTGATTCTTCCTACTGACTACGTTTTGTACATTTCCTGTGAGACCAGTTTTACATTCTGATGCTTCACTAAATGTTTACTGTATCCCTTGGACTTTCTTATTGACGATGAAACACAGAAATTGCATCGGAATTAAATACAAAAGGCACTACGCCGACTTAAGTACAAGAAGACTGATTCATCTTACTGACTATGCTTTGAACATTTCCTGTGAGACCAGTTTTAGATTCCGATGCTTCAGTATATGTTTACTGTATCCCTTGGACCTTCTTATTGATGATGAATCACAGAAATTGCATCAGAATTAAATACAAAAGGCACAATGATGACTTAAATACAAGAAGATTGACTCATCTTACTGACTACGTTTTGAACATTTCCTGTGAGACCAGTTTTAGATTCCGATGCCTCAGTATTTGTTTACTGTATCCCTTGGACCTTCTTATTGACGAAGAAACACAGAAATTGAATCATAATTCAATAGAAAACGCACAATACTGACATAAGTACAAGAAAACTAACTCTTCTTACTGTCTATGTTTTAACTTTCCCTGTGAGACCTGTTTTAGATTCCGATGCTTCACTTCAGTTTTACTGTATCCCTTGGACCTTCTTATTGACGATGAAACACAGAAATAGCATCAGAATTAAATACAAAAGGCACAATGATGACTTAAGTACATGAAGACGGACTCTTCCTACTGACTATGATTACAAGATTTCCTGTGAGATCAGTTTTAGATTCCGATGCTTCACTATATGTTTACTGTATCCCTCTGACCTTCTTATTGACGATGAAAGACAGAAATTGCATCGGAATTAAATGCAAAAGGCACAATGCCGACTCAAGTACAAGTAGACTGGCTCTTCTTACTGTCTATGTTATGAACATTTCCTGTGAGACTAGTTTTACATTCTGATGCTTCACTATATGTTTACTGTATCCCTTGGACTTTCTTATTGACGATGAAACACAGAAATTGCATCGGAATTAAATACAAAAGGCACTACGCCGACTTAAGTACAAGAAGACTGACTCATCTTACTGACTATGTTTTGAACATTTCCTGTGAGACCAGTTTTAGATTCCGATGCTTCACTTCAGTTTTACTGTATCCCTTGGACCTTCTTATTGACGATGAAACATAGAAATTGCATCGAAATTAAATACAAAAGGCACAATGCCGACTTAAGTACAAGAAGACTGACTCTTCTTACTGACTATATTTTGAACATTTCCTGTGAGACCAGTTTTACATTCTGATGCTTCACTATATGTTTACTGTATCCCTTGGACTTTCTTATTGACGATGAAACACAGAAATTGCATCGGAATTAAATACAAAAACACTACGCCGACTTAAGTACAAGAAGACTGATTCATCTTACTGACTATGTTTGAACATTTCCTGTGAGACCAGTTTTAGATTCCGATGCTTCAGTATATGTTTACTGTATCCCTTGGACCTTCTTATTAATGATGAAACACAAAAATTGCCTCAGAATTAAATACAAAAGGCACAATGATGACTTAAGTACATGAAGACGGACTCTTCCTCCTGACTATGATTTCAAGATTTTCTGTGAGACCAGTTTTGGATTCTGATGCTTCACTATATGTTTACTGTATCCCTCTGACCTTCTTATTGACGATGAAAGACAGAAATTGCATCGGAATAAAATACAAAAGGCACAATGCCGACTCAAGTACAAGAAGACTGACTCTTCTTACTGACTATGTTTTGGACATTTCCTGTGAGACCAGTTTCACATTCTGATGCTTCACTATATGTTTACTGTATCCCTTGGACCTTCTTATTGACGATGTAACACAGAAATTGCATCGGAATTAAATACAAAAGGCTCAATTCCGACTTAAGTACAAGAAGATTGACTCATCTTACTGACTATGTTTTGAACATTTCCTGTGAGACCAGTTTTAGATTCCGATGCTTCAGTATATGTTTACTTTATCCCTTGGACCTTCTTATTGACGATGAAACACAGAAATCGCATCAGAATTAAATACCAAAGGCACAACGATGACTTAAGTACATGAAGACTGACTCTTCCTACTGACTATGATTTCAACATTTCCTGTGAGACCAGTTTTCGATTCCGATGCTTCAGTATATGTTTACTGTATCCCTTGGACCTTCTTATCGACGATGAATCACAGAAATTGCATCGGAATTAAATACAAAAGGCACAATGCCGACTCAAGTACAAGTAGACTGGCTCTTCTTACTGTCTATGTTATGAAGCTTTCCTGTGAGACCGGTTTCAGATTCCGATGCTTCACTTCAGGTTTACTGTATCCCTTGGACCTTCTTATTGACAACGAAACACAGAAATTGAATCAGAAATAAATAGAAAAGCCACAATGCTGACATAAGTACAAGAGAACTAACTCTTCTTACTGTCTATGTTTTAACTTTCCCTGTGAGACCTGTTTTAGATTCCGATGCTTCACTTCAGTTTTACTGTATCCCTTGGACCTTCTTATTGACGATGAAACACAGAAATAGCATCAGAATTAAATACAAAACGCACAATGATGACTTAAGTACATGAAGACGGACTCTTCCTACTGACTATGATTACAAGATTTCCTGTGAGACCAGTTTTAGATTCCGATGCTTCACTATATGTTTACTGTATCCCTCTGACCTTCTTATTGACGATGAAAGACAGAAATTGCATCGGAATTAAATGCAAAAGGCACAATGCCGACTCAAGTACAAGTAGACTGGCTCTTCTTACTATCTATGTTATGAACATTTCCTTTGAGACTAGTTTTACATTCTGATGCTTCACTATATGTTTACTGTATCCCTTGGACTTTCTTATTGACGATGAAACACAGAAATTGCGTCGGAATTATATACAAAAGGCACTACGCCGACTGAAGTAGAAGAAGACTGACTCATCTTACTGACTATGTTTTGAACATTTCCTGTGAGACCAGTTTTAGATTCCGATGCTTCACTTCAGTTTTACTGTATCCCTTGGACCTTCTTATTGACGATGAAACATAGAAATTGCATCGAAATTAAATACAAAAGGCACAATGCCGACTTAAGTACAAGAAGACTGACTCTTCCTACTGACTACGTTTTGTACATTTCCTGTGAGACCAGTTTTACATTCTGATGCTTCACTAAATGTTTACTGTATCCCTTGGACTTTCTTATTGACGATGAAACACAGAAATTGCATCGGAATTAAATACAAAAGGCACTACGCCGACTTAAGTACAAGAAGACTGATTCATCTTACTGACTATGATTTGAACATTTCCTGTGAGACCAGTTTTAGATTCCGATGCTTCAGTATATGTTTACTGTATCCCTTGGACCTTCTTATTGATGATGAATCACAGAAATTGCATCAGAATTAAATACAAAAGGCACAATGATGACTTAAATACAAGAAGATTGACTCATCTTACTGACTATGTTTTGAACATTTCCTGTGAGACCAGTTTTAGATTCCGATGCCTCAGTATATGTTTACTGTATCCCTTGGACCTTCTTATTGACGATGAAACACAGAAATTGCATCAGAATTAAATACAAACGGCACAATGATGACTTAAGTACATGAAGACGGACTCTTCCTACTGACTATGATTTCAACATTTCCTGTGAGACCAGTTTTAGATTCCGATGCATCACTATATGTTTACTGTATCCCTCTGACCTTCTTATTGACGATGAAAGACAGAAATTGCATCGTAATTAAATACAAAAGGTACAATGCCGACTCAAGTACAAGTAGACTGGCTCTTCTTACTGTCTATGTAATGAAGCTTTCCTGTGAGACCGGTTTCAGATTCCGATGCTTCACTTCAGGTTTACTGTATCCCTTGGACTTTCTTATTGACGACGAAACACAGAAATTGAATCAGAAATAAATAAAAAAGGCACAATGCTGACTTAAGTAAAAGAAAACTAACTCTTCTTACTGTCTATGTTTTGAAACTTTCCTGAGAGACCAGTTTTAGATTCCGATGCTTCACTTCAGTTTTACTGTATCCCTTGGACCTTCTTATTGACGATGAAACACAGAAATTGCATCGGAATTAAATACAAAAGGCACAATGCTGACTTAAGTACAAGAAGACTGACTCTTCTTACTGACTATGTTTTGAACATTTCCTGTGAGACCAGTTTTAGATACCGATGCTTCAGTATATGTTTACTGTATCCCTTGGACCTTCTTATAGACGATGAAACACAGATATTGCATCAGAGTTAAATACAAAAGGCACAATGATGACTTAAGTACATGAAGACGGACTCTTCCTACTGACTCTGATTTCACGATTTCCTGTGAGACCAGTTTTAGATTCCGATGCTTCACTATATGTTTACTGTATCTTTCTGACCTTCTTATTGACGATGCAAGACCAAAATTGCATCGGAATTAAGTACAAAAGGCACAATGCCGACTCAAGTACAACTAGACTGGCTCTTCTTACTGTCTATGTTATGAAACTTTCCTGTGCGACCGGTTTCAGATTCCGATGCTTCACTTCATGTTTACTGTATCCCTTGGACCTTCTTATTGATGACGAAACACAGAAATTGAATCCGAATTAAATAGAAAAGACACAATGCTGACTTAAGTACATGAAAACTAACTCTTCTTACTGGTGATGTTTTGAACCTTTCCTGTGAGAACAGTTTTAGATTCCGATGCTTCACTTCAGTTTTACTGTATCCCTTGGACTTTCTTATTGACGATGAAACACAGAAAGTGCATCGGAATTAAATACAAAAGGCACAATGCCGACTAAAGTACAAGAAGACTGACTCTTCATACTGCCTGTGTTTTGAACCTTTCCTGTGAGACCGGTTTTAGATTCCGATGCTTCACTTCAGGTTTTCTGTATCCCTCTGACCTTCTTATTGACGATGAAATACAGAAATTGCATCGGAATTAAATACAAAATGCACAATGCCGACTCAAGTACAAGTAGACTGGCTCTTCTTACTGTCTATGTTATGAAGCAGTCCTGTGAGACCGGTTTCAGATTCCGACGCTTCACTACAGGTTTACTGTATCTCTTGGACCTTCTTATTGACGACGAAACACAGAAATTGAATCAGAATTAAATAGAAAAGGCACAATGCTGACTTAAGTACAAGAAAACTAACACTTCTTACTGTCTATGTTTTGAACCATTCCTGTGAGACCAGTTTAGATTCCGATGCTTCACTTCAGTTTTACTGAATCCCTTGGACCTTCTTATTGACGATGAAACACAGAAATTGCATCAGATTTAAATATAAAAGGCACAATGATGACTTAGGTACATGAAAACTGACTCTTCCTACTGACTATGATTTCAATATTTCGTGTGAGACCAGTTTTCGATTCCGATGCTTCACTATATGTTTACTGTATCCCTTGGACCTTCTTATCGACGATGAAACACAGAATTTGCATCGGAATTAAATACAAAAGGCACAATGCCGACTCAAGTACAAGTAGACTGGCTCTTCTTACTGTCTATGTTATGAAGCTTTCCTGTGAGACCGGTTTCAGATTCCGATGCTTCACTTCAGGTTTACTGTATCCCTTGGACCTTCTTATTGACGATGAAACACAGAAGGTGCATCGGAATAAAATACAAAACGGACAATGCCGACTTAAGTACAAGAAGACTGTCTCTTCTTACTGCCTGTGCTTTGAACCTTTCCTGTGAGACCGGTTTTAGATTCCGATGCTTCACTTCAGGTTTACTGTATCCCATGGACCTTCTTATTGACGTCGAAACAAAGAAATTGCATCGGAATTAAATAGAAAAGGCACAATGCCGACTTAAGTACAAGAAAACTGACTCTTCTTACTGTCTATGTTTTGAACCATTCCTGTGGCACTAGTTATAGATTCCGATGCTTCACTTCAGGTTTTCTGTATCCCTCTGACCTTCTTATTGACGATTAAGGACAGAAATTGCATCGGAATTAAATACAAAAGGCACAATGCCGACTCCAGTACAAGTAGACTGGCTCTTCTTACTGTCTATGTTATGAACTTTCCTTCGAGACCGGTTTCAGATTCCGATGCTTCACTTCAGGTTTACTGTATCCTTTGGACCTTCTTTTTGACGACGAAACACAGAAATTGAATCAGAATTAAATAGAAAAGGCACAATGCTGACTTAAGTACAAGAAAACTAACTCTTCTTACTGTCTATGTTTTGAACCATTCCTGTGAGACCAGTTTTAGATTCCGATGCTTCACTTCAGTTATACTGTATCCCTTGGAACTTCTTATTGACGATGAAACATAGAAATTGCATCGGAATTAAATACATAAGCCACAATGCCGACTTAGGTACAAGAAGACTGTCTCTTCTTACTGACTATGTTTTGAACATTTCCTGTGAGACCAGTCTTACATTCTGATGCTTCACTATATGTTTACTGTATCTCTTGGACCTTCTTATGGACGATGAAACACAGAAATTGCATCGGAATTAAATACAAAAGGCACAATGCCGACTCAAGTACAAGTAGACTGGCTCTTCTTACTGTCTATGTTATGAAGCTTTCCTGTGAGACCGGTTTTTAGATTCCGATGCTTCACTTCAAGTTTACTGTATCCCTTGGACCTTCTTATTGACGACGAACACAGAAATTGAATCAGAATTAAGTAGAAAAGGCACAATGCCGACTTAAGTACAAGAAAACTAACTCTTCTTACTCTCTATGTTTTGAAACTTTAATGTGAGACCAGTTTTAGATTCCGATGCTTCACTTCAGTTTTACTGTATTCCTTGGACGTTCTTATTGACAATGAAACACAGAAATTGCATCGGAATTAAATACAAAAGGCACTACGCCGACTTAAGTACAAGAAGACTGATTCATCTTACTGACTATGTTTTGAACATTTCTTGTGAGACCAGTTTTAGATTCCGATGCTTCAGTATATGTTTACTGTATCCCTTGGACCTTCTTATTGATGATGAAACACAGAAATTGCATCAGAATTAAATACAAAAGGCACAATGATGACTTAAGTACATGAAGACGGACTCTTCCTACTGACTATGATTTCAAGAATTCCTATGAGACCAGTTTTGGATTCCGATGCTTCACTATATGTTTACTGTATCCCTCTGACCTTCTTATTGACGATGAAAGACAGAAATTGCATCGGAATAAAATACAAAAGGCACAATGCCGACTCAAGTACAAGAAGACTGACTCTTCTTACTGACTATATTTTGGACATTTCCTGTAAGACCAGTTTCACATTCAGATGCTTCACTATATGTTTACTGTATCCCTTGGACCTTCTTATTGACGATGTAACACAGAAATTGCATCGGAATTAAGTACAAAAGGTTCAATTCCGACTTAAGTACAAGAAGACTGACTCTTCTTACTGACTATGTTTTCAACATTTCCTGTGAGAGCAGTTTTACTTTCTGATGCTCCACTATATGTTTACTGTATCCCTTGGACCTTCTTATTGACGATGAAATACAGACAATGCATCGGAATTAAATACATAAGGCACAATGCCGACTTAAGTACAAGAAGACTGACTCTTCTTACTGACTATGTTTTGTACATTTCCTGTGAGACCAGTTTTAGATTCCGATGCTTCAGTATATGTTTACTGTATCCCTTGGACTTTCTTATTGACGATGAAACACAGAAATTGCATCGGAATAAAATACAAAAATCACAATGCCGACTCAAGTACAAGAAGACTGACTCATCTTACTGACTATGATTCTAACATTTTCTGTGAGACCAGATTTACATTCTGATGCTTCACTACATGTTTACTGTATCCCTTGGACTTTCTTATTGTTGATGAAACACAGAATTTGCATCGGAATTAAATGCAAAAGGCACTACGCCGACTTAAGTACAAGAAGATTGACTCATCTTACTGACTACGTTTTGAACATTTCCTGTGAGACCAGTTTTAGATTCCGATGCCTCACTATATGTTTACTGTATCTTTCTGACCTTCTTATTGACGATGAAAGACCAAAATTGCATCGGAATTAAGTACAAAAGGCACAATGCCGACTCAAGTACAAGTAGACTGGCTCTTCTTACTGTCTATGTTATGAAGCTTTCCTGTGCGACCGGTTTCAGATTCCGATGCTTCACTTCATGTTTACTGTATCCCTTGGACCTTCTTATTGACGACGAAACACAGAAATTGAATCCGAATTAAATAG
This sequence comes from Schistocerca serialis cubense, assembly GCF_023864345.2. NCBI lineage: Eukaryota > Metazoa > Arthropoda > Insecta > Orthoptera > Acrididae > Schistocerca > Schistocerca serialis. The sequence continues at coordinate 1,784,369 of NW_026047644.1, read as the reverse complement.
AAAAGGCACAATGCTGACTTAAGTACATGAAAACTAACTCTTCTTACTGTCTATGTTTTGAACCTTTCCTGTGAGAACAGTTTTAGATTTCGATGCTTCACTTCTGTTTAACTGTATCCCTTGGAGTTTCTTATTGACGATGAAATACAGAAAGTGCATCGGAATTAAATACAAAAGGCACAATGCCGACTTAAGTAAAAGAAGACTGACTCTTCTTACTGCCTGTGTTTTGAGCCTTTCCTGTGAGACCGGTTTTAGATTCCGATGCTTCACTTCAGGTTTTCTGTATCCCTCTGACCTTCTTATTGACGATGAAATACAGAAATTGCATCGGAATTAAATTCAAAATGCACAATGCCGACTCAAGTACAAGTAGACTGGCTCTTCTTACTGTCTATGTTATGAAGCATTCCTGTGAGACCGGTTTCAGATTCCGACGCTTCACTTCAGGTTTACTGTATCCCTTGGACCTTCTTATTGACGACGAAACACAGATATTGAATCAGAATTAAATAGAAAAGGCACAATGCTGATTTATGTACAAGAAAACTAACTCTTCTTACTGTCTATGTTTTGAACCATTCCTGTGAGACCAGTTTAGATTCCGATGCTTCACTTCAGTTTTACTGTATCCCTTGGACCTTCTTATTGACGATGAGACACAGAAATTGCATCAGAATTAAATACAAAAGGCACAATGATGACTTAAGTACATGAAGACTGACTCTTCCTACTGACTATGATTTGAACATTTCGTGTGAGACCAGTTTTCGACTCCGATGCTTCACTATATGTTTACTGTATCCCTTGGACCTTCTTATCGACGATGAAACACAGAAATTGCATCGGAATTAAATACAAAAGGCACAATGCCGACTCAAGGACATGTAGACTGGCTCTTCTTACTGTCTATGTTATGAAGCTTTCCTGTGAGACCGGTTTCAGATTCCGATGCTTCACTTCAGGTTTAAGGTATCCCTTGGACCTTCTTATTGACGACGAAACACAGAAATTGTTTCAGAATTAAATAGATAAGGCACAATGCTGACTTAAGTACAAGAAAACGAACTCATCTACTGTCTATGTTTTGAAACTTTCCTGTGAGACTAGTTTTAGATTCCGATGCTTCACTTCAGTTTTACTGTATCCCTTGGACCTTCTTATTGACGATGAAACACAGAAATTGCATCGTAATTAAATACAAAAGGCACAATGCCGACTTAAGTACAAGAAGACTGACTCTTCTTACTGACTATGTTTTGAACATTTCCTGTGAGACCAGTTTTACATTCTGATGCTTCACTATATGTTTACTGTATCCCTTGGACTTTCTTATTGACGATGAAACACAGAATTTGCATCGGAATTACATAAAAAAGACACTATTCCGACTTAAGTACAAGAAGACTGACTCATCTTACTGACTATGTTTTGAACATTTCCTGCGAGACCAGTATTAGATTTCGATGCTTCAGTATGTGTTTACTGTGTCCCTTGGACCTTCTTATTGACGATGAAACACAGAAATTGCATCAGAATTGAATACAAAAGGCACAATGATGACTTAAGTACATGAAGACGGACTCTTCCTACTGACTATGATTTCAAGATTTCCTGTGAGACCAGTTTTAGATTCCGATGCTTCACTATATGTTTACTGTATCCCTCTGACCTTCTAAATGACGATGAAAGAATGAAATTGCATCGGAATTAAATACAAAAGGCACAATGCCGACTCAAGTACAAGTAGACTGGCTCTTCTTAATGCCTATGTTATGAAGCTTTCCTGTGAGACCGGTTTCAGATTCCGATGCTTCACTTCTGGTTTACTGTATCCCTTGGACCTTCTTATTGACGACGAAACACAGAAATTGAATTAGAATTAAATACAAAAGGCACAATGCTGACTTAAGTACAAGAAAACTAACTATTCTTACTGTCTATGTTTTGATCCTATCCTGTGAGAATAGTTTTAGATTCCGATGCTTCACTTCAGTTTTACTGTATCCCTTTGACCTTCTTATTGACGATGAAACACAGAACGTGCATCGGAATTAAATACAAAAGGCACAATGCCGACTTAAGTACAAGAAGACTGACTCTTCTTATTGCCTGGGTTTTCAACCTTTCCTTTGAGACCTGTTTTAGATTACGATGCTTCACTTCAGGTTTACTATATCCCATGAAACGTCTTATTGACGACGAAACAAAGATATTGCTTCAGAATTACACAGAAAATGCACAATGCCGACTTAAGTACAAGAAAACTGACTCTTCTTACTGTCTATGTTTTGAACCATTCCCGTGGCACTAGTTATAGATTCCGATGCTTCACTTCAGTTTTTCTGTATCCCTCTGACGTTCTTATTGACGATGAAAGACAGAAATTGCATCGGAATTAAATACAAAAGGCACAAGCCGACTCAAGTACAAGTAGACTGGCTCTTCTTACTGTCTATGTTATGAAGCTTTCCTGTGAGACCGGTTTCTGAATGCGATGCTTCAATTCAGGTCTACTGTATCCCTTATGCATTCTTATTGACGACGAAACACAGAAATTGAACCAGAATTAAATAGAAAAGGCACAATGCTGACTTAAGTACAAGAAAACTAACTCTTCTTACTGTCTATGTTTTGAACCTTTCCTGTGAGACCAGTTTTAGATTCCGATGCTTCACTTCAGTTTTACTGTATCCCTTGGAACTTCCTATTGATGCTGAAACATAGAAATTGCATCGGAATTAAATACAAAAGGCACAAATCCGACTTAAGTACAAGAAGACTGACTCTTCTTACTGACTATGTTTTGAATATTTCCTGTGAGACCAGTTTTACTTTCTGATGCTTCACTATATGTTTACTGTATCCCTTGGACCTTCTTATTGACGATGAAACAAAGAAATTGCATCGGAATTAAATACAAAAGGCACAATGCCGACTTAAGTACAAGAAGACTGACTCTTCTTACTGACTATGTTTTGAACATTTCCTGTAAGACCAGTTTTAGATTCGGATGCTTCAGGATATGTTTACTGTATCCCTTGGACCTTCTTATTGACGATGAAACACAGAAATTGCATCAGAATTAAATACAAAAGGCACAATGATGACTTAAGTACATGAAGACTGACTCTTCCTACTCACTATGATTTCAACATTTCCTGTGAGACCAGTTTTAGATTCCGTTGCTTCACTATATGTTTACTGTATCCCTTGGACCTTCTTATCGACGATGAAACACAGAAATTGCATCGGAATTTATTACAAAAGGCACAATGCCGACTCAAGTACAAGTAGACTGTCTCTTTTTACTGTCAATGTTATGAAGCTTTCCTGTGAGACTGGTTTCACATTCCGATGCTTCTCTTCAGGTTTACTCTATCCCATGGACCTTCTTATTGATGACGAAACACAGAAATTGAATCAGAATTAAATAGAAAAGGCACAATGCTGACTTTAGTACAAGAAAACTAACTCTTCTTACTGTCTACGTTTGAACCTTTCCTGTGAGACCAGTTTTAGATTCCGATGCTTCACTTCAGTTTTACTGTATCCCTTGGACCTTCTTATTGACGATGAAACACAGAAATTGCATCGGAATTAAATACAAATGGCACAATGCCGACTTAAGTACAAGTAGACTGACGCTTCTTACTGACTATGTTTTGAACATTTCCTGTGAGACCAGTTTTAGATTCCGATGCTTCAGTATATGTTTACTGTATCCCTTGGACCTTCTTATAGACGATGAAACACAGAAATTGCATCTGAATTAAATGAAAAGGGCACAATGATGATTTAAGTACATGGAGACTGACTCTTCCTTCTGACTATGATTTCAACATTTCCTGAGAGACCAGTTATAGATTCCGATGCTTGACTATATTTTTACTGTATCCCTCTGACCTTCTTATTGACGATGAAAGACAGAAATTGCATCGGAATTAAATATAAAAGGCACAATGCCGATTCAAGTACAAGTGGACTGGCAATTCTTACTGTCTACGTTATGAAGTTTTCCTGTGATACCGGTTTCAGATTCCGATGCTTCACTTCAGGTTTACTGTAGGCCTTGGACCTTCGTATTGACGACGAAACACAGATATTGAATCAGAATTAAATAGAAAAGGCACAATGCTGACTTAAGTACAAGAAAACTAAATCTTTTTACTGTCTATGTTTTGAACCTTTCCTGTGAGACCAGTTTTAGATTCCGATGCTTCACTTCAGTTTTACTGTATCCCTTGGACCTTCTTATTGACGATGAAACACAGAAATTGCATCGGAATTAAATACAAAAGGCACAATGAAGACTTAAGTACAAGAAGACTGACTCTTCTTACTGACTATGTTTTGAACATTTCCTGTGAGACCAGTTTTACATTCTGATGCTTCACTATATGTTTACTGTATCCCTTGGAGCTTCTTATTGACGATGAAACACAGATATTGCATCGGAATTAAATACAAAAGGCACAATGCCGACGTAAGTACAAGAAGACTGACTCTTCTTACTGACTATGTTTTGAACATTTCCTGTGAGGCCAGTTTTAGATCCCGATGCTTCAGTATATGTTTACTGTATCCCTTGACCTTCTTATTGACGATGGAACACAGAAATTGCATCACAATTAAATACAAAAGGCACAATGATGACTTAAGTACATGAAGACTGACTCTTCCTACTGACTATGATTTGAAGATTTCCTGTGAGACCAGTTTTAGATTCCGATGCTTCACTATATGTTTACTGTATCCCTCTGACCTTCTTATTGAATGTAAGACAGAAATTGCATCGGAATTAAATACAAAACGCACAGTCCCGACTCAAGTACAAGTAGACCGGCTCTTCATACAGTCTATGTTATGAAGCTTTCCTGTGAGACCGGTTACAGTTTCCGATGCTTCATTTCAGGTTTACTGTATCCCATGGACCTTCTTATTGACGACGAAACACAGAAATTGAATCAGAATTAAATAGAAAAGGCACAATGCAGACTTAAGTTCAAGAAAACAAACTCTTCTTACTGTCTATGTTTTGAACCTTTCCTGTGAGACCAGTTTCAGATTCCGATGCTTCACTTCAGTTTTACTGTATCCCTTGGACCTTCTTATTGACGATGAAACACAGAACGTGCATCGGAATTAAATACAAAAGGCAGAATGCAGACTTAAGTACAAGAAGACTGAATCTTCTTACTGCCTGTGTTTTGAACCTATCCTTTGAGACCTGTTTTAAATTACGATGCTTCACTTCAGGTTTACTATATCCCATGAAACTTCTTATTGACGTCGAAACAAAGATATTGCTTCGGAATTACATAGAAAATGCACAATGCGACTTAAGTACAAGAAAACTGACTCTCCTTACTGTCTATGTTTTGAACCATTCCTGTGGCACTAGTTATAGATTCCGATCCTTCACTTCAGTTTTTCTGTATCCCTTGGACCTTCTTATTGACGACGAAACACAGAAATTGAATCAGAATTAAATAGAAAAGGCACAATGCTGACTTAAGTACAAGAAAACTAACTCTTCTTACTGTCTATGTTTTGAACCTTTCCTGTGAGAATAGTTTTAGATTCCGATGCTTCACTTCAGTTTTACTGTATCCCTTGGACCTTCTTATTGACGATGAAACACAGAACGTGCATCGGAATTAAATACAAAAGGCACAATGCCGACTTAAGTACAAGAAGACTGACTCTTCTTACTGCCTGTGTTTTGAACCTTTCCTTTGAGACCTGTTTTAGATTACGATGCTTCACTTCAGGTTTACTATATCCCATGAAACTTCTTATTGCCGTCGAAACAAAGATATTGCTTCGGAATTACATAGAAAATGCACAATGCCGACTTAAGTACAAGAAAACTGACTCTTCTTACTGTCTATGTTTTGAACCATTCCTGTGGCACTAGTTATAGATTCCGATGCTTCACTTCAGTTTTACTGTATCTCTTGGACCTTCTTATTGACGATAAAACACAGAAATTGCATCAGAATTAAATAGAAAAAGCACAATGCCGACTTAAGTACAAGAAAACTGACTCTTCTTACTGTCTATGTTTTTAACCATTCCTGTGACACTAGTTATAGATTCCGATGCTTCGGTTCAGGTATACTGTATCTCTCTGACCTTCGTATTGACGATGAAACACAGAAATTGCATCGGAATTAATTACAAAAGGCACAATGCCGACTCAAGTACAAGAAGACTGGCTCTTCTTACTGTCTATATTTTGAAACTTTCCTGTGAGACCGTTTACAGTTTCCGATGCTTCACTTCAGGTTTACTGTATCCCTTGGACCTTCTTATTGACGACGAAACACAGAAATTGAATCAGAATTAAATAGAAAAGGCACAATGCAGACTTAAGTACAAGAAAACTAACTCTTATTACTGTCAATGTTTTGAACCTTTCCTTTGGGACCAGTTTTAGATTCAGATGCTTCACTTCAGATTTACTGTATCCCTTGGACCTTCTTATTGACGATGAAACACAGAAATACAAAAGGCACAATGACGACTTAAGTACAAGAAGACTGACTCTTCTTACTGACTATGTTTTGAACATTTCCTGTGAGACCAGTTCGACATTCTGATGCTTCACTATATGTTTACTGTATCCCTTGGACCTTCTTATTGACGATGAAACACAGATACTGCATCGGAATTAAATACGAAAGGCACAATGCCGACTTAAGTACAAGAAGACTGACTCTTCTTACTGACTATGTTTTGAACATTTCCTGTGAGGCCAGTTTTAGATCCCGATGCTTCAGTATATGTTTACTGTATCCCTTGGACCTTCTTATTGACGATGGAAGACACAGAAATTGCATCACAATTAAATACAAAAGGCACAATGATGATTTAAGTACATGAAGACTGACTCTTCCTACTGACTATGATTTGAAGATTTTCTGTGAGACCAGTTTTAGATTCCGATGCTTCACTATATGTTTACTGTATCCCTCTGACCTTCTTAATGACGATGAAAGACAGATATTGCATCGGAATTAAATACAAAACGCACAATCCCGACTGAAGTACAAGTAGACCGGCTCTTCCTACAGTCTATGGTATGAAGCTTTCCTGTGAGACCGGTTATAGTTTCCGATGCTTCACTTCAGGTTTTCTGTATCCCTTGGACCTTCTTATTGACGACGAAACACAGAAATTGAATCAGAATTAAATAGAAAAGGCACAATGCAGACTTAAGTACAAGAAAACTGACTCTTCTTACTGTCTATGTTTTTAACCATTCCTGTGACACTAGTTATAGATTCCGATGCTTCAGTTCAGGTATACTGTATCTCTCTGACCTTCGTATTGACGATGAAACACAGAAATTGCATCGGAATTAAATAGAAAAGGCACAATGCAGACTTAAGTACAAGAAAACTAACTCTTCTTACTGTCTATGTTTTGAACCTTTCCTGTGAGAATGGTTTTAGATTCCGATGCTTCACTCAGTTTTACTGTATCCCTTGGACCTTCTTATTGACGATGAAACACAGAACGTGCATCGGAATTAAATACAAAATGCACAATGCCTACTTAAGTACAAGAAGACTGACTCTTCTTACTGCCTGTGTTTTGAACCTTTCCTTTGAGACCTGTTTTAGATTCCGATGCTTCACTTCAGGTTTACTATATCCCATGAAACTTCTTATTGACGTCAAAACAAAGAAACTGCTTCGGAATTAAATAGAAAATGCACACTGCCGACTTAAGTACAAGAAAATTGACTCTTCTTACTGTCTATGTTTTGAACCATTCCTGTGGCACTAGTTATAGATTCCGATGATTCACTTCAGTTTTTCTGTATCCCTCTGACCTTATTGACGATGAAAGACAGAAATTGCATCGGAATTAAATACAAAAGGCACAAGGCCGACTCAAGTTCAAGTAGACTGGCTCTTCTTACTGTCTATGTTATGAAGCTTTCCTGTGAGATCGGTTTAAGATTCCGATGCTTCACTTCAGGTTTACTGTATCCCTTGGACCTTCTTATTGACGACGAAACACAGAAATTGAATCAGAATTAAATAGTAAAGGCACAATGCTGACTTAAGTACAAGAAAAGTAACTCTTCTTACTGTCTATGTTTTGAACCTTTCCTGTGAGAATAGTTTTAGATTCCGATGCTTCACTTCAGTTTTACTGTATCCCTTAGACCTTCTTATTGACGATGAAACACAGAACGTGCATCGGAATTAAATACAAAAGGCACAATGCCGACTTAAGTACAAGAAGACTGACTCTTCTTACTGCCTGTGTTTTGAACCTTTCCTTTGAGACCTGTTTTAGATTACGATGCTTCACTACATGTTTACTATATCCCAAGAAACTTCTTATTGACGTCGAAACAAAGATATTGCTTCGGAATTACATAGAAAATGCACAATGCAGACTTAAGTTCAAGAAAACTGACTCTTCTTACTCTCTATGTTTTGAACCATTCCTGTGGCACTAGTTATAGATTCCGATGCTTCACTTCAGTTTTTCTGTATCCCTCTGACCTTCTTATTGACGATGAAAGACAGAAATGGCATCGGAATTAAATACAAAAGGCACAAGGCCGACTCAAGTACAAGTAGACTGGCTCTTCTTACTGTCTATGTTATGAAGCTTTCCTGTGAGACCGGTTTCAGATTGCGATGCTTCAATTCAGGTTTACTGAATCCCCTGGGTATTCTTATTGACGACGAAACACAGAAAATGAATCAGAATTAAATAGAAAAGGCACAATGCTGACTTAAGTACAAGAAAACTAACTCTTCTTACTGTCTATGTTTTGAACCCTTCCTGTGAGACCAGTTTTAGATTCCGATGCTTCACTGCAGGTTTACTGTATCCCTTGGAACTTCTTATTGACGCTGGAACATAGAAATTGCATCGGAATTAAATACAAAAGGCACAATGCCGACTAAAGTACAAGAAGACTGACTTTTCTTACTGACTATGTTTTGAATATTTCCTGTGAGACCAGTTTTACTTTCTGATGCTTCACTGTATGTTTACTGTATCCCTTGGACCTTCTTATTGACGATGAAACAATGAAATTGCATCGGAATTAAATACAAAAGGCACAATGCCGACTTAAGTACAAGAAGACTGACTCTTCTTACTGACTATGTTTAAAAAATTTCCTGTAAGACCAGTTTTAGATTCCGATGCTTCAGTATATGATTACTGTATCCCTTGGACCTTCTTATTGACGATGAAACACAGAAATTGCATCAGAATTAAATACAAAAGGCACAATGATGGCTTAAGTACATGAAGACTGACTCTTCCTACTCATTATGATTTCAAGATTTCCTGTGAGACCAGTTTTAGATTCCGTTGCTTCACTATATGTTTACTGTAACCCTTGGACCTTCTTATCGACGATGAAACACAGAAATTGCATCGGAATTTATTACAAAAGGCACAATGCCGACTCAAGTACAAGTAGACTGTCTCTTCTTACTGTCAATGTTATGAAGCTTTCCTGTGAGACTGGTTTCAGATTCCGATGCTTCTCTTCAGGTTTACTGTATCCCATGGACATTCTTATTGACGACGAAACACAGAAATTGAATCAGAATTAAATAGAAAAGGCACAATGCTGACTTAAGTACAAGAAAACTAACTCTTCTTACTGTCTATGATTTGAACCTTTCCTGTGAGACCAGTTTTAGATTCCGATGCTTCACTTCAGTTTTACTGTATCCCTTGGACCTTCTTATTGACGATGAAACACAGAAATTGTATCGGAATTAAATACAGAAGGCACAATGCCGACTTAAGTACAAGTAGACTGACGCTTCTTACTGACTATGTATTGAACATTTCCTGTGAGACCAGTTTTAGATTCCGATGCTTCAGTATATGTTTACTGTATCCCTTGGACCTTCTTATAGAAGATGAAACACAGAAATTGCATCAGAATTAAATAAAAAGGGCACAATGATGATTTATGTACATGGAGACTGACTCTTCCTGCTGACTATGAATTCAACATTTCCTGTGAGACCAGTTATAGATTCCGATGCTTCACTATATGTTTACTGTATCCCTCTGACCTTCTTATTGACGATGAAAGACAGAAATAGCATCGGAATTAAATATAAAAGGCACAATGCCGACTCAAGTACAAGTATATTGGCAATTCTTACTGTCTATGGTATGAAGCTTTCCTGTGAGACCGGTTTCAGATTCCGATGCTTCACTTCAGGTTTACTGTATGCCTTAGACCTTCTTATTGACGACGAAACACAAATATTGAATCAGAATTAAATAGAAATGGCCCAATGCTGACTTAAGTACAAGAAAACTAAATCTTCTTACTGTCTATGTTTTGAACCTTTCTTGTGAGACCAGTTTTAGATTCCGACGCTTCACTTCAGTTTTACTGTATCCCTTGGACCTTCTTATTGACGATGAAACACAGAAATACAAAAGGCACAATGAAGACTTAAGTACAAGTAGACTGACTCTTCTTACTGACTATGTTTTGAACATTTCCTGTGAGACCAGTTCGACATTATGATGCTTCACTATATGTTTACTGTATCCCTTGGACCTTCTTATTGACGATGAAACACAGAATTTGCATCGGAAATAAATACAAAAGACACTATTCCGACTTAAGTTCAAGAAGACTGACTCATCTTACTGACTATGTTTTGAACATTTCCTGCGAGACCAGTATTAGATTCCGATGCTTCAGTATGTGTTTACTGTATCCCTTGGACCTTCTTATTGACGATGAAACACAGAAATTGCATCAGAATTGATTACAAAAGGCACAATGATGACTTAAGTACATGAAGACGGACTCTTCCTACTGACTATGATTTCAAGATTTCCTGTGAGACCAGGTTTAGATTCTGATGCTTCACTATATGTTTACTGTATCCCTATGACCTTCTAAATGACGATGAAAGAATGAAATTGCATCGGAATTAAATACAAAAGGCACAATGCCGACTCAAGTACAAGTAGACTGGCTCTTCTTACTGTCTAGGTTATGAAGCCTTCCTGTGAGACCGGTTTTAGATTTCGATGCTTCACTTCAGGTTTACTGTATCCCATGGACCTTCTTATTGACGTCGAAACAAAGAAATTGCATCGGAATTAAATATAAAAGCCACAATGCCGACTTAAGTACAAGAAAAATGACTCTTCTTACTGTCTATGTTTTGAACCATTCCTGTGAGACCAGTTTTAGATTCCGATGCTTCATTTCAGTTATACTGTATCCCTTGGAATTTCTTATTGACGATGAAACATAGAAATTGAATCGGAATTAAATATAAAAGGCACAATGCCGACTTAGGTACAAGAAGACTGACTCTACTTACTGACTATGTTTTGAACATTTCCTGTGAGACCAGTTTTACATTCTGATGCTTCACTATATGTTTACTGTATCCCTTGGACCTTCTTATTGACGATGAAACACACAAATTGCATCGGAATTAAATACAAAAGGCACAATGCCGACTCAAGTACAAGTAGACTGGCTCTTCTTACTGACGATGTTTTGAACATTTCCTGTGAGACCAGTATTAGATTCCGATGCTTCAGTATATGTTCATTGTATCGCTTGGACCTTCTTATTGACGATGCAACACAGAAATTGCATCGGAATTAAATACAAAAGGCACAATGATGACTTAAGTACATGAAGACTGACTCTTCCTACTGACTATGATTTCAACATTTCCTGTGAGACCAGTTTTCGATTCCAATGCTTCACTATATGTTTTCTGTATCTCTTGTACCTTCTTATCGACGATGAAACACAGAAATTGCATCGGAATTAAATACAAAAGGCACAATGCCGACTCAAGTACAAGTAGACTGGCTCTTCTTACAGTCTATGTTATGAAGCTTTCCTGTGAGACCGGTTTCAGATTCCGATGCTTCACTTCAGGTTTACTGTATCCCTTGGACCTTCTTATAGACGACGAAACACAGAAATTGAATCAGAATTAAATAGAAAAGGTACAATGCTGACTTAAGTACAAGAAAACTAACTCTTCTTACTGTCTATGTTTTGAAACTATTCTGTGAGACCAGTTTTAGATTCCGATGCTTCACTTCAGTTTTACTGAATCCCTTGGACGTTCTTATTGACAATGAAACACCTAAATTGCATCGCAATTAAATACAAAAGGCACAATGCCGACTTAAGTACAAGAAGACTGACTCTTCTTACTGACTATGTTTTGAACATTTCCTGTGAGACCAGTTTTACATTCTGATGCTTCACTATATGTTTACTGTATCCCTTGGACTTTCTTATTGACGATGAAACACAGAAATTGCATCGGAATTAAATACAAAAGGGACAATGCCGACTTAAGTACAAGACGACTGACTCTTCTTACTGACTATATTTGAACATTTCCTGTGATACCAGTTTTAGATTCCGATGCTTCACTATATGTTTACTGTATCCCTAATACCTTCTTATTGACGATGAAACACAGAAAATGCATCACAATTAAAGACAAAAGCACAATGATGACTTAAGTACATGAAGACGGACCCTTCCTACTGACTATCATTTCAAGATTTCCTGTGAGACCAGTTTTTGATTCCGATGCTTCGCTATATGTTTACTGTATCCCTCTGAACTTTTTATTGACGATGAATGACAGAAATTGCATCGGAATTAAATGCAAAATGCACAATGCCGACTAAAGTACAAGTAGACTGGCTCTTCTTACTGTCTATGTTATGAAGCTTTCCTGTGAGACCGGTTTCAGATTCCGATGCTTCACTTCAGGTTTACTGTATCCCTTGGACCTTCTTATTGTCGACGAAACACAGAAATTGAATCAGAATTAAATAGAAAAGGCACAATGCTGACTTAAGTACAAGAAAACTAACTCTTCTTACTGTCTATGTTTTGAACCTTTCCTGTGAGAATAGTTTTAGATTCCGATGCTTCACTTCAGTTTTACTGTATCCCTTGGACCTTCTTATTGACGATGAAACACAGAACGTGCATCGGAATTAAATACAAAAGGCACAATGCCGACTTAAGTACAAGAAGACTGACTCTTCTTACTGCCTGTGTTTAGAACCTTTCCTTTGAGACCTGTTTTAGATTCCGATGCTTCACTTCGGGTTTACTATATCCCATGAAACTTCTTATTGACGTCGAAACAAAGATATTGCTTCGGAATTAAATAGAAAATGCACAATGCCGACTTAAGTACAAAAAACTGACTCTTCTTACTGTCTATGATTTGAACCATTCCTGTGGCACTAGTTATAGATTCCGATGCTTCACTTCAGTTTTTCTGTATCCCTCTGACCTTCTTATTGACGATGAAAGACAGAAATTGCATCGGAATTAAATACAAAAGGCACAAGGCCAACTCAAGTACAAGTAGACTGGCTCTTCTTACTGTCTATGTTATGAAGCTTTCCTGTGAGACCGGTTTCAGTTTGCGATGCATCAATCCAGGTTTACTGTATCCCTTGGGCCTTCTTATTGACAACGAAACACAGAAATTGAATCAGAATTAAATAGAAAAGACACAATGCTGACTTAAGTACAAGAAAACTAACTCTTCATACTGTCTATGTTTTGAACCTTTCCTGTGAGACCAGTTTTCGATTCCGATGCTTCACTTCAGTTTTACTGTATCCCTTGGAACTTCTTATTGACGCGGAAACATAGAAATTGCATCGGAATTAAATACAAAAGGCACAATGCCGACTTAAGTACAAGAAGACTGACTCTTCTTACTGACTATGCTCTGAATATTTCCTATGAGACCAGTTTTACATTCTGATTCTTCACTATATGTTTACTGTATCCCTTGGACCTTCTTATTGACGATGAAACAAAGAAATTGCATCGGAATTAAATACAAAAGGCACAATGCCGACTTAAGTACAAGAAGACTGACTCTTCTTACTGACTATGTTTTGAAAATTTTCTGTAAGACTAGTTTTAGATTCCGATGCTTCAGTATATGTTTACTGTATCCCTTGGACCTTCTTATTGACGATGAAACACAGAAATTGCATCAGAATTAAATACAAAAGGCACAATGATGACTTAAGTGCATGAAGACTGACTCTTCCTACTCACTATGATTTCAACATTTCCTGTGAGACCAGTTTTAGATTCCGATGCTTCACTATATGTTTACTGTATCCCACTGACCTTCTTATTGACGATGAAAGACAGAAATTGCAACGGAATTAAATACAAAACGCACAATCCCGACTCAAGTACAAGTAGACCGGCTCTTCTTACAGTCTATGTTATGAAGCTTTCCTGTGAGACCGGTTACAGTTTCCGATGCTTCACTTCAGGATTGCTGTATCCCTTGGACCTTCTTATTGACGATAAAACACAGAAATTGCATCGGAATTAAATAGAAAAAGCACAATGCCGACTTAAGTACAAGAAAACTGACTCTTCTAACTGTCTATGTTTCTAACCATTCCTGTGACACTAGTTATAGATTCCGATTCTTCACTTCAGGTATACTGTATCTCTCTGACCTTCGTATTGACGATGAAACACAGAAATTGCATCGGAATTAAATACAAAAGGCACAATGCCGACTCAAGTACAAGAAGACTGGCTCTTCTTACTGTCTATGTTTTCAAACTTTCCTGTGAGACCGGTTACAGTTTCCGATGCTTCACTTCAGGTTTACTGTATCCCTTGGACCTTCTTATTGACGACGAAACACAGAAATTGAATCAGAATTAAATAGAAAAGGCAGAATGCAGACTTAAGTACAAGAAAACTAACTCTTCTTACTGTCTATGTTTTGAACCTTTCCTGTGAGAATAGTTTTATATTCCGATGCTTCACTCAGTTTTACTGTATCCCTTGGACCTTCTTATTGACGATGAAACACAGAACGTGCATCGGAATTAAATACAAAAGGCACAATGCCGACTTAAGTACAAGAAGACTGACCCTTCTTACTGCCTGTGTTTTGAACCTTTAATTTGAGACCTGTTTTCGATTCCGATGCTTCACTTCAGGTTTACTATATCCCATGAAACTTCTTATTAACGTCAAAACAAAGAAATTGCTTCGGAATTAAATAGAAAATACACAATGCCGACTTAAGTACAAGAAAACTGACTCTTCTTACTGTCTAATTTTTGAACCACTCCTGTGGCACTTGTTATAGATTCCGATGCTTCACTTCAGTTTTTCTGTATCCCTCTGACCTTCTTATTTACGATGAAAGACAGAAATTGCATCGGAATTAAATACAAAAGGCACAAGGCCGACTCAAGTACAAGTAGACTGGCTCTTCTTACTGTCTATGTTATGAAGCTTTCCTGTGAGACCGGTTTCAGATTGCGATGCTTCAATTCAGGTTTACTGTATCCCTTGGGCCTTCTTATTGACGACGAAACACAGAAATTGAATCAGAATAAAATAGAAATGGCACAATGCTGACTTAAGTACAAGAAAACTAACTCTTCTCACTGTCTATGTTTTGAACCTTTCCTGTGAGACCAGTTTTCGATTCCGATTCTTCACTTCAGTTTTACTGTATCCCTTGGAACTTCTTATTGACGCAGAAACATAGAAATTGCATCGTAATTAATTACAAAAGGCACAATGCCGACTTAAGTACAAGAAGACTGGCTCTTCTTACTGTCTATGTTTTGAAACTTTCCTGTGAGACCGGTTACAGTTTCCGATGCTTCACTTCAGGTTTACTGTATCCCTTTGACCTTCTTATAGACGACGAAACACAGAAATTGAATTTGAATTAAATAGAAAAGGTACTATACTGACTTAAGTACAAGAAAACTAACTCTTCTTACTGTCTATGTTTTGAAACTTTCCTGTGAGACCAGTTTTAGATTCCGATGCTTCACTTCAGTTTTACTGTATCCCTTGGACGTTCTTATTGACAATGAAACACATAAATTGCATCGCAATTAAATACAAAAGGCACAATGCCGACTCAAGTACAAGTAGACTGGCTCTTCTTACTGTCTATGTTATGAAGCTTACCTGTGAGACCGGTTTCAGGTTCCGATGCTTCACTTCAGGTTTACTGTATCCCTTGGACCTTCTTATTGACGATAAAACACAGAAATTGCATCGGAATTAAATAGAAAAAGCACAATGCCGACTTAAGTACAAGAAAACTGACTCTTCTTACTGTCTATGTTTCTAACCATTCCTGTGACACTAGTTATAGATTCCGATGCTTCAGTTCAGGTCTACTGTATCTCTCTGACCTTCGTATTGACGATGAAACACAGAAATTGCATCGGAATTAAATACAAAAGGCACAATGCCGACTCAAGTACAAGAAGACTGGCTCTTCTTACTGTCTATGTTTTCAACCTTTCCTGTGAGACCGGTTACAGTTTCCGATGCTTCACTTCAGGTTTACTGTATCCCTTAGACCTTCTTATTGACGACGAAACACAGAAATTGAATCAGAATTAAATAGAAAAGGCACAATGCAGACTTAAGTACAAGAAAACTAACTCTTCTTACTGTCTATGTTTTGAACCTTTCCTGTGAGAATAGTTTTATATTCCGATGCTTCACTCAGTTTTACTGTATCCCTTGGACCTTCTTATTGACGATGAAACACAGAACGAGCATCGGAATTGAATACAAAAGGCACAATGCCTACTTAAGTACAAGAAGACTGACCCTTCTTACTGCCTGTGTTTTGAACCTTTCCTTTGAGACCTGTTTTCGATTCCGATGCTTCACTTCAGGTTTACTATATCCCATGAAACTTCTTATTAACGTCAAAACAAAGAAATTGCTTCGGAATTAAATAGAAAATGCACAATGCCGACTTAAGTACAAGAAAACTGACTCTTCTTACTGTCTAATTTTTGAACCACTCCTGCGGCACTAGTTATAGATTCCGATGCTTCACTTCAGTTTCTCTGTATCCCTCTGACCTTCTTATTGACGATGAAAGACAGAAATTGCATCGGAATTAAATACAAAACGCAAAAGGCCGACTCAAGTACAAGAAGACTGACTCTTCTTACTGACTATGTTTTGAACATTTCCTGTGAGACCAGTTTTACATTCTGATGCTTCACTATATATTTACTGTATCCCTTGGACTTTCTTATTGACGATGAAACACAGAAATTGCATCGGAATTAAATACAAAAGGGACAATGCCGACTTAAGTACAAGACGACTGACTCTTCTTACTGACTATATTTGAACATTTCCTGTGATACCAGTTTTAGATTCCGATGCTTCACTATATGTTTACTGTATCCCTAATACCTTCTTATTGACGATGAAACACAGAAAATGCATCACAATTAAAGACAAAAGGCACAATGATGACTTAAGTACATGAAGACGGACGCTTCCTACTGACTATCATTTCAAGATTTCCTGTGAGACCAGTTTTTGATTCCGATGCTTCGCTATATGTTTACTGTATCCCTCTGACCTTTTTATTGACGATGAATGACAGAAATTGCATCGGAATTAAATGCAAAATGCACAATGCCGACTAAAGTACAAGTAGACTGGCTCTTCTTACTGTCTATGTTATGAAGCTTTCCTGTGAGACCGGTTTCAGATTCCGATGCTTCACTTCAGGTTTACTGTATCCCTTGGACCTTCTTATTGTCGACGAAACACAGAAATTGAATCAGAATTAAATAGAAAAGGCACAATGCTGACTTAAGTACAAGAAAACTAACTCTTCTTACTGTCTATGTTTTGAACCTTTCCTGTGAGAATAGTTTTAGATTCCGATGCTTCACTTCAGTTTTACTGTATCCCTTGGACCTTCTTATTGACGATGAAACACAGAACGTGCATCGGAATTAAATACAAAAGGCACAATGCCGACTTAAGTACAAGAAGACTGACTCTTCTTACTGCCTCTGTTTTGAACCTTTCCTTTGAGACCTGTTTTAGATTACGATGCTTCACTTCAGGTTTACTATATCCCATGAAACTTCTTATTGACGTCGAAACAAAGATATTGCTTCGGAATTAAATAGATAATGCACAATGCCGACTTAAGTACAAAAAACTGACTCTTCTTACTGTCTATGATTTGAACCATTCCTGTGGCACTAGTTATAGATTCCGATGCTTCACTTCAGTTTTTCTGTATCCCTCTGACCTTCTTATTGACGATGAAAGACAGAAATTGCATCGGAATTAAATACAAAAGGCACAAGGCCAACTCAAGTACAAGTAGACTGGCTCTTCTTACTGTCTATGTTATGAAAATTTTCTGTAAGACCAGTTTTAGATTCCGATGCTTCAGTATATGTTTACTGTATCCCTTGGACCTTCTTATTGACGATGAAACACAGAAATTGCATCAGAATTAAATACAAAAGGCACAATGATGACTTAAGTGCATGAAGACTGACTCTTCCTACTCACTATGATTTCAACATTTCCTGTGAGACCAGTTTTAGATTCCGATGCTTCACTATATGTTTACTGTATCCCACTGACCTTCTTATTGACGATGAAAGACAGAAATTGCAACGGAATTAAATACAAAACGCACAATCCCGACTCAAGTACAAGTAGACCGGCTCTTCTTACAGTCTATGTTATGAAGCTTTCCTGTGAGACCGGTTACAGTTTCCGATGCTTCACTTCAGGATTGCTGTATCCCTTGGACCTTCTTATTGACGATAAAACACAGAAATTGCATCGGAATTAAATAGAAAAAGCACAATGCCGACTTAAGTACAAGAAAACTGACTCTTCTAACTGTCTATGTTTCTAACCATTCCTGTGACACTAGTTATAGATTCCGATTCTTCACTTCAGGTATACTGTATCTCTCTGACCTTCGTATTGACGATGAAACACAGAAATTGCATCGGAATTAAATACAAAAGGCACAAGGCCGACTCAAGTACAAGTAGACTGGCTCTTCTTACTGTCTATGTTATGAAGCATTCCTGTGAGACCGGTTTCAGATTGCGATGCTTCAATTCAGGTTTACTGTATCCCTTGGGCCTTCTTATTGACGACGAAACACAGAAATTGAATCAGAATAAAATAGAAATGGCACAATGCTGACTTAAGTACAAGAAAACTAACTCCTCTCACTGTCTATGTTTTGAACCTTTCCTGTGAGACCAGTTTTCGATTCCGATTCTTCACTTCAGTTTTACTGTATCCCTTGGAACTTCTTATTGACGCAGAAACATAGAAATTGCATCGGAATTAAATACAAAAGGCACAATGCCGACTTAAGTACAAGAAGACTGGCTCTTCTTACTGTCTATGTTTTGAAACTTTCCTGTGAGACCGGTTACAGTTTCCGATGCTTCACTTCAGGTTTACTGTATCCCTTTGACCTTCTTATAGACGACGAAACACAGAAATTGAATTAGAATTAAATAGAAAAGGTACTATACTGACTTAAGTACAAGAAAACTAACTCTTCTTACTGTCTATGGTTTGAAACTTTCCTGTGAGACCAGTTTTAGATTCCGATGCTTCACTTCAGTTTTACTGTATCCCTTGGACGTTCTTATTGACAATGAAACACATAAATTGCATCGCAATTAAATACAAAAGGCACAATGCCGACTCAAGTACAAGTAGACTGGCTCTTCTTACTGTCTATGTTATGAAGCTTACCTGTGAGACCGGTTTCAGGTTCCGATGCTTCACTTCAGGTTTACTGTATCCCTTGGACCTTCTTATTGACGATAAAACACAGAAATTGCATCGGAATTAAATAGAAAAAGCACAATGCCGACTTAAGTACAAGAAAACTGACTCTTCTTACTGTCTATGTTTCTAACCATTCCTGTGACACTAGTTATAGATTCCGATGCTTCAGTTCAGGTCTACTGTATCTCTCTGACCTTCGTATTGACGATGAAAGACAGAAATTGCATCGGAATTAAATACAAAAGGCACAATGCCGACTCAAGTACAAGAAGACTGGCTCTTCTTACTGTCTATGTTTTCAACCTTTCCTGTGAGACCGGTTACAGTTTCCGATGCTTCACTTCAGGTTTACTGTATCCCTTAGACCTTCTTATTGACGACGAAACACAGAAATTGAATCAGAATTAAATAGAAAAGGCACAATGCAGACTTAAGTACAAGAAAACTAACTCTTCTTACTGTCTATGTTTTGAACCTTTCCTGTGAGAATAGTTTTATATTCCGATGCTTCACTCAGTTTTACTGTATCCCTTGGACCTTCTTATTGACGATGAAACACAGAACGTGCATCGGAATTAAATACAAAAGGCACAATGCCTACTTAAGTACAAGAAGACTGACCCTTCTTACTGCCTGTGTTTTGAACCTTTCCTTTGAGACCTGTTTTCGATTCCGATGCTTCACTTCAGGTTTACTATATCCCATGAAACTTCTTATTAACGTCAAAACAAAGAAATTGCTTCGGAATTAAATAGAAAATGCACAATGCCGACTTAAGTACAAGAAAACTGACTCTTCTTACTGTCTAATTTTTGAACCACTCCTGCGGCACTAGTTATAGATTCCGATGCTTCACTTCAGTTTCTCTGTATCCCTCTGACCTTCTTATTGACGATGAAAGACAGAAATTGCATCGGAATTAAATACAAAAGGCAAAAGGCCGACTCAAGTACAAGTAGACTGGCTCTTCTTACTGTCTATGTTATGAAGCTTTCCTGTGAGACCGGTTTCAGATTGCGATGCTTCAATTCAGGTTTACTGTATCCCTTGGGCCTTCTTATTGACGACGAAACACAGAAATTGAATCAGAATTAATTAGAAATGGCACAATGCTGACTTATGTACAAGAAAACTAACTCTTCTTACTGTCTAAGTTTTGAGCCTTTCCTGTGAGACCAGTTTTAGATTCCGATTCTTCACTTCAGTTTTACTCTATCCCTTGGAGCTTCTTATTGACGCAGAAACATAGAAATTGCATCGGAATTAAATACAAAAGGCACAATTCCGACTTAAGTACAAGAAGACTGGCTCTTCTTAATGTCTATGTTTTGAAACTTTCCTGTGAGATCGGTTACAGTTTCCGATGCTTCACTTCAGGTTTACTGTATCCCTTCATCACTTCATCGTCAATAAGAAGGTCAGAGGGATACAGTAAATCTCAAGTGAAGCATCGGAATGTATAACTAGTGTCACAGGAATGGTTCAAAACATAGACAGTAAGAAGAGTCAGACTTCTTGTACTTAAGTCGGCATTGTGCATTTGTATTTAATTCCGAAGCAATTTCTGTGTTTCATCGTCAATAAGAAGGTCAGTGGGATACAGAAAACCTGAAGTAAAGCATCGCAATCTATAACTAGTGTCACAGGAATGGTTCAAAACATAGACAGTAAGAAGAGTCAGTTTTTTTGTACTTAAGTCGGCATTGTGCCTTTTGTATTTAATTCCGATACAACTTCTGAGTTTCATCGTCGATAAGAAGGACAGAGGGGTACAGTAAACCTGAAGTGAAGCATCGGAATCTATAACTAGTGTCACTGGAACGATTCAAATCATAGACAGTAAGAAGAGTCAGATTTCTTGTACTTAAGTCGGCATTGTGCCTTTTGTATTTAATTCCGATCTAATTTTTGTGTTTCATCTTCAATACGAAGGTCAGAGGGATACAAAGAACCTGAAGTGAAGCATCAGAATCTATAACTAGTGTCACATGAAAGGTTCTAAATATAGACAGTAAGAAGAGTCAGTTTTCTTGTACTTAAGTCGGCATTGTGCCTTTTGTATTTAATTGCGATGCAATTTCTGTGTTTCACCGTCAATAAGAAGGTCAGAGGGATACAGTAAACCTGAAGTGAAGCATCGGAATCTATAACTAGTGTCACATGAAAGGTTCTAAATATAGACAGTTAGAAGAGTCAGTTTTCTTGTACTTAAGTCGGCATTGTGCCTTTTGTATTTAATTCCGATGCAATTTCTGTGTTTCATCGTCAATAAGAAGGTCAGAGGGATACAGTAAATCTGAAGTGAAGCATCGGAATCTATAACTAGTGTCACAGGAATGGTTCAAAACATAGACAGTAAGAAGAGTCAGACTTCTTGTACTTAAGTCGGCATTGTGCATTTGTATTTAATTCCGAAGCAATTTCTGTGTTTCATCGTCAATAAGAAGTTCAGTGGGATACAGAAAACCTGAAGTAAGGCATCGCAATCTGTAACTAGTGTCACAGGAATGGTTCAAAACATAGACAGTAAGAAGAGTCAGTTTTTTTGTACTTAAGTCGGCATTGTGCTTTTTGTATTTAATTCCGATCTAATTTCTGTGTTTCATCGTGAATAAGAAGGTCAGAGGGATACAAAGAACCTGAAGTGAAGCATCGGAATCTATAACTAGTGTCACAGGAATGGTTCAAAACATAGACAGTAAGAAGAGTCAGTTTTCTTGTACTTAAGTCGGCATTGTGCCTTTTGTATTTAATTCCGTTGCAATTTCTGTGTTTCATCGTCAATACGAAGGTCAGAGGTATACAGTAAACCTGAAGTGAAGCACCGGAATCTGTAACTAGTGTCACAGGAATGGTTCAAAGCATAGACAGTAAGAAGAGTCAGTTTTCTTGTACTTAAGTCGGCATTGTGCCTTTTGTATTTAATTGCGATGCAATTTCTGTGTTTCACCGTCAATAAGAAGGTCAGAGGGATACAGTAAACCTGAAGTGAAGCATCGGAATCTATAATTAGTGTCACATGAAAGGTTCAAAATATAGACAGTAAGAAGAGTCAGTTTTCTTGTACTTAAGTCGGCATTGTGCCTTTTGTATTTCATTCCGATGCAAGTTCTGTGATTCATCGTCAATAAGAAGGTCCAAGGGATACAGTAAACCTGAAGTTAAGCATCGGAATCTATAACTAGTGTCACAGGAATGGTTCAAAACATAGACAGTAAGAAGAGTCAGTTTTCTTGTACTTATGTCGGCATTGTGCCTTTTGAATTTAATTCCGATGCAATTTCTGTGTTTCATCGTCAATACGAAGGTCAGAGGGATACAGTAAACCTGAGGTGAAGCATCGGAATCTATAATTAGTGTCACATGAAAGGTTCAAAATATAGACAGTAAGAAGAGTCAGTTTTCTTGTACTTAAGTCGGCATTGTGCCTTTTGTATTTCATTCCGATGCAAGTTCTGTGATTCATCGTCAATAAGAAGGTCAGAGGTATACAGTAAATCTGAAGTGAAGCATCGGAATCTATAACTAGTGTCACAGGAATGGTTCAAAACATAGAAAGTAAGAAGAGTCAGACTTCTTGTACTTAAGTCGGCATTGTGCATTTGTATTTAATTCCGAAGCAATTTCTGTGTTTCATCGTCAATAAGAAGGTCAGTGGGATACAGAAAACCTGAAGTAAAGCATCGCAATCTGTAACTAGTGTCACAGGAATGGTTCAAAACATAGACAGTAAGAAGAGTCAGTTTTTTTGTACTTAAGTCGGCATTGTGCTTTTTGTATTTAATTCCGATCTAATTTCTGTGTTTCATCGTGAATAAGAAGGTCAGAGGGATACAAAGAACCTGAAGTGAAGCATCGGAATCTATAACTAGTGTCACAGAAATGGTTCACAACATAGACAGTAAGAAGAGTCAGTTTTCTTGTACTTAAGTCGGCATTGTGCCTTTTGTATTTAATTCCGATGCAATTTCTGTGTTTCATCGTCAATACGAAGGTCAGAGGTATACAGTAAACCTGAAGTGAAGCATCGGAATCTGTAACTAGTGTCACAGGAATGGTTCAAAGCATAGACAGTAAGAAGTGTCAGTTTTCTTGTACTTAAGTTGGCATTGTGCCTTTTGTATTTAATTGCGATGCAATTTCTGTGTTTCACCGTCAATAAGAAGGTCAGAGGGATACAGTAAACCTGAAGTGAAGCATCGGAATCTATAATTAGTGTCACATGAAAGGTTCAGAATATAGACAGTAAGAAGAGTCAGTTTTCTTGTACTTAAGTCGGCATTGTGCCTTTTGTATTTCATTCCGATGCAAGTTCTGTGATTCATCGTCAATAAGAAGGTCCAAGGGATACAGTAAACCTGAAGTTAAGCATCGGAATCTATAACTAGTGTCACAGGAATGGTTCAAAACATAGACAGTAATGAGAGTCAGTTTTCTTGTACTTATGTCGGCATTGTGCCTTTTGAATTTAATTCCGATGCAATTTCTGTGTTTCATCGTCAATACGAAGGTCAGAGGGATACAGTAAACCTGAGGTGAAGCATCGGAATCTATAATTAGTGTCACATGAAAGGTTCAAAATATAGACAGTAAGAAGAGTCAGTTTTCTTGTACTTAAGTCGGCATTGTGCCTTTTGTATTTCATTCCGATGCAAGTTCTGTGATTCATCGTCAATAAGAATGTCAGAGGTATACAGTAAATCTGAAGTGAAGCATCGGAATCTATAACTAGTGTCACAGGAATGGTTCAAAACATAGACAGTAAGAAGAGTCAGACTTCTTGTACTTAAGTCGGCATTGTGCATATGTATTTAATTCCGAAGCAATTTCTGTGTTTCATCGTCAATAAGAAGGTCAGTGGGATACAGAAAACCTGAAGTAAAGCATCGCAATCTGTAACTAGTGTCACAGGAATGGTTCAAAACATAGACAGTAAGAAGAGTCAGTTTTTTTGTACTTAAGTCGGCATTGTGCTTTTTGTATTTAATTCCGATCTAATTTCTGTGTTTCATCGTGAATAAGAAGGTCAGAGGGATACAAAGAACCTGAAGTGAAGCATCGGAATCTATAACTAGTGTCACAGGAATGGTTCAAAACATAGACAGTAAGAAGAGTCAGTTTTCTTGTACTTAAGTCGGCATTGTGCCTTTTGTATTTAATTCCGATGCAATTTCTGTGTTTCATCGTCAATACGAAGGTCAGAGGTATACAGTAAACTTGAAGTGAAGCATCGGAATCTGTAACTAGTGTCACAGGAATGGTTCAAAGCATAGACAGTAAGAAGAGTCAGTTTTCTTGTACTTAAGTCGGCATTGTGCCTTTTGTATTTAATTGCGATGCAATTTCTGTGTTTCACCGTCAATAAGAACGTCAGAGGGATACAGTAAACCTGAAGTGAAGCATCGGAATCTATAATTATTGTCACATGAAAGGTTCAAAATATAGACAGTAAGAAGAGTCAGTTTTCTTGTACTTAAGTTGGCATTGTGCCTTTTGTATTTCATTCCGATGCAAGTTCTGTGATTCATTGTCAATAAGAAGGTCAGAGGTATACAGTAAACCTGAAGTGAAGCATCGGAATCTATAACTAGTGTCACAGGTATGGTTCAAAGGATAGACATTAAGAAGAGTCAGTTTTCTTGTACTTAAGTCGGTATTGTGCCTTTTGTATTTAATTCCGATGTAATTTCTGTGTTTCATCGTCAATAAGAAGGTCAGAGGGATACAGTAAACCTAAAGTGAAACATCGGAATCTATAACTAGTGTCACAGGAATAGTTCAAATCATAGACAATAAGAAGAGTCAGTTTTCTTGTACTTATGTCGGCATTGTGCCTTTTGTATTCAATTCCGATGCAATTTCTGTGTTTCATCGTCATTAAGAAGGTCAGAGGGATACAGTAAACCTGAAGTGAAGCATCGGAATCTATAACTAGTGTCAAGGGGATGGTTCAAATATAGACAGTAAGAAGAGTCAGTGTTCTTGTACTTAAGTCGGCATTGTGCCTTATGTATTTAATGCCGATGCAAATTCTGGGTTCCATCGTCAATTAGAAGGTCAGAAGCACACAGTAAACGTGAAGTGAGGCATCGGAATCTATAACTAGTATCACAGGAATGGTTCAAAACATAGACAGTAAGAAGAGTCAGTTTTATTGTACTTAAGTCGGCATTTTGACATTTGTATTTAATTCCGATAGAATTTCAGTGTTTCTTCGTCAATAAGAAGGTCAGAGGGATACAGTGAACCTGAAGTGAAGCATCGGAATCTATAACTAGTGTCACAGGAATGGTTCAAAACATAGACAGTAAGAAGAGTCAGTTTTCTTCTACTTCAGTTGGCATTGTGCCTTTAGTATTTAATTCCGATGCAATTTCTGTGTTTCATCGTCAATAAGAAGGTCAGAGGGATACAGTAAATCTGAAGTGAAGCATCGGAATCTATAACTAGTGTCACAGGAATGGTTCAAAACATAGACAGTAAGAAGATTCAGATTTCTTGTACTTAAGTCGGCATTGTGCCTCTTGTATTAAATTCCGATGCAACTTCTGTGTTTCATCGTCAATAAGAAGGTCAGAGGTATACAGTAAACCTGTAGTGAAGCATCGGAATCTAAAACCGGTCTCACAGGAAAGTTTCAAAACATAGACAGTAAGAAGAGCTAGTCTTCTTGTACTTGAGTCGGCATTGTGCCTTTTGTATTTTATTCCCATGCAATTTCTGTGTTTCATCGTCAATAAGAAGGTCAGAGGGATACAGTAAATCTCAAGTGAAGCATCGGAATCTATAACTAGTGTCACAGGAATGGTTCAAAACATAGACAGTAAGAAGAGTCAGACTTCTTGTACTTAAGTCGGCATTGTGCATTTGTATTTAATTCCGAAGCAATTTCTGTGTTTCATCGTCAATAAGAAGGTCAGTGGGATACAGAAAACCTGAAGTAAAGCATCGCAATCTATAACTAGTGTCACAGGAATGGTTCAAAACATAGACAGTAAGAAGAGTCAGTTTTTTTGTGCTTAAGTCGGCATTGTGCCTTTTGTATTTAATTCCGATACAACTTCTGAGTTTCAACGTCGATAAGAAGGACAGAGGGGTACAGTAAACCTGAAGTGAAGCATCGGAATCTATAACTAGTGTCACTGGAACGATTCAAATCATAGACAGTAAGAAGAGTCAGATTTCTTGTACTTAAGTCGGCATTGTGCCTTTTGTATTTAATTCCGATCTAATTTTTGTGTTTCATCGTCAATACGAAGGTCAGAGGGATACAAAGAACCTGAAGTGAAGCATCAGAATCTATAACTAGTGTCACAGGAATGGTTCAAAACATAGACAGTAAGAAGAGTCAGTTTTCTTGTACTTAAGTCGGCATTGTGCCTTTTGTATTTAATTGCGATGCAATTTCTGTGTTTCACCGTCAATAAGAATGTCAGAGGGATACAGTAAACCTGAAGTGAAGCATCGGAATCTATAACTAGTGTCACATGAAAGGTTCTAAATATAGACAGTAAGAAGAGTCAGTTTTCTTGTACTTAAGTCGGCATTGTGCCTTTTGTATTTAATTCCGATGCAATTTCTGTGTTTCATCGTAATTAAGAGTGTCAGAGGTATACAGTAAACCTGAAGTGAAGCATCGGAATCTATAAATAGTGTCACAGGAATGGTTCAAAACATAGACAGTAAGAAGGGTCACTTTTCTTGTACTTAAGTCGGCATTGTGCCTATGGTATTTAATTCCAATGCAAATTCTGGGTTTCATCGTCAATAAGAAGGTCAGAAGCACACAGTAAACCTGAAGTGAAGCATCGGAATCTATAACTAGTGTCACAGGAATGGTTAAAAACATAGACACTAAGAAGAGTCAGTTTTATTGTACTTAAGTCGGGTTTTTGCCATATGTATTTAATTCCGATGGAATTTCAGTGTTTCTTCGTCAATTAGAAGGTCAGAGGGACACAGTGAACCTGAAGTGAAGCATCAGATTCTATAACTAGTGTCACAGGAATGGTTCAAAACATAGACATTAAGAAGAGTCAGTTTTCTTGTACTTAAGTTGGCATTGTGCCTTTAGTATTTAATTCCGATGCAATTTCTGTGATTCATCGTCAATAAGAAGGTCAGAGCGATACAGTAAACCTGAAGTGAAGCATCGGAATCTATAACTAGTGTCACAGGAATAATTCAAAACATAGACATTAAGATGAGTCAGTTTTCTTGTACTTAAGTCGGCATTTTGCCTCTTGTATTTAATTCCGATGAAATTTCTGTGTTTCATCGTCAATAAGAAGGACAGAGGGATACAGTAAACTTGAAGTGAAGCATCGGAATCTATAACTAGTGTCACAGGAATGGTTCAAATCTTAGACACTAAGAAGAGTCAGTTTTCTTGTACTTAAGTCGGCATTGTGCCTTGTGTATTTAATTCCGATGCAATTTCTGTGTTTCGTCGTCAATAAGAAGGTCAGAGGAATACAGTAAACCTGAAGTGAAGCATCGGAATCTATAACTAGTGTCACAGGAATGGTTCAAAACATAGACACTAAGAAGAGTCAGACTTCTTGTACTTAAGTCGGCATTGTGCATTTGTATTTAATTCCGAAGCAATTTCTGTATTTCATCGTCAGTAAGAAGGTCAGTGGGATACAGTAAACCTGAAGTAAAGCATCGGAATCTATAACTAGTGTCTCAGGAATGGTTCAAAACATAGACAGTAAGAAGAGTCAGTTTTCTTGTACTTAAGTCGGCATTGTGCCTTTTGTATTTAATTCCGATGCAAATTCTGTGTTTCATCGTCAATAAGAAGGTCAGAGGGACACAGTAAACCTGAAGTGAAGCATCGGAATCTATAACTAGTGTCACAGGAATGGTTCAAAACTTAGACACTAAGAAGAGTCAGTTTTCTTGTACTTAAGTCGGCATTGTGCCTTTTGTATTTAATTCCGATGCAATTTCTGTGTTTCATCGTCAATAAGAAGGTCAGAGGGATACAGTAAACCTGAAGTGAAGCATCGGAATCTAAAACCGGTCTCACAGGAAAGTTTCAAAACAGAAACAGTAAGAAGAGCTGGTCTGCTTGTACTTGAGTCGGCATTGTGCCATTTGTATTTTATTCCGATGCAATTTCTGTGTTTCATTGTCAATAAGAAGGTCAGAGGGATACAGTAAATCTGAAGTGAAGCATCGGAATCTATAACTAGTGTCACAGGAATGGTTCAAAGCATATACAGTAAGAAGAGTCAGACTTCTTGTACTTATGTCGGCATTGTGCATTTGTATTTAATTCCGAAGCAATTTCTGTGTTTCATCGTCAATAAGAAGGTCAGTGGGATACAGAAAACCTGAAGTAAAGCATCGCAATCTGTAACTAGTGTCACAGTAATGGTTCAAAACATAGACAGTAAGAAGAGTCAGTTTTTTTGTACTTAAGTCGGCATTGTGCCTTTTGTATTTAATTCCGATCTAATTTCTGTGTTTCATCGTCAATAAGAAGGTTAGAGGGATACAAAGAACCTGAAGTGAAGCATCGGAATCTATAACTAGTGTCACAGGAATGGTTCAAAACATAGACAGTAAGAAGAGTCAGTTTTCATGTACTTAAGTCGGCATTGTGCTTTTTGCATTTAATTCCGATGCAATTTCTGTGTTTTATCGTCAATACGAAGGTCAGAGGGATACAGTAAACCCGAAGTGAAGCATCGGAATCTGTAACTAGTGTCACAGGAATGGTTCAAAACA
This sequence comes from Schistocerca serialis cubense, assembly GCF_023864345.2. NCBI lineage: Eukaryota > Metazoa > Arthropoda > Insecta > Orthoptera > Acrididae > Schistocerca > Schistocerca serialis. The sequence continues at coordinate 1,754,968 of NW_026047644.1, read as the reverse complement.
TAGACAGTAAGAAGAGTCAGTTTTCTTGTACTTAAGTCGGCATTGTGCCTTTTGTATTTAATTGCGATGCAATTTCTCTGTTTCACCGTCAATAAGAAGGTCAGAGGGATACAGTAAACCTAAAGTGAAACATCGGAATCCATAACTAGTGTCACAGGTATGGTTCAAAGCATAGACATTAAGAAAAGTCAGTTTTCTTGTACTTAAGTCGGTATTGTGCCTTTTGTATTTAATTCCGATGCAATTTCTGTGTTTCATCGTCAATAAGAAGGTCAGAGGGATACAGTAAACCTAAAGTGAAACATCGGAATCGATAACTAGTGTCACAGGAATAGTTCAAATCATAGACAGTAAGAAGAGTCAGTTTTCTTGTACTTAAGTCGGCATTGTGCATTTTGTATTCAATTCCGATGCAATTTCTGTGTTTCATCGTCATTAAGAAGGTCAGAGTGATACAGTAAACCTGAAGTGAAGCATCGGAATCTATAACTAGTGTCAAGGGGATGGTTCAAAACATAGACAGTAAGAAGAGTCAGTTTTCTTGTACTTAAGTCGGCATTGTGCCTTTTGTATTTAATTCCGATGCAAATTCTGGGTGTCATCGTCAATTAGAAGGTGAGAAGAACACAGTAAACCTGAAGTGAAGCATCGGAATCTATAACAAGTGTCACAGGAATGGTTCAAAACATAGACAATAAGAAGAGTCAGTTTTATTGTACTTAAGTCGGCATTTTGCCATTTGTATTTAATTCCGATGGAATTTCAGTGTTTCTTCGTCAATAAGAAGGTCAGAGGGATACAGTGAACCTGAAGTGAAGCATCGGAATCTATAACTAGTGTCACAGGAATGGTTCAAAACATGGACAGTAAGAGGAGCTAATCTTCTTGTACTTGAGTCGGCATTGTGCCTTTTGTATTTAATTCCGATGCCATTTCTGTGGTTCATCGTCAATAAGAAGGTCAGAGGGATACAGTAAATCTGAAGTGAAGCATCGGAATCTATAACTAGTGTCACAGGAATGGTTCAAAACATAGACAGTAAGAAGAGTCAGACTTCTTGTACTTAAGTCGGCATTGTGCATTTGTATTTAATTCCGAAGCAATTTCTGTGTTTCATCGTCAATAAGAAGGTCAGTGGGATACAGAAAACCTGAAGTAATACATCGCAATCTATAACTAGTGTCACAGGAATGGTTCAAAACATAGACAGTAAGAAGGGTCAGTTTTTTTGTACTTAAGTCGGCATTTTGCCATTTGTATTTAATTTCGATGGAATTTCAGTGTTTCTTCGTCAATAAGAAGGTCAGAGGGACACAGTGAACCTGAAGTGAAGCATCGGATTCCATAACTAGTGTCACAGGAATTGTCCAAAACATAGACATTAAGAAGAGTCAGTTTTCTTGTACTTAAGTTGGCATTGTGCCTTTAGTATTTAATTCCGATGCAATTTCTGTGTTTCATCGTCATTAAGAAGGTCAGAGGGATACAGTAATCCTGAAGTGAAGCATCGGAATCTATAACTAGTGTCACAGGAATGGTTCAAAACATAGACAGTAAGAAGAGTCAGACTTCTTGTACTTAAGTCGGCATTGTGCATTTGTATTTAATTCCGAAGCAATTTCTGTATTTCATCGTCAATAAGAAGGTCAGTGGGATACAGTAAACCTGAAGTAAAGCATCGGAATCTATAACTAGTGTCACAGGAATGGTTCAAAACATAGACAGTAAGAAGAGTCAGTTTTCTAGTACTTAAGTCGGCATTGTGCCTTTTGTATTTAATTCCGATGCTAATTCTGTGTTTCATCGTCAATAAGAAGGTCAGAGCATACAGTAAACGTGAGGTGAAGCATCGGAATCTATAACTAGTGTCACAGGAATGGTTCAAAACATAGACAGTAAGAAGATTCAATTTTCTTGTACTTAAGTCGGCATTGTGCCTTTTGTATTAAATTCCGATCAAATTTCTGTGTTTCATCGTCAATAAGAAGGTCAGAGGGATACAAAGAACCTGACGTAAAGCATCGGAATAAATAACTAATGTCACAGGAATGGTTCAAAACATAGACAGTAAGAAGAGTCAGTTTTTTGTACTTAAGTCAGCATTGTGCATTTTGTATTTAATTGCGATGCAATTTCTGAGTTTCACCGTCAATAAGAAGGTCAGAGGGATACAGTAAACCTGAGGTGAAGCATCGGAATCTATAACTAGTGTCACAGGAATGGTTCAAAACATAGACAGTAAGATGAGTCAGTTTTCTTGCACTTAAGTCGGCATTGTGCCTTTTCTATTTAATTCCGACGCAATTTCTGTGTCACATCGTCATTAAGAAGGTCAGAAGGATACAGTAAACCTGAAGTGTAGCATCGGAATCTACAACTAGTGTCACAGGAATGGTTCAAAACATAGTAAGTATGAAGAGTCAGTTTTCTTGTACTTAAGTCGGCATTGTGCCTGTTGTGTTTAATTCCGATGCAATTTCTGTGTTTCATCGTCAATACGAAGGTCACAGGGATACAGTAAACCTGAAGTGAAGCATCGGAATCTATAATTATTGTCACATGAAAGGTTCAAAATATAGACAGTAAGAAGAGTCAGTTTTCTTGTACTTAAGTTGGCATTGTGCCTTTTGTATTTCATTCCGATGCAAGTTCTGTGATTCATTGTCAATAAGAAGGTCAGAGGTATACAGTAAACCTGAAGTGAAGCATCGGAATCTATAACTAGTGTCACAGGTATGGTTCAAAGGATAGACATTAAGAAGAGTCAGTTTTCTTGTACTTAAGTCGGTATTGTGCCTTTTGTATTTAATTCCGATGTAATTTCTGTGTTTCATCGTCAATAAGAAGGTCAGAGGGATACAGTAAACCTAAAGTGAAACATCGGAATCTATAACTAGTGTCACAGGAATAGTTCAAATCATAGACAATAAGAAGAGTCAGTTTTCTTGTACTTAAGTCGGCATTGTGCCTTTTGTATTCATTCCGATGCAATTTCTGTGTTTCATCGTCATTAAGAAGGTCAGAGGGATACAGTAAACCTGAAGTGAAGCATCGGAATCTATAACTAGTGTCAAGGGGATGGTTCAAATATAGACAGTAAGAAGAGTCAGTGTTCTTGTACTTAAGTCGGCATTGTGCCTTATGTATTTAATGCCGATGCAAATTCTGGGTTCCATCGTCAATTAGAAGGTCAGAAGCACACAGTAAACGTGAAGTGAGGCATCGGAATCTATAACTAGTGTCACAGGAATGGTTCAAAACATAGACAGTAAGAAGAGTCAGTTTTATTGTACTTAAGTCGGCATTTTGACATTTGTATTTAATTCCGATAGAATTTCAGTGTTTCTTCGTCAATAAGAAGGTCAGAGGGATACAGTGAACCTGAAGTGAAGCATCGGAATCTATAACTAGTGTCACAGGAATGGTTCAAAACATAGACAGTAAGAAGAGTCAGTTTTCTTCTACTTCAGTTGGCATTGTGCCTTTAGTATTTAATTCCGATGCAATTTCTGTGTTTCATCGTCAATAAGAAGGTCAGAGGGATACAGTAAATCTGAAGTGAAGCATCGGAATCTATAACTAGTGTCACAGGAATGGTTCAAAACATAGACAGTAAGAAGATTCAGATTTCTTGTACTTAAGTCGGCATTGTGCCTCTTGTATTAAATTCCGATGCAATTTCTGTGTTTCATCGTCAATAAGAAGGTCAGAGGTATACAGTAAACCTGTAGTGAAGCATCGGAATCTAAAACCGGTCTCACAGGAAAGTTTCAAAACATAGACAGTAAGAAGAGCTAGTCTTCTTGTACTTGAGTCGGCATTGTGCCTTTTGTATTTTATTCCCATGCAATTTCTGTGTTTCATCGTCAATAAGAAGGTCAGAGGGATACAGTAAATCTCAAGTGAAGCATCGGAATCTATAACTAGTGTCACAGGAATGGTTCAAAACATAGACAGTAAGAAGAGTCAGACTTCTTGTACTTAAGTCGGCATTGTGCATTTGTATTTAATTCCGAAGCAATTTCTGTGTTTCATCGTCAATAAGAAGGTCAGTGGGATACAGAAAACCTGAAGTAAAGCATCGCAATCTATAACTAGTGTCACAGGAATGGTTCAAAACATAGACAGTAAGAAGAGTCAGTTTTTTTGTGCTTAAGTCGGCATTGTGCCTTTTGTATTTAATTCCGATACAACTTCTGAGTTTCAACGTCGATAAGAAGGACAGAGGGGTACAGTAAACCTGAAGTGAAGCATCGGAATCTATAACTAGTGTCACTGGAACGATTCAAATCATAGACAGTAAGAAGAGTCAGATTTCTTGTACTTAAGTCGGCATTGTGCCTTTTGTATTTAATTCCGATCTAATTTTTGTGTTTCATCGTCAATACGAAGGTCAGAGGGATACAAAGAACCTGAAGTGAAGCATCAGAATCTATAACTAGTGTCACAGGAATGGTTCAAAACATAGACAGTAAGAAGAGTCAGTTTTCTTGTACTTAAGTCGGCATTGTGCCTTTTGTATTTAATTGCGATGCAATTTCTGTGTTTCACCGTCAATAAGAAGGTCAGAGGGATACAGTAAACCTGAAGTGAAGCATCGGAATCTATAACTAGTGTCACATGAAAGGTTCTAAATATAGACAGTAAGAAGAGTCAGTTTTCTTGTACTTAAGTCGGCATTGTGCCTTTTGTATTTAATTCCGATGCAATTTCTGTGTTTCATCGTAATTAAGAGTGTCAGAGGTATACAGTAAACCTGAAGTGAAGCATCGGAATCTATAAATAGTGTCACAGGAATGGTTCAAAACATAGACAGTAAGAAGGGTCACTTTTCTTGTACTTAAGTCGGCATTGTGCCTATGGTATTTAATTCCAATGCAAATTCTGGGTTTCATCGTCAATAAGAAGGTCAGAAGCACACAGTAAACCTGAAGTGAAGCATCGGAATCTATAACTAGTGTCACAGGAATGGTTAAAAACATAGACACTAAGAAGAGTCAGTTTTATTGTACTTAAGTCGGGTTTTTGCCATATGTATTTAATTCCGATGGAATTTCAGTGTTTCTTCGTCAATTAGAAGGTCAGAGGGACACAGTGAACCTGAAGTGAAGCATCAGATTCTATAACTAGTGTCACAGGAATGGTTCAAAACATAGACATTAAGAAGAGTCAGTTTTCTTGTACTTAAGTTGGCATTGTGCCTTTAGTATTTAATTCCGATGCAATTTCTGTGATTCATCGTCAATAAGAAGGTCAGAGCGATACAGTAAACCTGAAGTGAAGCATCGGAATCTATAACTAGTGTCACAGGAATAATTCAAAACATAGACATTAAGATGAGTCAGTTTTCTTGTACTTAAGTCGGCATTTTGCCTCTTGTATTTAATTCCGATGAAATTTCTGTGTTTCATCGTCAATAAGAAGGACAGAGGGATACAGTAAACCTGAAGTGAAGCATCGGAATCTATAACTAGTGTCACAGGAATGGTTCAAATCTTAGACACTAAGAAGAGTCAGTTTTCTTGTACTTAAGTCGGCATTGTGCCTTGTGTATTTAATTCCGATGCAATTTCTGTGTTTCGTCGTCAATAAGAAGGTCAGAGGAATACAGTAAACCTGAAGTGAAGCATCGGAATCTATAACTAGTGTCACAGGAATGGTTCAAAACATAGACACTAAGAAGAGTCAGACTTCTTGTACTTAAGTCGGCATTGTGCATTTGTATTTAATTCCGAAGCAATTTCTGTATTTCATCGTCAGTAAGAAGGTCAGTGGGATACAGTAAACCTGAAGTAAAGCATCGGAATCTATAACTAGTGTCTCAGGAATGGTTCAAAACATAGACAGTAAGAAGAGTCAGTTTTCTTGTACTTAAGTCGGCATTGTGCCTTTTGTATTTAATTCCGATGCAAATTCTGTGTTTCATCGTCAATAAGAAGGTCAGAGGGACACAGTAAACCTGAAGTGAAGCATCGGAATCTATAACTAGTGTCACAGGAATGGTTCAAAACTTAGACACTAAGAAGAGTCAGTTTTCTTGTACTTAAGTCGGCATTGTGCCTTTTGTATTTAATTCCGATGCAATTTCTGTGTTTCATCGTCAATAAGAAGGTCAGAGGGATACAGTAAACCTGAAGTGAAGCATCGGAATCTAAAACCGGTCTCACAGGAAAGTTTCAAAACAGAAACAGTAAGAAGAGCTAGTCTGCTTGTACTTGAGTCGGCATTGTGCCATTTGTATTTTATTCCGATGCAATTTCTGTGTTTCATTGTCAATAAGAAGGTCAGAGGGATACAGTAAATCTGAAGTGAAGCATCGGAATCTATAACTAGTGTCACAGGAATGGTTCAAAACATATACAGTAAGAAGAGTCAGACTTCTTGTACTTATGTCGGCATTGTGCATTTGTATTTAATTCCGAAGCAATTTCTGTGTTTCATCGTCAATAAGAAGGTCAGTGGGATACAGAAAACCTGAAGTAAAGCATCGCAATCTGTAACTAGTGTCACAGTAATGGTTCAAAACATAGACAGTAAGAAGAGTCAGTTTTTTTGTACTTAAGTCGGCATTGTGCCTTTTGTATTTAATTCCGATCTAATTTCTGTGTTTCATCGTCAATAAGAAGGTCAGAGGGATACAAAGAACCTGAAGTGAAGCATCGGAATCTATAACTAGTGTCACAGGAATGGTTCAAAACATAGACAGTAAGAAGAGTCAGTTTTCATGTACTTAAGTCGGCATTGTGCTTTTTGCATTTAATTCCGATGCAATTTCTGTGTTTTATCGTCAATACGAAGGTCAGAGGGATACAGTAAACCCGAAGTGAAGCATCGGAATCTGTAACTAGTGTCACAGGAATGGTTCAAAACATAGACAGTAAGAAGAGTCAGTTTTCTTGTACTTAAGTCGGCATTGTGCCTTTTGTATTTAATTGCGATGCAATTTCTCTGTTTCACCGTCAATAAGAAGGTCAGAGGGATACAGTAAACCTAAAGTGAAACATCGGAATCCATAACTAGTGTCACAGGTATGGTTCAAAGCATAGACATTAAGAAAAGTCAGTTTTCTTGTACTTAAGTTGGTATTGTGCCTTTTGTATTTAATTCCGATGCAATTTCTGTGTTTCATCGTCAATAAGAAGGTCAGAGGGATACAGTAAACCTAAAGTGAAACATCGGAATCGATAACTAGTGTCACAGGAATAGTTCAAATCATAGACAGTAAGAAGAGTCAGTTTTCTTGTACTTAAGTCGGCATTGTGCATTTTGTATTCAATTCCGATGCAATTTCTGTGTTTCATCGTCATTAAGAAGGTCAGAGTGATACAGTAAACCTGAAGTGAAGCATCGGAATCTATAACTAGTGTCAAGGGGATGGTTCAAAACATAGACAGTAAGAAGAGTCAGTTTTCTTGTACTTAAGTCGGCATTGTGCCTTTTGTATTTAATTCCGATGCAAATTCTGGGTGTCATCGTCAATTAGAAGGTGAGAAGAACACAGTAAACCTGAAGTGAAGCATCGGAATCTATAACAAGTGTCACAGGAATGGTTCAAAACATAGACAATAAGAAGAGTCAGTTTTATTGTACTTAAGTCGGCATTTTGCCATTTGTATTTAATTCCGATGGAATTTCAGTGTTTCTTCGTCAATAAGAAGGTCAGAGGGATACAGTGAACCTGAAGTGAAGCATCGGAATCTATAACTAGTGTCACAGGAATGGTTCAAAACATGGACAGTAAGAGGAGCTAATCTTCTTGTACTTGAGTCGGCATTGTGCCTTTTGTATTTAATTCCGATGCCATTTCTGTGTTTCATCGTCAATAAGAAGGTCAGAGGGATACAGTAAATCTGAAGTGAAGCATCGGAATCTATAACTAGTGTCACAGGAATGGTTCAAAACATAGACAGTAAGAAGAGTCAGACTTCTTGTACTTAAGTCGGCATTGTGCATTTGTATTTAATTCCGAAGCAATTTCTGTGTTTCATCGTCAATAAGAAGGTCAATGGGATACAGAAAACCTGAAGTAATACATCGCAATCTATAACTAGTGTCACAGGAATGGTTCAAAACATAGACAGTAAGAAGGGTCAGTTTTTTTGTACTTAAGTCGGCATTTTGCCATTTGTATTTAATTTCGATGGAATTTCAGTGTTTCTTCGTCAATAAGAAGGTCAGAGGGACACAGTGAACCTGAAGTGAAGCATCGGATTCCATAACTAGTGTCACAGGAATTGTCCAAAACATAGACATTAAGAAGAGTCAGTTTTCTTGTACTTAAGTTGGCATTGTGCCTTTAGTATTTAATTCCGATGCAATTTCTGTGTTTCATCGTCATTAAGAAGGTCAGAGGGATACAGTAATCCTGAAGTGAAGCATCGGAATCTATAACTAGTGTCACAGGAATGGTTCAAAACATAGACAGTAAGAAGAGTCAGACTTCTTGTACTTAAGTCGGCATTGTGCATTTGTATTTAATTCCGAAGCAATTTCTGTATTTCATCGTCAATAAGAAGGTCAGTGGGATACAGTAAACCTGAAGTAAAGCATCGGAATCTATAACTAGTGTCACAGGAATGGTTCAAAACATAGACAGTAAGAAGAGTCAGTTTTCTAGTACTTAAGTCGGCATTGTGCCTTTTGTATTTAATTCCGATGCTAATTCTGTGTTTCATCGTCAATAAGAAGGTCAGAGCATACAGTAAACGTGAGGTGAAGCATCGGAATCTATAACTAGTGTCACAGGAATGGTTCAAAACATAGACAGTAAGAAGATTCAATTTTCTTGTACTTAAGTCGGCATTGTGCCTTTTGTATTAAATTCCGATCAAATTTCTGTGTTTCATCGTCAATAAGAAGGTCAGAGGGATACAAAGAACCTGACGTAAAGCATCGGAATAAATAACTAATGTCACAGGAATGGTTCAAAACATAGACAGTAAGAAGAGTCAGTTTTTTGTACTTAAGTCAGCATTGTGCATTTTGTATTTAATTGCGATGCAATTTCTGAGTTTCACCGTCAATAAGAAGGTCAGAGGGATACAGTAAACTTGAGGTGAAGCATCGGAATCTATAACTAGTGTCACAGGAATGGTTCAAAACATAGACAGTAAGATGAGTCAGTTTTCTTGCACTTAAGTCGGCATTGTGCCTTTTCTATTTAATTCCGACGCAATTTCTGTGTCACATCGTCATTAAGAAGGTCAGAAGGATACAGTAAACCTGAAGTGTAGCATCGGAATCTACAACTAGTGTCACAGGAATGGTTCAAAACATAGTAAGTATGAAGAGTCAGTTTTCTTGTACTTAAGTCGGCATTGTGCCTGTTGTGTTTAATTCCGATGCAATTTCTGTGTTTCATCGTCAATACGAAGGTCACAGGGATACAGTAAACCTGAAGTGAAGCATCGGAATCTATAACTAGTGTCACAGGAATGGTTCAAAACATAGACACTAAGAAGAGTCAGTTTTCTTGTACTTAAGTCGGCATTGTGCCTTTTGTATTTAATTCCGATGCTAATTCTGTGTTTCATCGTCAATACGACGGTCAGAGGGATACAGTAAACCCGAAGTGAAGCATCGGAATCTATAACTAGTGTCACAGGAATGGTTCAGAACATAGACAGTAAGAAGATTCAGTTTTCTAGTACGTAAGTCGGCATTGTGCCTTTTGTATTTAATTGCGATGCAATTTCTGAGTTTCACCGTCAATAAGAAGTTCAGAGGGATACAGTAAACCTGAGGTGAAGCATCGGAATCTATAACTAGTGTCACAGGAATGGTTCAAAACATAGACAGTAAGATGAGTCAGTTTTCTTGCACTTAAGTCGGCATTGTGCCTTTTCTATTTAATTCCAACGCAATTTCTGTGTCACACCGTCATTAAGAAGGTCAGAAGGATACAGTAAACCTGAAGTGTAGCATCGGAATCTACAACTAGTGTCACAGGAATGGTTCAAAACATAGTAAGTATGAAGAGTCAGTTTTCTTGTACTTAAGTCGGCAATGTGCCTGTTGTGTTTAATTCCGATGCAATTTCTGTGTTTCATCGTCAATACGTAGGTCACAGGGATACAGTAAACCTGAAGTGAAGCATCGGAATCTATAACTAGTGTCACAGGAATGGTTCAAAACATAGACACTAAGAAGAGTCAGTTTTCTTGTACTTAAGTCGGCATTGTGAGTTTTGTATTTAATTCCGATGCAATTTCTGTGTTTCATCGTCAATAAGAAGGTCAGAGGGATACAGTAAACCGGAAGTGAAGCATCGGAATCTACACCTAGTGTCACAGGAGTGGTTCAAAACATATACAGTAAGAAGAGTCAGTTTTCTTAAACTTAAGTCGGCATTGTGCAATTTGTATTTAATTCCGATACAATTTCTGAGTTTCATCGTCAATAAGAAGGTCAGAGGGATACAGTAAACCTGAAGTGAAGCATTGGAATCTATAACTAGTGTCACAGGAATGGTTCAAAACATAGACAGTAAGAAGAGTCAGTTTTCTTGTACTTAAGTCGGCATTGTGCCTTTTGTATTTCATTCCGATGCAATTTCTGTGTTACATCGTCAATAAGAAGTTCAGAGGGATACAGTAAACCTGAAGTGAAGCATTGGAATCTAAAACCGGTCTCACAGGAAAGTTTCAAAACATATACAGTAAGAAGAGCCAGTCTTTTTGTACTTGAGTCGGCATTGTGCCTTTTGTATTTAATTCCGATGCAATTTCTGTGTTTCATCGTCAATAAGTAGGTCCCAGGGATACAGTAAATCTGAAGTGAAGCATCGGAATCTATAACTAGTGTCACAGGAATGGTTCAAAACATTGACAGTGAGAAGAGTCAGTCTTCTTGTACTTATGTCTGCATTGTGCATTTGTATTTAATTCCGAAGCAATTTCTGTGTTTCATCGTCAATAAGAAGGTCAGTGGGATACAGTAATCCTGAAGTAAAGCATCGGAATCTATAACTAGTGTCACAGGAATGGTTCAAAATATAGACAGTAAGAAGAGTCATTTTCCTTGTACTTAAGTCGGCATTGTGTGTTTTGCATTTAATTCCGATGCAAATTCTGTGTTTCATCGTCAATAAGAAGGTCAGAGGCATACAGTAAACGTGAGGTGAAGCATCGGAATCTATAACTAGTGTCACAGGAATGGTTCAAAACATAGACAGTAAGATGAGTCTGTTTTCTTGTACTTAAGTCGGCATTGTGCCTTTTCTATTTAATTCCGATGCAATTTCTGTGTTTCATCGTCATTAAGAAGGTCAGAAGGATACAGTAAACCTGAAGGGTGGCATCGGAATCTATAACTAGTGTCACAGGAATGGTTCAAAACATAGACAGTAAGAAGAGTCAGTGTTCTTGTACTTAAGTCGGCATTGTGCCTTTTGTATTTAATTCCGATGCAATATCTGTGTTTCATCGTCAATACGAAGGTCAGAGGGATACAGTAAACCCGGAGTGAAGCATCGAAATCTGTAACTAGTGTCACAGGAATGGTTCAAATCATAGACAGTAAGAAGAGTCAGTTTTCTTGTACTTAAGTCGACATTGTGCCTTTTGTATTTAATTCCGATGCAATTTCAGTGTTTCACCGTCAATAAGAAGGTCAGAGGGATACAGTAAACCTGAAGTGAAGCATCGGAATCCATAACTAGTGTCACATGAATGGTTCAAAACATAGACAGTAAGAAGAGTCAGTTTTCTTGTACTTAAGTCAGCATTGAGCCTTTTGTATTTCATTCCGATGCAATTTCTGTGTTTCATCGGCAATAAGAAGGTCAGAGGTATACGGTAAACCTGAAGTGAAGCATCGGAATCTATAACTAGTGTCACAGGTATGGTTCAAAGCATTGACAGTAAGATGAGTCAGTTTTCTTGTACTTAAGTCGGCATTGTGCCATTTGTATTTAATTCCGATGCAATTTCTGTGTTTCATCGTCAATAAGAAGGTCAGAGGGATACAGTAAACCTGTAGTGAAGCATCGGAATCTATAACTAGTGTCACAGGAATGGTTCAAAGCATAGACAGTAAGATGAGTCTGTTTTCTTGTACTTAAGTCGGCATTGTGCCTTTTCTATTTATTTCCGATGCAATTTCTGTGTTTCATCGTCATTAAGAAGGTCAGAAGGATACAGTAAACCTGAAGGGTAGCATCGGAATCTATAACTAGTGTCACAGGAATGGTTCAAAACATAGACAGTAAGAAGAGTCAGTGTTCTTGTACTTAAGTCGGCATTGTGCCTTTTGTATTTAATTCCGATGCAATATCTGTGTTTCATCGTCAATACGAAGGTCAGAGGGATACAGTAAACCCGAAGTGAAGCATCGAAATCTGTAACTAGTGTCACAGGAATGGTTCAAAACATAGACAGTAAGAAGAGTCAGTTTTCTTGTACTTAAGTCGGCATTGTGCCTTTTGTATTTAATTGCGATGCAATTTCAGTGTTTCACCGTCAATAAGTAGGTCAGAGGGATACAGTAAACCTGAAGTGAAGCATCGGAATCCATAACTAGTGTCACATGAATGGTTCAAAACATAGACAGTAAGAAGAGTCAGTTTTCTTGTACTTAAGTCAGCATTGAGCCTTTTGTATTTCATTCCGATGCAATTTCTGTGTTTCATCGGCAATAAGAAGGTCAAAGGTATACGGTAAACCTGAAGTGAAGCATCGGAATCTATAACTAGTGTCACAGGTATGGTTCAAAGCATTGACAGTAAGATGAGTCAGTTTTCTTGTACTTTAGTCGGCATTGTGCCATTTGTATTTAATTCCGATGCAATTTCTGTGTTTCATCGTCAATAACAACGTCAGAGGGATACAGTAAACCTAAAGTGAAGCATCGGAATCTATAACTAGTGTCACAGGAATGGTTCAAAACATAGACAGTAAGATGAGTCTGTTTTCTTGTACTTAAGTCGGCATTGTGCCTTTTCTATTTAATTCCGATGCAATTTCTGTGTTTCATCGTCATTAAGAAGGTCAGAAGGATACAGTAAACCTGAAGGGTAGCATCGGAATCTATAACTAGTGTCACAGGAATGGTTCAAAGCATAGAAAGTAAGAAGAGTCAGTTTTCTTGTACTTAAGTCTGCATTGTGCCTGTTGTATATAATTCCGATGCAATTTCTGTGTTTCATCGTCAATAAGAAGGTCAGGGGGATACAGTAAACCGGAAGTGAAGCATCGGAATCTATAACTAGTGTCACAGGTATGGTTCAAAACATATACAGTAAGAAGAGTCAGTTTTCTTGTACTTAAGTCGGCATTGTGCATTTTGTATTTAATTCCGATACAATTTCTGAGTTTCATCGTCAATAAGAAGGTCAGAGGGATACAGTAAACCTGAAGTGAAGCATTGGAATCTATAACTAGTGTCACAGGAATGGTTCAAAACATAGACAGTAAGAAGAGTCAGTTTTCTTGTACTTAAGTCGGCATTGTGCCTTTTTTTATTTAATTGCGATGCAATTTCTGTGTTTCCCGTCAATAAGAAGGTCCGAGGGATACAGTAAACCCGAAGTGAAGCATCGGAATCTATAACTAGTGTCACAGGAATGATTCAAAACATAGTCAGTAAGAAGAGTCAGTCTTCTTGTACTTAAGTCGGCATTGTGCCTTTTGTATTTAATTCCGATGCAAATTCTGTGTTTCATCGTCAATAAGAAGGTCAGAGGCATACAGTAAACGTGAGCTGAAGCATCGGAATCTATAACTAGTGTCACAGGAATGGTTCAAAACATAGACAATAAGAAGAGTCAGTTTTCTTGTACTTAAGTCGGCATTGTGCCTTTTGTATTTAATTCCGATATAATTTCTGTGTTTTATCGTCAATAAGAAGGTCTGAGGGATACAAAGAACCTGAAGTGAAGCATCGGAATCAATAACTAGTGTCACAGGAATGTTTCAAAACATAGACAGTAAGAAGAGTCAGTTTTCTTGTACGTAAGTCGGCATTGTGCCTTTTGTATTTAATTCTGATGCAATATCTGTGTTTCATCGTCAATACGAAGGTCAGAGGGATTCAGTAAACCTGAAGTGAAGCATCGAAATCTGTAACTAGTGTCACAGGAATGGTTCAAATCATAGACAGTAAGAAGAGTCAGTTTCCTTGTACTTAAGTCAGCATTGTGCCTTTTGTATTCAATTGCGATGCTATTTCTGTGTTTCACCGTCAATGAGAAGGTCAGAGGGATACAGTAAACCTGAAGTGAAGCATCGGAATCCATAACTAGTGTCACATGAATGGTTCAAATCATAGACAGTAATAAGAGTCAGTTTTTTTGTACTTAAGTCAGCATTGAGCCTTTTGTATTTCATTCCGATGCAATTTCTGTGTTTCATCGGCAATAAGAAGGTCAGAGGTATACGGTAAACCTGAAGTGAAGCATCGGAATCTATAACTAGTGTCACAGGTATGGTTCAAAGTATAGACAGTAAGATGAGTCAGTTTTCTTGTACTTAAGTCGGCATTGTGCCTTTTGTATTTAATTCCGATGCAATTTCTGTGTTTCATCGTCAATAAGAAAGTGAGAGGGATACAGTAAACCCAAAGTGAAGCATCGGAATCTACAACTAGTGTCACATGAAAGGTTCAAAATATAGACAGTAAGAAGAGTCAGTTTTCTTGTACTTAAGTCAGCATTGTGCCTTTTGCATTTCATTCCGATGCAATTTCTGTGATTCATCGTCGATAAGAAGGTCAGAGGTATACAGTAAACCTGAAGTGAAGCATCGGAATCTATAACTAGTATCACAGGTATGGTTCAAAGCATTGACATTAAGAAGAGTCAGTTTTCTTGTACTTAAGTCGGTATTGTGCCTTTTGTATTTAATTCCGATGCAATTTCTGTGTTTCATCGTCAATAAGAGGGTCAGAGGGATACAGTAAACCTAAAGTGAAGCATCGGAATCTATAACTAGTGTCACAGGAATAGTTCAAATCATACACAGTAAGAAGAGTCAGTTTTCTTGTACTTAAGTCGGCATTGTGCCTTTTGTATTTAATTCCGATGCAATTTCTGTGTTTCATCGTCATTAAGAAGGTCAGAGGGATACAGTAAACGTGAAGTGAAGCATCGGAATCTATAACTAGTGTCACAGGAATGGTTCAAAACATAGACAGTAAGAAGAGTCAGTTTTCTTGTACTTAAGTAGGCATTGTGCCTTTTGTATTTAATTCCAATGCAAATTCTGGGTTTCATCGTCAATAAGAAGGTCAGAAGCACACAGTAAACCTGAAGTGACGCATCGGAATCTATAACTAGTGTCACAGGAATGGTTCAAAACATAGACAGTAAGAGGAGTCAGTTTTATTGTACTTAAGTCGGCATTTTGCCATTTGTATTTAATTCCGATGGAATTTCAGTGTTTCATCGTCAATAAGAAGGTCAGAGGGACACAGTGAACCTGAAGTGAAGCATCGGATTCTATACCTAGTGTCACAGGAATTGTTCAAAACATAGACTTTAAGAAGAGTCAGTTTTCTTGTACTTAAGTTGGCATTGTGCCTTTAGTATTTAATTCCGATGCTATTTCTGTGTTTCATCGTCAATAAGAAGGTCAGAGGGATACAGTAAACCTGAAGTGAAGCATCGGAATCTATAACTAGTGTCACAGGAATGGTTCAAAACATAGACAGTAAGATGAGTCAGTTTTCTTGTACTTTAGTCGGCATTTTGCCTCTTGTATTTAATTCCGATGCAATTTCTGTGTTTCATCGTCAATAAGAAGGTCAGAGGTATACAGTAAACCTGAAGTAATGCATCGGAAACTATAACTAGTGTCACAGGAATGGTTCAAAACATAGACAGTAAGAAGAGTCAGTTTTCTTGTACTTAAGTCGGCCTTGTGCTTTTTGTATTTAATTCCAATGCAATTTCTGTGTTTCATCGTCAATAAGAAGGTCAGAGGGATACAGTAAACCTAAAGTGAAGCATCGGAATCTATAACTAGTGTCACAGGAATGGTTCAAAACATATACAGTAAGAAGAGTCAGTTTTCTTGTACTTAAGTCGGCATTGTGCATTTTGTATTTAATTCCGATACAAATTCTGAGTTTCATCGTCAATAAGGAGGTCAGAGGGATACAGTAAACCTGAAGTGAAGCTTCGGAATCTATAACTAGTGTCACAGGTGCGGTTCAAATAATAGACAGTAAGAAGAGTCAGATTTCTTGTACTTAAGTGGGCCTTGTGCCTTTTGTATTTAATTCCGATGCAATTTCTGTGTCTCATCGTCAATAAGAAGGTCAGAGGGATACACTAAACCTGAAGTGAAGCATCGGAATCTATAACTAGTGTCACAGGAATGGTTCAAAACATAGACAGTAAGAAGAGTCAGTTTTCTTGTACTTAAGTCGGCATTGTGCCTTTTGTATTTAATTGCGATGCAATTTCTGAGTTTCACCGTCAATAAGAAGGTCAGAGGCATACAGTAAACCTGAGGTGAAGCATCAGAATCTATAACTAGTGTCACAGGAATGTTTCAAAACATAGACAGTAAGATGAGTCACTTTTCTTGCACTTAAGTCGGCATTGTGCCTTTTGTATTTAATACCGATCTAATTTCTGTGCTTCATCGTCAATAAGAAGGTCAGAGGGATACAAAGATCCTGAAGTGAAGCATCGGAATCTATAACTAGTGTCACAGGAATGGTTCAAAACATAGACAATAAGAAGAGTCAGTTTTCTTGTACTTAAGTCAGCATTGTGCCTTTTGTATTCAATTGCGATGCTATTTCTGTGTTTCACCGTCAATGAGAAGGTCAGAGGGATACAGTAAACCTGAAGTGAAGCATCGGAATCCATAACTAGTGTCACATGAATGGTTCAAATCATAGACAGTAAGAAGAGTCAGTTTTCTTGTACTTAAGTCAGCATTGAGCCTTTTGTATTTCATTCCGATGCAATTTCTGTGTTTCATCGGCAATAAGAAGGTCAGAGGTATACGGTAAACCTGAAGTGAAGCATCGGAATCTATAACTAGTGTCACAGGTATGGTTCAAAGTATAGACAGTAAGATGAGTCAGTTTTCTTGTACTTAAGTCGGCATTGTGCCTTTTGTATTTAATTCCGATGCAATTTCTGTGTTTCATCGTCAATAAGAAAGTGAGAGGGATACAGTAAACCCAAAGTGAAGCATCGGAATCTACAACTAGTGTCACATGAAAGGTTCAAAATATAGACAGTAAGAAGAGTCAGTTTTCTTGTACTTAAGTCAGCATTGTGCCTTTTGTATTTCATTCCGATGCAATTTCTGTGATTCATCGTCGATAAGAAGGTCAGAGGTATACAGTAAACCTGAAGTGAAGCATCGGAATCTATAACTAGTATCACAGGTATGGTTCAAAGCATTGACATTAAGAAGAGTCAGTTTTCTTGTACTTAAGTCGGTATTGTGCCTTTTGTATTTAATTCCGATGCAATTTCTGTGTTTCATCGTCAATAAGAAGGTCAGAGGGATACAGTAAACCTAAAGTGAAGCATCGGAATCTATAACTAGTGTCACAGGAATAGTTCAAATCATACACAGTAAGAAGAGTCAGTTTTCTTGTACTTAAGTCGGCATTGTGCCTTTTGTATTTAATTCCGTTGCAATTTCTGTGTTTCATCGTCATTAAGAAGGTCAGAGGGATACAGTAAACGTGAAGTGAAGCATCGGAATCTATAACTAGTGTCACAGGAATGGTTCAAAACATAGACAGTAAGAGGAGTCTGTTTTATTGTACTTAAGTCGGCATTTTGCCATTTGTATTTAATTCCGATGGAATTTCAGTGTTTCATCGTCAATAAGAAGGTCAGAGGGACACAGTGAACCTGAAGTGAAGCATCGGATTCTATACCTAGTGTCACAGGAATTGTTCAAAACATAGACTTTAAGAAGAGTCAGTTTTCTTGTACTTAAGTTGGCATTGTGCCTTTAGTATTTAATTCCGATGCTATTTCTGTGTTTCATCGTCAATAAGAAGGTCAGAGGGATACAGTAAACCTGAAGTGAAGCATCGGAATCTATAACTAGTGTCACAGGAATGGTTCAAAACATAGACAGTAAGATGAGTCACTTTTCTTGCACTTAAGTCGGCATTGTGGCTTTTCTATTTAATTCCGATGCAAATTCTGTGTTTCATCGTCAATAAGAAGGTCAGAGGCATACAGTAAACGTGAGGTGAAGCATCGGAATCTATAACTAGTGTCACAGGAATGTTTCAAAACATAGACAGTAAGAAGAGTCAGTTTTCTTGTACTTAAGTCGGCATTGTGCCTTTTGCATTTAATACCGATCTAATTTCTGTGTTTCACCGTCAATAAGAAGGTCAGAGGAATACAGTAAACCTGAAGTGAAGCATCGGAATCCATAACTAGTGTCACATGAATGGTTCAAAACATAGACAGTAGGAGGAGTCAGTTTTCTTGTACTTAAGTCAGCATTGAGCCTTTTGTATTTCATTCCGATGCAATTTCTGTGTTTCATCGGCAATAAGAAGGTCAGAGGTATACGGTAAACCTGAAGTGAAGCATCGGAATCTATAACTAGTGTCACAGGTATGGTTCAAAGCATAGACAGTAAGATGAGTCAGTTTTCTTGTACTTAAGTCGGCATTGTGCCTTTTGTATTTAATTCCGATGCAATTTCTGTGTTTCATCGTCAATAAGAAGGTCAGAGGGATACAGTAAACCTAAAGTGAAGCTTCGGAATCTATAACTATTGTCACAGGAATGGTTCAAAACATAGACAGTAAGATGAGTCTGTTTTCTTGTACTTAAGTCGGCATTGTGCCTTTTCTATTTAATTCCGATGCAATTTCTGTGTTTCATCGTCATTAAGAAGGTCAGAAGGATACAGTAAACCTGAAGTGTAGCATCGGAATCTATAACTAGTGTCACAGGAATGGTTCAAAACATAGACACTAAGAAGAGTCAGTTTTATTGTACTGAAGTCGGCATTGTGCCTTTTGTATTTAATTCCAATGCAATTTCTATGTTTCATCGTCAATAAGAAGGTCAGAGGGATACAGTAAACCGGAAGTGAAGCATCGGAATCTATAAGTAGTGTCACAGGAATGGTTCAAAACATATACATTAAGTAGAGTCAGTTTTCTTGTACTTAAGTCGGCATTGTACATTTTGTATTTAATTCCGATACAATTTCTGAGTTTCATCGTCAATAAGAAGGTCAGAGGGATACAGTAAACCTGAAGTGAAGCATTGGAATCTATAACTAGTGTCACAGGAATAGTTCAAATCATAGACAGTAAGAAGAGTCAGTTTTCTTGTACCTAAGTCGGCATTGTGCCTTTTGTATTTCATTCCGATGCAATTTCTGTCTTTAATCGTCAATAAGAAGGTCAGAGGGATACAGAAAACCTGAAGTGAAGCATCGGAATCTATAACTAGTGTCACAGGAATGGTTCAAAACATAGACAGTAAGAAGAGTCAGTTTTATTGTACTTAAGTCGGCATTGTGCCTTTTGCATTTAATTCCGATCTAATTTCTGTGTTTCATCGTCAATAAGAAGGTCAGAGGGATACAAAGAACCTGAAGTGAAGCATCGGAATCTATAACTAGTGTCACAGGAAAGGTTCAAAACATAGACAGTAAGAAGAGTCAGGTTTCTTGTACTTAAGTCGGCATTGTGCCTTTTGTATTTAATCCGATGCAATATCTGTGTTTCATCGTCAATACGAAGGTCAGAGGGATACAGTAAACCTGAAGTGAAGCATCGAAATCTGTAACTAGTGTCACAGGAATGGTTCAAAACATAGACATTTAGAAGAGTCAGTTTTATTGTACTTAAGTCGGCATTGTGCCTTTTGTATTTAATTGCGATGCAATTTCTGTGTTTCACCGTCAATAAGAAGGTCAGAGGGATACATTAAACCTGAAGTGAAGCATCGGAATCCATAACTAGTGTCACATGAATGGTTCAAAACATAGACATTAATAGGAGTCAGTTTTCTTGTACTTAAGTCAGCATTGAGCCTTTTGTATTTCATTCCGATGCAATTTCTGTGTTTCATCGGCAATAAGAAGGTCAGAGGTATACGGTAAACCTGAAGTGAAGCATCGGAATCTATAACTAGTGTCACAGGTATGGTTCAAAGCATTGACAGTAAGAGGAGTCAGTTTTCTTGTACTTAAGTCAGCATTGAGCCTTTTGTATTTCATTCCGATGCAATTTCTGTGTTTCATCGGCAACAAGAAGGTCAGAGGTATATGGTGAACCTGAAGTGAAGCATCGGAATCTATAACTAGTGTCACAGGAATGGTTCAAAACATAGACAGTAAGATGAGTCCGTTTTCTTGTACTTAAGTCGGCATTGTGCCTTTTCTATTTAATTCCGATGCAATTTCTGTGTTTCATCGTCATTAAGAAGGTCAGAAGGATACAGTAAACCGGAAGTGAAGCATCGGAATCTATAAGTAGTGTCACAGGAATGGTTCAAAACATATACAGTAAGTAGAGTCAGTTTTCTTGTACTTAAATCGGCATTGTGCATTTTGTATTAAATTCCGATACAATTTCTGAGTTTCATCGTCAATAAGAAGGTCAGAGGGATACAGTAAACCTGAAGTGAAGCATTGGAATCTATAACTAGTGTCACAGGAATAGTTCAAAACATAGACAGTAAGAAGAGTCAGTTTTCTTGTACTTAAGTCGGCATTGTGCCTTTTGTATTTCATTCCGATGCAATTTCTGTCTTTAATCGTCAATAAGAAGGTCAGAGGGATACAGAAAACCTGAAGTGGAGCATCGGAATCTATAACTAGTGTCACAGGAATGGTTCAAATCATAGACACTAAGAAGAGTCAGTTTTCTTGTACTTAAGTCGGCATTGTGCCTTTCGTATTTAATTCCGATGCAATATCTGTGTTTCATCGTCAATACGAAGGTCAGAGGGATACAGTAAACCCGAAGTGAAGCATCGAAATCTGTAACTAGTGTCACAGGAATGGTTCAAAACATAGACAGTAAGAAGAGTCAGTTTTCTTGTACTTAAGTCGGCATTGTGCCTTTTGTATTTAATTGCGATGCAATTTCTGTGTTTCATCGTCAATAAGAAGGTCAGAGGGATACAGTAAACCTGAACTGAAGCATCGGAATCTATAACTAGTGTCACTGGAATGGTTCAAAACATAGACAGTAAGAAGAGTCAGTTTTCTTGTACTTAAGTCGGCATTGTGCCTTTTGTGTTTAATTCCGATGTAAATTTTGTGTTTCATCGTCAATAAGAAGGTCAGAGGCATACAGTAAACGTGAGGTGAAGCATCGGAATCTATAACTAGTGTCACAGGAATGGTTCAAAACATAGACAGTAAGAAGAGTCAGTTTTCTTGTACTTAGGTCGCCATTGTGCCCTTTGTATTTAATTCCGATATAATTTCTGTGTTTCATCGTCAATAAGAAGGTCTGAGGGATACAAAGAACCTGAAGTGAAGCATCGGATTCTATAACTAGTGTCACAGGAATGGTTCAAAACATAGACAGTAAGAAGAGTCAGTTTTCTTGTACTTAAGTCGGCATTGTGCCCTTTGTATTTAATTCCGATGCAATATCTGTGTTTCATCGTCAATAAGAAGGTCAGAGGGATACAGTAAACCTGAAGTGAAGCATCGAAATCTGTAACTAGTGTCACAGGAATGGTTCAAATCATAGACAGTAAGAAGAGTCAGTTTTCTTGTACTTAAGTCAGCATTGAGCCTTTTGTATTTCATTCCGATGCAATTTCTGTGTTTCATCGGCAATAAGAAGGTCAGAGGTATACGGTAAACCTGAAGTGAAGCATCGGAATCTATAACTAGTGTCACAGGTATGGTTCAAAGCATAGACAGTAAGATGAGTCAGTTTTCTTGTACTTAAGTCGGCATTGTGCCTTTTCTATTTGATTCCGATGCAATTTCTGTGTTTCATCGTCAATAAGAAAGTGAGAGGGATACAGTATACCTAAAGTGAAGCATCGGAATCTATAACTAGTGTCACAGGAATGGTTCAAAACATAGACAGTAAGATGTGTCTGTTTTCTTGTACTTAAGACGGCATTGTGCATTTTGTATTTAATTCCGATACAATTTCTGAGTTTCATCGTCAATAAGAAGGTCAGAGGGATACAGTAAACCTGAAGTGAAGCATTGGATTCTATAACTAGTGTCACAGGAATGGTTCAAAACATAGACAGTTAGAAGAGTCAGTTTTCTTGTACTTAAGTCGGCATTGTACCTTTTGTATTTCATTCCGAAGCAATCTCTGTGTTTCATCGTCAATAAGAAGGTCCCAGGGATACAGTAAATCTGAAGTGAAGCATCGGAATCTATAACTAGTGTCACAGGAATGGTTGAAAACATAGACAGTAAGAATAGTCAGTCTTCTTGTACTTATGTTGGCATTGTGCATTTGTATTTAATTCCGAATTAATTTCTGTGTTTCATCGTCAATAAGAAGGTCAGTGGCATACAGTAAACCTGAAGTAAAGCATCGGAATCTATAAGGAGTGTCACAGGAATGGTTCAAAACATAGACAGTAAGATGAGTCTGTTTTCTTGTACTGAAGGCGGCATTGGGCATTTCTATTTAATTCCGATGCAATTTCTGTGTTTCATCGTCATTAAGAAGGTCAGAAGGATACAGTAAACCTGAAGTGTAGCATCGTAATCTATAATTAGTGTCACAGGAATGGTTCAAAACATAGACACTAAGAAGAGTCAGTTTTATTGTACTGAAGTCGGCATTGTGCCTTTTGTACTTAATTCCGATGCAATTTCTGTGTTTCATCGTCAATAAGAAGGTCAGAGGGATACAGTAAACCGGAAGTGAAGCATCGGAATCTGTAAGTAGTGTCACAGGAATGGTTCAAAACATATACAGTAAGTAGAGTCAGTTTTCTTGTACTTAAGTCGGCATTGTGCATTTTGTATTTAATTCCGATACAATTTCTGAGTTTCATCGTCAATAAGAAGGTCAGAGGGATACAGTTAACCCGAAGTGAAGCATCGAAATCTGTAACTAGTGTCACAGGAATGGTTCAAACATAGACCGTAAGAAGAGTCAGTTTCCTTGTACTTAAGTCGGCATTGTGCCTTTTGTATATAATTCCGATGCAATTTCTGTGTTTCACTGTCAATAAGAAGGTCAGAGGGATACAGTAAACCTGAAGTGAAGCATCGGAATGCATAACTAGTGTCACATGAATGGTTCAAAACATAGACAGTAAGAAGAGCCAGTCTTCTTGTACTTAAGTCAGCATTGAGCCTATTGTATTTCATTCCGATGCAATTACTGTGTTTCATCGGCAATAAGAAGGTCACAGGTATACGGTAAACCTGAAGTGAAGCATCGGAATTTATAACTAGTGTCACAGGTATGGTTCAAAGCATAGACAGTAGGAAGAGTCAGTTTTCTTGTACTTAAGTCGGTATTGTGATTATTGCATTTAATTCCGATGCAATTTCTGTGTTTCATCGTCAATAAGAAGGTCAGAGGGATACAGTAAACCTAAAGTGAAGCATCGGAATCTATAACTAGTGTCACAGGAATGGTTCAAAACATAGACAGTAAGAAGAGTCAGTTTTCTTGTACTTAAGTCGGCATTGGGCCTTTTGTATTTAATTACGATGCAATATCTGTGTTTCATCGTCAATATGAAGGTCAGAGGGATACAGTAAACCTGAAGTGGAGCATCGAAATCTGTAACTAGTGTCACAGGAATGGTTCAAATCATAGACAGTAAGAAGAGTCAGTTTTCCTATACTTAAGTCAGCATTGAGCCTTTTGTATTTCATTCCGATGCAATTTCTGTGTTTCATCGGCAATAAGAAGGTCAGAGGTATACAGTAAACCTGAAGTGAAGCATCGGAATCTATAACTAGTGTCACAGGCATGGTTCAAAGCATAGACAGTAAGAAGAGTCAGTCTTCTTGTACTTATGTTGGCATTGTGCATTTGTATTTAATTCCGAATTAATTTCTGTGTTTCATCGTCAATATGAAGGTCAGTGGGATACAGTAAACCTGAAGTAAAGCATCGGAATCTATAAGGAGTGTCACATGAATGGTTCAAAACATAGACAGTAAGAAAAGTCAGTTTTCTTGTACTTAAGTCGGCATTGTGCTTTTGTATCTAATTCCGATGCAATTTCTGTGTTTCATCGACAATAAGAATGGCAGAGGGATACAGTAAACCTGAAGTGAAGCATCGGAATCTATAACTAGTGTCACAGGAATGGTTCAAAACATAGACAGTAAGAAGAGTCAGTGTTCTTGTACTTAAGTCGGCATTGTGCCTTTTGTAATTAATTCCGATGCAAATTCTGTGTTTCATCGTCAATAAGAAGGTCAGAGGCATACAGTTAACCCATAGTGAAGCATCGAAATCTGTAACTAGTGTCACAGGAATGGTTCAAAACATAGACAGTAAGAAGAGTCAGTTCTCTTGTACTTAAGTCGGCATTGTGCCTTTTGTATTTAATTCCGATGCAATTTCTGTGTTTCATCGTCATTAATAAGGTCAGAGGGATACAGTAAACCTGAAGTGTAGCATCGGAATCTACAACTAGTGTCACAGGAATGGTTCAAAACATAGAAAGTAACAAGAGTCAGTTTTCTTGTACTTAAGTCGGCATTGTGCCTCTTGTATTTCATTCCGATGCAATTTCTGTGTTTCATCGTCAATAAGAAGGTCAGAGGGATACAGTAAACCTAAAGTGAAGCATCGGAATCTATAACTAGTGTCACAGGAATGGTTCAAAACATAGACAGTAAGAAGAGTCAGTTCTATTGTACTTAAGTCGGCAATGTGCCTTTTCTATTTAATTCCGATGCAATTTCTGTGTTTCATCGTCATTAAGAAGGTCAGAGGGATACAGTAAACCTGAAGTGTAGCATCGGAATCTACAACTAGTGTCACAGGAATGGTTCAAAACATAGAAAGTAACAAGAATCAGTTTTCTTGTACTTAGGTCGGCATTGTGCCTTTTGTATTTAATTCCGATGCAAATTCTGTGTTTCATCGTCAATAGGAAGGTCAGAAGCATACAGTAAACGTGAGGTGAAGCATCGGAATCTATAACTAGTGTCACAGGAATGGTTCAAAACATAGACAGTAAGAAGAGTCAGTTTTCTTGTACTTAAGTCGCCATTGTGCCTTTTGTATTTAATTCCGATATAATTTCTGTGTTTCATCGTCAATAAGAAGGTCTGAGGGATACAAAGAACCTGAAGTGAAGCATCGGATTCTATAACTAGTGTCACAGGAATGGTTCAAAACATAGACAGTAAGAAGAGTCAGTTTTCTTGTACTTAAGTCGGCATTGTGCCTTTTGTATTTAATTCCGATGCAATATCTGTGTTTCATCGTCAATAAGAAGGTCAGAGGGATACAGTAAACCTGAAGTGAAGCATCGAAATCTGTAACTAGTGTCACAGGAATGGTTCAAATCATAGACAGCAAGAAGAGTCAGTTTTCCTGTACTTAAGTCAGCATTGAGCCTTTTGTATTTCATTCCGATGCAATTTCTGTGTTTCATCGGCAATAAGAAGGTCAGAGGTATACGGTAAACCTGAAGTGAAGCATCGGGATTTATAACTAGTGTCACAGGTATGGTTCAAAGCATAGACAGTAAGATGAGTCAGTTTTCTTGTACTTAAGTCGGCATTGTGCCTTTTGTAATTAATTCCGATGCAAATTCTGTGTTTCATCGTCAATAAGAAGGTCAGAGGCATACAGTTAACCCGAAGTGAAGCATCGAAATCTGTAACTAGTGTCACAGGAATGGTGCAAAACATAGACAGTAAGAAGAGTCAGTTCTCTTGTACTTAAGTCGGCATTGTGCCTTTTGTATTTAATTCCGATGCAATTTCTGTGTTTCATCGTCATTAATAAGGTCAGAGGGATACAGTAAACCTGAAGTGTAGCATCGGAATCTACAACTAGTGTCACAGGAATGGTTCAAAACATAGAAAGTAACAAGAGTCAGTTTTCTTGTACTTAAGTCGGCATTGTGCCTCTTGTATTTCATTCCGATGCAATTTCTGTGTATCATCGCCAATAAGAAGGTCAGAGCTATACAGTAAACCTAAAGTGAAGCATCGGAATCTATAACTAGTGTCACAGGAATGGTTCAAAACATAGACAGTAGGAAGAGTCAGTTTCTTGTACTTAAGTCGGTATTGTGCCTTTTGCATTTAATTCCGATGCAATTTCTGTGTTTCATCGTCAATAAGAAGGTCAGAGGGATACAGTAAACCTAAAGTGAAGCATCGGAATCTATAACTAGTGTCACAGGAATGGTTCAAAACATAGACAGTAAGAAGAGTCAGTTCTATTGTACTTAAGTCGGCAATGTGCCTTTTGTATTTAATTCCGATGCAATTTCTGTGTTTCATCGTCATTAAGAAGGTCAGAGGGATACAGTAAACCTGAAGTGTAGCATCGGAATCTACAACTAGTGTCACAGGAATGGTTCAAAACATAGAAAGTAACAAGAATCAGTTTTCTTGTACTTAAGTCGGCATTGTGCCTTTTGTATTTAATTCCGATGCAAATTCTGTGTTTCATCGTCAATAAGAAGGTCAGAAGCATACAGTAAACGTGAGGTGAAGCATCGGAATCTATAACTAGTGTCACAGGAATGGTTCAAAACATAGACAGTAAGAAGAGTCAGTTTTCTTGTACTTAAGTCGGCATTGTGCCTTTTGTATTTAATTCCGATGCAATATCTGTGTTTCATCGTCAATAAGAAGGTCAGAGGGATACAGTAAACCTGAAGTGAAGCATCGAAATCTGTAACTAGTGTCACAGGAATGGTTCAAATCATAGACAGCAAGAAGAGTCAGTTTTCCTGTACTTAAGCCAGCATTGAGCCCTTTGTATTTCATTCCGATGCAATTTCTGTGTTTCATCGGCAATAAGAAGGTCAGAGGTATACGGTAAACCTGAAGTGAAGCATCGGGATTTATAACTAGTGTCACAGGTATGGTTCAAAGCATAGACAGTAAGATGAGTCAGTTTTCTTGTACTTAAGTCGGCATTGTGCCTTTTGTATTTAATTCCGATGCAATTTCTGTGTTTCATCGTCAATAAGAAAGTGAGAGGGATACAGTAAACCTAAAGTGAAGCATCGGAATCTATAACTAGTGTCACAGGAATAGTTCAAAACATAGACAGTAAGATGAGTCTGTTTTCTTTTACTTAAGACGGCATTGTGCATTTTGTATTTAATGCCGATACAATTTCTGAGTTTCATCGTCAATAAGAAGGTCAGAGGGATACAGTAAAACTGAAGTGAAGCATTGGATTCTATAACTAGTGTCACAGGAATGGTTCAAAACATAGACAGTAGGAAGAGTCAGTTTTCTTGTACTTAAGTCAGCATTGTACCTTTTGTATTTCATTCCGAAGCAATCTCTGTGTTTCATCGTCAATAAGATGGTCCCAGGGATACAGTAAATCTGAAGTGAAGCATCGGAATCTATAACTAGTGTCACAGGAATGGTTCAAAACATAGACAGTAAGAAGAGTCAGTCTTCTTGTACTTATGTTGGCATTGTGCATTTGTATTTAATTCCGAATTAATTTCTGTGTTTCATCGTCAATAAGAAGGTCAGTGGGATACAGTAAACCGGAAGTAAAGCATCGGAATCTATAAGGAGTGTCACATGAATGGTTCAAAACATAGACAGTAAGAAGAGTCAGTTTTCTTGTACTTAAGTCGGCATTGTGCTTTTGTATCTAATTCCGATGCAATTTCTGTGTTTCATCGACAATAAGAATGGCAGAGGGATACAGTAAACCTGAAGTGAAGCATCGGAATCTATAACTAGTGTCACAGGAATGGTTCAAAACATAGACAGTAAGAAGAGTCAGTTCTCTTGTACTTAAGTCGGCATTGTGGCTTTTGTATTTAATTCCGATGCAATTTCTGTGTTTCATCGTCATTAAGAAGGTCAGAGGGATACAGTAAACCTGAAGTGTAGCATCGGAATCTACAACTAGTGTCACAGGAATGGTTCAAAACATAGAAAGTAAGAAGAGTCAGTTTTCTTGTACTTAAGTCGGCATTGTGCCTCTTGTATTTAATTCCGATGCAATTTCTGTGTATCATCGCCAATAAGAAGGTCAGAGCTATACAGTAAACCTAAAGTGAAGCATCGGAATCTATAACTAGTGTCACAGGAATGGTTCAAAACATAGACAGTAAGATGAGTCTGTTTTCTTGTACTTAAGTCGGCATTGTGCCTTTTGTATTTAATTCCGATGCAATTTCTGTGTTTCATCGTCAATAAGAAGGTCAGAGGGTTACAGTAAACCTAAAGTGAAGCATCGGAATCTATAACTAGTGTCACAGGAATGGTTGAAAACATAGACAGTGAGATGAGTCTGTTTCTTGTACTGAAGTCGGCATTGGGCCTTTTCTATTTAATTCCAATGCAATTTCTGTGTTTCATCGTCATTAAGAAGGTCAGAAGGATACAGTTAACCCGAAGTGAAGCATCGAAGTCTGTAACTAGTGTCACAGGAATGGGTCAAAACATAGACAGTAAGAAGAGTCAGTTTTCTTGTACTTAAGTCGGCATTGTGCCTTTTGTATTTAATTCCGATGCAATTTCTGTGTTTCACTGTCAATAAGAAGGTCAGAGGGATACAGTAAACCTGAAGTGATGCATCGGAATCCATAACTAGTGTCACATGAATGGTTCAAAACATAGACAGTAAGAAGAGTCAGTTTTCTTGTACTTAAGTCAGCATTGAGCCTATTGTATTTCATTCCGATGCAATTTCTGTGTTTCATCGGCAATAAGAAGGTCAGAGGTTTACGGTAAACCTGAAGTGAAGCATCGGAATTTATAACTAGTGTCACAGGTATGATTCAAAGCATAGACAGTAGGAAGAGTCAGTTTTCTTGTACTTAAGTCGGTATTGTGCCTTTTGCATTTAATTTCGATGCAATTTCTGTGTTTTCATCGTCAATAAGAAGGTCAGAGGGATACAGTAAACCTAAAGTGAAGCATCGGAATCTATAACTAGTGTCACAGGAATGGTTCACAACATAGACAGTAAGAAGAGTCAGTTCTCTTGTACTTAAGTCGGCATTGTGCCTTTTGTATTTAATTCCGATGCAATTTCTGTGTTTCATCGTCATTAAGAAGGTCAGAGGGATACAGTAAACCTGAAGTGTAGCATCGGAATCTACAACTAGTGTCACAGGATTGGTTCAAAACATAGAAAGTAACACGAGTCAGTTTTCTCTTACTTAAGTCGGCATTGTGCCTCTTGTATTTAATTCCGATGCAATTTCTGTGTATCATCGCCAATAAGAAGGTCAGAGGGATACAGTAAACCTGAAGTGAAGCATCGGAATCTATAACTAGTGTCACAGGAAAGGTTCAAAACATAGACGGTAAGAAGAGTCAGTTTTCTTGTACTTAAGTCGGTATTGTGCCTTTTGCATTTAATTCCGATGCAATTTCTGTGTTTCATCGTCAATAAGAAGGTCAGAGGGATACAGTAAACCTGAAGTGTAGCATCGGAATCTACAACTAGTGTCACAGGTATGGTTCAAAACTTAGAAAGTAAGAATAGTCAGTTTTCTTGTATTTAAGTCGGCATTGTGCCTCTTGTATTTAATTCCGATGCAGTTTCTGTGTTTCATCGCTAATAAGAAGGTCAGAGGGATACAGTAAACCTGAAGTGAAGCATCGGAATCTATAACTAGTGTCACAGGAATGGTTCAATGGTTCAAAACATAGACACTATGAAGAGTCAGTTTTCTTGTACTTAAGTCGGCATTGTGCCTTTTGTATTTAATTCCGATGCAATTTCTGTGTTTCATCGTCAATAAGAACGTCAGAGGGATACAGTAAACCGGAAGTGAAGCATCGGAGTCTATAACTAGTGTCACAGGAATGGTTCAAATCATATACAGTAAGAAGAGTCAGTTTTCTTGTACTTAAGTCGCCATTGTGCCTTTAGTATTTAATTCCGATACAATTTCTGTGTTTCATCGTCAATAAGAAGGCCAGAGGGATACAGTAAACCTGAAGTGAAGCATCGGAATCTATAACTAGTGTCACAGGAATTTTTCAAAACATAGACAGTAAGAAGAGTCAGTTTTCTTGTACTTAAGTCGGCATTGTGCCTTTGGTATTTAATTCCGATGCAATTTCTGTGTTTCATCGTCAATAAGAAGGTCAGAGGGATTCAGTAAACCTGAAGTGAAGCATCGGAATCTAAAACCGGTCTCACAGGTAAGTTTCAAAACATAGACAGTAAGAAGAGCCAGTCTTCTTGTACTTGAGTCGGCATTGTGAATTTTGTATTTAATTCCGATGCAATTTATGTGTTTCATCTTCCATAAGAAGGTCAGAGGGATACAGTAATCCTGAAGTGAAGCATCAGAATCTATAACTAGTGTCACGGGAATGGGTCAAAACATAGACAGTAACAAGAGTCAGTTCGCTTGTACTTAAGTCGGCATTGTGCATTTTCTATTTACTTCCGATGCAATTTCAGTGTTTAATCGTCAACAAGAAGGTCAGAGTGAAACAGTAAACCTGAAGTGAAGTATCGGAATCTATAACTAGTGTCACAGGAATGGTTCAAAACATAGACAGTAAGAAGAGCCAGTCTTCTTGTACTTGAGTTGGCATTGTGCCTTTTGTATTTAATTCCGATGCAATTTCTGTGTTTCATCGTCAATAAGAAGGTCAGTGGGATACAGTAAACCTGAAGTGAAGCATCGGAATCTATAACTAGTGTCACAGGAGTGTTTCAAAACATAGACAGTAAGAAGAGTCAGTTTACTTGTACTTAAGTCGGCATTGTGCCCTTTGTATTTAAAACCGATACAATTTCTGTGTTTCATCGTCAATAAGAGGGTCAGAGGGATACAGTAAACCTGAAGTGAAGCATCGTAATCTATGACTAGTGTCACATTATGGTTGAAAACATAGACAGTAAGAAGAGTCAGTACTCTTGTACATAAGTCAGCATTGTGCCTTTCGTATTTAATTCCGATGAAATTTCTGTGTTTCATCGTCAATAAGACGGTCAGAGGGATACAGTAAACCTGAAGTGAAGCATCGAAATCTATAACTGGTGTCACATGAATGGTTCAAAGCATAGACAGAAAGAAGAGTAAGTTTTCTTGTACTTTAGTTAGCATTGTGCCTTTTGTATTTAATTCCGATGCAATTTCTGTGTCTCATCGTCAATCAGAAGGACAGAGGTATACAGTAAACCTGAAGTGAAGCATCGGAATCTATAACTTGTGTCACGGGAATGGGTCAAAACATAGACAGTAACAAGAGTCAGTTCTCTTGTACTTAAGTCGGCATTGTGCATTTTCTATTTACTTCCGATGCAATTTCAGTGTTTAATCGTCAACAAGAAGGTCAGAGTGAAACAGTAAACCTGAAGTGAAGTATCGGAATCTATAACTAGTGTCACAGGAATGGTTCAAAGCATAGACAGTAATAAGGGCCAGTCTTCTTGTACTTGAGTCGGCATTGTGCCTTTTGTATTTAATTCCGATGCAATTTCTGTGTTTCATCGTCAATAAGAAGGTCAGTGGCATACTGTAAACCCGAAGTGAGGCATCGGAATCTATAACTAGTGTCACCGGAATGGTTCAAAACATAGACAGTAGGAAGAGTCAGTTCTCTTGTATTGAAGTTGGCATTGTGCTTTTGTATTTAATTCCGATGCAATTTCTGTGTTTCATCGTCAATAAGAAGGTCAGAGGGATACAGTAAACCTGAAGTGAAGCATCAGAATCTATAATAAGTGTCACAGGAATGGTTCAAAACATAGACAGTAAGAAGAGCCAGTCTTCTTGTACTTTAGTCGGCATTGTGCCTATGTATTTAATTCCGATGCAATTTCTGTGTTTCATCGTCAATAAGATGGTCAGAGGGATACAGTAAACCTGAAGGGAAGCATCGGAATCTATAACTAGTGTCACAGGAATGGTTCAAAGCATAAACAGTAAAAAGGCCCAGTCTATTTGTACTCGAGTCGGCATTGTGCCTTTTCTATTTAATTCCGATGCAATTTCTGTGTTTCATCGTCAATAAGAAGGTCAGTGGCATACAGTAAACCCGAAGTGAAGCATCGGAATCTATAACTAGTGTCACGGAAATGCTTCAAACATTGACAGTAAAAAGACTCAGTTTTCTTGCACTTAAGTCGGCATTGTGCATTTTCTATTTCATTCAGATGCAATTTCTGTGTTTAATCGTGAATAAGATGGTCAGAGGGATACAGTAGACCTAAAGTGAAGCATTGGAATCTATAACTAGTGTCACAGGAATGGTTCAAAACATAGACTGTAAGAAGAGCCAGACTTCTTGTACTTGAGTCGGCATTGTGCCTATGTATTTAATTCCGATGCAATTTCTGTGTTTCATCGTCAATAAGACGGTCAGAGGGAACAGTAAACCTGAAGTGAAGCATCGGAATCTATAACTAGTGTCACAGGAATGGTTCCAAACATAGACAGTTGGAAGAGCCAGTCTTCTTGTACTTATGTCGGTATTGTGCCTTTTGCATTTAATTCCGATGCAATTTCTGTGTTTCATCGTCAATAAGAAGGTCAGAGGGATACAGTAAACCTGAAGTGTAGCATCGGAATCTACAACTAGTGTCACAGGAATGGTTCAAAACATTGAAAGTAAAAAGAGTCAGTCTTCTTGAACTTAAGTCGGCATTGTGCCTATTGTATTTAATTCCGGTGCAATTTCTGTGGTTCATCGCCAATAAGAAGGTCAGAGAGATACAGTAAACCTGAAGAGAAGCATTGGAATCTATAACTAGTGTCACAGGAATGGTTCAAAACATAGACACTAAGAAGAGTAAGTGTTTCTTGTACTGAAGTCAGCATTGTGAAATTTGTATTTAATTCCGATGCAATTTCTGTGTTTCATCGTCAATAAGAAGGTCAGAGGTATACGGTAAACCGGAAGTTAAGCATTGGAGTCTATAACTAGTGTCACAGGAATGGTTCAAAACATATACAGTAAGAAGAGTCAGTTTTCTTGTACTTAAGTCTGCAATTAACCTTTAGTATTTAATTCCGATACAATTTCTGTGTTTCATCGTCAATACGAAGGTCAGGGGGATACAGTAAACCTGAAGTGAAGCATCGGAATCTATAACTAGTGTCAAAGGAATGGTTGAAAACATTCACAGATAGAAGAGTCAGTTTTCTTGTACTTAAGTCTGCATTGTGCCTTTCTGTTTAATTCCGATGCAATTTCTGTGTTTCATCGTCAACAAGAAGGTCCAAGGGATACAGTTAACATATAGTGAAGCATCGGAATCTAAAACTGGTCTCACAGGAATTGTTGAAATCATAGTCAGTAGGAAGAGTCAGTCTTCTTGTACTGAAGTCAGTATTGTGCCTTTTGTATGTAATTCTGATTCAATTTCTGTGTTTCATCGTCAATAAGAAGGTCCAAGGGATACAGTAAAAATATAGTGACGCATCGGAATCTAAAACTGGTCTCACAAAAAATGTTCAAAACATAGTCAGTAAGAAGAGTTAGTTTTCTTGTACTTAAGTCAGCATTGTGCCTTTTCTAATTAATTCTGATTCAATTTCTGTGTTTCATCGTCAATAAGAAGGTCAGAGGCATAAAGTAAACCTGAAGTGAAGCATCGGAATCTATAACTAGTGTCACAGGTATGGTTCAAATCATAGACAGTAAGAAGAGTCAGTTTTCGTGTACTTAAGTCGGCATTGTGCATTTTGTATTTAATTCCGGTGCAATTTCTGTGTTTCATCGTCAATAAGAAGGTCAGAGGGATACAGTAAACTTAAAGTGAAGCAGCAGAATCTATAACTAGTGTCACAGGAATGGTTCAAAATGTAGACAGTGAGAAGAGTAAGTTTTCTTGTACTTAAGATGGCATTGTGCCATTTGTTTTTAAGTCCGATGCAATTTCTGTGTTTCATCGTCAATAAGAAGGTCAGAGGGATACAGTAAACCTGAAGTGAAGCATGGGAATTTATAACTAGTGTCACATGAATGGTTCAAAACATAGACAGTAAGAAGAGTCAGTTTTCTTGAACTTAAGTCGGCATTGTGCCATTTGTTTTTAATTCCGATGCAATTTCTGTGTTTCATCGTCAATAAGAAGGTCAGAGGGATACAGTAAACCTGA
The DNA here is from genome assembly GCF_023864345.2 of Schistocerca serialis cubense. Lineage (NCBI taxonomy): Eukaryota > Metazoa > Arthropoda > Insecta > Orthoptera > Acrididae > Schistocerca > Schistocerca serialis. Next base: position 1,720,810 of record NW_026047644.1, on the reverse strand, counting down.
AGTGAAGCATCGGAATCTATAACTAGTGTCACAGGAGTGGTTCAAAACATAGACAGTAAGAAGAGTCAGTTTTCTTGTACTTAAGTCGGCATTGTGCCCTTTGTATTTACAACCGATACAATTTCTGTGTTTCATCGTCAATAAGAGGGTCAGAGGGATACAGTAAACCTGAAGTGAAGCATCGTAATCTATGACTAGTGTCACATTATGGTTGAAAACATAGACAGTAAGAAGAGTCAGAATTTTTGTACATAAGTCAGCATTGTGCCTTTCGTATTTAATTCCGATGAAATTTCTGTGTTTCATCGTCAATAAGACGGTCAGAGGGATACAGTAAACCTGAAGTGAAGCATCGGAATCTATAACTGGTGTCACATGAATGGTTCAAAGCATAACAGAAAGAAGAGTAAGTTTTCTTGTACTTTAGTTAGCATTGTGCCTTTTGTATTTAATTCCGATGCAATTTCTGTGTCTCATCGTCAATCAGAAGGACAGAGGTATACAGTAAACCTGAAGTGAAGCATCGGAATCTATAACTTGTGTCACGGGAATGGGTCAAAACATAGACAGTAACAAGAGTCAGTTCTCTTGTACTTAAGTCGGCATTGTGCATTTTCTATTTACTTCCGATGCAATATCTGTGTTTAATCGTCAATAAGAAGGTCAGAGGGATACAGTAAACCTGAAGTGAAGCATCAGAATCTATAACATGTGTCACAGGAATGGTTCAAAACATAGACAGTAAGAAGAGCCAGTCTTCTTGTACTTTTGTCGGCATTGTGCCTATGTATTTAATACCGATGCAATTTCTGTGTTTCATCGTCAATAAGATGGTCAGAGGGATACAGTAAACTTGAAGTGAAGCATCGGAATCTATAACTAGTGTCACAGGAATGGTTCAAAGCATAGACAGTAATAAGGGCCAGTCTTCTTGTACTTGAGTCGGCATTGTGCCTTTTGTATTTAATTCCGATGCAATTTCTGTGTTTCATCGTCAATAAGAAGGTCAGTGGCATACTGTAAACCCGAAGTGAGGCATCGGAATCTATAACTAGTGTCACCGGAATGGTTCAAAACATAGACAGTAGGAAGAGTCAGTTCTCTTGTATTGAAGTTGGCATTGTGCTTTTGTATTTAATTCCGATGCAATTTCGGTGTTTCATCGTCAATACGAATGTCAAAGGGATGCAGTAAACCTGAAGTGAAGCATCGGAATATATAACTAGTGTCACGGAAATGCTTCAAACATAGACAGTAAGAAGACTCAGTTTTCTTGTACTTAAGTCGGCATTGTGCCTTTTCTATTTAATTCCGATGCAATTTCTGTGTTTCATCGTGAATAAGAAGGTCAGAGGGATACAGTAGACCTAAAGTGAAGCATTGGAATCTATAACTAGTGTCACAGGAATGGTTCAAAACATAGACTGTAAGAAGAGCCAGTCTTCTTGTACTTTACTCGGCATTGTGCCTATGTATTTAATTCCGATGCAATTTCATTGTTTTATCGTCAATAAGACGGTCAAGAGGGATACAGTAATCCTGAAGTGAAGCATCGGAATCTATAAGTAGTGTCACAGGAATGGTTCAAAGCATAGACAGTTGGAAGAGCCAGTCTTCTTGTACTTAAGTCGGTATTGTGCCTTTTGCATTTAATTCCGATGCAATTTCTGTGTTTCATCGTCAATAAGAAGGTCAGAGGGATACAGTAAAACTAAAGTGAAGCATCGGAATCTATAACTAGTGTCACAGGAATAGTTCAAAAGATAGACAGTAAGAAGAGTCAGTTTTCTTGTACTTTAGTCGGCATTGTGCCTTTTGTATTTAATTCCGATGCAATTTCTGTGTTTCATCGTCAATAAGAAGGACAGAGGGATACAGTAAACCTGAAGTGATGCATCGGAATCTATAACTAGTGTCAAAGGAATGGTTGAAAACATTCACAGATAGAAGAGTCAGTTTTCTTGTACTTAAGTCCGCATTGTGCCTTTCTATTTAATTCCGATGCAATTTCTGTGTTTCATCGTCAACGAGAAGGTCCAAGGGATACAGTTAACATATAGTGAAGCATCGGAATCTAAAACTGGTCTCACAGGAATTGTTGAAATCATAGTCAGTAGGAAGAGTCAGTCTTCTTGTACTGAAGTCAGTATTGTGCCTTTTGTATTTAATTCTGATGCAATTTCTGTGTTTCATCGTCAATAAGAAGGTCAGAGGCATAAAGTAAACCTGAAGTGAAGCATCGGAATCTATAACTAGTGTCACAGGTATGGTTCAAATCATAGACAGTAAGAAGAGTCAGTTTTCGTGTACTTAAGTCGGCATTGTGCATTTTGTATTTAATTCCGGTGCAATTTCTGTGTTTCATCGTCAATAAGAAGGTCAGAGGGATACAGTAAACCTAAAGTGAAGCCGCAGAATCCATAACTAGTGTCACAGGAATGGTTCAAAATGTAGACAGTGAGAAGAGTAAGTTTTCTTGTACTGAAGATGGCATTGTGCCATTTGTTTTTAAGTCCGATGCAATTTCTGTGTTTCATCGTCAATAAGAAGGTCAGAGGGATACAGTAAACCTGAAGTGAAGCATCGGAATCTATAACTAGTGTCACATGAATGGTTCAAAACATAGACAGTAAGAAGAGTCAGTTTTCTTGAACTTAAGTCGGCATTGTGCCATTTGTTTTTAGGTCCGATGCAATTTCTGTGTTTCATCGTCAATAAGAAGGTCAGAGGGATACAGTAAACCTGAAGTGAAGCATCGGAATCTATAACTAGTGTCACAGGAGTGGTTCAAAACATAGACAGTAAGAAGAGTCAGTTTTCTTGTACTTAAGTCGGCATTGTGCCCTTTGTATTTAAAACCGATACAATTTCTGTGTTTCATCGTCAATAAGAGGGTCAGAGGGATACAGTAAACCTGAAGTGAAGCATCGTAATCTATGACTAGTGTCACATTATGGTTGAAAACATAGACAGTAAGAAGAGTCAGTATTCTTGTACATAAGTCAGCATTGTGCCTTTCGTATTTAATTCCGATGAAATTTCTGTGTTTCATCGTCAATAAGACGGTCAGAGGGATACAGTAAACCTGAAGTGAAACATCGGAATCTATAACTGGTGTCACATGAATGGTTCAAAGCATAGACAGAAAGAAGAGTAAGTTTTCTTGTACTTTAGTTAGCATTGTGCCTTTTGTATTTAATTCCGATGCAATTTCTGTGTCTCATCGTCAATCAGAAGGACAGAGGTATACAGTAAACCTGAAGTGAAGCATCGGAATCTATAACTAGTGTCACAGGTATGGTTCAAAACATTGACAGTTAGAAGAGTCAGTTTTCGTGTACTTAAGTCGGCATTGTGCATTTTGTATTTAATTCCGGTGCAATTTCCGTGTTTCATCGTCAACAAGAAAGTCAGAGGGATACAGTAAACCTAAAGTGAAGGTTCGCAATGTATAACTACTGTGACAGGAATGGTTCGAAACACAGACAGTAATAAGAGTCAGTCTTCTTGTACTTAAGTCGGCATTGTGCCTTTTGTATTTATTTCCGATGGAATTTCAGTGTTTCATCGTCAATAAGAAGGTCAGAGGGTTCAGTGAACCGGAAGTGAAGCATCGGAAACTATAACTAGTGTCACAGGAATGGTTCAAAACAGAGACAGTAAGAAGAGTCAGTTTTCTTGTACTTAAGTCGGCATTGTGCCTTTTGTATTTAATTCCGATGCAATTTCTGTATTTCATCGTCAATAAGAAGGTCAGAGGGATACAGTATACCTGATGTGTAGCATCGGAATCTGTAACTGGCGTCACATGAATGGTTCAAACCATAGACAGTAAGAAGAGTCAGTTTTCTTGTACTTAAGTCAGCATTGTGCCTTTTGTATTTAATTCCGATGCAATTTCTGTGTTTCATCGTCAATAAGAATGTCAGAGGTATACAGTAAACCTGATGTGAAGCATAGGAATCTATAACTAGTGTCACAGGTATGGTTCAAAACATAGACAGTAAGAAGAGTCAGCTATCTTGTACTTAAGTCGGCATTGTGCCATTTCTTTTTAAGTCCGATGCAATTTCTGTGTTTCATCGTCAATAAGAAGGTCAGAGGGATACAGTAAACCTGAAGAGAAGCATCGGAATCTATAACTAGTGTCACATGAATGGTTCAAAAGATAGACAGTAAGAAGAGTCAGTTTTCTTGTACTTAAGTCGGCATTGTGCCATTTGTTTTTAATTCCGATGCAATTTCTGTGTTTCATCGTCAATAAGAAGGTCAGAAGGATACAGTAAACCTGAAGTGAAGCATCGGAATCTATAACTAGTGTCACAGGAATGGTTTAAAACATAGACATTATGAATAGTCAGTTTTCTTCTACCTATGTCGGCATTGTGACTTTTGTATTTCATTCCGATGCAAATTCTGTGTTTCATCGTCAATAAGAAGGTAAGAGGCATACAGTAAACCTGAAGTGAAGCATCGGAATCTATAACTAGTGTCACAGGAATGGTTCAAAACATAGACTGTAAGAAGAGTCAGTTTTCTTGTACTTAAGTCGGCATTGTGCCTTTTGTATTTAATTCCGATGGAATTTCTGCGTTTCGTCGTCAATAAGAAGGTCAGAGGGATACAGTGAACCGAAAGTGAATCGTCGGAATCTATAACTAGTGTCAATGGATTGGATCAAAACATAGACAGTAAGAAGAGTCAGTTTTCTTGTACTTAAGTCGGCATTGTGTCTTTTGTATATTATTCCGATGTAATTTCTGTGTTTCATCGTCAATAAGGAGGTCAGAGGGATACAGTAAACCTGAAGTGAAGCATCGGAATCTATGACTAGTGTCACATAATGGTTGAAAACATAGACAGTAAGAAGAGTCAGTATTCTTGTACTTAAGTCGGCATTGTGCCTTTTGTATTTAATTCCGATGCAATATCTGTGTATCATCGTCAATAAGAAGGTCAGAGGGACACAGTAAACCTGAAGTGAAGCATCGGAATCTACAAAAGGTGTCACATGAATGGTTCAAAACATAGACAGTAAGCAGAGTCAGTTTTCTTGTACTTTAGTTAGCATTGTGCCTTTTGTATTTAATTCCGATGCAATTTCTGTGTTTCATCGTCAACAAGAAAGTCAGAGGGTTAAAGTAAACCTAAAGAGAAGCTTCGGAATCTATAACTAATGTCACAGGAATGGTTCGAAACATAGACAGTAAGAAGAGTCAGTTTTCATCTACTTATGTCGGCATTGTGCAATTAGTATTTAATTCCGATGCAATTTCTGTGATTCATCGTCAATAAGAAGGTCAGAGGGATACAGTAAACCTGAAGTGAAGCATCGGAATCTATAACTAGTGTCACAGGAATGGTTCAAAGCATAGACAGTAAGAAGAGTCAGTTTTCTTGTACTTAAGTCGGCATTGTGACTTTTCTATTTAATTCCGATGCAATTTCTGTGTTTCATCGTCAATAAGAAGGTCAGAGGGATACAGTAAACCTGTAGTGAAGCAACGGAATCTACAACTAGTGTCTCAGGAATGGTTCTAAACATAGACAGTAAGAAGAGTCAGTTTTCTTGTACTTAAGTCGGCATTGTGCCTTTAGTATTTAATTCCGATGCAATTTCTGTGTTTCATCGTCAACAAGAAAGTCAGAGGGATACAGTAAACCTAAAGTGAAGGTTCGCAATGTATAACTACTGTCACAGGAATGGTTCGAAACATAGACAGTAAGAAGAGTCAGTTTTCTTGTACTTACGTCGGCATTGTGCATTTTGTATTTAATTCCTATGGAATTTCAGTGTTTCTCCGTCAATAAGAAGGTCAGAGGGATACAGTGAACGTGAAGTGAAGCATCGGAATCTATAACTAGTGTCACAAGAATGGTTCACAACATAGACAGTAATAAGAGTCAGTCTTCTTGTACTTAAGTCGGCATTGTGCCGTTTGTATTTAATTCCGATGCAAATTCTGTGATTCATCGTCAATAAGAAGGTCAGAGGCATACAGTAAAGCTGAACTGAAGCATCAAAATCTTTAACTAGTGTCACAGGAATGGATCAAACATAGACTGTAAGAAAACAGTTTCCTTGTACTTAAGTCGGCATTGTGCCTTTTGTATTTAATTCCGATGGAATTTCAGTGTTTCATCGTCAATAAGAAGGTCAGAGGGTTCAGTGAACCGGAAGTCAAGCATCGGAAACTATAACTAGTGTCACAGGAATGGTTCAAAACAGAGACAGTAAGAAGAGTCAGTTTTCATGTACTTAAGTCGGCATTGTGCCTTTTGTATTTAATTCCGATGCAATTTCTGTGTTTCATCGTCAATAAGAAGGTCAGAGGGATACAGTATACCTGAAGTGTAGCATCGGAATCTGTAACTGGTGTCACATGAATGGTTCAAACCATAGACAGTAAGAAGAGGCAGTTTTGTTGTACTTAAGTCAGCATTGTGCCTTTTGTATTTAATTCCGATGCAATTTCTGTGTTTCATCGTCAATAAGAATGTCAGAGGTATACAGTAAACCTGAAGTGAAGCATAGGAATCTATAACTAGTGTCACAGGTATGGTTCAAAGCATAGACAGTAAGAAGAGTCAGCTATCTTGTACTTAAGTCGGCATTGTGCCATTTGTTTTTAAGTCCGATGCAATTTCTGTGTTTCATCGTCAATAAGAAGGTCAGAGGGATACAGTAAACCTGAAGTGAAGCATCGGAATCTATAACTAGTGTCACATGAATGGTTCAAAAGATAGACAGTAAGAAGAGTCAGTTTTCTTGTACTTAAGTCGGCATTGTGCCATTTGTTTTTAATTCAGATGCAATTTCTGTGTTTCATCGTCAATAAGAAGGTCAGAGGGATACAGTAAACCTGAAGTGAAGCATCGGAATCTATAACTAGTGTCACAGGAATGGTTTAAAACATAGACATTATGAAGAGTCAATTTTCTTCTACCTATGTCGGCATTGTGACTTTTGTATTTCATTCCGATGCAAATTCCTTGTTTCATCGTCAATAAGAAGGTCAGAGGGATACAGTGAACCGAAAGTGAAGCATCGGAATCTATAACTAGTGTCAATTTATTGGATCAAAACATAGACAGTAAGAAGAGTCAGTTTTCTTGTACTTAAGTCGGCATTGTGTCTTTTGTATATAATTCCGATGTAATTTCTGTGTTTCATCGTCAATAAGGAGGTCAGAGGGATACAGTAAACCTGAAGTGAAGCATCGGAATCTATGACTAGTGTCACATAATGGTTGAAAACATAGACAGTAAGAAGAGTCAGTATTCTTGTACTTAAGTCGGCATTGTGCCTTTTGTATTTAATTCCGATGCAATATCTGTGTTTCATCGTCAATAAGAATGTCAGAGGGATACAGTAAACCTGAAGTGAAGCATGGGAATCTACAACAGGTGTCACATGAATGGTTCAAAACATAGACAGTAAGCAGAGTAAGTTTTCTTGTACTTTAGTTTGCATTGTGCCTTTTGTATTTAATTCCGATGCAATTTGTGTGTCTCATCGTCAATAAGAAGGTCAGAGGGATACAGTAAACCTGAAGTGAAGCATCGGAATCTACAACTAGTGTCTCAGGAATGATTCAAAACATAGACAGTAAGAAGAGTCAGTTTTCTTGTACTTAAGTCGGCATTGTGCCTTTTGTATTTAATTCCGATGCAATTTCTGTGTTTCATCGTCAACAAGAAAGTCAGAGGGTTACAGTAAACCTAAAGTGAAGCTTCGGAATCTATAACTAGTGTCACAGGAATGGTTCGAAACATAGACAGTAAGAAGAGTCAGTTTTCTTCTACTTATGTCGGCATTGTGCAATTTGTATTTAATTCCGTGCAATTTCTGTGATTCATCGTCAATAAGAAGGTCAGACGGATACAGTGAACCTGAAGTGAAGCATCGGAGACTATAACTAAAGTCCCAGGAATGGTTCAAACGTAGAAAGTAAGAATAGTCAGTTTTCTTGTACTTAAGTCGGCATTGTGCCTCTTGTATTTAATTCCGATGCAATTTCTGTGTTTCATCGTCAATAAGAAGGTCAGAGGGATACAGTAAACCTAAAGTGAAGCATCGGAATCTATAACTAGTGTCACAGGAGTGGTTCAAAACATAGACAATAAGAAGAGTCAGTTTTCTTGTACTTAAGCCGGCATTGTGCCTTTTGTATTTAATTCCGATACAATTTCTGTGTTTCATCGTCAATAAGAAGGTCAGAGGGATACAGTAAACCTGAAGTGAAGCATCGGAATCTATAACTAGTGTCACAGGAATGGTTCAAAATGTGGATTGTAACAAGATTCAGTTTTCATGTACTTAAGTCGGCATTGTGACTTTTCTATTTGATTCCGATGCAATTTCTGCGTTTCATCGTCAATAAGAAGTACAGAAAGATACAGTAAACATGAAGTGAAGCATCGGAATGTGTAACTAGTGTCACAGGAATGGTTCAAAACATAGACAGTAAGAAGAGTCAGTTTTTTTGTTCTTAAGTGGTCATTGTGCGTTTTCTATTTAATCCCGATGAAATTTCTGTGTTTCATCGTCAATAAGAAGGTCAGAGGGATACAGTAAACCTGAAGTGAAGCATCGGAATCTACAACTAGTGTCACAGGAATAGTTTTAAACATAGACAGTAAGAAGAGTCAGTTTTCTTGTACTTAAGTCGGCATTGTGCCTTTTGTATTTGATTCCGATGCAATTTGTGTGTTTCATCGTCAATAAGAAGGTCAGAGTGATACAGTAAAACAGAAGTGATGCATCGGAATCTATAACTAGTGTCACAGGAATGGTTCAAAACATAGACTGTAAGAAGAGTCAGTTTTCTTATACTTAAGTCGGCATTGTGCCTTTTGTATTTAATTCAGATGCAATTTCTGTGTTTCATCGTCAATAAGAACGTCAGAGGGATACAGTAAACCTAAAGTGAAGCATCGGAATCTATAACTAGTGTCACAGGAAAGGTTCAAAACATAGTCAGTAAGAAGAGTTAGTTTTCTAGTACTTAAGTCAGCATTGTGCCTTTTCTAATTAATTCTGATTCAATTTCTGTGTTTCATCGTCAATAAGAAGGTCAGAGGCATAAAGTAAACCTGAAGTGAAGCATCGGAATCTATAACTATTGTCACAGGTATGGTTCAAATCATAGACAGTAAGAAGAGTCAGTTTTCGTGTACTTAAGTCGGCATTGTGCATTTTGTATTTAATTCCGGTGCAATTTCTGTGTTTCATCGTCAATAAGAAGGTCAGAGGGATACAGTAAACCTAAAGTGAAGCAGCAGAATCTATAACTAGTGTCACAGGAATGATTCAAAATGTAGACAGTGAGAAGAGTAAGTTTTCTTGTACTTAAGATGGCATTGTGCCATTTGTTTTTAAGTCCGATGCAATTTCTGTGTTTCATCGTCAATAAGAAGGTCAGAGGGATACAGTAAACCTGAAGTGAAGCATCGGAATCTATAACTAGTGTCACATGAATGGTTCAAAACATAGACAGTAAGAAGAGTCAGTTTTCTTGAACTTAAGTCGGCATTGTGCCATTTGTTTTTAATTCCGATGCAATTTCTGTGTTTCATCGTCAATAAGAAGGTCAGAGGGATACAGTAAACCTGAAGTGAAGCATCGGAATCTATAACTAGTGTCACAGGAGTGGTTCAAAACATAGACAGTAAGAAGAGTCAGTTTTCTTGTACTTAAGTCGGCAATGTGCCCTTTGTATTTAAAACCGATACAATTTCTGTGTTTCATCGTCAATAAGAGGGTCAGAGGGATACAGTAAACCTGAAGTGAAGCATCGTAATCTATGACTAGTGTCACATTATGGTTGAAAACATAGACAGTAAGAAGAGTCAGTATTCGTGTACATAAGTCAGCATTGTGCCTTTCGTATTCAATTCCGATGAAATTTCTGTGTTTCATCGTCAATAAGACGGTCAGAGGGATACAGTAAACCTGAAGTGAAGCATCGGAATCTATAACTGGTGTCACATGAATGGTTCAAAGCATAGACAGAAAGAAGAGTAAGTTTTCTTGTACTTTAGTTAGCATTGTGCCTTTTGTATTTAATTCCGATGCAATTTCTGTGTCTCATCGTCAATCAGAAGGACAGAGGTATACAGTAAACCTGAAGTGAAACATCGGAATCTATAACTTGTGTCACGGGAATGGGTCAAAACATAGACAGTAACAAGAGTCAGTTCTCTTGTACTTAGGTCGGCATTGTGCATTTTCTATTTACTTCCGATGCAATTTCTGTGTTTAATCGTCAATAAGAAGGTCAGAGGGATACAGTAAACCTGAAGTGAAGCATCAGAATCTATAACATGTGTCACAGGAATGGTTCAAAACATAGACAGTAAGAAGAGCCAGTCTTCTTGTACTTTTGTCGGCATTGTGCCTATGTATTTAATACCGATGCAATTTCTGTGTTTCATCGTCAATAAGATGGTCAGAGGGATACAGTAAACTTGAAGTGAAGCATCGGAATCTATAACTAGTGTCACAGGAATGGTTCAAAGCATAGACAGTAATAAGGGCCAGTCTTCTTGTACTTGAGTCGGCATTGTGCCTTTTGTATTTAATTCCGATGCAATTTCTGTGTTTCATCGTCAATAAGAAGGTCAGTGGCATACTGTAAACCCGAAGTGAGGCATCGGAATCTATAACTAGTGTCACCGGAATGGTTCAAAACATAGACAGTAGGAAGAGTCAGTTCTCTTGTATTGAAGTTGGCATTGTGCTTTTGTATTTAATTCCGATGCAATTTCGGTGTTTCATCGTCAATACGAAGGTCAAAGGGATGCAGTAAACCTGACGTGAAGCATCGGAATATATAACTAGTGTCACGGAAATGCTTCAAACATAGACAGTAAGAAGACTCAGTTTTCTTGTACTTAAGACGGCATTGTGCCTTTTCTATTTAATTCCGATGCAATTTCTGTGTTTCATCGTGAATAAGAAGGTCAGAGGGATACTGTAGACCTAAAGTGAAGCATTGGAATCTATAACTAGTGTCACAGGAATGGTTCAAAACATAGACTGTAAGAAGAGCCAGTCTTCTTGTACTTTACTCGGCATTGTGCCTATGTATTTAATTCCGATGCAATTTCATTGTTTTATCGTCAATAAGACGGTCAGAGGGATACAGTAATCCTGAAGTGAAGCATCGGAATCTATAAGTAGTGTCACAGGAATGGTTCAAAGCATAGACAGTTGGAAGAGCCAGTCTTCTTGTACTTAAGTCGGTATTGTGCCTTTTGCATTTAATTCCGATGCAATTTCTGTGTTTCATCGTCAATAAGAATGTCAGAGGGATACACTAAAACTAAAGTGAAGCATCGGAATCTATAACTAGCGTCACAGGAGTAGTTCAAAACATAGACAGTAAGAAGAGTCAGTTTTCTTGTACTTTAGTCGGCATTGTGCCTTTTGTATTTAATTCCGATGCAATTTCTGTGTTTCATCGTCATTAAGAAGGTCAGAGGGATACAGTAAACCTGAAGTGTAGCATCGGAATCTACAACTAGTGTCACAAGAATGGTTCAAAACATAGACAGTAAGAAGAGTCAGTTTACTTGTACTGAAGTCGGCATTGTGCCTTTTCTATTTAATTCCGATGCCATTTCTGTGTTTCATCGTTAATAAGAAGGTGAGAGGGATACAGTAAACCTGAAGTGAAGCATCGGAACCTATAACTAGTGTCACAGGAATGGTTCAAATCATAGACAGTAAGAAGAGTCAGTTTTCTTGTACTTAAATCGGCATTGTGCCTTTTCTGTTTAATTCCGATGCAATGTCTGTGTTTCATCGTCAATAAGAAGGTCAGAGGGATACAGTAAACCTGAAGTGAAGCATCAGAATCTATAACAAGTGTCACAGGAATGGTTCAAAACATAGACAGTAAGAAGAGCCAGTCTTCTTGTACTTTAGTCGGCATTGTGCCAATGTATTTAATTCCGATGCAATTTCTGTGTTTCATCGTAAATAAGATGGTCTGAGGGATACAGTAAACCTGAAGTGAAGCATCGGAATCTATAACTAGTGTCACAGGAATGGTTCAAAGCATAAACAGTAATAAGGCCCAGTCTATTTGTACTTGAGTCGGCATTGTGCCTTTTCTATTTAATTCCGATGCAATTTCTGTGTTTCATCGTTAATAAGAAGGTCAGTGGCATACAGTAAACCCGAAGTGAAGCATCGGAATCTATAACTAGTGTCACGGAAATGCTTCAAACATAGACAGTAAGAAGACTCAGTTTTCTTGCACTTAAGTCGGCATTGTGCATTTTCTATTTCATTCAGATGCAATTTCTGTGTTTCATCGTGAATAAGATGGTCAGAGGGATACAGTAGACCTAAAGTTAAGCATTGGAATCTATAACTAGTGTCACAGGAATGGTTCAAAACATAGACTGTAAGAAGAGCCAGACTTCTTGTACTTGAGTCGGCATTGTGCCTATGTATTAAATTCCGATGCAATTTCTGTGTTTCATCGTCAATAAGACGGTCAGAGGGAACAATAAACCTGAAGTGAAGCATCGGAATCTATAACTAGTGTCACAGGAATGGTTCCAAACATAGACAGTTGGAAGAGCAAGTCTTCTTGTACTTATGTCGGTATTGTGCCTTTTGCATTTAATTCCGATGCAATTTCTGTGTTTCATCGTCAATAAGAAGGTCAGAGGGATACAGTAAACCTAAAGTGAAGCATCGGAATCTATAACAAGTGTCACAGGAATGGTTCAAATCATAGACAGTAAGAAGAGTCAGTTTTCTTGTACTTAAGTCGGCATTATGCCTTTTGTATTTATTTCCGATGCAATTTCTGTGTTTCTTCGTCATTAAGAAGGTCAGAGGGATACAGTAAACCTGAAGTGTAGCATCGGAATCTACAACTAGTGTCACAGGAATGGTTCAAAACATTGAAAGTAATAAGAGTCAGTCTTCTTGTACTTAAGTCGGCAAGTGTGCCTATTGTATTTATTTCCGATGCAATTTCTGTGGTTCATCGCCAATAAGAAGGTCAGAGAGATACAGTAAACCTGAAGTGAAGCATCGGAATCTATAACTAGTGTCACAGGAATGGTTCAAAACATAGACACTAAGAAGAGTAAGTGTTACTTGTACTGAAGTCAGCATTGTGCCATTTGTATTTAATTCCGATGCAATTTCTGTGTTTCATCGTCAATAAGAAGGTCAGAGGTATACGGTAAACCGGAAGTTAAGCATTGGAGTCTATAACTAGTGTCACAGGAATGGTTCAAAACATATACAGTAAGAAGAGTCAGTTTTCGTGTACTTAAGTCTGCATTGTGCCTTTAGTATTTAATTCCGATACAATTTCTGTGTTTCATCGTCAATACGAAGGTCAGGGGGATACAGTAAACCTGAAGTGAAGCATCGGAATCTATAACTAGTGTCACAGGAATGGTTCAAAACATAGACAGTAAGAAGAGTCAGTTTTCTTGTACTTAAGTCTGCATTGTGCCTTTTGTATTTAATTCCGATGCAATTTCTGTGTTTCATCGTCAATAAGAAGGTCAGAGGGATACAGTAAACCTGAAGTGAAGCATCGGAATCTAAAACCGGTCTCACAGGAAAGTTTCTAAACATAGACAGTATGAAAAGCCAGTATTCTTGTACTTGAGTCGGCATTGTGAATTTTGTATTTAATTACGATGCAATTTCTGTGTTTCATCTTCAATAAGAAGGTCAGAGGGATACAGTAATCCTGAAGTGAATCATCGGAATCTATAACTAGTGTCACATGAATGGTTCAAAACATAGACAGTAAGAAGAGTCAGTTTTCTTGTACTTAAGTCGGCATTGTGCCTTTTTTATATTTAATTCCGATGCAATATCTGTGTTTCATCGTCAATAAGAAGGTCAGAGGGAAACAGAAAAACCTCAAGTGAAGTATTGGAATCTATAACTAGTGTCACAGGAATGGTTCAAAACATAGATAGTAAGAAGAATCAGTTTTCATGTACTTAATCGGCATTGTGCCCTTTCTATTTAATTCCGATGCAATTTCTGTGTTTCATCGTCAATAAGTAAGTCAGAGGGATACAGTAAATCTGAAGTGAAGCATCGGAATCTATAACTAGTGTCCCAGGAGAGGTTCAAAACATAGACAGTAAGAAGAGCCAGTCTTCTTGTTCTTGAGTTGGCATTGTGCCTTTTGTATTTAGTTCCGATTCAATTGCTGTGTTTCATCGTCAATAAGAAGGTCAGTGGGATACAGTAAACCTGAAATGAAGCATCAGAATCTATAACAAGTGTCACAGGAATGGTTCAAAACATAGACAGTAAGAAGAACCAGTATTCTTGTACTTAAGTCGGCATTGTGCATTTTGTATTTAATTCAGATGCAATTTCTGTGTTTCATCGTCAATAAGAAGGTCAGAGGGTACAGTAAATCTGAAGTGAAGCATCGGTATGTATAAGTAGTGTTACGGGAAAGGATCAAAACATAGCCAGTAAGAAGAGTTAGTTTTCTTGTACTTAAATCAGCATTGTGCCTATTGTATTTTATTCCGATGCAATTTCTGCGTTTCGTCGACAATAAGGAGGTCTGAGCGATACAGTAAACCTGAAGTGAAGCATCGGAATCTATAACTAGTGTCACATGAATGGTTCAAAACATAGACAGTAAGAGGAGTCAGTTTTCTTGAACTTAAGTCGGCATTGTGCCATTTGTTTTTAATTCCGATGCAATTTCTGTGTTTCATCGTCAATAAGAAGGTCAGAGGGATACAGTAAACCTGAAGTGAAGCATCAATCTATAACTAGTGTCACAGGAGTGGTTCAAAACATAGACAGTAAGAAGAGTCAGTTTTCTTGTACTTAAGTCGGCATTGTGCCCTTTGTATTTAAAACCGATACAATTTCTGTGTTTCATCGTCAATAAGAGGGTCAGAGGGATACAGTAAACCTGAAGTGAAGCATCGTAATCTATGACTAGTGTCACATTATGGTTGAAAACATAGACTGTAAGAAGAGTCAGTATTCTTGTACATAAGTCAGCATTGTGCCTTTCGTATTTAATTCCGATGAAATTTCTGTGTTTCATCGTCAATAAGACGGTCAGAGGGATACAGTAAACCTGAAGTGAAGCATCGGAATCTATAACTGGTGTCACATGAATGGTTCAAACCATAGACAGTAAGAAGAGTCAGTTTTCTTGTACTTAAGTCAGCATTGTGCCTTTTGTATTTAATTCCGATGCAATTTCTGTGTTTCATCGTCAATAAGAATGTCAGAGGTATACAGTAAACCTGATGTGAAGCATAGGAATCTATAACTAGTGTCACAGGTATGGTTCAAAACATAGACAGTAAGAAGAGTCAGTTTTCGTGTACTTAAGTCGGCATTGTGCATTTTGTATTTAATTCCGGTGCAATTTCTGTGTTTCATCGTCAACAAGAAAGTCAGAGGGATACAGTAAACCTAAAGTGAAGGTTCGCAATGTATAACTACTGTCACAGGAATGGTTCGAAACATAGACAGTAAGAAGAGTCAGCTTTCTTGTACTTACGTCGGCATTGTGCATTTTGTATTTAATTCCTATGGAATTTCGGTGTTTCACCGTCAATAAGAAGGTCAGAGGGATATAGTGAACGTGAAGTGAAGCATCGTAATCTATAACTAGTGTCACAAGAATGGTTCACAACATAGACAGTAATAAGAGTCAGTCTTCTTGTACTTAAGTCGTCATTGTGCCGTTTGTATTTAATTCCGATGCAAATTCTGTGATTCATCGTCAATAAGAAGGTCAGAGGCATACAGTAAAGCTGAAGTGAAGCATCAAAATCTATAACTAGTGTCACAGGAATGGATCAAACATAGAATGTAAGAAGACAGTTTCCTTGTACTTAAGTCGGCATTGTGCCTTTTGTATTTAATTCCGATGGACTTTCAGTGTTTCATCGTCAATAAGAAGGTCAGAGGGTTCAGTGAACCGGAAGTGAAGCATCGGAAACTATAACTAGTGTCACAGGAATGGTTCAAAACAGAGACAGTAAGAAGAGTCAGTTTTCTTGTACTTAAGTCGGCATTGTGCCTTTTGTATTTAATTCCGATGCAATTTCTGTGTTTCATCGTCAATAAGAAGGTCAGAGGGATACAGTATACCTGATGTGTAGCATCGGAATCTGTAACTGGCGTCACATGAATGGTTCAAACCATACACAGTAAGAAGAGTCAGTTTTCTTGTACTTAAGTCAGCATTGTGCCTTTTGTATTTAATTCCGATGCAATTTCTGTGTTTCATCGTCAATAAGAATGTCAGAGGTATACAGTAAACCTGATGTGAAGCATAGGAATCTATAACTAGTGTCACAGGTATGGTTCAAAACATAGACAGTAAGAAGAGTCAGCTATCTTGTACTTAAGTCGGTATTGTGCCATTTGTTTTTAAGTCCGATGCAATTTCTGTGTTTCATCGTCAATAAGAAGGTCAGAGGGATACAGTAAACCTGAAGTGAAGCATCGGAATCTATAACTAGTGTCAATGGATTGGATCAAAACATAGACAGTAAGAAGAGTCAGTTTTCTTGTACTTAAGTCGGCATTGTGTCTTTTGTATATAATTCCGATGTAATTTCTGTGTTTCATCGTCAATAAGGAGGTCAGAGGGATACAGTAAACCTGAAGTGAAGCATCGGAATCTATGACTAGTGTCACATAATGGTTGAAAACATAGACAGTAAGAAGAGTCAGTATTCTTGTACTTAAGTCGGCATTGTGCCTTTTGTATTTAATTCCGATGCAATATCTGTGTTTCATCGTCAATAAGAAGGTCAGAGGGATACAGTTAACCTGAAGTGAAGCATCGGAATCTACAAAAGGTGTCACATGAATGGTTCAAAACATAGACAGTAAGCAGAGTCAGTTTTCTTGTACTTTAGTTAGCATTGTGCCTTTTGTATTTAATTCCGATGCAATTTCTGTGTCTCATCGTCAATAGGAAGGTCAGAGGGATACAGTAAACCTGAAGTGAAGCATCGGAATCTACAACTAGTGTCTCAGGAATGGTTCAAAACATAGACAGTAAGAAGAGTCAGTTTTCATGTACTTAAGTCGGCATTGTGCCTTTTGTATTTAATTCCGATGCAATTTCTGTGTTTCATCGTCAACAAGAAAGTCAGAGGGTTATAGTAAACCTAAAGAGAAGCTTCGGAATCTATAACTAGTGTCACAGGAATGTTTCAAAGCATAGACAGTAAGAAGAGTCAGTTTTCTTGTACTTAAGTCGGCATTGTGACTTTTCTATTTAATTCCGATGCAATTTCTGTGTCTCATCGTCAATAGGAAGGTCAGAGGGATACAGTAAACCTGAAGTGAAGCATCGGAATCTACAACTAGTGTCTCAGGAATGGTTCAAAACATAGACAGTAAGAAGAGTCAGTCTTCTTGTACTCAAGTCGGCATTGTGCATTTTGTATTTAATTCCGATGCAATTTCTGTGTTTCATCGTCAACAAGAAAGTCAGAGGGTTATAGTAAACCTAAAGAGAAGCTTCGGAATCTATAACTAGTGTCACAGGAATGGTTCGAAACATAGACAGTAAGAAGAGTCAGTTTTCTTCTACTTATGTCGGCATTGTGCAATTAGTATTTAATTCCGATGCAATTTCTGTGTTTCATCGTCAATAAGAAGGTCAGAGGGATACAGTAAACCTGTAGTGAAGCAACGGAATCTACAACTAGTGTCTCAGGAATGGTTCTAAACATAGACAGTAAGAAGAGTCAGTTTTCTTGTACTTAAGTCGGCATTGTGCCTTTAGTATTTAATTCCGATGCAATTTCTGTGTTTCATCGTCAACAAGAAAGTCAGAGGGATACAGTAAACCTAAAGTGAAGGTTCGCAATGTATAACTACTGTCACAGGAATGGTTCGAAACATAGACAGTAAGAAGAGTCAGTTTTCTTGTACTTACGTCGGCATTGTGCATTTTGTATTTAATTCCTATGGAATTTCAGTGTTTCACCGTCAATAAGAAGGTCAGAGGGATACAGTGAACGTGAAGTGAAGCATCGGAATCTATAACTAGTGTCACAAGAATGGTTCACAACATAGACAGTAATAAGAGTCAGTCTTCTTGTACTTAAGTCGGCATTGTGCCGTTTGTATTTAATTCCGATGCAAATTCTGTGATTCATCGTCAATAAGAAGGTCAGAGGCATACAGTAAAGCTGAACTGAAGCATAAAATCTATAACTAGTGTCACAGGAATGGATCAAACATAGACTGTAAGAAGTCAGTTTCCTTGTACTTAAGTCGGCATTGTGCCTTTTGTATTTAATTCCGATGGAATTTCAGTGTTTCATCGTCAATAAGAAGGTCAGAGGGTTCAGTGAACCGGAAGTCAAGCATCGGAAACTATAACTAGTGTCACAGGAATGGTTCAAAACAGAGACAGTAAGAAGAGTCAGTTTTTTTGTACTTAAGTCGGCATTGTGCCTTTTGTATTTAATTCCGATGCAATTTCTGTGTTTCATCGTCAATAAGAAGGTCAGAGGGATACAGTACACCTGAAGTGTAGCATCGGAGTCTGTAACTGGTGTCACATGAATGGTTCAAACCATAGACAGTAAGAAGAGTCAGTTTTCTTGTACTTAAGTCAGCATTGTGCCTTTTGTATTTAATTCCGATGCAATTTCTGTGTTTCATCGTCAATAAGAATGTCAGAGGTATACAGTAAACCTGAAGTGAAGCATAGGAATCTATAACTAGTGTCACAGGTATGGTTCAAAGCATAGACAGTAAGAAGAGTCAGCTATCTTGTACTTAAGTCGGCATTGTGCCATTTGTTTTTAAGTCCGATGCAATTTCTGTGTTTCATCGTCAATAAGAAGGTCAGAGGGATACAGTAAACCTGAAGTGAAGCATCGGAATCTATAACTAGTGTCACATGAATTGTTCAAAAGATGGACAGTAAGAAGAGTCAGTTTTCTTGTACTTAAGTCGGCATTGTGCCATTTGTTTTTAATTCAGATGCAATTTCTGTGTTTCATCGTCAATAAGAAGGTCAGAGGGATACAGTAAACCTGAAGTGAAGCATCGGAATCTATAACTAGTGTCACAGGAATGGTTTAAAACATAGACATTATGAAGAGTCAATTTTCTTCTACCTATGTCGGCATTGTGACTTTTGTATTTCATTCCGATGCAAATTCCTTGTTTCATCGTCAATAAGAAGGTAAGAGGCATACAGTAAACCTGAAGTGAAGCATCGGAATCTATAACTAGTGTCACAGGAATGGTTCAAAACATAGACTGTAAGAAGAGTCAGCTTTCTTGTACTTAAGTCAGCATTGTGCCTTTTGTATTTAATTCCCATGGAATTTCTGCGTTTCGTCGTCAATAAGAAGGTCAGAGGGATACAGTGAACCGAAAGTGAAGCATCGGAATCTATAACTAGTGTCAATGGATTGGATCAAAACATAGACAGTAAGAAGAGTCAGTTTTCTTGTACTTAAGTCGGCATTGTGTCTTTTGTATATAATTCCGGTGTAATTTCTGTGTTTCATCGTCAATAAGGAGGCCAGAGGGATACAGTAAACCTGAAGTGAAGCATCGGAATCTAAGACTAGTGTCACATAATGGTTGAAAACATAGACAGTAATAAGAGTCGGTATTCTTGTACTTAAGTCGGCATTGTGCCTTTTGTATTTAATTCCGATGCAATATCTGTGATTCATCGTCAATAAGAATGTCAGAGGGATACAGTAAACCTGAAGTGATGCATCGGAATCTACAACAGGTGTCACATGAATGGTTCAAAACATAGACAGTAAGCAGAGTAAGTTTTCTTGTACTTTAGTTAGCATTGTGCCTTTTGTATTTAATTCCGATGCAATTTCTGTGTCTCATCGTCAATAAGAAGGTCAGAGGGATACCGTAAACCTGAAGTGAAGCATCGGAATCTACAACTAGTGTCTCAGGAATGATTCAAAACATAGACAGTAAGAAGAGTCAGTTTTCTTGTACTTAAGTCGGCATTGTGCCTTTTGTATTTAATTCCGATGCAATTTCTGTGTTTCATCGTCAACAAGAAAGTCAGAGGGTTACAGTAAACCTAAAGTGAAGCTTCGGAATCTATAACTAGTGTCACAGGAATGGTTCGAAACATAGACAGTAAGAAGAGTCAGTTTTCTTCTACTTATGTCGGCATTGTGCAATTTGTATTTTATTCCGTGCAATTTCTGTGATTCATCGTCAAAAAGAAGGTCAGACGGATACAGTGAACCTGAAGTGAAGCATCGGAGACTATAACTAAAGTCCCAGGAATGGTTCAAACATAGAAAGTAAGAATAGTCAGTTTTCTTGTACTTAAGTCGGCATTGTGCCTCTTGTATTTAATTCCGATGCAATTTCTGTGTTTCATCGTCAATAAGAATGTCAGAGGGATACAGTGAACCTGTAGTGAAGCATCGGAATCTATAACTAGTGTGACCGGAATGGTTCAAAACATAGACAGTAAGAAGAGTCAGTTTTCTTGTACTTAAGCCGGCATTGTGCCTTTTGTATTTAATTCCGATACAATTTCTGTGTTTCATCGTCAATAAGAAGGTCAGAGGGATACAGTAAACCTGAAGTGAAGCATCGGAATCTATAACTAGTGTCACAGGAATGGTTCAAAATGTGGATAGTAACAAGATTCAGTTTTCATGTACTTAAGTCGGCATTGTGACTTTTCTATTTGATTCCCATGCAATTTCTGCGTTTCATCGTCAATAAGAAGTACAGAAAGATACAGTAAACATGAAGTGAAGCATCGGAATGTGTAACTAGTGTCACAGGAATGGTTCAAAACATAGACAGTAAGAAGAGTCAGTTTTTTTGTTCTTAAGTCGTCATTGTGCCTTTTCTATTTAATCCCGATGAAATTTCTGTGTTTCATCGTCAATAAGAAGGTCAGAGGGATACAGTAAACCTGAAGTGAAGCATCGGAATCTACAACTAGTGTCACAGGAATAGTTTTAAACATAGACAGTAAGAAGAGTCAGTTTTCTTGTACTTAAGTCGGCATTGTGCCTTTTGTATTTGATTCCGATGCAATTTGTGTGTTTCATCGTTAATAAGAAGGTCAGAGTGATACAGTAAAACTGAAGTGATGCATCGGAATCTATAACTAGTGTCACAGGAATGGTTCAAAACATAGACTGTAAGAAGAGTCAGTTTTCTTATACTTAAGTCGGCATTGTGCCTTTTGTATTTAATTCAGATGCAATTTCTGTGTTTCATCGTCAATAAGAACGTCAGAGGGATACAGTAAACCTAAAGTGAAGCATCGGAATCTATAACTAGTGTCACAGGAATGGTTCAAAACATAGACAGTAAAAAGAGTCAGTTTTCTTGTACTTAAGTCGGCATTGTGACTTTTCTATTTAATTCCGATGCAATTTCTGTGTTTCATCGTCAATAAGAATGTCAGAGGGATACAGTACACCTGAAGTGAAGCAAAGGAATCTACAACTAGTGTCTCAGGAATGGTTCTAAACATAGACAGTAAGAAGAGTCAGTTTTCTTGTACTTAAGTCGGCATTGTGCCTTTTGTATTTAATTCCGATGCAATTTCTGTGTTTCATCGTCAACAAGAAAGTCAGAGGGATACAGTAAACCTAAAGTGAAGCATCGCAATGTATAACTTCTGTCACAGGAATGGTTCGAAACATAGACAGTAAGAAGAGTCAGTATTCTTGTACTTAAGTCGGCATTGTGCCTTTTGTATTTAATTCCGATGCAATATCTGTGTTTCATCGTCAATAAGAAGGTCAGAGGGATACAGTTAACCTGAAGTGAAGCATCGGAATCTACAAAAGGTGTCACATGAATGGTTCAAAACATAGACAGTAAGCAGAGTCAGTTTTCTTGTACTTTAGTTAGCATTGTGCCTTTTGTATTTAATTCCGATGCAATTTCTGTGTCTCATCGTCAATAGGAAGGTCAGAGGGATACAGTAAACCTGAAGTGAAGCATCGGAATCTACAACTAGTGTCTCAGGAATGGTTCAAAACATAGACAGTAAGAAGAGTCAGTTTTCATGTACTTAAGTCGGCATTGTGCCTTTTGTATTTAATTCCGATGCAATTTCTGTGTTTCATCGTCAACAAGAAAGTCAGAGGGTTATAGTAAACCTAAAGAGAAGCTTCGGAATCTATAACTAGTGTCACAGGAATGTTTCAAAGCATAGACAGTAAGAAGAGTCAGTTTTCTTGTACTTAAGTCGGCATTGTGACTTTTCTATTTAATTCCGATGCAATTTCTGTGTCTCATCGTCAATAGGAAGGTCAGAGGGATACAGTAAACCTGAAGTGAAGCATCGGAATCTACAACTAGTGTCTCAGGAATGGTTCAAAACATAGACAGTAAGAAGAGTCAGTCTTCTTGTACTCAAGTCGGCATTGTGCATTTTGTATTTAATTCCGATGCAATTTCTGTGTTTCATCGTCAACAAGAAAGTCAGAGGGTTATAGTAAACCTAAAGAGAAGCTTCGGAATCTATAACTAGTGTCACAGGAATGGTTCGAAACATAGACAGTAAGAAGAGTCAGTTTTCTTCTACTTATGTCGGCATTGTGCAATTAGTATTTAATTCCGATGCAATTTCTGTGTTTCATCGTCAATAAGAAGGTCAGAGGGATACAGTAAACCTGTAGTGAAGCAACGGAATCTACAACTAGTGTCTCAGGAATGGTTCTAAACATAGACAGTAAGAAGAGTCAGTTTTCTTGTACTTAAGTCGGCATTGTGCCTTTAGTATTTAATTCCGATGCAATTTCTGTGTTTCATCGTCAACAAGAAAGTCAGAGGGATACAGTAAACCTAAAGTGAAGGTTCGCAATGTATAACTACTGTCACAGGAATGGTTCGAAACATAGACAGTAAGAAGAGTCAGTTTTCTTGTACTTACGTCGGCATTGTGCATTTTGTATTTAATTCCTATGGAATTTCAGTGTTTCACCGTCAATAAGAAGGTCAGAGGGATACAGTGAACGTGAAGTGAAGCATCGGAATCTATAACTAGTGTCACAAGAATGGTTCACAACATAGACAGTAATAAGAGTCAGTCTTCTTGTACTTAAGTCGGCATTGTGCCGTTTGTATTTAATTCCGATGCAAATTCTGTGATTCATCGTCAATAAGAAGGTCAGAGGCATACAGTAAAGCTGAACTGAAGCATAAAATCTATAACTAGTGTCACAGGAATGGATCAAACATAGACTGTAAGAAGTCAGTTTCCTTGTACTTAAGTCGGCATTGTGCCTTTTGTATTTAATTCCGATGGAATTTCAGTGTTTCATCGTCAATAAGAAGGTCAGAGGGTTCAGTGAACCGGAAGTCAAGCATCGGAAACTATAACTAGTGTCACAGGAATGGTTCAAAACAGAGACAGTAAGAAGAGTCAGTTTTTTTGTACTTAAGTCGGCATTGTGCCTTTTGTATTTAATTCCGATGCAATTTCTGTGTTTCATCGTCAATAAGAAGGTCAGAGGGATACAGTACACCTGAAGTGTAGCATCGGAGTCTGTAACTGGTGTCACATGAATGGTTCAAACCATAGACAGTAAGAAGAGTCAGTTTTCTTGTACTTAAGTCAGCATTGTGCCTTTTGTATTTAATTCCGATGCAATTTCTGTGTTTCATCGTCAATAAGAATGTCAGAGGTATACAGTAAACCTGAAGTGAAGCATAGGAATCTATAACTAGTGTCACAGGTATGGTTCAAAGCATAGACAGTAAGAAGAGTCAGCTATCTTGTACTTAAGTCGGCATTGTGCCATTTGTTTTTAAGTCCGATGCAATTTCTGTGTTTCATCGTCAATAAGAAGGTCAGAGGGATACAGTAAACCTGAAGTGAAGCATCGGAATCTATAACTAGTGTCACATGAATTGTTCAAAAGATGGACAGTAAGAAGAGTCAGTTTTCTTGTACTTAAGTCGGCATTGTGCCATTTGTTTTTAATTCAGATGCAATTTCTGTGTTTCATCGTCAATAAGAAGGTCAGAGGGATACAGTAAACCTGAAGTGAAGCATCGGAATCTATAACTAGTGTCACAGGAATGGTTTAAAACATAGACATTATGAAGAGTCAATTTTCTTCTACCTATGTCGGCATTGTGACTTTTGTATTTCATTCCGATGCAAATTCCTTGTTTCATCGTCAATAAGAAGGTAAGAGGCATACAGTAAACCTGAAGTGAAGCATCGGAATCTATAACTAGTGTCACAGGAATGGTTCAAAACATAGACTGTAAGAAGAGTCAGCTTTCTTGTACTTAAGTCAGCATTGTGCCTTTTGTATTTAATTCCCATGGAATTTCTGCGTTTCGTCGTCAATAAGAAGGTCAGAGGGATACAGTGAACCGAAAGTGAAGCATCGGAATCTATAACTAGTGTCAATGGATTGGATCAAAACATAGACAGTAAGAAGAGTCAGTTTTCTTGTACTTAAGTCGGCATTGTGTCTTTTGTATATAATTCCGGTGTAATTTCTGTGTTTCATCGTCAATAAGGAGGCCAGAGGGATACAGTAAACCTGAAGTGAAGCATCGGAATCTAAGACTAGTGTCACATAATGGTTGAAAACATAGACAGTAATAAGAGTCGGTATTCTTGTACTTAAGTCGGCATTGTGCCTTTTGTATTTAATTCCGATGCAATATCTGTGATTCATCGTCAATAAGAATGTCAGAGGGATACAGTAAACCTGAAGTGATGCATCGGAATCTACAACAGGTGTCACATGAATGGTTCAAAACATAGACAGTAAGCAGAGTAAGTTTTCTTGTACTTTAGTTAGCATTGTGCCTTTTGTATTTAATTCCGATGCAATTTCTGTGTCTCATCGTCAATAAGAAGGTCAGAGGGATACCGTAAACCTGAAGTGAAGCATCGGAATCTACAACTAGTGTCTCAGGAATGATTCAAAACATAGACAGTAAGAAGAGTCAGTTTTCTTGTACTTAAGTCGGCATTGTGCCTTTTGTATTTAATTCCGATGCAATTTCTGTGTTTCATCGTCAACAAGAAAGTCAGAGGGTTACAGTAAACCTAAAGTGAAGCTTCGGAATCTATAACTAGTGTCACAGGAATGGTTCGAAACATAGACAGTAAGAAGAGTCAGTTTTCTTCTACTTATGTCGGCATTGTGCAATTTGTATTTTATTCCGTGCAATTTCTGTGATTCATCGTCAAAAAGAAGGTCAGACGGATACAGTGAACCTGAAGTGAAGCATCGGAGACTATAACTAAAGTCCCAGGAATGGTTCAAACATAGAAAGTAAGAATAGTCAGTTTTCTTGTACTTAAGTCGGCATTGTGCCTCTTGTATTTAATTCCGATGCAATTTCTGTGTTTCATCGTCAATAAGAATGTCAGAGGGATACAGTGAACCTGTAGTGAAGCATCGGAATCTATAACTAGTGTGACCGGAATGGTTCAAAACATAGACAGTAAGAAGAGTCAGTTTTCTTGTACTTAAGCCGGCATTGTGCCTTTTGTATTTAATTCCGATACAATTTCTGTGTTTCATCGTCAATAAGAAGGTCAGAGGGATACAGTAAACCTGAAGTGAAGCATCGGAATCTATAACTAGTGTCACAGGAATGGTTCAAAATGTGGATAGTAACAAGATTCAGTTTTCATGTACTTAAGTCGGCATTGTGACTTTTCTATTTGATTCCCATGCAATTTCTGCGTTTCATCGTCAATAAGAAGTACAGAAAGATACAGTAAACATGAAGTGAAGCATCGGAATGTGTAACTAGTGTCACAGGAATGGTTCAAAACATAGACAGTAAGAAGAGTCAGTTTTTTTGTTCTTAAGTCGTCATTGTGCCTTTTCTATTTAATCCCGATGAAATTTCTGTGTTTCATCGTCAATAAGAAGGTCAGAGGGATACAGTAAACCTGAAGTGAAGCATCGGAATCTACAACTAGTGTCACAGGAATAGTTTTAAACATAGACAGTAAGAAGAGTCAGTTTTCTTGTACTTAAGTCGGCATTGTGCCTTTTGTATTTGATTCCGATGCAATTTGTGTGTTTCATCGTTAATAAGAAGGTCAGAGTGATACAGTAAAACTGAAGTGATGCATCGGAATCTATAACTAGTGTCACAGGAATGGTTCAAAACATAGACTGTAAGAAGAGTCAGTTTTCTTATACTTAAGTCGGCATTGTGCCTTTTGTATTTAATTCAGATGCAATTTCTGTGTTTCATCGTCAATAAGAACGTCAGAGGGATACAGTAAACCTAAAGTGAAGCATCGGAATCTATAACTAGTGTCACAGGAATGGTTCAAAACATAGACAGTAAAAAGAGTCAGTTTTCTTGTACTTAAGTCGGCATTGTGACTTTTCTATTTAATTCCGATGCAATTTCTGTGTTTCATCGTCAATAAGAATGTCAGAGGGATACAGTACACCTGAAGTGAAGCAAAGGAATCTACAACTAGTGTCTCAGGAATGGTTCTAAACATAGACAGTAAGAAGAGTCAGTTTTCTTGTACTTAAGTCGGCATTGTGCCTTTTGTATTTAATTCCGATGCAATTTCTGTGTTTCATCGTCAACAAGAAAGTCAGAGGGATACAGTAAACCTAAAGTGAAGCATCGCAATGTATAACTTCTGTCACAGGAATGGTTCGAAACATAGACAGTAAGAAGAGTCAGTTTTCTTGTACTTAAGTCGGCATTGTGCATTTTGTATTTAATTCCTATGGAATTTCAGTGTTTCACCGTCAATAAGAAGGTCAGAGGGATACAGTGAACGTGAAGTGAAGCATCGGAATCTACAAAAGGTGTCACATGAATGGTTCAAAACATAGACAGTAAGCAGAGTCAGTTTTCTTGTACTTTAGTTAGCATTGTGCCTTTTGTATTTAATTCCGATGCAATTTCTGTGTCTCATCGTCAATAGGAAGGTCAGAGGGATACAGTAAACCTGAAGTGAAGCATCGGAATCTACAACTAGTGTCTCAGGAATGGTTCAAAACATAGACAGTAAGAAGAGTCAGTTTTCATGTACTTAAGTCGGCATTGTGCCTTTTGTATTTAATTCCGATGCAATTTCTGTGTTTCATCGTCAACAAGAAAGTCAGAGGGTTATAGTAAACCTAAAGAGAAGCTTCGGAATCTATAACTAGTGTCACAGGAATGTTTCAAAGCATAGACAGTAAGAAGAGTCAGTTTTCTTGTACTTAAGTCGGCATTGTGACTTTTCTATTTAATTCCGATGCAATTTCTGTGTCTCATCGTCAATAGGAAGGTCAGAGGGATACAGTAAACCTGAAGTGAAGCATCGGAATCTACAACTAGTGTCTCAGGAATGGTTCAAAACATAGACAGTAAGAAGAGTCAGTCTTCTTGTACTCAAGTCGGCATTGTGCATTTTGTATTTAATTCCGATGCAATTTCTGTGTTTCATCGTCAACAAGAAAGTCAGAGGGTTATAGTAAACCTAAAGAGAAGCTTCGGAATCTATAACTAGTGTCACAGGAATGGTTCGAAACATAGACAGTAAGAAGAGTCAGTTTTCTTCTACTTATGTCGGCATTGTGCAATTAGTATTTAATTCCGATGCAATTTCTGTGTTTCATCGTCAATAAGAAGGTCAGAGGGATACAGTAAACCTGTAGTGAAGCAACGGAATCTACAACTAGTGTCTCAGGAATGGTTCTAAACATAGACAGTAAGAAGAGTCAGTTTTCTTGTACTTAAGTCGGCATTGTGCCTTTAGTATTTAATTCCGATGCAATTTCTGTGTTTCATCGTCAACAAGAAAGTCAGAGGGATACAGTAAACCTAAAGTGAAGGTTCGCAATGTATAACTACTGTCACAGGAATGGTTCGAAACATAGACAGTAAGAAGAGTCAGTTTTCTTGTACTTACGTCGGCATTGTGCATTTTGTATTTAATTCCTATGGAATTTCAGTGTTTCACCGTCAATAAGAAGGTCAGAGGGATACAGTGAACGTGAAGTGAAGCATCGGAATCTATAACTAGTGTCACAAGAATGGTTCACAACATAGACAGTAATAAGAGTCAGTCTTCTTGTACTTAAGTCGGCATTGTGCCGTTTGTATTTAATTCCGATGCAAATTCTGTGATTCATCGTCAATAAGAAGGTCAGAGGCATACAGTAAAGCTGAACTGAAGCATAAAATCTATAACTAGTGTCACAGGAATGGATCAAACATAGACTGTAAGAAGTCAGTTTCCTTGTACTTAAGTCGGCATTGTGCCTTTTGTATTTAATTCCGATGGAATTTCAGTGTTTCATCGTCAATAAGAAGGTCAGAGGGTTCAGTGAACCGGAAGTCAAGCATCGGAAACTATAACTAGTGTCACAGGAATGGTTCAAAACAGAGACAGTAAGAAGAGTCAGTTTTTTTGTACTTAAGTCGGCATTGTGCCTTTTGTATTTAATTCCGATGCAATTTCTGTGTTTCATCGTCAATAAGAAGGTCAGAGGGATACAGTACACCTGAAGTGTAGCATCGGAGTCTGTAACTGGTGTCACATGAATGGTTCAAACCATAGACAGTAAGAAGAGTCAGTTTTCTTGTACTTAAGTCAGCATTGTGCCTTTTGTATTTAATTCCGATGCAATTTCTGTGTTTCATCGTCAATAAGAATGTCAGAGGTATACAGTAAACCTGAAGTGAAGCATAGGAATCTATAACTAGTGTCACAGGTATGGTTCAAAGCATAGACAGTAAGAAGAGTCAGCTATCTTGTACTTAAGTCGGCATTGTGCCATTTGTTTTTAAGTCCGATGCAATTTCTGTGTTTCATCGTCAATAAGAAGGTCAGAGGGATACAGTAAACCTGAAGTGAAGCATCGGAATCTATAACTAGTGTCACATGAATTGTTCAAAAGATGGACAGTAAGAAGAGTCAGTTTTCTTGTACTTAAGTCGGCATTGTGCCATTTGTTTTTAATTCAGATGCAATTTCTGTGTTTCATCGTCAATAAGAAGGTCAGAGGGATACAGTAAACCTGAAGTGAAGCATCGGAATCTATAACTAGTGTCACAGGAATGGTTTAAAACATAGACATTATGAAGAGTCAATTTTCTTCTACCTATGTCGGCATTGTGACTTTTGTATTTCATTCCGATGCAAATTCCTTGTTTCATCGTCAATAAGAAGGTAAGAGGCATACAGTAAACCTGAAGTGAAGCATCGGAATCTATAACTAGTGTCACAGGAATGGTTCAAAACATAGACTGTAAGAAGAGTCAGCTTTCTTGTACTTAAGTCAGCATTGTGCCTTTTGTATTTAATTCCCATGGAATTTCTGCGTTTCGTCGTCAATAAGAAGGTCAGAGGGATACAGTGAACCGAAAGTGAAGCATCGGAATCTATAACTAGTGTCAATGGATTGGATCAAAACATAGACAGTAAGAAGAGTCAGTTTTCTTGTACTTAAGTCGGCATTGTGTCTTTTGTATACAATTCCGGTGTAATTTCTGTGTTTCATCGTCAATAAGGAGGTCAGAGGGATACAGTAAACCTGAAGTGAAGCATCGGAATCTAAGACTAGTGTCACATAATGGTTGAAAACATAGACAGTAATAAGAGTCGGTATTCTTGTACTTAAGTCGGCATTGTGCCTTTTGTATTTAATTCCGATGCAATATCTGTGTTTCATCGTCAATAAGAATGTCAGAGGGATACAGTAAACCTGAAGTGATGCATCGGAATCTACAACAGGTGTCACATGAATGGTTCAAAACATAGACAGTAAGCAGAGTAAGTTTTCTTGTACTTTAGTTAGCATTGTGCCTTTTGTATTTAATTCCGATGCAATTTCTGTGTCTCATCGTCAATAAGAAGGTCAGAGGGATACCGTAAACCTGAAGTGAAGCATCGGAATCTACAACTAGTGTCTCAGGAATGATTCAAAACATAGACAGTAAGAAGAGTCAGTTTTCTTGTACTTAAGTCGGCATTGTGCCTTTTGTATTTAATTCCGATGCAATTTCTGTGTTTCATCGTCAACAAGAAAGTCAGAGGGTTACAGTAAACCTAAAGTGAAGCTTCGGAATCTATAACTAGTGTCACAGGAATGGTTCGAAACATAGACAGTAAGAAGAGTCAGTTTTCTTCTACTTATGTCGGCATTGTGCAATTTGTATTTTATTCCGTGCAATTTCTGTGATTCATCGTCAAAAAGAAGGTCAGACGGATACAGTGAACCTGAAGTGAAGCATCGGAGACTATAACTAAAGTCCCAGGAATGGTTCAAACATAGAAAGTAAGAATAGTCAGTTTTCTTGTACTTAAGTCGGCATTGTGCCTCTTGTATTTAATTCCGATGCAATTTCTGTGTTTCATCGTCAATAAGAATGTCAGAGGGATACAGTGAACCTGTAGTGAAGCATCGGAATCTATAACTAGTGTGACCGGAATGGTTCAAAACATAGACAGTAAGAAGAGTCAGTTTTCTTGTACTTAAGCCGGCATTGTGCCTTTTGTATTTAATTCCGATACAATTTCTGTGTTTCATCGTCAATAAGAAGGTCAGAGGGATACAGTAAACCTGAAGTGAAGCATCGGAATCTATAACTAGTGTCACAGGAATGGTTCAAAATGTGGATAGTAACAAGATTCAGTTTTCATGTACTTAAGTCGGCATTGTGACTTTTCTATTTGATTCCCATGCAATTTCTGCGTTTCATCGTCAATAAGAAGTACAGAAAGATACAGTAAACATGAAGTGAAGCATCGGAATGTGTAACTAGTGTCACAGGAATGGTTCAAAACATAGACAGTAAGAAGAGTCAGTTTTTTTGTTCTTAAGTCGTCATTGTGCCTTTTCTATTTAATCCCGATGAAATTTCTGTGTTTCATCGTCAATAAGAAGGTCAGAGGGATACAGTAAACCTGAAGTGAAGCATCGGAATCTACAACTAGTGTCACAGGAATAGTTTTAAACATAGACAGTAAGAAGAGTCAGTTTTCTTGTACTTAAGTCGGCATTGTGCCTTTTGTATTTGATTCCGATGCAATTTGTGTGTTTCATCGTTAATAAGAAGGTCAGAGTGATACAGTAAAACTGAAGTGATGCATCGGAATCTATAACTAGTGTCACAGGAATGGTTCAAAACATAGACTGTAAGAAGAGTCAGTTTTCTTATACTTAAGTCGGCATTGTGCCTTTTGTATTTAATTCAGATGCAATTTCTGTGTTTCATCGTCAATAAGAACGTCAGAGGGATACAGTAAACCTAAAGTGAAGCATCGGAATCTATAACTAGTGTCACAGGAATGGTTCAAAACATAGACAGTAAAAAGAGTCAGTTTTCTTGTACTTAAGTCGGCATTGTGACTTTTCTATTTAATTCCGATGCAATTTCTGTGTTTCATCGTCAATAAGAATGTCAGAGGGATACAGTACACCTGAAGTGAAGCAAAGGAATCTACAACTAGTGTCTCAGGAATGGTTCTAAACATAGACAGTAAGAAGAGTCAGTTTTCTTGTACTTAAGTCGGCATTGTGCCTTTTGTATTTAATTCCGATGCAATTTCTGTGTTTCATCGTCAACAAGAAAGTCAGAGGGATACAGTAAACCTAAAGTGAAGCATCGCAATGTATAACTTCTGTCACAGGAATGGTTCGAAACATAGACAGTAAGAAGAGTCAGTTTTCTTGTACTTAAGTCGGCATTGTGCATTTTGTATTTAATTCCTATGGAATTTCAGTGTTTCACCGTCAATAAGAAGGTCAGAGGGATACAGTGAACGTGAAGTGAAGCATCGGAATCTATAACTAGTGTCACAAGAATAATTCACAACATAGACAGTAATAAGAGTCAGTCTTCTTGTACTTTAGTCGGCATTGTGCCTTTTGTATTTAATTCCGATGCAAATTCTGTGATTCATCGTCAATAAGAAGGGCAGAGGCATACAGTAAAGCTGAAGTGAAGCATCAAAATCTATAACTAGTGTCACAGGAATGGTTCAAAACATAGACAGTAAGAAGAGTCTGTTTTCTTGTACTTAAGTAGGCATTGTGCATTTTGTATTTAATTCCGATGCAATTTCTGTATTTTGTCGTCAATAAGAAGGTCAGAGAGATACAGTAAACCGGAAGTGAAGCATCGGAATCTATAACTAGTGTCACAGGAATGGTTCAAAACATAGACAGTAAGAGGAGTCAGTTTTCTTGTACTTAAGCCGGCATTGTGCCTTTTGTATTTAATTCCCATACAATTTCTGTGTTTCATCGTCAATAAGAAGGTCAGAGGGATACAGTATACCTGAAGTGAAGCATCGGAATCTATAACTAGTGTCACAGGAATGGTTCATAATGTGGATAGTAACAAGATTCAGTTTTCATGTACTTAAGTCGGCATTGTGACTTTTCCATTTAATTCGGATGCAATTTCTGCGTTTCATCGTCAATAAGAAAGACAGAAAGATACAGTAAACATGAAGTGAAGCATCGGAATGTGTAACTAGTGTCACAGGAATGGTTCAAAACTTAGACAGTAAGAAGAGTCAGTTTCTTTGTTCTTAAGTCGTCATTGTGCCTTTTCTATTTAATCCCGATAAATTTCTGTGTTTCATCGTCAATATGAAGGTCAGAGGGATACAGTAAACCTGAAGTGAAGCATCGGAATCTACAACTAGTGTCACAGGAATAGTTCTAAACATAGACAGTAAGAAGAGTCAGTTTTCTTGTACTTAAGTCGGCATTGCGCCTTTTGTATTTAATTCCGATGCAATTTCTGTGTTCCATCGTCAACAAGAAAGTCAGAGGGATACAGTAAACCTAAAGTGAAGCATCGCAATCTATAACTACTGTCACAGGAATGGTTCGAAACATAGACAGTAAGAAGAGTCAGTTTTCTTGTACTTAAGTCGGCATTGTGCATTTTGTATTTAATTCCTATGGAATTTCAGTGTTTCACCGTCAATAAGAAGGTCAGAGGGATACAGTGAACGTGAAGTGAAGCATCGGAATCTATAACTAGTGTCACAAGAATGTTTCACAACATAGACAGTAATAAGAGTAAGTCTCCTTGTACTTTAGTCGGCATTGTGCCTTTTGTATTTAATTCCGATGCAAATTCTGTGATTCATTGTCAATAAGAAGGGCAGAGGCATACAGTAAAGCTGAAGTGAAGCATCAAAATCTATAACTAGTGTCACAGGAATGGTTCAAAACATATACTGTAAGAAGAGTCAGTTTTCTTCTACTTAAGCCGGCATTGTGCCTTTTGTATTTAATTCCCATACAATTTCTGTGTTTCATCGTCAATAAGAAGGTCAGAGGGATACAGTAAACCTGAAGTGAAGCATCGGAATCCATAACTAGTGTCACAGGAATGGGTCAAAATGTGGATAGTAACAAGATTCAGTTTCCATGTACTTAAATCGGCATTGTGACTTTTCCATTTAATTCCGATGCAATTTCTGCGTTTCATCGTCAATAAGAAAGACAGAAAGATACAGTAAACATGAAGTGAAGCATCGGAATGTGTAACTAGTGTCACAGGAATGGTTCAAAACATAGACAGTAAGAAGAGTCAGTTTCTTTGTTCTTAAGTCGTCATTGTGCCTTTTCTATTTAATCCCGATAAATTTCTGTGTTTCGTCGTCAATAAGAAGGTCACAGGGATACAGTAAACCTGAAGTGAAGCATCGGAATCTACAACTAGTGTCACAGGAATAGTTCTAAACATAGACAGTAAGAAGAGTCAGTTTTCTTGTACTTAAGTCGGCATTGCGCCTTTTGTATTTAATTCCGATGCAATTTCTGTGTTCCATCGTCAATAAGAAGGTCAGAGTAATACAGTAAACCTGAAGTGAAGCATCGGAATCTATAACTAGTGTCACAGGAATGGTTCAAAACATAGACTGTAAGAAGAGTCAGTTTTCTTCTACTTAAGTCGGCATTGTGCCTTTTGTATTTAATTCCGATGCAATTTCTGTGTTTTATCGTCAATAAGAACGTCAGAGGGATACAAAAAACCTAAAGTGAAGCATCGGAAACTATAACTAGTGTACAGGAATGGTTCAAAACATAGACAGTAAGAAGAGTCAGTTTTCTTGTACTTAAGTCGGCGTTGTGACTTTTCTATTTAATTCCGATGCAATTTCTGTGTTTCATCGTCAATAATAAGGTCAGAGTGAAACAGTACACCTGAAGTGAAGCAACGGAATCTACAACTAGTGTCTCAGGAATGGTTCTAAACATAGACAGTAAGAAGAGTCAGTTTTCTTGTACTTAAGTCGGCATTGTGCCTTTTGTATTTAATTCCGATGCAATTTCTGTGTTTCATCGTCAACAAGAAAGTCAGAGGGATACAGTAAACCTAAAGTGAAGCATCGCAATCTATAACTACTGTCACAGGAATGGTTCGAAACATAGACAGTAAGAAGAGTCAGTTTTCTTGTACTTAAGTCGGCATTGTGCATTTTGTATTTAATTCCTATGGAATTTCAGTGTTTCACCGTCAATAAGAAGGTCAGAGGGATACAGTGAACGTGAAGTGAAGCATCGGAATCTATAACTACTGTCACAAGAATGGTTCACAACATAGACAGTAATAAGAGTAAGTCTTCTTGTACTTAGGTCGGCATTGTGCCTTTTGTATTTTATTCCGATGCAAATTCTGTGATTCATCGTCAATAAGAAGGTCAGAGGCATACAGTTACGCTGAAGTGAAGCATCAAAATCTATAACTAGTGTCACAGGAATGGTTCAAACATAGACTGTAAGAAGTCAGTTTTCTTGTACTTAAGTCGGCATTGTGCCTTTTGTATTTAATTCCGGTGCAATTTCTGTGTTTCATCATCAATAAGAAGGTCAGAGGGATACAGTAAACCTGAAGTGAAGCATCGGAATTTATAACTAGTGTCACAGGAATGGTTCAATGCATAGACAGTAAGAATAGTCAGTCTTGTTGTACTTATGTCGGCATTGTGCCTTTTGTATTTAGTTCCTATGCAATTTCTGTGAATCATCGTCAATAAGAAGGTCAGAGGGATTCAGTAAACCCTAAGTGAAGCATCGGAATCTATAACTAGTGTCACAGGAATGGTTAAAAACATAGACAGTAAGAAGAGTCAGTTTTCTTGTACTTAAGACGGCATTGTGCCTTTTGCATTTAATTCCAATACAATTTCTGTGTTTCATCATCAATAAGAAGGTCAGAGGGATACAGTAAATCTGAAGTGAAGCATCGGAATCTATAACTTGTGTTACAGGAATGGTTCAAAGCAAAGACAATAAGAAGAGTCAGTTTTCTTGTACTTAAGTCGGCATTGTGCCTTTTGTATTTAATTCCGATGCAATTTCTGTGTTTCATCGTCAATACGAAGGTCAGAGGGAAACAGTAAACCTGAAGTGAAGCATCGGAATCTAAAACCGGTCTGACAGGAAAGTTTCAAAACATAGACAGTAAGAAGAGCCAGTCTTCTTGTACTTGAGTCGGCACTGTGCCTTTTGTATTTAATTCCGCTGCTATTTCTGTGTTTCATCGTCAATAAAAAGGTCAGAGGGATACAGTAAACCTGTAGTGAAGCATCGGAATCTATAACTAGTGTCACATGAATGGTTCAAAACATAGACAGTAAGAAGAGTCAGTTTTCTTTTACTTAAGTCGGCATTGTTTCTTTTGTATTTAATTCCGATGCAATATCTGAGATTCATCGTCAAAAAGAAGGTCAGAGGGATACAGTAATCCTGAAGTGAAGCAACGGAATCTGTAACTAGTGTCACAGGAATGGTTCAAAACATTGACATTAAGAAGAGTCAGTTTTCTTGTACTTAAGTAGGCATTGTGCTTTTTGTATTTAATTCCGATGCAATTTCTGTATTTGATCGTCAATAAGAAGGTCACAGGGATACAGTAAACCTGAAGTGAAGCATCGGAATGTGTAACTAGTGTCACAGGAATGGTTCACAACATAGACAGTAAGAAGAGTCAGTTTTCTTGTACTTAAGTCGGCATTGTGCCTTTTGTATTTAATTCCGATAAAATTTCTGTGTTTCATCGTCAATATGAAGGTCAGAACGATACAGTAAACATGAAGTGAAGCATCGGAAAGTGTAACTAGTGTCACAGGAATGGTTCAAAAGATAGACAGTAAGAAGAGTCAGTTTTTTTGTACTTAAGTCGGCATTGTGCCTTTTCCTATTTAAACCCGATGCAATTTCTGTATTTCATCGTCAATAAAAAGGTCAGAGGGATACAGTAAACCTGAAGTGAAGCATCGGAATCTACAACTAGTGTCACAGGAATGGTTCTAAACATAGACAGTAAGAAGAGTCAGTTTTCTTGTACTTAAGTCGACATTGTGCCTCTTGTATTTAATTCCGATGCAATTTCTGTGTTTCATCGTCAATAAGAAGGTCCGAGGGATACAGTAAATCTGAAGTGAATCATCTGAATCTATAACTAGTGTCACATGAATGGTTCAAAACATAGACAGTCGGAAGAGTCAGTTTTCTTGTACTTAAGTCGGCATTGTGCCTTTTGTATTTAATTCCGGTGCCATTTCTGTGTTTCATCGTCAATAAGAAGGTCAGAGGGATACAGTAAACCTGTAGTGAAGCATCGGAATCTGTAACTAGTGTCACAGGAATGGTTCAAAACATAGACAGTAAGAAGAGTCAGTCTTCTTGTACTTATGTCGGCATTGTGCCATTTGTATTTAATTCCTATGCAATTTCTGTGAATCATCGTCAATAAGAAGGTCAGAGGGATTCAGTAAACCGGAAGTGAAGCATCGGAATCTATAACTAGTATCACAGGAATGGTTCAAAACATAGACAAGAAGAAGAGTCAGTTTTCTTGTACTTAAGTCGGCATTGTGCCTTTTGTATTTAATTCCGATACAATATCTGCGTTTCATCATCAATAAGAAGGTCAGATTGATACAGTAAACCTGAAGTGATGCATCGGAATCTATAACTAGTGTTACAGGAATGGTTCAAAGCATAGACAGTAAGAAGAGTCAGTTTTCTTGTACTTAAGTCGGCATTGTGCCTTTTGTATTTAATTCCGATGCAATTTCTGTGTTGCATCGTCAATAAGAAGGTCAGAGGGATACAGTAAACCTGAAGTGAAGCATCGGAATCTAAAACCGGTCTCACAGGACGTTTCAAAACATAGACAGTAAGAAGAGCCAGTCTTCTTGTACTTGAGTCGGCATTGTGCCTTTTGTATTTAATTCCGATGATATTTCTGTGTTTCATCGTCAATAAAAAGGTCAGAGGGATACAGTAAACATGAAGTGAAGCATCGGAATCTATAACTAGTGTCACAGGAATGGTTCAAAACATAGATAGTAAGAAGAATCAGTTTTCATGTACTTAAGTCGGCATTGTGCCTTTTCTATTTAATTCCGATGTAATTTCTGTGTTTCATCGTCAATTAGAAGGTCAGAGGGATACAGTAAACCTGAAGTGAAGCATCGGAATCAATAACTAGTGTCACAAGAATGGTTCAAAACATAGACAGTAAGAAGAGTCAGTTCTCTTGTACTTAAGTCGCCATTGTGCTTTTGTATTTAATTCCGATGCAATTTCTGTGTTTCATCGTCAATAAGAAGGTCTGAGGGATACAGTAAACCTGAAGTGAAGGAGCGGAATCTATAACTAGTGTCACAGGAATGGGTCAAAAGATAGACAGTAAGAAGAGCCAGTCTTCTTGTACTTGAGTCGGCATTGTGCCTTTTGTATTTAATTCCGATGCAATTTCTGTGTTTCATCGTCAATAAGAAGGTCAGTGGGATACAGTAAACCCGAAGTGAAGCATCGGAATCTATAACTAGTGTCACAGGAATGGTTCAAAACATAGAC
The DNA here is from genome assembly GCF_023864345.2 of Schistocerca serialis cubense. Lineage (NCBI taxonomy): Eukaryota > Metazoa > Arthropoda > Insecta > Orthoptera > Acrididae > Schistocerca > Schistocerca serialis. The sequence goes on along the minus strand of NW_026047644.1, from coordinate 1,682,977 downwards.
AGTAAGAAGAGTCAGTTTTCTTGTACTTAAGTCGGCATTGTGCATTTTGTATTTAATTCCTATGGAATTTCAGTGTTTCACCGTCAATAAGAAGGTCAGAGGGATACAGTGAACGTGAAGTGAAGCATCGGAATCTATAACTACTGTCACAAGAATGGTTCACAACATAGACAGTAATAAGAGTAAGTCTTCTTGTACTTAGGTCGGCATTGTGCCTTTTGTATTTTATTCCGATGCAAATTCTGTGATTCATCGTCAATAAGAAGGTCAGAGGCATACAGTAAAGCTGAAGTGAAGCATCAAAATCTATAACTAGTGTCACAGGAATGGTTCAAACATAGACTGTAAGAAGTCAGTTTTCTTGTACTTAAGTCGGCATTGTGCCTTTTGTATTTAATTCCGGTGCAATTTCTGTGTTTCATCATCAATAAGAAGGTCAGAGGGATACAGTAAACCTGAAGTGAAGCATCGGAATCTATTACTAGTGTCACAGGAATGGTTCAAAGCATAGACAGTAAGAATAGTCAGTCTTGTTGTACTTATGTCGGCATTGTGCCTTTTGTATTTAGTTCCTATGCAATTTCTGTGAATCATCGTCTATAAGAAGGTCAGAGGGATTCAGTAAACCGGAAGTGAAGCATCGGAATCTATAACTAGTGTCACAGGAATGGTTAAAAACATAGACAGTAAGAAGAGTCAGTTTTCTTGTACTTAAGACGGCATTGTGCCTTTTGCATTTAATTCCGATACAATTTCTGTGTTTCATCATCAATACGAAGGTCAAAGGGATACAGTAAACCTGAAGTGAAGCATCGGAATCTATAACTAGTGTCACATGAATGGTTCAAAACATAGACAGTAAGAAGAGTCAGTTTTCTTTTACTTAAGTCGGCATTGTTTCTTTTGTATTTAATTCCGATGCAATATCTGAGTTTCATCGTCAAAAAGAAGGTCAGAGGGATACAGTAATCCTGAAGTGAAGCAACGGAATCTATAACTAGTGTCACAGGAATGGTTCAAAACATTGACAGTAAGAAGAGTCAGTTTTCTTGTACTTAAGTAGGCATTGTGCTTTTTGTACTTCATTCCGATGCAATTTCTGTATTTGATCGTCAATAAGAAGGTCACAGGGATACAGTAAACCTGAAGTGAAGCATCGGAATGTGTAACTAGTGTCACAGGAATGGATCACAACATAGACAGTAAGAAGAGTCAGTTTTCTTGTACTTAAGTCGGCATTGTGCCTTTTGTATTTAATTCCGATAAAATTTCTGTGTTTCATCGTCAATAAGAAGATCAGAGGGATACAGTAAACCTGAAGTGAAGCATCGAAATCTATAACTAGTGTCACAGGAATGGTTCAAAACATGGATAGTAACAAGATTCAGTTTTCATGTACTTCAGTCGGCATTGTGCCTTTTCTATTTAATTCCAATGCAATTTCTGTGTTTCATCGTCAATATGAAGGTCAGAACGATACAGTAAACATGAAGTGAAGCATCGGAAAGTGTAACTAGTGTCACAGGAATGGTTCAAAAGATAGACAGTAAGAAGAGTCAGTTTTTTTGTACTTAAGTCGGCATTGTGCCTTTTCCTATTTAAACCCGATGCAATTTCTGTATTTCATCGTCAATAAAAAGGTCAGAGGGATACAGTAAACCTGAAGTGAAGCATCGGAATCTACAACTAGTGTCACAGGAATGGTTCTAAACATAGACAGTAAGAAGAGTCAGTTTTCTTGTACTTAAGTCGACATTGTGCCTCTTGTATTTAATTCCGATGCAATTTCTGTGTTTCATCGTCAATAAGAAGGTCCGAGGGATACAGTAAATCTGAAGTGAATCATCTGAATCTATAACTAGTGTCACATGAATGGTTCAAAACATAGACAGTCGGAAGAGTCAGTTTTCTTGTACTTAAGTCGGCATTGTGCCTTTTGTATTTAATTCCGATGCAATTTCTGTGTGTCATCGTCAAAAGAAGGTCTGAGGGATACAGTAAACCTGAAGTGAAGGAGCGGAATCTATAACTAGTGTCACAGGAATGGGTCAAAAGATAGACAGTAAGAAGAGCCAGTCTTCTTGTACTTGAGTCGGCATTGTGCCTTTTGTATTTAATTCCGGTGCCATTTCTGTGTTTCATCGTCAATAAGAAAGTCAGAGGGATACAGTAAACCTGTAGTGAAGCATCGGAATCTGTAACTAGTGTCACAGGAATGGTTCAAAACATAGACAGTAAGAAGAGTCAGTCTTCTTGTACTTATGTCGGCATTGTGCCATTTGTATTTAATTCCTATGCAATTTCTGTGAATCATCGTCAATAAGAAGGTCAGAGGGATTCAGTAAACCGGAAGTGAAGCATCGAAATCTATAACTAGTATCACAGGAATGGTTCAAAACATAGACAGTAAGAAGAGTCAGTTTTCTTGTACTTAAGTCGGCATTGTGCCTTTTGTATTTAATTCCGATACAATATCTGCGTTTCATCATCAATAAGAAGGTCAGATTGATACAGTAAACCTGAAGTGATGCATCGGAATCTATAACAAGTGTTACAGGAATGGTTCAAAGCATAGACAGTACGAAGAGTCAGTTTTCTTGTACTTAAGTCGGCATTGTGCCTTTTGTATTTAATTCTGATGCAATTTCTGTGTTGCATCGTCAATAAGAAGGTCAGAGGGATACAGTAAACCTGAAGTGAAGCATCGGAATCTAAAACCGGTCTCACAGGAAAGTTTCAAAACATAGACAGTAAGAAGAGCCAGTCTTCTTGTACTTGAGTCGGCATTGTGCCTTTTGTATTTAATTTCGATGATATTTCTGTGGTTCATCGTCAATAAAAAGGTCAGAGGGATACAGTAAACATGAAGTGAAGCATCGGAATCTATAACTAGTGTCACAGGAATGGTTCAAATCGTGGATAGTAAGAAGAATCAGTTTTCATGTACTTAAGTCGGCATTGTGCCTTTTCTATTTAATTCCGATGTAATTTCTGTGTTTCATCGTCAATTAGAAGGTCAGAGGGATACAGTAAACCTGAAGTGAAGCATCGGAATCAATAACTAGTGTCACAAGAATGGTTCAAAACATAGACAGTAAGAAGAGTCAGTTCTCTTGTACTTAAGTCGCCATTGTGCTTTTGTATTTAATTCCGATGCAATTTCTGTGTTTCATCGTCAATAAGAAGGTCTGAGGGATACAGTAAACCTGAAGTGAAGGAGCGGAATCTATAACTAGTGTCACAGGAATGGGTCAAACGATAGACAGTAAGAAGAGCCAGTCTTCTTGTACTTGAGTCGGCATTGTGCCTTTTGTATTTAATTCCGATGCAATTTCTGTGTTTCATCGTCAATAAGAAGGTCAGTGGGATACAGTAAACCCGAATTGAAGCATCGGAATCTATAACTAGTGTCACAGGAATGGTTCAAAACATAGACAGTAGGAAGAGTCAGTTCTCTTGTACTTAAGTCGGCATTGTGCTTTTGTATTTAATTCCGATGCAATTTCTGTGTTTCATATCAATAAGAAGGTCACAGGGATACAGTAAACCTAAAGTGAAGCATCGGAATCTATAACTAGTGTCACGGGAATGCTTCAAAACATAGACAGTAAGAAGAGTCAGTTTTTTTGTACTTAAGTCGGCATTGTGCCTTTTCTATTTAATCCCGATGCAATTTCTGTGTTTCATCGTCAATAAGAAGGTCAGAGGGATACAGTAAACCTGGAGTGAAGCATCGGAATCTACAACTAGTGTCACAAGAATGGTTCTAAACATAGACAGTAATAAGATTCAGTTTTCTTGTACGTTAGTCGGCATTGTGCCATTTGTATTTAATTCCGATGCAATTTCTGTGTTTCATCGTCAATAAGAAGGTCCAAGGGATACAGTAAACCTGAAGTGAAGCATCGGAATCTATAACTAGTGTCACAGCAACGGTTCAAAACATAGACTGTAAGAAGAGTCAGTTTTCTTCTACTTAAGTCGGCATTGTGCCTTTTGTATTTCATTCCGATGCAATTTCTGTGTTTCATCGTCAATAAGAAGGTCAGAGGGATACAGTGATCCTGAAGTTAAGCATCGGAATCCATAACTAGTGTCACAGGATTGGTTCATAACATAGAAAGTAAGAAGAGTCAGTTTTCTTGTACTTAAGTCGACATTGTGCCTCTTGTATTTTATTCAAATGCAATTTCTGTGTTTCATCGTCAATAAGAAGGTCCGAGGGATACAGTAAACCTGAAGTGAAGCATCTGAATCTATAACTAGTGTCACATGAATGGTTCGAATCATAGACAGTCGGAAGAGTCAGTTTTCTTGTACTTAAGTCGCCATTGTGCTTTTGTATTTAATTCCGATGCAATTAGTGTGTTTCATCGTCAACAAGAAGGTCAGAGGGATACAGTAAACCTGAAGTGAAGGAGCGGAATCTATAACTAGTGTCACAGGAATGGGTCAAAACATAGACAGTAAGAAGAGCCAGTCTTCGTGTACTTGAGTCGGCATTGTGCCTTTTGTATTTAATTCCGATGCTATTTCTGAGTTTCATCGTCAATAAAAAGGTCAGTGGGATACACTAAACCTGAAGTGAAGCATCGGAATCTATAACTAGTGTCACAGGAATGGTTCAAAACATAGATAGTAAAACGAATCAGTATTCATGTACTTAAGTCGGCATTGTGCCTTTTCTATTTAGTTCCGATGCAATTTCTGTGTTTCATCGTCAATTAGAAGGTAAGAGGGATACAGTAAACCTAAAGTGAATTATCGAAATGTGTAACTAGTGTCACTGGAATGTTTCAAAACATAGACAGTAAGAAGAGCCAGTCTTCTTGTACTTGAGTCGGCATTGTGCCTTTTGCATTTAATTCCGATGCAATTTCTGCGTTTCATCGTCAATAAGAAGGTCCGTGGGATACAGTAAACCTGAAGTTAAGCATCGGAATCAATAACTAGTGTCACAAGAATGGTTCAAAACATAGACAGTAAGAAGAGTCAGTTCTCTTGTAATTAAGTCGCCATTGTGCTTTTGTATTTAATTCCGATGCAATTTCTGTGTTTCATCGTCAATAAGAAGGTCAGAGGGATACAGTAAACCTGAAGTGAAGGAGCGGAATCTATAACTAGTGTCACAGGAATGGGTCAAAGCATAGACAGTAAGAAGAGCCAGTCTTCTTGTACTTGAGTCGGCATTGTGCGTTTTGTATTTAATTCCGATGCAATTTCTGTGTTTTATCGTCAATAAGAAGGTCAGTGGGATACAGTAAACCCAAAGTGAAGCATCGGAATCTATAACTAGTGTCACAGGAATGGTTCAAAACATAGACTGTAGGAAGAGTCAGTTGTCTTGTACTTAATTCGGCATTGTGCTTTTGTATTTAATTCCGATGCAATTTCTGTGTATCATATCAATAAGTAGGTTACAGGGATACAGTAAACCTGAAGTGAAGCATCGGAATCTATAACTAGTGTCACGGGAATGCTTCAAAACATAGACAGAAAGAATAGTCAGTTTTCTTGTACTTAAGTCGGCATTGTGCCTTTTGTATTTTATTCCGATGCAATTTCTGTGTTTCATCGTCAATAAGAAGGTCTGAGGGATAGAGTAAACCTGAAGTGAAGCATCGGAATCTATAACTAGTGTCACAGGAATGGTTCAAAACATAGACAGTAAGAAGAGTCAGTTTTCTTGTACTTAAGTGGGCATTGTGCTTTTTGTATTGAATTCCAATGCAATTTCTGTATTTTATCGTCAATATGAAGGTCAGAGGGATACAGTAAACCGGAAGTGAAGCATCGGAATCTATAACTAGTGTAACAGGAATGGTTCACAACATAGACTGTAAGAAGAGTCAGTTTTCTTGTACTTAAGTCGGCATTCTGCCTTTTGTATTTAATTCCGATACAATTTCTGTGTTTCATCGTCAATAAGAAGGTCAGAGGGATACAGTAAACCTGAAGTGAAGCATCGGAATCTATAACTAGTGTCACAGGAATGGTTCAAAACATAGACAGTAAGAAGAGTCAGTTTTATTGTACTTAAGTCGGCATTGTGCCTTTTCCTATTTAATCCCGATGCAATTTCTGTGTTTCATCGTCAATAAGAAGGTCAGAGGGATACAGTAAACCTGAAGTGAAGCATCGGAATCTACAACTAGTGTCACAGGAATGGTTCTAAACATAGACAGTAAGAAGAGTCAGTTATCTTGTACTTAAGTCGGCATTGTGCCTTTTGTATTTAATTCCGATGGAATTTCTGTGTTTCATCGTCAATAAGAAGGTCAGAGTGATACAGTAAACCTGAAGTGAAGCATTGGAATCTATAACTAGTGTCACAGGAATGGTTCATAGCATAGAAAGTAAGAAGAGTCAGTTTTCTTGTACTTAAGTCGACATTGTGCCTCTTGTATTTAATTCCGATGCAATTTCTGTGTTTCATCGTCAATAAGAAGGTCCGAGGGATACAGTAAATCTGAAGTGAATCATCTGAATCTATAACTAGTGTCACATGAATGGTTCAAAACATAGACAGTCGGAAGAGTCAGTTTTCTTGTACTTAAGTCGGCATTGTGCCTTTTGTATTTAATTCCGGTGCAACTTCTGTGTTTAATCGTCAATACGAAGGTCAGAGGGATACAGTAAACCTGTAGTGAAGCATCGGAATCTATAACTAGTGTCACAGGAATGGTTCAAAACATAGACAGTAAGAAGAGTCAGTCTTCTTGTACTTATGACGGCATTGTGCCTTTTGTATTTAATTCCTATGCAATTTCTGTGAATCATCGTCAATAAGAAGGTCAGAGGGATTCAGTAAACCGGAAGTGAAGCATCGGAATCTAAAACCGGTCTCACACGAAAGTTTCAAAACATAGACAGTAAGAAGAGCCAGTTTTCTTGTACTTGAGTCGGCATTGTGACTTTTGTATTTAATTCCGATGATATTTCTGTGTTTCATCGTCAATAAAAAGGTCAGAGGGATACAGTAAACATGAAGTGAAGCATCGGAATCTATAACTAGTGTCACAGGAATGGTTCAAAACATAGACTGTAAGAAGAGTCAGTTTTCTTCTACTTAAGTCGGCATTGTGCCTTTTGTATTTCATTCCAATGCAATTTCTGTGTTTCATCGTCAATAAGAAGGTCAGAGGGATACAGTGATCCTGAAGTTAAGCATCGGAATCTATAACTAGTGTCACAGGATTGGTTCATAACATAGAAAGTAAGAAGAGTCAGTTTTCTTGTACTTAAGTCGACATTGTGCCTCTTGTATTTTATTCAAATGCAATTTCTGTGTTTCATCGTCAATAAGAAGGTCCGAGGGATACAGTAAACCTGAAGTGAAGCATCTGAATCTATAACTAGTGTCACATGAATGGTTCGAATCATAGACAGTCGGAAGAGTCAGTTTTCTTGTACTTAAGTCGCCATTGTGCTTTTGTATTTAATTCCGATGCAATTACTTTGTTTCATCGTAAACAAGAAGGTCAGAGGGATACAGTAAACCTGAAGTGAAGGAGCGGAATCTATAACTAGTGTCACAGGAATGGGTCAAAACATAGACAGTAAGAAGAGCCAGTCTTCGTGTACTTGAGTCGGCATTGTGCCTTTTGTATTTAATTCCGATGCTATTTCTGAGTTTCATCGTCAATAAAAAGGTCAGTGGGATACACTAAACCTGAAGTGAAGCATCGGAATCTATAACTAGTGTCACAGGAATGGTTCAAAACATAGATAGTAAAACGAATCAGTATTCATGTACTTAAGTCGGCATTGTGCCTTTTCTATTTAATTCCGATGCAATTTTTGTGTTTCATCGTCAATTAGAAGGTAAGAGGGATACAGTAAACCTAAAGTGAATTATCGAAATGTGTAACTAGTGTCACTCGAATGTTTCAAAACATAGACAGTAAGAAGAGCCAGTCTTCTTGTACTTGAGTCGGCATTGTGCCTTTTGCATTTAATTCCGATGCAATTTCTGCGTTTCATCGTCAATAAGAAGGTCCGTGGGATACAGTAAACCTGAAGTTAAGCATCGGAATCAATAACTAGTGTCACAAGAATGGTTCAAAACATAGACAGTAAGAAGAGTCAGTTCTCTTGTACTTAAGTCGCCATTGTGCTTTTGTATTTAATTCCGATGCAATTTCTGTGTTTCATCGTCAATAAGAAGGTCAGAGGGAGACAGTAAACCTGAAGTGAAGGAGCGGAATCTATAACTAGTGTCACAGGAATGGGTCAAAGCATAGACAGTAAGAAGAGCCAGTCTTCTTGTACTTGAGTCGGCATTGTGCGTTTTGTATTTAATTCCGATGCAATTTCTGTGTTTTATCGTCAATAAGAAGGTCAGTGGGATACAGTAAACCCAAAGTGAAGCATCGGAATCTATAACTAGTGTCACAGGAATGGTTCAAAACATAGACTGTAGGAAGAGTCAGTTCTCTTGTACTTAATTCGGCATTGTGCTTTTGTATTTAATTCCGATGCAATTTCTGTGTATCATATCAATAAGTAGGTTACAGGGATACAGTAAACCTGAAGTGAAGCATCGGAATCTATAACTAGTGTCACGGGAATGCTTCAAAACATAGACAGAGAGAATAGTCAGTTTTCTTGTACTTAAGTCGGCATTGTGCCTTTTGTATTTTATTCCGATGCAATTTCTGTGTTTCATCGTCAATAAGAAGGTCAGAGGGATAGAGTAAACCTGAAGTGAAGCATCGGAATCTATAACTAGTGTCACAGGAATGGTTCAAAACATAGACAGTAAGAAGAGTCAGTTTTCTTGTACTTAAGTAGGCATTGTGCTTTTTGTATTGAATTCCAATGCAATTTCTGTATTTTATCGTCAATAAGAAGGTCAGAGGGATACAGTAAACCGGAAGTGAAGCATCGGAATCTATAACTAGTGTAACAGGAATGGTTCACAACATAGACTGTAAGAAGAGTCAGTTTTCTTGTACTTAAGTCGGCATTCTGCCTTTTGTATTTAATTCCGATACAATTTCTGTGTTTCATCGTCAATAAGAAGGTCAGAGGGATACAGTAAACCTGAAGTGAAGCATCGGAATCTATAACTAGTGTCACAGGAATGGTTCAAAACATAGACAGTAAGAAGAGTCAGTTTTATTGTACTTAAGTCGGCATTGTGCCTTTTCCTATTTAATCCCGATGCAATTTCTGTGTTTCATCGTCAATAAGAAGGTCAGAGGGATACAGTAAACCTGAAGTGAAGCATCGGAATCTACAACTAGTGTCACAGGAATGGTTCTAAACATAGACAGTAAGAAGAGTCAGTTATCTTGTACTTAAGTCGACATTGTGCCTCTTGTATTTAATTCCGATGCAATTTCTGTGTTTCATCGTCAATAAGAAGGTCCGAGGGATACAGTAAATCTGAAGTGAATCATCTGAATCTATAACTAGTGTCACATGAATGGTTCAAAACATAGACAGTCGGAAGAGTCAGTTTTCTTGTACTTAAGTCGGCATTGTGCCTTTTGTATTTAATTCCGGTGACACTTCTGTGTTTAATCGTCAATACGAAGGTCAGAGGGATACAGTAAACCTGTAGTGAAGCATCGGAATCTATAACTAGTGTCACAGGAATGGTTCAAAACATAGACAGTAAGAAGAGTCAGTCTTCTTGTACTTATGACGGCATTGTGCCTTTTGTATTTAATTCCTATGCAATTTCTGTGAATCATCGTCAATAAGAAGGTCAGAGGGATTCAGTAAACCGGAAGTGAAGCATCGGAATCTAAAACCGGTCTCACACGAAAGTTTCAAAACATAGACAGTAAGAAGAGCCAGTTTTCTTGTACTTGAGTCGGCATTGTGCCTTTTGTATTTAATTCCGATGATATTTCTGTGTTTCATCGTCAATAAATAGGTCAGAGGGATACAGTAAACATGAAGTGAAGCATCGGAATCTATAACTACTGTCACAGGAATGGTTCAAAACATAGACTGTAAGAAGAGTCAGTTTTCTTCTACTTAAGTCGGCATTGTGCCTTTTGTATTTCATTCCAATGCAATTTCTGTGTTTCATCGTCAATAAGAAGGTCAGAGGGATACAGTGATCCTGAAGTTAAGCATCGGAATCTATAACTAGTGTCACAGGATTGGTTCATAACATAGAAAGTAAGAAGAGTCAGTTTTCTTGTACTTAAGTCGACATTGTGCCTCTTGTATTTTATTCAAATGCAATTTCTGTGTTTCATCGTCAATAAGAAGGTCCGAGGGATACAGTAAACCTGAAGTGAAGCATCTGAATCTATAACTAGTGTCACATGAATGGTTCGAATCATAGACAGTCGGAAGAGTCAGTTTTCTTGTACTTAAGTCGCCATTGTGCTTTTGTATTTAATTCCGAAGCAATTACTGTGTTTCATCGTAAACAAGAAGGTCAGAGGGATACAGTAAACCTGAAGTGAAGGAGCGGAATCTATAACTAGTGTCACAGGAATGGGTCAAAACATAGACAGTAAGAAGAGCCAGTCTTCGTGTACTTGAGTCGGCATTGTGCCTTTTGTATTTAATTCCGATGCTATTTCTGAGTTTCATCGTCAATAAAAAGGTCAGTGGGATACACTAAACCTGAAGTGAAGCATCGGAATCTATAACTAGTGTCACAGGAATGGTTCAAAACATAGATAGTAAAACGAATCAGTATTCATGTACTTAAGTCGGCATTGTGCCTTTTCTATTTAATTCCGATGCAATTTCTGTGTTTCATCGTCAATTAGAAGGTAAGAGGGATACAGTAAACCTAAAGTGAATTATCGAAATGTGTAACTAGTGTCACAGGAATGTTTCAAAACATAGACAGTAAGAAGAGCCAGTCTTCTTGTACTTGAGTCGGCATTGTGCCTTTTGCATTTAATTCCGATGCAATTTCTGCGTTTCATCGTCAATAAGGAGGTCCGTGGGATACAGTAAACCTGAAGTGAAGCATCGGAATCAATAACTAGTGTCACAAGAATGGTTCAAAACATAGACAGTAAGAAGAGTCAGTTCTCTTGTACTTAAGTCGCCATTGTGCTTTTGTATTTGATTCCGATGCAATTTCTGTGTTTCATCGTCAATAAGAAGGTCAGAGGGATACAGTAAACCTGAAGTGAAGGAGCGGAATCTATAACTAGTGTCACAGGAATGGGTCAAAGCATAGACAGTAAGAAGAGCCAGTCTTCTTGTACTTGAGTCGGCATTGTGCGTTTTGTATTTAATTCCGATGCAATTTCTGTGTTTTATCGTCAATAAGAAGGTCAGTGGGATACAGTAAACCCAAAGTGAAGCATCGGAATCTATAACTAGTGTCACAGGAATGGTTCAAATCATAGACTGTAGGAAGAGTCAGTTCTTATTGTACTTAATTCCGCATTGTGCTTTTGTATTTAATTCCGATGCAATTTCTGTGTATCATATCAATAAGTAGGTTACAGGGATACTGTAAACCTGAAGTGAAGCATCGGAATCTATAACTAGTGTCACGGGAATGCTTCATAACATAGACAGAAAGAAGAGTCAGTTTTCTTGTTCTTAAGTCGGCATTGTGCCTTTTGTATTTTATTCCGATGCAATTTCTGTGTTTCATCGTCAATAAGAAGGTTAGAGGGATAGAGTAAACCTGAAGTGAAGCATCGGAATCTATAACTAGTGTCACAGGAATGGTTCAAAACATAGACAGTAAGAAGAGTCAGTTTTCTTGTACTTAAGTAGGCATTGTGCTTTTTGTATTGAATTCCAATGCAATTTCTGTATTTTATCGTCAATAAGAAGGTCAGAGGGATACAGTAAACCGGAAGTGAAGCATCGGAATCTATAACTAGTGTAACAGGAATGGTTCACAACATAGACTGTAAGAAGAGTCAGTTTTCTTGTACTTAAGTCGGCATTCTGCCTTTTGTATTTAATTCCGATACAATTTCTGTGTTTCATCGTCAATAAGAAGGTCAGAGGGATACAGTAAACCTGAAGTGAAGCATCGGAATCTATAACTAGTGTCACAGGAATGGTTCAAAACATAGACAGTAAGAAGAGTCAGTTTTATTGTACTTAAGTCGGCATTGTGCCTTTTCCTATTTAATCCCGATGCAATTTCTGTGTTTCATCGTCAATAAGAAGGTCAGAGGGATACAGTAAACCTGAAGTGAAGCATCGGAATCTACAACTAGTGTCACAGGAATGGTTCTAAACATAGACAGTAAGAAGAGTCAGTTATCTTGTACTTAAGTCGGCATTGTGCCTTTTGTATTTAATTCCGATGGAATTTCTGTGTTTCATCGTCAATAAGAAGGTCAGAGTGATACAGTAAACCTGAAGTGAAGCATCGGAATCTATAACTAGTGTCACAGGAATGGTTCATAGCATAGAAAGTAAGAAGAGTCAGTTTTCTTGTACTTAAGCCGACATTGTGCCTCTTGTATTTAATTCCGATGCAATTTCTGTGTTTCATCGTCAATAAGAAGGTCCGAGGGATACAGTAAATCTGAAGTGAATCATCTGAATCTATAACTAGTGTCACATGAATGGTTCAAAACATAGACAGTCGGAAGAGTCAGTTTTCTTGTACTTAAGTCGGCATTGTGCCTTTTGTATTTAATTCCGGTGCAACTTCTGTGTTTAATCGTCAATACGAAGGTCAGAGGGATACAGTAAACCTGTAGTGAAGCATCGGAATCTATAACTAGTGTCACAGGAATGGTTCAAAACATAGACAGTAAGAAGAGTCAGTCTTCTTGTACTTATGACGGCATTGTGCCTTTTGTATTTAATTCCTATGCAATTTCTGTGAATCATCGTCAATAAGAAGGTCAGAGGGATTCAGTAAACCGGAAGTGAAGCATCGGAATCTAAAACCGGTCTCACACGAAAGTTTCAAAACATAGACAGTAAGAAGAGCCAGTTTTCTTGTACTTGAGTCGGCAATGTGCCTTTTGTATTTAATTCCGATGATGTTTCTGTGTTTCATCGACAATAAAAAGGTCAGAGGGATACAGTAAACATGAAGTGAAGCATCGGAATCTATAACTACTGTCACAGGAATGGTTCAAAACATAGACTGTAAGAAGAGTCAGTTTTCTTCTACTTAAGTCGGCATTGTGCCTTTTGTATTTCATTCCAATGCAATTTCTGTGTTTCATCGTCAATAAGAAGGTCAGAGGGATACAGTGATCCTGAAGTTAAGCATCGGAATCTATAACTAGTGTCACAGGATTGGTTCATAACATAGAAAGTAAGAAGAGTCAGTTTTCTTGTACTTAAGTCAACATTGTGCCTCTTGTATTTTATTCAAATGCAATTTCTGTGTTTCATCGTCAATAAGAAGGTCCGAGGGATACAGTAAACCTGAAGTGAAGCATCTGAATCTGTAACTAGTGTCACATGAATGGTTCGAATCATAGACAGTCGGAAGAGTCAGTTTTCTTGTACTTAAGCCGCCATTGTGCTTTTGTATTTAATTCCGATGCAATTACTGTGTTTCATCGTAAACAAGAAGGTCAGAGGGATACAGTAAACCTGAAGTGAAGGAGCGGAATCTATAACTAGTGTCACAGGAATGGGTCAAAACATAGACAGTAAGAAGAGCCAGTCTTCGTGTACATGAGTCGGCATTGTGCCTTTTGTATTTAATTCCGATGCTATTTCTGAGTTCCATCGTCAATAAAAAGGTCAGTGGGATACACTAAACCTGAAGTGAAGCATCGGAATCTATAACTAGTGTCACAGGAATGGTTCAAAACATAGATAGTAAAACGAATCAGTATTCATGTACTTAAGTCGGCATTGTGCCTTTTCTATTTAATTCCGATGCAATTTCTGTGTTTCATCGTCAATTAGAAGGTAAGAGGGATACAGTAAACCTAAAGTGAATTATCGAAATGTGTAACTAGTGTCACAGGAATGTTTCAAAACATAGACAGTAAGAAGAGCCAGTCTTCTTGTACTTGAGTCGGCATTGTGCCTTTTGCATTTAATTCCGATGCAATTTCTGCGTTTCATCGTCAATAAGAAGGTCCGTGGGATACAGTAAACCTGAAGTGAAGCATCGGAATCAATAACTAGTGTCACAAGAATGGTTCAAAACATAGACAGTAAGAAGAGTCAGTTCTCTTGTACTTAAGTCGCCATTGTGCTTTTGTATTTGATTCCGATGCAATTTCTGTGTTTCATCGTCAATAAGAAGGTCAGAGGGATACAGTAAAATTGAAGTGAAGGAGCGGAATCTATAACTAGTGTCACAGGAATGGGTCAAAGCATAGACAGTAAGAAGAGCCAGTCTTCTTGTACTTGAGTCGGCATTGTGCGTTTTGTATTTAATTCCGATGCAATTTCTGTGTTTTATCGTCAATAAGAAGGTCAGTGGGATACAGTAAACCCAAAGTGAAGCATCGGAATCTATAACTAGTGTCACAGGAATGGTTCAAATCATAGACTGTAGGAAGAGTCAGTTCTTATTGTACTTAATTCCGCATTGTGCTTTTGTATTTAATTCCGATGCAATTTCTGTGTATCATATCAATAAGTAGGTTACAGGGATACTGTAAACCTGAAGTGAAGCATCGGAATCTATAACTAGTGTCACGGGAATGCTTCATAACATAGACAGAAAGAAGAGTCAGTTTTCTTGTTCTTAAGTCGGCATTGTGCCTTTTGTATTTTATTCCGATGCAATTTCTGTGTTTCATCGTCAATAAGAAGGTCAGAGGGATAGAGTAAACCTGAAGTGAAGCATCGGAATCTATAACTAGTGTCACAGGAATGGTTCAAAACATAGACAGTAAGAAGAGTCAGTTTTCTTGTACTTAAGTAGGCATTGTGCTTTTTGTATTGAATTCCAATGCAATTTCTGTATTTTATCGTCAATAAGAAGGTCAGAGGGATACAGTAAACCGGAAGTGAAGCATCGGAATCTATAACTAGTGTCACAGGAATGGTTCAAAACATGGATAGTAACAAGATTCAGTTTTCATGTACTTCAGTCGGCATTGTGCCTCTTCTATTTAATTCCGATGCAATTTCTGTGTTTCATCGTCAATATGAAGGTCAGAAAGATACAGTAAACATGAAGTGAAGCATCGGAATGTGTAAAAAGTGTCACAGGAATGGTTCAAAACACAGACTGTAAGAAAAGTCAGTTTTATTGTACTTAAGTCGGCATTGTGCCTTTTCCTATTTAATCCCGATGCAATTTCTGTGTTTCATCGTCAATAAGAAGGTCAGAGGGATACAGTAAACCTGAAGTGAAGCATCGGAATCTACAACTAGTGTCACAGGAATGGTTCTAAACATAGACAGTAAGAGGAGTCAGTTTTCTTGTACTTAAGTCGGCATTGTGCCTTTTGTATTTAATTCCGATGGAATTTCTGTGTTTCATCGTCAATAAGAAGGTCAGAGTGATACAGTAAACCTGAAGTGAAGCATCGGAATCTATAACTAGTGTCACAGGAATGGTTCATAGCTTAGAAAGTAAGAAGAGTCAGTTTTCTTGTACTTAAGTCGACATTGTGCCTCTTGTATTTAATTCCGATACAATTTCTGTGTTTCATCGTCAATAAGAAGGTCCGAGGGATACAGTAAATCTGAAGTGAATCATCTGAATCTATAACTAGTGTCACATGAATTGTTCAAAACATAGACAGTCGGAAGAGTCAGTTTTCTTGTACTTAAGTCGGCATTGTGCCTTTTGCATTTAATTCCGGTGCAACTTCTGTGTTTAATCGTCAATACGAAGGTCAGAGGGATACAGTAAACCTGTAGTGAAGCATCGGAATCTATAACTAGTGTCACAGGAATGGTTCAAAACATAGACAGTAAGAAGAGTCAGTCTTCTTGTACTTATGACGGCATTGTGCCTTTTGTATTTAATTCCTACGCAATTTCTGTGAATCATCGTCAATAAGAAGGTCAGAGGGATTCAGTAAACCGGAAGTGAAGCATCGGAATCTAAAACCGGTCTCACACGAAAGTTTCAAAACATAGACAGTAAGAAGAGCCAGTTTTCTTGTACTTGAGTCGGCATTGTGCCTTTTGTATTTAATTCCGATGATATTTCTGTGTTTCATCGTCAATAAAAAGGTCAGAGGGATACAGTAAACATGAAGTGAAGCATCGGAATCTATAACTAGTGTCACAGGAATGGTTCAAAACATAGATAGTAAGAAGAATCAGTTTTCATGTACTTAAGTCGGCATTGTGCCTTTTCTATTTAATTCCGATGTAATTTCTGTGTTTCATCGTCAATTAGAAGGTCAGAGGGATACAGTAAACCTGAAGTGAATCATCGGAATGTGTAACTAGTGTCACAGGAATGGTTCAAAACATAGTTAGTAATAAGAGCCAGTCTTCTTGTACTCGAGTCGGCATTGTGCCTTTTGCATTTCATTCCGATGCAATTTCTGTGTTTCATCGTCAATAAGAAGGTCCGTGGGATACAGTAAACCTGAAGTGAAGCATCGGAATCAATAACTAGTGTCACAAGAATGGTTCAAAACATAGACAGTAAGAAGAGTCAGTTGTCTTGTACTTAAGTCGCCATTGTGCTTTTGTATTTAATTCCGATGCAATTTCTCTGTTTCATCGCCAATAAGAAGGTCTGAGGGATACAGTAAACCTGAAGTGAAGGAGCGGAATCTATAACTAGTGTCACAGGAATGGGTCAAAACATAGACAGTAAGAAGAGCCAGTCTTCTTGTACTTGAGTCGGCATTGTGCCTTTTGTATTAAATTCCGATGCAATTTCTGTGTTTCATCGTCAATAAGAAGGTAAGTGGGATACAGTAAACCCGAAGTGAAGCATCGGAATCTATAACTAGTGTCACAGAAATGGTTCAAAACATAGACAGTAGGAAGAGTCAGTTCTCTTGTACTTAAGTCGGCATTGCGCTTTTGTATTTAATTTCGATGCAATTTCTGTGTTTCATATCAATAAGAAGGTCACAGGGATACAGTAAACCTGAAGTGAAGCATCGGAATCTATAACTAGTGTCACGGGAATTCTTCAAAATATAAACAGTAAGAAGAGTCAGTTTTTTTGTACTTAAGTCGGCATTGTGTATTTCTATTTAATTCCGATGCAATTTCTGTGTTTCATCGTCAATAAGAAGGTCAGAAAGATACAGTAACCATGAAGTGAAGCATCGGAATGTGTAACTAGTGTCACAGGAATGGTTCAAAACATAGGCAGTAAGAAGAGTCAGTTATTTTGTACTTAAGTCGGCATTGTGCATTTTCTATTTAATCCCGATGCAATTTCTGTGTTTCATCGTCAATAAGAAGGTCAGAGGGATACAGTAAACCTGAAGTGAAGCATCGGAATCTACAACTAGTGTCACAGGAATGGTTCTAAACATAGACAGTAAGAAGAGTCAGTTTTCTTGTACTTAAGTCGGCATTGTGCCTTTTGTATTTAATTCCGATGCAATTTCTGTGTTTCATCGTCAATAAGAAGGTCAGAGTGATACAGTAAACCTGAAGTGAAGCATCGGAATCGATAACTAGTGTCACAGGAATGGTTCAAAACATAGACTGTAAGAAGAGTCAGTTTTCTTCTACTTAAGTCGGCATTGTGCCTTTTGTATTTCATTCCGATGCAATTTCTGTGTTTCATCGTCAATAAGAAGGTCAGAGGGATACAGTGATCCTGAAGTGAAGCATCGGAATCTATAACTAGTGTCACAGGATTGGTTCATAACATAGAAAGTAAGAAGAGTCAGTTTTCTTGTACTTAAGTCGACATTGTGCCACTTGTATTTTATTCAAATGCAATTTCTGTGTTTCATCGTCACTTAGAAGGTCAGAGGGATACAGTAATCCTGAAGTGAAGCATCGGAATCTATAACTAGTGTCACAGGAACGGTACAAAACATAGACAGTAAGAAGAGTCAGATTTCCTGAACTTAAGTCGGCATTGTGCCTTTTGTATTTAATTTCGATGCAATTTCTGTGTTTCATCGTCAATACGAAGGTCACAGGGATACAGTAAACCTGAAGTGAAGCATCGGAATCCATAACTAGTGTCACAGGAATGGTTCAAAACAAAGACAGTAGGAAGAGTGAGTTTTCTTGTACTTAAGTCGGCATTGTGCCTTTTGTATTTTATTCCGATGCAATTTCTGTATTTCATCGTCAATAAGAAGGTCAGAGGGATACAGTAAACCTGAAGTGAAGCATCGGAATCTATAACTAGTGTCACAGGAACGGTACAAAACATAGACAGTAAGAAGAGTCAGATTTCCTGAACTTAAGTCGGCATTGTGCCTTTTGTATTTAATTCCGCTGCAATTTCTATTTTTCATCGTCAATAAGAAGGTCAGAGGGATACAGTGAACCTGAACTGAAGCATCGGAATGTGTAACTAGTGTCACAGGAATGGTTCAAAACATAGATAGTAAGAAGAGTCAGTTTTCTTGTACTTAAGTCGGCATTGTGACTTTTCTATTTAAATCCGATGCAATTTATGTGTTTCGTCGTCAATAAGAAGATCAAAGGGATACAGTAAACCTGAAGTGAAGCATCGGAATCTAAAAACGGTCTCACAGGAAAGTTTCAAAACATAGACAGTAAGAAGAGCTAGTCTTCTTGTACTTGAGTCGGCATTGAGCCTTTTGTATTTAATTCCGATGCAATTTCTGTGTTTCATCGTCAACAAGAAGGTCAGAGAGATACAGTATACCTGAAGTGAAGCATCGAAATCTATAAGTAGTGTCACAGGAATGGTTCAAAGCATACACAGCAAGAAGTGTCAGTTTTCTTGTAGTTAAGTCCGCATTGTGCCTTTTCTATTTCATTCCGATGCAATTTCTCTGTTTCATCGTCAATAAGAAGGTCCAAGGGAAACAGTAAACATATAGTGAAGCATCGGAATCTAAAACTGGTCTCACAAGAAACGTTGAAATCATAGTCAGTAGGAAGAGTCAGTCATCTTGTACTTAAGTCAGCATTGTGCCTTTTGTATTTAATTCTGATGCAATTTCTGTGTTTCATCGTCAACAAGAAGGTACAAGGGATACAGTAAACATATAGTGAAGCATCGGAATCTAAAACTGGTCTCACAGGAAATGTTCAAAAGATAGTCAGTAAGAAGAGTCAGTCTTCTTGTACTTAAGTCGGAGCTGTGCCTTTTGTATTTAATTCCGATGCAATTTCTGCGTTTCATCATCAATACGAAGGTCAGAGGGATACAATAAACCTGTTGTGAAGCATCGGAATCTATAACTAGTGCCACAGGAATAGTTGAAAACAAAGAGAGTAAGATGAGTCAGTCTTCTTGTACTTAAGTAGGCATAGTGCCTTTTGTATTTAATTCCGATGCAATTTCTGTGTTTCATCGTCAACAAGAAGGTCACAGCGATACAGTAAACCTGAAGTGAAGCATCGGAATCGATAACTAGTGTCACAGGAATGCTCCAAAACATATACAGTTAGATGAGTCAGTCTTCTTGTACTTAAGTAGGCATTGTGCCTTTTGTATTTAATTCCGATGGAATTTCTGTGTTTCATCGTCAATAAGAAGGTCAGAGGGATACAGCAAACCTGAAGTGAAGCTTCGGAATCTGTAACTAGTGTCACAGGAATGGTTCAAAACATAGACTGTAAGAAGAAACAGTTTTCTTGTACTTAATTCGGCATTGTGCATTTTGTATTTAATTCCGATGCAATTTCTATGTTTCATCGTCAAAAAGAAGGTCACAGCGATACAGTAAACCTGAAGTGAAGCATCGGAATCGATAACTAGTGTCACAAGAATGGTTCAAAACATACACAGTAAGAAGAGTCAGTTCTCTTGTACTTAAGTCGGCATTTTGCCTTTTGTATTTAATTCCGCGGCAATTTCTGTGTTTTATCGTCAATAAGAATGTCAGAGGGAAACAGTAAACCTGAAGTGAAGCATCGGAATGAGTAACTAGTGTCACTGGAATGGTTCAAAACATAGACAGTAAGAAGAGTCAGTTTTCTTGTACTTAGGTCGGCATTGTGCCTTTTCTATTTAATTCCGATGCAATTTCTGTGTTTCATCGTCAATAAGGAGGTCAGAAAGATACAGTAAACATGAAGTGAAGCATCGGAATGTGTAACTAGTGTCACAGGAATGGTTCAAAACATAGACAGTAAGAAGAGTCAGTTTTTTTGTACTTAAGTTGGCATTGTGCCTTTTCTATTTAATCCCGATGCAATATCTGTGTTTCATCGTCAATAAGAAGGTCAGAGGGATACAGTAAACCTGAAGTGAAGCATCGGAATCTACAACTAGTGTCACAGGAATGTTTCTAAACATAGACAGTAAGAAGAGTCAGTTTTCTTGTACTTAAGTCGGCATTGTGCCTTTTGTATTTAATTCCGATACAATTTCTGTGTTTCATCGTCAATAAGAAGGTCAGAGTGATACAGTAAACCTGAAGTGAAGCATCGAAATCTATAACTAGTGTCACAGGAATGGTTCAAAACATATACTGTAAGAAGAGTCAGTTTTCTTCTACTTAAGTCGGCATTGTGCCTTTTGTATTTCATTCCGATGCAATTTCTGTGTTTCATCGTCAATAAGAAGGGCAGATGGATACAGTGAACCTGAAGTGAAGCATCGGAATCTATAACTAGTGTCACGGGAATGCTGCAAAACATAGACAGAGAGAAGAGTCAGTTTTCTTGTACTTAGGTCGGCATTGTGCCTTTTCTATTTAATTCCGATGCAATTTCTGTGTTTCATCGTCAATAAGAATGTCAGAGGGATACAGTGAACCTGAAGTGAAGCATCGGAATGTGTAACTAGTGTCACAGGAATGGTTCAAAACATAGACAGTAAGAAGAGTCAGTTTTCTTGTACTTAAGTCGGCATTGTGACTTTTCTATTTAATTCCGATGCAATTTCTGTGTTTCGTCGTCAATAAGAAGATCAAAGGGATACAGTAAACCTGAAGTGAAGCATCGGAATCTAAAACCGGTCTCACAGGAGAGTTTCAAAACATAGACAGTAAGAAAAGCCAGTCTTCTTGTACTTGAGTCGGCATTGTGCCTTTTGTATTTAATTCCGATGCAATTTCTGTGTTTCATCGTCAACAAGAAGGTCAGAGAGATACAGTATACCTGAAGTGAAGAATCGGAATCTATAACTAGTGTCACAGGAATGGTTCAAAGCATACACAGCAAGAAGTGTCCGTTTTCTTGTAGTTAAGTCCGCATTGTGCCTTTTCTATTTCATTCCGATGCAATTTCTCTGTTTCATCGTCAATAAGAAGGTCACAGGGATACAGTAAACCTGAAGTGAAGCATCGGAATATATAACTAGTGTCACAGGAATGGTTCAAACATAGACAGTAAGAAGAGCCAGTCTTATTGTACTTGAGTCGGCATTGTGCCTTTTGTATTTAATGCCGATGCAATTTCTGTGTTTATACGTCAATAAGAAGGTCCAAGGGATACAGTAAACATATAGTGAAGCATCGGAATCTAAAACTGGTCTCACAGGAATGGTTCATAACATAGACAGTAGGAAGAGCCAGTCTTCCTGTACTTGTTTCGGCAATGTGGCTTTTGTATTTAATTCCGATGCAATTTCTGTGTTTCATCGTCAATACGAAGGTCAGAGGGATACAATAAACCTGAAGTGAAGCATCGGAATCTATAACTAGTGTCACAGGAATGGTTCAAAACATGGATAGTAACAAGATTCAGTTTTCATGTACTTCAGTCGGCATTGTGCCTTTTGTATTTAATTCCGATGCAATTTCTGTGTTTCTTCGTCAATAAGAAGGTCAGAGGGATACAGTAAACCTGAAGTGAAGCTTCGGAATCTGTAACTAGTGTCACAGGAATGGTTCAAAACATAGACAGTGAGAAGAATCAGTTTTCTTGTACTTAATTCGGCATTGTGCATTTTGTATTTAATTCCGATGCACTTTCTGTGTTTCATCGTCAATAAGAAGGTAACAGCGATACAGTAAACCTGAAGTGAAGCATCGGAATCGATAACTAGTGTCACAGGAATGGTTCAAAACATACACAGTAAGAAGAGTCAGATATCTTGTACTTAAGTCGGCATTGTGCCTTCTGTATTTAATTCCGATGCAATTTCTGTGTTTCATCGGCAATAAGAAGGTCAGAGGGATACAGTAAACCTGAAGTGAAGCATCGGAATGTGTAACAAGTGTCACTGGAATGGTTCAAAACACAGACAGTAATAAGAGTCAGTTTTGTTGTACTTAAGTCGGCATTGTGCCTTTTCCATTTAATTCCGATGCAATATCTGTGTTTCGTCGTCAATAAGAAGATCCAAGGGATACAGTAAACCTGAAGTGAAGCATCGGAATCTAAAACCGGTCTCACAGGATAGTTTCAAAACATAGACAGTAAGAAAAGCCAGTCTTCTTGTGCTTGAGTCCGCATTGTGCCTTTTGTATTTGATTCCGATGCAATTTCTTTGTTTCATCGTCAATAAGAAGGTCGGAGAGATACAGTATACCTGAAGTGAAGCATCGGAATCTATAACTAGTGTCACAGGAATGGTTCAAAGCATACACAGTAAGAAGAGTCTGTTTTCTTGTACTTAAGTCGGCATTGTGCCTTTTCTATTTAATTCCGATGCAATTTCTGTGATTCATCGTCAATAAGAAGGTCCAAGGGATACAGTAAACATACAGTGAAGCATCGGAATCTAAAACTGGTCTCACAGGAAATGTTGAAATCATAGTCAGTAGGGTGGGTCAGTGTTCTTGTACTTAAGTCAGCATTGTGCCTTTTGTATTTAATTCTGATGCAATTTCTGTGTTTAATCGTCAATACGAAGGTCAAAGGGATACAGTAAACATATAGTGAAGCATCGGAATCTAAAACTGGTCTCACAGGAAATGTTGAAATCATAGTCAGTAGGGTGGGTCAGTCTTCTTGTACTTAAGTCAGCATTGTGCCTTTTGTATTTAATTCTGATGCAATTTCTGTGTTTAATCGTCAATACGAAGGTCCAAGGGATACAGTAAACATATAGTGAAGCATCAGAATGTAAAACTGGTCTCACAGGAAATGTTCAAATCATTGTCAGTAAGAAGAGTCAGTCTTCTTGTACTTAAGTCGGCATTGTGCCTTTTGTATTTAATTCCGATGCAATTTCTGTGTTTCATCGTCAATAAGAAGATCCTAGGGATATAGTAAACCTGAAGTGAAGCATCGGAATCTAAAAGTGGTCTCACAGGAAAGGTTCAAAACATACACAGTAAGAAGAGTTAGTTTTCTTGTACTTAAGTCAGCATTGTGCCTTTTCTATTTAATTCTGATTCAATTTCTGTGTTTCGTCGTCAATAAGAAGATCCAAGGGATACAGTAAACCTGAAGTCAAGCATCGGAATCTGTAACTAGTGTCACAGGAATGGTTAAAATCTTAGACAGTAAGAAGAGTCAGTTTTCTTGTACTTAATTCGGCATTGTGCATTTTGTATTTAATTCCGGTGCAATTTCTGTGTTTCATCGTCAATAAGAAGGTCACAGCGATTCAGTAAACCTGAGGTGAAGCATCGGAATCTATAACTAGAGTCACAGGAATGGTTCATAACATACACAGTAAGAAGAGTCACTTTTCTTGTGCTTAAGTCGGCATTGTGCCTTTTCTATTTAATTCCAATGCAATTTCTGTGTTTCATCGTTAATTAGAAGGTCAGAGGGATACAGTAAACCTGAAGTGAAGCATCGGAATCTGTAACTAGTGTCACAGGAATGGTTCAAAACATAGACAGTAAGAAGAATCAGTTTTCTTGTACTTAATTCGGCATTGTGCATTTTGTATTTAATTCCGATGCAATTTCTGTGTTTCATCGTCAACAAGAAGGTCACAGCGATACAGTAAACCTGAAGTGAAGCATAGGAATCGATAACTAGTGTCACAGGAATGGTTCAAAACATAGACAGTAAGAAGAGTCAGATATCTTGTACTTAAGTCGGCATTGTGCCTTTTGTATTTAATTCCGATGCAATTTCTATGTTTCATCGTCAATAAGAAGGTCAGAGGGATACAGTAAACCTGAAGTGAAGCATCGAAATCTATAACTAGTGTCACAGGAATGGTTCAAAACAAAAACAGTAAGAAGAGTCAGTATTCTTGTACTTAAGTCGTCATTTTGGCTTTTGTATTTAATTCCGCGGCAATTTCTGTGTTTCGCCGTCAATAAGAAGGTCAGAGGGATACAGTAAACCTGAAGTGAAGCATCGGAATGTGAAACTAGTGTCACAGGAATGGGTCAAAACGTAGACAGTAAGAAGAGTCAGTTTTCTTGTACTTAAGTCGGCATTGTGCCATTTCTATTTCATTCCGATGCCATTTCTGTGTTTCGTCGTCAATAAGAAGATCCAAGGGATACAGTAAACATATACTGAAGCTTCGGAATCTAAAACTGGTCTCACAGGAAATCTTCAAAATATAGTCAGTAAGAAGAGTCAGTCTTCTTGTACTTAAGTCGGCATTGTGCCTTTTGTATTTAATTCCGATGCTATTTCTGTGTTTCATCGTCAACAAGAAGGTCAGAGAGATACAGTATACCTGAAGTGAAGCATCGGAATCTATAACTAGAGTCACAGGAATGGTTCAAAGCATACACAGCAAGAAGTGTCAGTTTTCTTGTAGTTAAGTCCGCATTGTGCCTTTTCTATTTCATTCCGATGCAAATTCTCTGTTTCATCGTCAATAAGAAGGTCACAGGGATACAGTAAACCTGAAGTGAAGCATCGGAATATATAACTAGTGTCACAGGAATGGTTCAAACATAGACAGTAAGAAGAGCCAGTCTTCTTGTACTTGAGTCGGCATTGTGCCTTTTGTATTTAATGCCGATGCAATTTCTGTGTTAATACGTCAATAAGAAGGTCAGAGGGATACAGTAAACCTGAGGTGAAGCTTCGGAATCTGTAACTAGTGTCGCAGGAATGGTTCAAAACATAGACAGTGAGAAGAATCAGTTTTCTTGTACTTAATTCGGCATTGTGCATTTTGTATTTAATTCCGAAGCAATTTCTGTGTTTCATCGTCAATACGAAGGTAACAGCGATACAGTAAACCTGAAGTGAAGCATCGGAATCGATAACTAGTGTCACAGGAATGGTTCAAGACATACACAGTAAGAAGAGTCAGTCTTCTTGTACTTAAGTCGGCATTGTGCCTTTTGTATTTAATTCCGATGCAATTTCTGTGTTTCATCGTCAATAAGAAGATCCTAGGGATATAGTAAACCTGAAGTGAAGCATCGGAATCTAAAAGTGGTCTCACAGGAAAGGTTCAAAACATACACAGTAAGAAGAGTTAGTTTTCTTGTACTTAAGTCAGCATTGTGCCTTTTCTATTTAATTCTGATTCAATTTCTGTGTTTCGTCGTCAATAAGAAGATCCAAGGGATACAGTAAACCTGAAGTCAAGCATCGGAATCTGTAACTAGTGTCACAGGAATGGTTAAAATCTTAGACAGTAAGAAGAGTCAGTTTTCTTGTACTTAATTCGGCATTGTGCATTTTGTATTTAATTCCGGTGCAATTTCTGTGTTTCATCGTCAATAAGAAGGTCACAGCGATTCAGTAAACCTGAGGTGAAGCATCGGAATCTATAACTAGAGTCACAGGAATGGTTCATAACATACACAGTAAGAAGAGTCACTTTTCTTGTGCTTAAGTCGGCATTGTGCCTTTTCTATTTAATTCCAATGCAATTTCTGTGTTTCATCGTTAATTAGAAGGTCAGAGGGATACAGTAAACCTGAAGTGAAGCATCGGAATCTGTAACTAGTGTCACAGGAATGGTTCAAAACATAGACAGTAAGAAGAATCAGTTTTCTTGTACTTAATTCGGCATTGTGCATTTTGTATTTAATTCCGATGCAATTTCTGTGTTTCATCGTCAACAAGAAGGTCACAGCGATACAGTAAACCTGAAGTGAAGCATAGGAATCGATAACTAGTGTCACAGGAATGGTTCAAAACATAGACAGTAAGAAGAGTCAGATATCTTGTACTTAAGTCGGCATTGTGCCTTTTGTATTTAATTCCGATGCAATTTCTATGTTTCATCGTCAATAAGAAGGTCAGAGGGATACAGTAAACCTGAAGTGAAGCATCGAAATCTATAACTAGTGTCACAGGAATGGTTCAAAACAAAAACAGTAAGAAGAGTCAGTATTCTTGTACTTAAGTCGTCATTTTGGCTTTTGTATTTAATTCCGCGGCAATTTCTGTGTTTCGCCGTCAATAAGAAGGTCAGAGGGATACAGTAAACCTGAAGTGAAGCATCGGAATGTGAAACTAGTGTCACAGGAATGGGTCAAAACGTAGACAGTAAGAAGAGTCAGTTTTCTTGTACTTAAGTCGGCATTGTGCCATTTCTATTTCATTCCGATGCCATTTCTGTGTTTCGTCGTCAATAAGAAGATCCAAGGGATACAGTAAACATATACTGAAGCTTCGGAATCTAAAACTGGTCTCACAGGAAATCTTCAAAATATAGTCAGTAAGAAGAGTCAGTCTTCTTGTACTTAAGTCGGCATTGTGCCTTTTGTATTTAATTCCGATGCTATTTCTGTGTTTCATCGTCAACAAGAAGGTCAGAGAGATACAGTATACCTGAAGTGAAGCATCGGAATCTATAACTAGAGTCACAGGAATGGTTCAAAGCATACACAGCAAGAAGTGTCAGTTTTCTTGTAGTTAAGTCCGCATTGTGCCTTTTCTATTTCATTCCGATGCAAATTCTCTGTTTCATCGTCAATAAGAAGGTCACAGGGATACAGTAAACCTGAAGTGAAGCATCGGAATATATAACTAGTGTCACAGGAATGGTTCAAACATAGACAGTAAGAAGAGCCAGTCTTCTTGTACTTGAGTCGGCATTGTGCCTTTTGTATTTAATGCCGATGCAATTTCTGTGTTAATACGTCAATAAGAAGGTCAGAGGGATACAGTAAACCTGAGGTGAAGCTTCGGAATCTGTAACTAGTGTCGCAGGAATGGTTCAAAACATAGACAGTGAGAAGAATCAGTTTTCTTGTACTTAATTCGGCATTGTGCATTTTGTATTTAATTCCGAAGCAATTTCTGTGTTTCATCGTCAATACGAAGGTAACAGCGATACAGTAAACCTGAAGTGAAGCATCGGAATCGATAACTAGTGTCACAGGAATGGTTCAAGACATACACAGTAAGAAGAGTCAGATTTCTTGTACTTAAGTCGGCACTGTGCCTTCTGTATTTAATTCCGATGCAATTTCTGTGTTTCATCGTCAATAAGAAGGTCAGAGGGATACAGTAAACCTGAAGTGAAGCATCGGAATGTGTAACTAGTTTCACTGGAATGGTTCAAAACATAGACTGTAATAGGAGTCAGTTTTCTTGTACTTAAGTCGGCATTGTGCCTTTTCCATTTAATTCCGATGCAATATCTGTGTTTCGTCGTCAATAAGAAGATCCAAGGGATACAGTAAACCTGAAGTGAAGCATCGGAATCTAAAACCGGTGTCACAGGATAGTTTCAAAACATAGACAGTAAGAAAAGCCAGTCTTCTTGTGCTTGAGTCGGCATTGTGCCTTTTGTATTTGATTCCGATGCAATTTCTGTGTTTCATCGTCAATAAGAAGGTCAGAGAGATACAGTATACCTGAAGTGAAGCATCGGAATCTATAACTAGTGTCACAGGAATGGTTCAAAGCATACACAGTAAGAAGAGTCTGTTTTCTTGTACTTAAGTCGGCATTGTGCCTTTTCTATTAAATTCCGATGCAATTTCTGTGATTCATCGTCAATAAGAAGGTCCAAGGGATACAGTAAACATATAGTGAAGCATCGGAATCTAAAACTGGTCTCACAGGAAATGTTGAAATCATAGTCAGTAGGGTGGGTCAGTCTTCTTGTACTTAAGTCAGCATTGTGCCTTTTGTATTTAATTCTGATGCAATTTCTGTGTTTAATCGTCAATACGAAGGTCCAAGGGATACAGTAAACATATAGTGAAGCATCGGAATGTAAAACTGGTCTCACAGGAAATGTTCAAATCATTGTCAGTAAGAAGAGTCAGTCTTCTTGTACTTAAGTCGGCATGGTGCCTTTTGTATTTAATTCCGATGCAATTTCTGTGTTTCATCGTCAATAAGAAGATCCTAGGGATATAGTAAACCTGAAGTGAAGCATCGGAATCTAAAAGTGGTCTCACAGGAAAGGTTCAAAACATACACAGTAAGAAGAGTTAGTTTTCTTGTACTTAAGTCAGCATTGTGCCTTTTCTATTTAATTCTGATTCAATTTCAGTGTTTCGTCGTCAATAAGAAGATCCAAGGGATACAGTAAACCTTAAGTCAAGCATCGGAATCTGTAACTAGTGTCACAGGAAAGGTTAAAATCTTAGACAGTAAGAAGAGTCAGTTTTCTTGTACTTAATTCGGCATTGTGCATTTTGTATTTGATTCCGGTGCAATTTCTGTGTTTCATCGTCAATAAGAAGGTCACAGCGATTCAGTAAACCTGAGGTGAAGCATCGGAATCTATAACTAGAGTCGCAGGAATGGTTCATAACATACACAGTAAGAAGAGTCACTTTTCTTGTACTTAAGTCGGCATTGTGCCTTTTCTATTTAATTCCGATGCAATTTCTGAGTTTCATCGTCAATAAGAAGGTCAGAGGGATACAGTAAACCTGAAGTGAAGCATCGGAATCTGTAACTAGTGTCACAGGAATGGTTCAAAACATAGACAGTAAGAAGAATCAGTTTTCTTGTACTTAATTCGGCATTGTGCATTTTGTATTTAATTCCGATGCAATTTCTGTGTTTCATCGTCAACAAGAAGGTCACAGCGATACAGTAAACCTGAAGTGAAGCATAGGAATCGATAACTAGTGTCACAGGAATGGTTCAAAACATAGACAGTAAGAAGAGTCAGATATCTTGTACTTAAGTCGGCATTGTGCCTTTTGTATTTAATTCCGATGCAATTTCTATGTTTCATCGTCAATAAGAAGGTCAGAGGGATACAGTAAACCTGAAGTGAAGCATCGAAATCTATAACTAGCGTCACAGGAATGGTTCAAAACAAAGACAGTAAGAAGAGTCAGTTTTCTTGTACTTAAATCGGCATTTTGGCTTTTGTATTTAATTCCGCGGCAATTTCTGTGTTTCGTCGTCAATAAGAAGGTCAGAGGGATACAGTAAACCTGAAGTGAAGCATCGGAATGTGAAACTAGTGTCACAGGAATGGGTCAAAACGTAGACAGTAAGAAGAGTCAGTTTTCTTGTACTTAAGTCGGCATTGTGCCATTTCTATTTCATTCCGATGCCATTTCTGTGTTTCGTCGTCAATAAGAAGATCCAAGGGATACAGTAAACATATACTGAAGCTTCGGAATCTAAAACTGGTCTCACAGGAAATCTTCAAAATATAGTCAGTAAGAAGAGTCAGTCTTCTTGTACTTAAGTCGGCATTGTGCCTTTTGTATTTAATTCCGATGCAATTTCTGTGTTTCATCGTCAACAAGAAGGTCAGAGAGATACAGTATACCTGAAGTGAAGCATCGGAATCTATAACTAGAGTCACAGGAATGGTTCAAAGCATACACAGCAAGAAGTGTCAGTTTTCTTGTAGTTAAGTCCGCATTGTGAGTTTTCTATTTCATTCCGATGCAAATTCTCTGTTTCATCGTCAATAAGAAGGTCACAGGGATACAGTAAACCTGAAGTGAAGCATCGGAATATATAACTAGTGTCACAGGAATGGTTCAAACATAGACAGTAAGAAGAGCCAGTCTTCTTGTACTTGAGTCGGCATTGTGCCTTTTGTATTTAATGCCGATGCAATTTCTGTGTTTATACGTCAATAAGAAGGTCAGAGGGATACAGTAAACCTGAAGTGAAGCTTCGGAATCTGTAACTAGTGTCGCAGGAATGGTTCAAAACATAGACAGTGAGAAGAATCAGTTTTCTTGTACTTAATTCGGCATTGTGCATTTTGTATTTAATTCCGAAGCAATCTCTGTGTTTCATCGTCAATAAGAAGGTAACAGCGATACAGTAAACCTGAAGTGAAGCATCGGAATCGATAACTAGTGTCACAGGAATGGTTCAAAACATACACAGTAAGAAGAGTCAGATTTCTTGTACTTAAGTCGGCATTGTGCCTTCTGTATTTAATTCCGATGCAATTTCTGTGTTTCATCGTCAATAAGAAGGTCAGAGGGATACAGTAAACCTGAAGTGAAGCATCGGAATGTGTAACTAGTTTCACTGGAATGGTTCAAAACATAGACTGTAATAGGAGTCAGTTTTCTTGTACTTAAGTCGGCATTGTGCCTTTTCCATTTAATTCCGATGCAATTTCTGTGTTTCGTCGTCAATAAGAAGATCCAAGGGATACAGTAAACCTGAAGTGAAGCATCGGAATCTAAAACCGGTGTCACAGGATAGTTTCAAAACATAGACAGTAAGAAAAGCCAGTCTTCTTGTGCTTGAGTCGGCATTGTGCCTTTTGTATTTGATTCCGATGCAATTTCTGTGTTTCATCGTCAATAAGAAGGTCAGAGAGATACAGTATACCTGAAGTGAAGCATCGGAATCTATAACTAGTGTCACAGGAATGGTTCAAAGCATACACAGTAAGAAGAGTCTGTTTTCTTGTACTT
This sequence comes from Schistocerca serialis cubense, assembly GCF_023864345.2. NCBI lineage: Eukaryota > Metazoa > Arthropoda > Insecta > Orthoptera > Acrididae > Schistocerca > Schistocerca serialis. The sequence goes on along the minus strand of NW_026047644.1, from coordinate 1,652,357 downwards.
AAGTCGGCATTGTGCCTTTTCTATTAAATTCCGATGCAATTTCTGTGATTCATCGTCAATAAGAAGGTCCAAGGGATACAGTAAACATATAGTGAAGCATCGGAATCTAAAACTGGTCTCACAGGAAATGTTGAAATCATAGTCAGTAGGGTGGGTCAGTCTTCTTGTACTTAAGTCAGCATTGTGCCTTTTGTATTTAATTCTGATGCAATTTCTGTGTTTAATCGTCAATACGAAGGTCCAAGGGATACAGTAAACATATAGTGAAGCATCAGAATGTAAAACTGGTCTCACAGGAAATGTTCAAATCATTGTCAGTAAGAAGAGTCAGTCTTCTTGTACTTAAGTCGGCATGGTGCCTTTTGTATTTAATTCCGATGCAATTTCTGTGTTTCATCGTCAATAAGAAGATCCTAGGGATATAGTAAACCTGAAGTGAAGCATCGGAATCTAAAAGTGGTCTCACAGGAAAGGTTCAAAACATACACAGTAAGAAGAGTTAGTTTTCTTGTACTTAAGTCAGCATTGTGCCTTTTCTATTTAATTCTGATTCAATTTCAGTGTTTCGTCGTCAATAAGAAGATCCAAGGGATACAGTAAACCTTAAGTCAAGCATCGGAATCTGTAACTAGTGTCACAGGAATGGTTAAAATCTTAGACAGTAAGAAGAGTCAGTTTTCTTGTACTTAATTCGGCATTGTGCATTTTGTATTTGATTCCGGTGCAATTTCTGTGTTTCATCGTCAATAAGAAGGTCACAGCGATTCAGTAAACCTGAGGTGAAGCATCGGAATCTATAACTAGAGTCGCAGGAATGGTTCATAACATACACAGTAAGAAGAGTCACTTTTCTTGTACTTAAGTCGGCATTGTGCCTTTTCTATTTAATTCCGATGCAATTTCTGTGTTTCATCGTCAATAAGGTCAGAGGGATACAGTAAACCTGAAGTGAAGCATCGAAATCTATAACTAGCGTCACAGGAATGGTTCAAAACAAGGACAGTAAGAAGAGTCAGTTTTCTTGTACTTAAGTCGGCATTTTGGCTTTTGTATTTAATTCCGCGGCAATTTCTGTGTTTCGTCGTCAATAAGAAGGTCAGAGGGATACAGTAAACCTGAAGTGAAGCATCGGAATGTGAAACTAGTGTCACAGGAATGGTTCAAAACGTAGACAGTAAGAAGAGTCAGTTTTCTTGTACTTAAGTCGGCATTGTGCCATTTCTATTTCATTCCGATGCCATTTCTGTGTTTCGTCGTCAATAAGAAGATCCAAGGGATACAGTAAATATATAGTGAAGCTTCGGAATCTAAAACTGGTCTCACAGGAAATCTTCAAAATATAGTCAGTAAGAAGAGTCAGTCTTCTTGTACTTAAGTCGGCATTGTGCCTTTTGTATTTAATTCCGATGCAATTTCTGTGTTTCATCGTCAACAAGAAGGTCAGAGAGATACAGTATACCTGAAGTGAAGCATCGGAATCTTAAACTAGTGTCACAGGAATGGTTCAAAGCATACACAGCAAGAAGTGTCAGTTTTCTTGTAGTTAAGTCCGCATTGTGCCTTTTCTATTTCATTCCGATGCAATTTCTCTGTTTCATCGTCAATAAGAAGGTCACAGGGATACAGTAAACCTGAAGTGCAGCATCGGAATATATAACTAGTGTCACAGGAATGGTTCAAACATAGACAGTAAGAAGAACCAGTCTTCTTGTACTTGAGTCGGCATTGTGCCTTTTGTATTTAATGCCGATGCAATTTCTGTGTTAATACGTCAATAAGAAGGTCAGAGGGATACAGTAAACCTGAAGTGAAGCATCGGAATGTGTAACTAGTTTCACTGGAATGGTTCAAAACATAGACAGTAATAAGAGTCAGTTTTCTTGTACTTAAGTCGGCATTGTGCCTTTTCCATTTAATTCCGATGCAATATCTGTGTTTCGTCGTCAATAAGAAGATCCAAGGGATACAGTAAACCTGAAGTCAAGCATCGGAATCTGTAACTAGTGTCACAGGAATGGTTCAAAACAAAGACAGTAAGAAGAGTCAGTTTTCTTGTACTTAAGTCGGCATTTTGGCTTTTGTATTTAATTCCGCGGCAATTTCTGTGTTTCGTCGTCAATAAGAAGGTCAGAGGGATACAGTAAACCTGAAGTGAAGCATCGGAATGTGAAACTAGTGTCACAGGAATGGTTCAAAACGTAGACATTAAGAAGAGTCAGTTTTCTTGTACTTAAGTCGGCATTGTGCCATTTCTATTTCATTCCGATGCCATTTTTGTGTTTCGTCGTCAATAAGAAGATCCAAGGGATACAGTAAACATATAGTGAAGCTTCGGAATCTAAAACTGGTCTCACAGGAAATCTTCAAAATATAGTCAGTAAGAAGAGTCAGTCTTCTTGTACTTAAGTCGGCATTGTGCCTTTTGTATTTAATTCCGATGCAATTTCTGTGTTTCATCGTCAACAAGAAGGTCAGAGGGATACAGTAAACCTGAAGTGAAGCATCGGAATGTGAAACTAGTGTCACAGAAATGGTTCAAAACGTAGCCAGTAAGAAGAGTCAGTTTTCTTGTACTTGAGTCGGCATTGTGCCTTTTGTATTTAATGCCGATGCAATTTCTGTGTTTATACGTCAATAAGAAGGTCAGAGGGATACAGTAAACCTGAAGTGAAGCTTCGCAATCAGTAACTAGTGTCGCCGGAATGGTTCAAAACATAGACAGTGAGAAGAATCAGTTTTCTTGTACTTAATTCGGCATTGTGCATTTTGTATTCAATTCCGATGCAATTCCTGTGTTTCATCGTCAATAAGAAGGTAACAGCGATACAGTAAACCTGAAGTGAAGCATCGGAATCGATAACTAGTGTCACAGGAATGGTTCAAAACATACACAGTAAGAAGAGTCAGATTTCTTGGACTTAAGTCGGCATTGTGCCTTCTGTATTTAATTCCGATGCAATTTCTGTGTTTCATCGTCAATAAGAAGTTCAGAGGGATACAGTAAACCTGAAGTGAAGCATCGGAATGTGTAACTAGTTTCACTGGAGTGGTTCAAAACATAGACAGTAATAAGAGTCAGTTTTCTTGTACTTAAGTCGGCATTGTGCCTTTTCCATTTAATTCCGATGCAATATCTGTGTTTCGTCGTCAATAAGAAGATCCAAGGGATACAGTACACCTGAAGTGAAGCATCGGAATCTAAAACCGGTCTCACAGGATAGTTTCAAAACATAGACAGTAAGAAAAGCCAGTTTTCTTGTGCTTGAGTCGGCATTGTGCCTTTTGTATTTGATTCCGATGCAATTTCTGTGTTTCATCGTCAATAAGAAGGTCAGAGAGATACAGTATACCTGAAGTGAAGCATCGGAATCTATAACTAGTGTCACAGGAATGGTTCAAAACATACACAGTAAGAAGAGTCAGTTTTCTTGTACTTAAGTCGGCATTGTGCCTTTTCTATTTAATTCCGATGCAATTTCTGTGATTCATCGTCAATAGGAAGGTCCAAGGGATACAGTAAACATATAGTGAAGCATCGGAATCTAAAACTGGTCTCACAGGAAATGTTGAAATCATAGTCAGTAGGGTGGGTCAGTCTTCTTGTACTTAAGTCAGCATTGTGCCTTTTGTATTTAATTCTGATGCAATGTATGTGTTTAATCGTCAATACGAAGGTCCAAGGGATACAGTAAACATATAGTGAAGCATCAGAATGTAAAACTGGTCTCACAGGAAATGTTCAAATCAATGTCAGTAAGAAGAGTCAGTCTTCTTGTACTTAAATCGGCATTGTGCCTTTTGTATTTAATTCCGATGCAATTTCTGTGTTTCATCGTCAATAAGAAGATCCTAGGGGTATAGTAAACCTGAAGTGAAGCATCGGAATCCAAAAGTGGTCTCACAGCAAAGGTTCAAAACATACACAGTAAGAAGTGTTAGTTTTCTTGTACTTAAGTCAGCATTGTGCCTTTTCTATTTAATTCTGATTCAATTTCTGTGTTTCGTCGTCAATAAGAAGATCCAAGGAATACAGTAAACCTGAAGTCAAGCATCGGAATCTGTAACTAGTGTCACAGGAATGGTTCAAATCTTAGACAGTAAGAAGAGTCAGTTTTCTTGTTCTTAATTCGGCATTGTGCATTTTGTATTTAATTCCGGTGCATTTTCTGTGTTTATCGTCAATAAGAAGGTCACAGCGATTCAGTAAACCTGAGGTGAAGCATCGGAATCTATAACTAGTGTCACAGGAATGGTTCATAACATACACAGTAAGAAGAGTCAGTTTTCTTGTACTTAAGTCGGCATTGTGCCTTTTCTATTTAATTCCGATGCAATTTCTGTGTTTCATTGTCAATAAGAAGGTCAGAAGGATACAGTAAACCTGAAGTGAAGCATCGGAATCTGTAACTAGTGTCACAGGAATGGTTCAAAACATAGACAGTAAGAAGAATCAGTTTTCTTGTACTTCATTCGGCATTGTGCATTTTGTATTTAATTCCGATGCAATTTCTGTGTTTCATCGTCAATAAGAAGGTCACAGCGATACAGTAAACCTGAAGTGAAGCATAGGAATCGATAACTAGTGTCACAGGAATGGTTCAAAACATAGACAGTAAGAAGAGTCAGATATCTTGTACTTAAGTCGGCATTGTGCCTTTTGTATTTAATTCCGATGCAATTTCTATGTTTCATCGTCAATAAGAAGGTCAGAGGGATACAGTAAACCTGAAGTGAAGCATCGAAATCTATAACTAGTGTCACAGGAATGGTTCAAAACAAAGACAGTAAGAAGAGTCAGTTTTCTGGTACTTAAGTCGGCATTTTGGCTTTTGAATTTAATTCCGCGGCAATTTCTGTGTTTCGTCGTCAATAAGAAGGTCAGAGGGATACAGTAAACCTGAAGTGAAGCATCGGAATGTGAAACTAGTGTCACAGGAATGGTTCAAAACGTAGACAGTAAGAAGAGTCAGTTTTCTTGTACTTAAGTCGGCATTGTGCCATTTCTATTTCATTCCGATGCCATTTCTGTGTTTCGTCGTCAATAAGAAGATCCAAGGGATACAGTAAACCTGAAGTGAACCATCGGAATCTATAACCGGTCTCACAGGATAGTTTCAAAACATAGACAGTAAGAAAAGCCAGTCTTCTGGTATTGGAGTCGGCATTGTGCCTTTTGTATTTGATTCCGATGCAATATCTGTGTTTCATCGTCAATAAGAAGTTCAGAGAGATACAGTATACCTGTAGTGAAGCAACGGAATCTATAACTAGTCTCACAGGAATGGTTCAAATCATACACAGTAAGAAAAGTCTGTTTTCTTGTACTTAATTCGGCATTGTTCCTTTTCTATTTAATTCCGATGCAATTTCTGTGTTTCATCGTCAATACGAAGGACCAAGGGATACAGTAAACATATAGTGAAGCATCGGAATCTAAAACTGGTCTCACAGGAAATGTTGAAATCATAGTCAGAAGGAAGGGTCAGTCTTCTTGTACTTAGGTCAGCATTGTGCCTTTTGTATTTAATTCTGATGCAATTTCTGTGTTTCATCGTCAATAAGAAGGTCCAAGGGATACAGTAAACATATAGTGAAGCTTCGGAATGTAAAACTGGTCTCACAGGAAATGTTCAAAATATAGTCAGTAAGAAGAGTCAGTCTTCTTGTACTTAAGTCGGCATTGTTCCTTTTGTATTTAATTCCGATGCAATTTCTGTGTTTATTCGTCAATAAGAAGGTCCAAGGGATACAGTAAACATATAGTGAAGCATCGGAATGTAAAACTGGTTTCACAGGAAATGTTCAAAAGATAGTCAGTAAGAAGAGTTAGTCTTCTTGTACTTAAGTCGGCGTTGTGCCTTTTGTATTTAGTTCTGATGCAATTTCTGTGTTTCATCGTCAATAAGAAGGTCCAAGGGATACAGTAAACATATGGTGAAGCATCAGAATCTAAAACTGGTCGCACAGGAAATGTTCATAACATAGTCAGTAAGAAGAGTCAGTCTTCTTGTACTTAAGTCGGCATTGTGCCTTTTGTATTTAATTCCGATGCAATTTCTGTGTTTCATCGTCAATAAGATGGTCCAAGGGATACAGTAAACCTGAAGTGAAGCATCGGATTCTAAAACTGGTCTCACAGGAAAGGTTCAAATCATAGACAGGAAGAAGAGTCAGTTTTCTTGTACTTAATTCGGCATTGTGTATTTTGTATTTAATTCCGATGCAATTTCTGTGTTTCCTCGTCAATAAGAAGGTCAGAGCGATTCAGTAAACCAGAAGTGAAGCATCGGAATCGATAACTAGTGTCAATGGAATGGTTCAAAGCATAGACAGTAAGAAGAGTCAGATTTCTTGTACTTATGTCGGCATTGTGCCTTTTGTATTTAAGTCCGATGCAATTTTTGTGTTTCATCGTCAATAAGAAGGTAAGAGAGATACAGTATACCTGAAGTGAAGCATCGGATTCTATAACTAGTGTCACAGGAATGGTTCAAAAAATACACAGTAAGAAGAGTCAGTTTTCTTGTACTTCAGTCGGCATTGTGCCTTTTCTATTTAATTCCGATGCAATTTCTGTGTTTCATCGTCAATAAGAAGGTCAGAGAGATACAGTATACCTGAAGTGAAGCATCGGATTCTATAACTAGTGTCACAGGAATGGTTCAAAAAATACACAGTAAGAAGAGTCAGTTTTCTTGTACTTCAGTCGGCATTGAGCCTTTTCTATTTAATTCCGATGCAATTTCTGTGTTTCATCGTCAATAAGAAGATCCAAGGGATTCAGTAAACATACAGTGAAGCTTCGGAATCTAAAACTGGTCTCACAGGAAATGTTCAAAATATAGTCAGTAAGAAGATTCAGTCTTCTTGTACTTAAGTCGGCATTGTGCCTTTTGTATATAATTCCGATGCAATTTCTGTGTTTAATCGTCAATAAGAAGGTCGAAGGGATACAGTAAACATATAGTGAAGTATCGGATTCTAAAACTGGTCTCACAGGTAACGTTCAAAAGATAGTCAGTAAGAAAAGTCAGTCTTCCTGTACTTAAGTCGGCGTTGTGCCTTTTGTATTTAATTCTGATGCAATTTCTGTGTTTCTTCGTGAATAAGAAAGTCCAAGGGATACAGTAAACATATGGTGAAGCATCTGAATCTAAAACTGGTCTGAGAGGAAATGTTGAAATCATAGTCAGTAGGAAGGGTCAGTCTTCTTGTACTTAGGTCAGCATTGTGCCTTTTGTATTTAATTCTGAAGCAATTTCTGTGTTTCATCGTCAATAAGAAGGTCCAAGGGATACAGTAAACATATAGTGAAGCTTCGGAATCTAAAACTGGTCTCACAGGAAATGTTCAAAATATAGTCAGTAAGAAGAGTCAGTCTTCTTGTACTTAAGTCGGCATTGTGCCTTTTGTATTTAATTCCGATGCAATTTCTGTGTTTAATCGTCAATAAGAAGGTCCAAGGGATACAGTAAACATATAGTGAAGCATCGGATTCTAAAACTGGTCTCACAGGAAATGTTCAAAAGATAGTCAGTAAGAAGAGTCAGTCTTCTTGTACTTAAGTCGGCGTTGTGCCTTTTGTATTTAGTTCTGATGCAATTTCTGTGTTTCATCGTCAATAAGAAGGTCCAAGGGATACAGTAAACATATGGTGAAGCATCAGAATCTAAAACTGGTCGCACAGGAAATGTTCAAAACATAGTCAGTAGGAAGAGTCAGTCTTCTTGTACTTCAGTCGGCAAAGTGACTTTTATATATAATACCGATGCAATTTCCGTGTTTCATCGTCAATGAGAATGTCCAAGGGATACAGTAAACCCGAAGTGAAGCATCGGATTCTATAACTAGTGTCACAGGAATGGTTCAAAACATAGACAGTAGGAGGAGTCAGTCTTCTTGTACATGAGTCGGCATTGTGCCTTTTGTATTTTATTCCGATGCAATTTCTGTGTTTCATCGGCAATAAGAAGGCCAGAGGGATACAGTAAACCTGAAGTGAAGCATCGGAATCTATAACTTGTGTCACAGGAATGGTTCAAATCATAGACAGTAGGAAGAGTCAGTCTCCTTGTACTTAAGTCGGCATTGTGCCTTTTGTATTTAATTCCGATGCAATTTCTGTGTTTCATCGTCAATAAGACGGTCCAATGGATACAGTAAACCTGAAGTGAAGCATCGGAATCTATAACTAGTGTCACAGGAATGGTTCAAAACATAGACACTAAGAAGAGCCAGTCTTCTTGTACTTGAGTCGGCATTGTGCCTATGTTTTTATTCCGATGCAATTTCTGTGTTACATCGTCAATAAGAAGGTCAGAGGGATACAGTAAACCTGAACTGAAGCACCGGAATCTATAACTAGTGTCACAGGTATGGTTCAAAACATATTCAGTAAGAAGAGTCAGTCTTCTTGTACTTAAGTCGGCCTTGTGCATTTTGTATTTAATTCCAATGCAATTTCTGTGTTTCATCGTCAACAAGAAGGTCAGAGGGTTACACTAAACCTGAAGTGATGCATCGGAATCTATAACTAGTGTTACAGGAATGGTTCAAAACATAGACAGTAAGAAGAGTCAGTTTTCTTGTACTTAATTCGGCATTGTGCGTTTTGTATTTAATTCCGATGCAATTTCTGTGTCTCATCGTCAATAAGAAGGTCAGAGGGATACAGTAAATCTGAAGTGAAGCATCGGAATCTATAACTAGCGTCACAGGATAGGTTCAAATCATAGACAATAAGAAGAGTCAGTTTTCTTCTACTTAAGTCGGCATTGTGCCTTTTCAATGTAATTCCGATGCAATTTCTGTGTTTCATCGTCAATAAGAAGGTCAGAGGGATACAGTCAACCTGAAGTGAAGCATCGGAGTCTATAACTAATGTCACAGGAATGGTTCGAAACATAGGCAGTAAGAAGAGCCAGTCTTCTTGTACTTGAGTCACAATTTTGCCTATGTATTTAATTCCGATGCAATTTCTGTGTTTAATCGTTAATAAGAAGGTCTGAGGGATACAATAAACCTGAAGTGAAGCATCGGAATCTATAACTAGTGTCACAGGAATGGTACAAACATAGTCAGTAAGAAGAGCCAGTCATCTTGTACATGAGTCGGCATTGTGCGTTTTGTATTTAATGCCGATGCAATTTCTGTGTTTCATCGTCAATAAGAAGGTCAGTGGGATAAAGTAAACCCGAAGTGAAGCATCGGAATCTTCAGCTAGTGTCACAGGAATTGTTCAAACCATATACAGTAGGAAGAGTAGTTCTTTGTACTTAATTCGGCATTGCGCTTTTGTATTTAATTCCGATGCAATTTCTGCGTTTCATCGTCAATAAGAAGGTCAGATGGATACAGTAAACCTGAAGTGAATCATCGGAATCTATAACTATGGTCACGGGAATGCTTGAAAACATAGACAGTAAGAAGAGTCAGTTTTCTTGTACTTAAGTCGGCATTGTGCATTTCTATTTAATTCCGATGCAATTTCTGTGTTTCATCGTCAATAAGAAGGTCAGAGGGATACAGTAAACCTGAAGTGAAGCATCGGAATCTATAACTAGGGTCACAGGAATGGTTCATAACATAGACAGTAAGAAGAGCCTGTCATCTTGTACTTGAGTCCGCATTGTGCCTATGTATTTAATACCGATGCAATTTCTGTGTTTCATCGTCAATAAGAAGGTCAGAGGGATACAGTAAACCTGATGTGAAGCATCGGAATCTATAACTAGTGTCACAGGAATGGTTCAAATCATAGACAGTAGGAAGAGGCAGTCTTCTTTTACTTGTGTCTGCATTGTGCCTTTTCTATTTAATTCCGATAAGATTTCTGTGTTTCATCGTCAATAAGAAGGTCAGAGGGATACAGTAAACATTAAGTGAAGCATCGGATTCTGTAACTAGTGTCACAGGAATGGTTCAAAACATAGACAGTAGGAAGAGTCAGTCTTCTTGTACTTAAGTCGGAATTGTGCCTTTTGCATTTAATTCCGATGCAATGTCTGTGTTTCATCGTCAATAAGAAGGTCAGAGAGATACAGTAAACCTGAAGTGAAGCATCGTAATCTATAACTAGTGTCACAGGGATGGTTCAAAACATAGACAGTAAGAAGAGTCAGTTTTCTTGTAGTTAATTCGGCATTGAGACTTTTGTATTTAATTCCGATGCAATGTCTGTGTTTCATCGTCAATAATAAGGTCCAAGGGATACAGGAAACCTGAAGTGAAGCATCGGAATCTAAAACCGGTCTCACAGGAAAGTTTCAAAACATAGACAGTAAGAAGAGCCAGTCTTCTTGTACTTGAGTCGGCATTGTGCCTTTTGTATTTAATTCCGATGCAATTTCTGTGTTTCATCGTCAATACGAAGGTCAGAGAGATACAGTATACCTGAACTGAAGCATCGGAATCTATAACTAGTGTCACAGGAATAGTTAAAAACATAGACAGTAAGAAGAGTCAGTTTTCTTGTACTTAAGTCGGCATTGTGCCTTTTCTATTTAATTCCGATGCAATTTCTGTGTTTTATCGCCAATAAGAAGGTCCAAGGGATACAGTGAACCTGAAGTGAAGCATCGGAAACTATAACTAGTGTCACAGGAATGGTTCAAAACGTAGACAGTAAGAAGAGTCAGTTTTCTTGTACTTAAGTCAGCATTGTGCCTTTTGTATTTAATTCCGATGCAATTTCTGTGTTTCATCGTCAATAAGAAGGTCAGAGGGATACAGTAAACCTGAAGTGCAGCATCGGAATCTATAACTAGTGTCACAGGAATGGTTCAAACATAGACAGTACGAAGAGTCAGATTTCTTGTACTTAAGTCGGCATTGTGCCTTTTGTATTTAATTCCGATGCAATTTCTGTGTTTCATCGTCAATAAGATGGTCAGAGGGATACAGTAAACCTGAAGTGAAGCATCGGAATCCATAACTAGTGTCACAGGAATGGTTCAAACATAGACAGTAAGAAGAGTCCGTTTTCTTGTACTTAAGTCGGCATTGTGCCTTTTGTATTTAATTCCGATTCAATTTCTGAGTTTCATCGTCAATAAGAAGGTCAGAGGGATACAGTAAACCTGAAGTGAAGCATCGGAAAACTTGTGTCACAGGAATGGTTCAAACATAGAGAGTAAGAAGAGTCAGTTTTCTTGTACTTAAGTCGGCATTGTGCCTTTTGTATTTAATTCCGATGCAATTTCTGTGTTTCATCGTCAATAAGAAGGTCAGAGGGATAAAGTAAACCCGAAGTGAAGCATCGGAATCTTCAGCTAGTGTCACAGGAATTGTTCAAACCATATACAGTAGGAAGAGTAGTTCTTTGTACTTAATTCGGCATTTCGCTTTTGTATTTAATTCCGATGCAATTTCTGCGTTTCATCGTCAATAAGAAGGTCAGATGGATACAGTAAACCTGAAGTGAATCATCGGAATCTATAACTATGGTCACGGGAATGCTTGAAAACATAGACAGTAAGAAGAGTCAGTTTTCTTGTACTTAAGTCGGCATTGTGCATTTCTATTTAATTCCGATGCAATTTCTGTGTTTCATCGTCAATAAGAAGGTCAGATGGATACAGTAAACCTGAAGTGAAGCATCGGAATCTATAACTAGTGTCACAGGAATGGTACAAACATAGTCAGTAAGAAGAGCCAGTCATCTTGTACATGAGTCGGCATTGTGCGTTTTGTATTTAATGCCGATGCAATTTCTGTGTTTTATCGTCAATAAGAAGGTCAGTGGGATAAAGTAAACCCGAAGTGAAGCATCGGAATCTTCAGCTAGTGTCACAGGAATTGTTCAAACCATATACAGTAGGAAGATTAGTTCTTTGTACTTAATTCGGCATTGCGCTTTTGTATTTAATTCCGATGCAATTTCTGCGTTTCATCGTCAATAAGAAGGTCAGATGGATACAGTAAACCTGAAGTGAATCATCGGAATCTATAACTATGGTCACGGGAATGCTTGAAAACATAGACAGTAAGAAGAGTCAGTTTTCTTGTACTTAAGTCGGCATTGTGCATTTCTATTTAATTCCGATGCAATTTCTGTGTTTCATCGTCAGTAAGAAGGTCAGAGGGATACAGTAAACCTGAAGTGAAGCATCGGGATCTATAACTAGGGTCACAGGAATGGTTCAAAACATAGACAGTAAGAAGAGCCTGTCATCTTGTACTTGAGTCCGCATTGTGCCTATGTATTTAATACCGATGCAATTTCTGTATTTCATCGTCAATAAGAAGGTCAGAGGGATACAGTAAACCTGATGTGAAGCATCGGAATCTATAACTAGTGTCACAGGAATGGTTCAAATCATAGACAGTAGGAAGAGGCAGTCTTCTTTTACTTGAGTCTGCATTGTGCCTTTTCTATTTAATTCCGATAAAATTTCTGTGTTTCATCGTCAATAAGAAGGTCAGAGGGATACAGTAAACATTAAGTGAAGCATCGGATTCTGTAACTAGTGTCACAGGAATGGTTCAAAACATAGACAGTAGGAAGAGTCAGTCTTCTTGTACTTAAGTCGGAATTGTGCCTTTTGCATTTAATTCCGATGCAATTTCTGTGTTTCATCGTCAATAAGAAGGTCAGAGAGATACAGTAAACCTGAAGTGAAGCATCGTAATCTATAACTAGTGTCACAGGGATGGTTCAAAACATAGACAGTAAGAAGAGTCAGTTTTCTTGTAGTTAATTCGGCATTGAGACTTTTGTATTTAATTCCGATGCAATGTCTGTGTTTCATCGTCAATAAGAAGGTCCAAGGGATACAGGAAACCTGAAGTGAAGCATCGGAATCTAAAACCGGTCTCACAGGAAAGTTTCAAAACATAGACAGTAAGAAGAGCCAGTCTTCTTGTACTTGAGTCGGCATTGTGCCTTTTGTATTTAATTCCGATGCAATTTCTGTGTTTCATCGTCAATACGAAGGTCAGAGAGATACAGTATACCTGAACTGAAGCATCGGAATCTATAACTAGTGTCACAGGAATGGTTAAAAACATAGACAGTAAGAAGAGTCAGTTTTCTTGTACTTAAGTCGGCATTGTGCCTTTTCTATTTAATTCCGATGCAATTTCTGTGTTTTATCGCCAATAAGAAGGTCCAAGGGATACAGTGAACCTGAAGTGAAGCATCGGAAACTATAACTAGTGTCACAGGAATGGTTCAAAACGTAGACAGTAAGAAGAGTCAGTTTTCTTGTACTTAAGTCAGCATTGTGCCTTTTGTTTTTAATTCCGATGCAATTTCTGTGTTTCATCGTCAATAATAAAGTCAGAGGGATACGGTAAACCTGAAGTGAAGCATCGGAATCTATAACTATAACTAGTGTCACAGGAATGGTTCAAAACATAGACAGTAAGAAGGGTCAGTTTTCTTGTACTTAAGTAGGCATTGTGCCTTTTGTTTTTAATTCTGAAGCAATTTCTGTGTTTCATCGTCAATAAGAAGGTCAGAGGGATACAGTAAACCTCAAGTGAAGCATCGGAATCCATAACTAATGTCACACGAATGGTTCAAAGCATAGACTGTAAGAAGAGTCAGTTTTCTTGTACTTAAGTCGGCATTTTGCCTTTTGTATTTAACTCCGATGCAATTTCTGTGTTTCATCGTCTATAAGAAGGTCAGAGGGATACAGCAAACCTGAAGTGACGCAGCAGAATCTATAACTAGCGTCACAGGAATGGTTCAAAACATAGACAATAAGAAGAGTCAGTTTTCTTGTACCTATGTCGGCATTGTGCCTTTTGTATTTAATTCCGATGCAATTTCTGTGTTTCATCGTCAATAAGAAGGTCAGAGGGATACAGTAAACCTGAAGTGCAGCATCGGAATCTATAACTAGTGCACAGGAATGGTTCAAACATAGACAGTACGAAGAGTCAGATTTCTTGTACTTAAGTCGGCATTGTGCCTTTTGTATTTAATTCCGATGCAATTTCTGTGTTTCATCGTCAATGAGATGGTCAGAGGGATACAGTAAACCTGAAGTGAAGCATCGGAATCCATAACTAGTGTCACAGGAATGGTTCAAACATAGACAGTAAGAAGAGTCCGTTTTCTTGTACTTAAGTCGGCATTGTGCCTTTTGTATTTAATTCCGATGCAATTTCTGTGTTTCATCGTCAATAAGAAGGTCAGAGGGATACAGTAAACCTGAAGTGAAGCATCGGAAAACTTGTGTCACAGGAATGGTTCAAACATAGAGAGTAAGAAGAGTCAGTTTTCTTGTACTTAAGTCGGCATTGTGCCTTTTGTAATTAATTCCGATGCAATTTCTGTGTTTCATCGTCAATAAGAAGGTCAGAGGGATACAGTAAACCTGAAGTGAAGCATCGGAATCTATAACTAGTGTCACAGGAATGGTTCAAAACATAGACAGTAAGAAGAGTCAGTTTTCTTGTACTTAAGTCGGCATTGTGCCTTTTGTATTTAAGTCCGATGCAATTTCTGTGTTTCATCGTCAATAAGAAGGTCAGAGAGATACAGTAAACCTTAAGTGAAGCATCGGAATCTATAACTAGTGTCACAGGAATGGTTCAAAACAGAGACTGTAAAAAGAGTCAGTTTGCTTGTACTTACGTCGGCATTGTGCCTTTTGTATTTAATTCCGATGCAATTTCTGTGTTTCATCGTCAATAAGATGGTCAGAGGGATACAGTAAACCTGAAGTGAAGCATCGGAATCTATAACTAGTGTCACAGGTATGGTTCAAAACTTAGACAGTAAGAAGAGTCAGTTTTCTTGTACTTAAGTCCGCATTGTGCATTTTGTATTTAATTCCGATGCAATTTCTGTGTTTCATAGTCAATAAGAAGGTAAGAGGGATACATTAAACTTGAAGTAAAGCATCGGAATCTATAGCTAGTGTCACAGGAATGTTCCAAAACCTAGACAGTAAGAACAGTCAGTTTTCTTGTACTTAAGTCGGCATTGTGCCTTTTGTATTTGATTCCGATGCAATTTCCGTGTTTCATCGTCAATAAGAAGGTCAGAGGGATACACTAAACCTGAAGTGAAGCATCGGAATCTATAACTAGTGTCACAGGATTGGTTCAAAACATAGACTGTAAGAATAGTCAGTTTTCTTGTACTTAGGTCGGCATTGTGCCTTTTGTATTTAATTCCGATGCAATTTCTGTGTTTCATCGTCAATAAGAAGGTCAGAGAGATACAGTAAACCTTAAGTGAAGCATCGGAATCTATAACTAGTGTCACAGGAAAGGTTCAAAACAGAGACTGTAAGTAGAGTCAGTTTTCTTGTACTTACGTCGGCATTGTGCCTTTTGTATTTAATTCCGAAGCAATTTCTGTGTTTCATCCTCAATAAGAAGGTCAGTGGGATACAGTAAATCTAAAGTGAAGCATCGGAACCTATAACTAGTGTCACAGGAATGGTTCAAAACATAAACAGTAAGAAGAGTCAGTTTTCTTGTACTTAAGTCGGCATTGTGCCTTTTGTATTTAATTCCGAAGCAATATATGTGTTTCATCGTCAATAAGAAGGTCAGAGGGTTACTGTAAACCTGAAGTGAAGCATCGGAATCTGTAACTAGTGTCACAGGAATGGTTCAAATCACAGACAGTAAGAAGAGTCAGTTATCTTGTTCTTAAGTCGGCATTGTGCCCTTTGTATTTAATTACGAAGCAATTTCTGTGTTTTATCGTCAATAAGAAGGTCAGAGGGATACAGTAAACCTGGAGTAAAGCATCGCAATCTATAACTAGTGTCACATGAATGGTTCAAAACATAGACAGTAAGAAGAGTCAGTTTTCTTGTAATTAAGTCGGCATTGTGCCTTTTGTAATTAATTACGATGCAATTTCTGAGTTCATCGTCAATAAGGAGGTCAGAGGGATACAGTAAACCTGAAATGAAGCATCGCAATCTATAACTAGTGCCACAGGAATGGTTCAAATCATAGACAGAATGAAGAGTCAGTTTTATTGTACTTAAGTAGGCATTGTGCCTTTTGTATTTAATTTCGATGCAAATTCAGTGTTTCATCGTCAATAAGAAGGTCAGAGGGATACAGTGAACATGAAGTGAAGCATCGGAATCTATAACTAGTGTCACAGGAATGGTTCAAAACGTAGACAGTAAGAAGAGTCAGTTTTCTTGTACTTAAGTCAGCATTGTGCCTTTTGTATTTAATTCCGATGCAATTTCTGTGTTTCATCGTCAATAAGATGGTCAGAGGGATACGGTAAACCTGAAGTGAACCATCGGAATCTATAACAAGTGTCACAGGAATGGTTCAAAACATAGACAGTAAGAAGAGTCAGTTTTCTTGTACTTAAGTAGGCATTGTTCATTTTGTTTTTAATTCTGAAGCAATTTCTGTGTTTCATCGTCAATAAGAAGGTCAGAGGGATACAGTAAACCTTAAGTGATGCATCGGAATCTATAACTAATGTCACACGAATGGTTCAAAGCATAGACTGTAAGAAGAGTCAGTTTTCTTGTACTTAAGTCGGCATTTTGCCTTTTGTATTTAACTCCGATGCAATTTCTGTGTTTCATCGTCTATAAGAAGGTAAGAGGGATACAGTAAACCTGAAGTGACGCAGCAGAATCTATAACTAGTGTCACAGGAATGGTTCAAAACATAGACAATAAGAAGAGTCAGTCTTCTTGTACCTATGTCGGCATTGTGCCTTTTGTATTTAATTCCGATGCAATATCTGTGTTTCATCGTCAATAAGAAGGTCAGAAAGATACAGTAAACCTGAAGTGAAGCATCGGAATCTATAACTAGTGTCACAGGAAAGGTTCAAAACAGAGACTGTAAGTAGAGTCAGTTTTCTTGTACTTACGTCGGCATTGTGCCTTTTGTATTTAATTCCGATGCAATTTCTGTGTTTCATCGTCAATAAGAAGGTCAGTGGGATACAGTAAATCTAAAGTGAAGCATCGGAATCTATAACTAGTGTCTCAGGAATGGTTCAAAACTTAGACAGTAAGAAGAGTCAGTTTTCCTGTACTTAAGTCCGCATTGTGCCTTTTGGATTTAATTCCGATGCAATTTCTGTGTTTCGTCGTCAATAAGAACGTCAGAGGGATACAGTAAACCTGGAGTAAAGCATCGCAATCTATAAGTAGTGTCACATGAATGGTTCAAAACATAGACTGTAAGAAGAGTCAGTTTTCTTGTAATTAAGTCGGCATTGTGCCTTTTGTAATTAATTTCGATGCAATTTCTGAGTTCATCGTCAATAAGGAGGTCAGAGGGATACAGTAAACCTGAAATGAAGCATCGCAATCTATAACTAGTGCCACAGGAATGGTTCAAATCATAGACGGAATGAAGAGTCAGTTTTCTTGTACTTAAGTAGGCATTGTGCCTTTTGTATTAAATTTCGATGCAAATTCAGTGTTTCATCGTCAATAAGAAGGTCAGAGGGATACAGTGAACCTGAAGTGAAGCATCGGAATCTATAACTAGTGTCACAGGAATGGTTCAAAACGTAGACAGTAAGAAGAGTCAGTTTTCTTGTACTTAAGTCAGCATTGCGCCTTTTGTATTTAATTCCGATGCAATTTCTGTGTTTCATCGTCAATAAGAAGGTCAGAGGGATACGGTAAACCTGAAGTGAAGCATCGGAATCTATAACTAGTGTCACAGGAATGGTTCAAAACATAGACAGTAAGAAGAGTCAGTTTTCTTGTACTTAAGTAGGCATTGTTCCTTTTGTTTTTAATTCTGAAGCAATTTCTGTGTTTCATCGACAATAAGAAGGTCAGAGGGATACAGTAAACCTTAAGTGAAGCATCGGAATCTATAACTAATGACACACGAATGGTTCAAAGCATAGACTGTAAGAAGAGTCAGTTTTCTTGTACTTAAGTCGGCATTTTGCCATTTGTACTTAACTCCGATGCAATTTCTGTGTTTCATCGTCTATAAGAAGGTCAGAGGGATACAGTAAACCTGAAGTGACGCAGCAGAATCTATAACTAGTGTCACAGGAATGGTTCAAATCATAGACAATAAGAAGAGTCAGTCTTCTTGTACCTATGTCGGCATTGTGCCTTTTGTATTTAATTCCGATGCAATATCTGTGTTTCATCGTCAATAAGAAGGTCAGAGGGATACAGTAAACCTGAAGTGCAGCATCGGAATCTATAACTAGTGTCACAGGAATGGTTCCAACATAGACAGTACGAAGAGTCAGATTTCTTGTACTTAAGTCGGCATTGTGCCTTTTGTATTTAATTCCGATGCAATTTCTGTGTTTCATCGTCAATAAGATGGTCAGAGGGATACAGTAAACCTGAAGTGAAGCATCGGAATCCATAACTAGTGTCACAGGAATGGTTCAAATCATAGACAGTAAGAAGAGTCAGTTTTCTTGTACTTAAGTCGGCATTGTGCCTTTTGTATTTAATTCCGATGCAATTTCTGTGTTTCATCGTCAATAAGAAGGTCAGAAGGATACAGTAAACCTGAAGTGAAGCATCGGAAAACTTGTGTCACAGCAATGGTTCAAACATAGACAGTAAGAAGAGTCAGTTTTCTTGTACTTAAGTCGGCATTGTGCCTTTTGTATTTAATTCCGATGCAATTTCTGTGTTTCATAGTCAATAAGATGGTCAGAGGGATACAGTAAACCTGAAGTGAAGCATCGGAATCTATAACTAGTGTCACAGGAATGGTTCAAAACTTAGACAGTAAGAAGAGTCAGTTTTCTTGTACTTAAGTCCGCATTGTGCCTTTTGGATTTAATTCCGATGCAATTTCTGTGTTTCATAGTCAATAAGAAGGTAAGAGGGATACAGTAAACATGAAGTGAAGCATCGGAATCTATACCTAGTGTCACAGGAATGTTCCAAAGCCTAGACAGTAAGAACAGTCAGTTTCCTTGTACTTAAGTCGGCCTTGTGCCTTTTGTATTTTATTCCGATGCAATTTCCGTGTTTCATCGTCAATAAGAAGGTCAGAGGGATACAGTAAACCTGAAGTGAAGCATCGGAATCTATAACTAGTGTCATAGGAATGGTTCAAAACATAGACTGTAAGAAGAGTCAGTTTTCTTGTACTTAAGTCGGCATTGTGCCTTTTGTATTTAATTCCGATGCAATTTCTGTGTTTCATCGTCAATAAGAAGGTCAGAGAGATACAGTAAACCTTAAGTGAAGCATCGGAATCTATAACTAGTGTCACAGGAATGGTTCAAAACATAGACTGTAAGTAGAGTCAGTTTTCTTGTACTTACGTCGGCATTGTGCCTTTTGTATATAATTCCGATGCAATTTCTGTGTTTCATCGTCAATAAGAAGGTCAGTGGGATACAGTAAATCTAAAGTGAAGCATCGGAACCTATAACTAGTGTCACAGGAATGGTTCAAAACATCAACAGTAAGAAGAGTCAGTTTTCTTGTACTTAAGTCGGCATTGTGCCTTTTGTATTTAATTCCGATGCAATATATGTGTTTCATCGTCAATAAGAAGGTCAGAGGGTTACTGTAAACCTGAAGTGAAGCATCGGAATCTGTAACTAGTGTCACAGGAATGGTTCAAAACACAGACAGTAAGAAGAGTCAGTTATCTTGGTCTTAAGTCGGCATTGTGCCCTTTGTATTTAATTCCGAAGCAATTTCTGTGTTTCATCGTCAATAAGAAGGTCAGAGGGATACAGTAAACCTGGAGTAAAGCATCGCAATCTATAACTAGTGTCACATGAATGGTTCAAAACATAGACCGTAAGAAGAGTCAGTTTTATTGTTCTTAAGTCGGCATTGTGCCTTTTGTAATTAATTACGATGCAATTTCTGAGTTCATCGTCAATAAGGAGGTCAGAGGGATACAGTAAACCTGAAATGAAGCATCGCAATCTATAACTAGTGCCACAGGAATGGTTCAAATCATAGACAGTAAGATGAGTCAGTTTTCTTGTACTTAAGTAGGCATTGTGCCTTTTGTATTTAATTTCGATGCAAATTCAGTGTTTCATCGTCAATAAGAAGGTCAGAGGGATACAGTAAACCTGAAGTGAAGCATCGGAATCCATAACTAGTGTCACAGGAATGGTTCAAACATAGACAGTAAGAAGAGTCAGTTTTCTTGTACTTAAGTCGGCATTGTGCCTTTTGTATTTAATTCCGATGCAATTTCTGTGTTTCATCATCAATAAGAAGGTCAGAGGGATACAGTAAACCTGAAGTGAAGCATCGGCAAACTTGTGTCACAGGAATGGTTCAAACATAGACAGTAAGAAGAGTCAGTTTTCTTGTACTTAAGTCGGCATTGTGCCTTTTGTATTTATTTCCGATGCAATTTCTGTGTTTCATCGTCAATAAGATGG
Organism: Schistocerca serialis cubense; assembly: GCF_023864345.2. Lineage (NCBI taxonomy): Eukaryota > Metazoa > Arthropoda > Insecta > Orthoptera > Acrididae > Schistocerca > Schistocerca serialis. Next base: position 1,632,046 of record NW_026047644.1, on the reverse strand, counting down.
TCAGAGGGATACAGTAAACCTGAAGTGAAGCATCGGAATCTATTACTAGTGTCACAGGAATGGTTCAAAACTTTGACAGTAAGAAGAGTCAGTTTTCTTGTACTTAAGTCCGCATTGTGCCTTTTGGATTTAATTCCGATGCAGTTTCTGTGTTTCGTCGTCAATAAGAGGGTCAGAGGGAAACAGTAAACCTGAAGTGAAGCATCGGAATCTATAACTAGTGTCACAGGAATGGTTCAAAACATATACAGTAAGAAGAGTCAGTTTTCTTGTACTTAAGTCTGCATTGTGCTTTTTGTATTTCATTCCGATGCATTTTCTGTGTTTCATCGTCAATAAGAAGGTCAGAGGGATACAGTGAACATGAAGTGAAGCATCGGAATCTATAACTAGTGTCACAGGAATGGTTCAAAACGTAGACAGTAAGAAGAGTCAGTTTTCTTGTACTTAAGTCAGCATTGTGCCTTTTGTATTTAATTCCGATGCAATTTCTGTGTTTCATCGTCAATAAGATGGTCAGAGGGATACGGTAAACCTGAAGTGAACCATCGGAATCTATAACAAGTGTCACAGGAATGGTTCAAAACATAGACAGTAAGAAGAGTCAGTTTTCTTGTACTTAAGTAGGCATTGTTCATTTTGTTTTTAATTCTGAAGCAATTTCTGTGTTTCATCGTCAATAAGAAGGTCAGAGGGATACAGTAAACCTTAAGTGAAGCATCGGAATCTATAACTAATGTCACACGAATGGTTCAAAGCATAGACTGTAAGAAGAGTCAGTTTTCTTGTACTTAAGTCGGCATTTTGCCTTTTGTATTTAACTCCGATGCAATTTCTGTGTTTCATCGTCTATAAGAAGGTAAGAGGGATACAGTAAACCTGAAGTGACGCAGCAGAATCTATAACTAGTGTCACAGGAATGGTTCAAAACATAGACAATAAGAAGAGTCAGTCTTCTTGTACCTATGTCGGCATTGTGCCTTTTGTATTTAATTCCGATGCAATATCTGTGTTTCATCGTCAATAAGAAGGTCAGAAAGATACAGTAAACCTGAAGTGAAGCATCGGAATCTATAACTAGTGTCACAGGAAAGGTTCAAAACAGAGACTGTAAGTAGAGTCAGTTTTCTTGTACTTACGTCGGCATTGTGCCTTTTGTATTTAATTCCGATGCAATTTCTGTGTTTCATCGTCAATAAGAAGGTCAGTGGGATACAGTAAATCTAAAGTGAAACATCGGAACCTATAACTAGTGTCACAGGAATGGTTCAAAACATAAACAGTAAGAAGAGTCAGTTTTCTTGTACTTAAGTCGGCATTGTGCCTTTTGTATTTAATTCCGATGCAATATATGTGTTTCATCGTCAATAAGAAGGTCAGAGGGATACAGTAAACCTGGAGTAAAGCATCGCAATCTATAAGTAGTGTCACATGAATGGTTCAAAACATAGACTGTAAGAAGAGTCAGTTTTCTTGTAATTAAGTCGGCATTGTGCCTTTTGTAATTAATTTCGATGCAATTTCTGAGTTCATCGTCAATAAGGAGGTCAGAGGGATACAGTAAACCTGAAATGAAGCATCGCAATCTATAACTAGTGCCACAGGAATGGTTCAAATCATAGACGGAATGAAGAGTCAGTTTTCTTGTACTTAAGTAGGCATTGTGCCTTTTGTATTAAATTTCGATGCAAATTCAGTGTTTCATCGTCAATAAGAAGGTCAGAGGGATACAGTGAACCTGAAGTGAAGCATCGGAATCTATAACTAGTGTCACAGGAATGGTTCAAAACGTAGACAGTAAGAAGAGTCAGTTTTCTTGTACTTAAGTCAGCATTGCGCCTTTTGTATTTAATTCCGATGCAATTTCTGTGTTTCATCGTCAATAAGAAGGTCAGAGGGATACGGTAAACCTGAAGTGAAGCATCGGAATCTATAACTAGTGTCACAGGAATGGTTCAAAACATAGACAGTAAGAAGAGTCAGTTTTCTTGTACTTAAGTAGGCATTGTTCCTTTTGTTTTTAATTCTGAAGCAATTTCTGTGTTTCATCGACAATAAGAAGGTCAGAGGGATACAGTAAACCTTAAGTGAAGCATCGGAATCTATAACTAATGACACACGAATGGTTCAAAGCATAGACTGTAAGAAGAGTCAGTTTTCTTGTACTTAAGTCGGCATTTTGCCATTTGTACTTAACTCCGATGCAATTTCTGTGTTTCATCGTCTATAAGAAGGTCAGAGGGATACAGTAAACCTGAAGTGACGCAGCAGAATCTATAACTAGTGTCACAGGAATGGTTCAAATCATAGACAATAAGAAGAGTCAGTCTTCTTGTACCTATGTCGGCATTGTGCCTTTTGTATTTAATTCCGATGCAATATCTGTGTTTCATCGTCAATAAGAAGGTCAGAGGGATACAGTAAACCTGAAGTGCAGCATCGGAATCTATAACTAGTGTCACGGGAATGGTTCCAACATAGACAGTACGAAGAGTCAGATTTCTTGTACTTAAGTCGGCATTGTGCCTTTTGTATTTAATTCCGATGCAATTTCTGTGTTTCATCGTCAATAAGATGGTCAGAGGGATACAGTAAACCTGAAGTGAAGCATCGGAATCCATAACTAGTGTCACAGGAATGGTTCAAATCATAGACAGTAAGAAGAGTCAGTTTTCTTGTACTTAAGTCGGCATTGTGCCTTTTGTATTTAATTCCGATGCAATTTCTGTGTTTCATCGTCAATAAGAAGGTCAGAAGGATACAGTAAACCTGAAGTGAAGCATCGGAAAACTTGTGTCACAGCAATGGTTCAAACATAGACAGTAAGAAGAGTCAGTTTTCTTGTACTTAAGTCGGCATTGTGCCTTTTGTATTTAATTCCGATGCAATTTCTGTGTTTCATAGTCAATAAGATGGTCAGAGGGATACAGTAAACCTGAAGTGAAGCATCGGAATCTATAACTAGTGTCACAGGAATGGTTCAAAACTTAGACAGTAAGAAGAGTCAGTTTTCTTGTACTTAAGTCCGCATTGTGCCTTTTGGATTTAATTCCGATGCAATTTCTGTGTTTCATAGTCAATAAGAAGGTAAGAGGGATACAGTAAACATGAAGTGAAGCATCGGAATCTATACCTAGTGTCACAGGAATGTTCCAAAGCCTAGACAGTAAGAACAGTCAGTTTCCTTGTACTTAAGTCGGCCTTGTGCCTTTTGTATTTTATTCCGATGCAATTTCCGTGTTTCATCGTCAATAAGAAGGTCAGAGGGATACAGTAAACCTGAAGTGAAGCATCGGAATCTATAACTAGTGTCATAGGAATGGTTCAAAACATAGACTGTAAGAAGAGTCAGTTTTCTTGTACTTAAGTCGGCATTGTGCCTTTTGTATTTAATTCCGATGCAATTTCTGTGTTTCATCGTCAATAAGAAGGTCAGAGAGATACAGTAAACCTTAAGTGAAGCATCGGAATCTATAACTAGTGTCACAGGAATGGTTCAAAACATAGACTGTAAGTAGAGTCAGTTTTCTTGTACTTACGTCGGCATTGTGCCTTTTGTATATAATTCCGATGCAATTTCTGTGTTTCATCGTCAATAAGAAGGTCAGTGGGATACAGTAAATCTAAAGTGAAGCATCGGAACCTATAACTAGTGTCACAGGAATGGTTCAAAACATCAACAGTAAGAAGAGTCAGTTTTCTTGTACTTAAGTCGGCATTGTGCCTTTTGTATTTAATTCCGATGCAATATATGTGTTTCATCGTCAATAAGAAGGTCAGAGGGTTACTGTAAACCTGAAGTGAAGCATCGGAATCTGTAACTAGTGTCACAGGAATGGTTCAAAACACAGACAGTAAGAAGAGTCAGTTATCTTGGTCTTAAGTCGGCATTGTGCCCTTTGTATTTAATTCCGAAGCAATTTCTGTGTTTCATCGTCAATAAGAAGGTCAGAGGGATACAGTAAACCTGGAGTAAAGCATCGCAATCTATAACTAGTGTCACATGAATGGTTCAAAACATAGACCGTAAGAAGAGTCAGTTTTATTGTTCTTAAGTCGGCATTGTGCCTTTTGTAATTAATTACGATGCAATTTCTGAGTTCATCGTCAATAAGGAGGTCAGAGGGATACAGTAAACCTGAAATGAAGCATCGCAATCTATAACTAGTGCCACAGGAATGGTTCAAATCATAGACAGTAAGATGAGTCAGTTTTCTTGTACTTAAGTAGGCATTGTGCCTTTTGTATTTAATTTCGATGCAAATTCAGTGTTTCATCGTCAATAAGAAGGTCAGAGGGATACAGTAAACCTGAAGTGAAGCATCGGAATCCATAACTAGTGTCACAGGAATGGTTCAAACATAGACAGTAAGAAGAGTCAGTTTTCTTGTACTTAAGTCGGCATTGTGCCTTTTGTATTTAATTCCGATGCAATTTCTGTGTTTCATCATCAATAAGAAGGTCAGAGGGATACAGTAAACCTGAAGTGAAGCATCGGAAAACTTGTGTCACAGGAATGGTTCAAACATAGACAGTAAGAAGAGTCAGTTTTCTTGTACTTAAGTCGGCATTGTGCCTTTTGTATTTATTTCCGATGCAATTTCTGTGTTTCATCGTCAATAAGATGGTCAGAGGGATACAGTAAACCTGAAGTGAAGCATCGGAATCTATTACTAGTGTCACAGGAATGGTTCAAAACTTTGACAGTAAGAAGAGTCAGTTTTCTTGTACTTAAGTCCGCATTGTGCCTTTTGGATTTAATTCCGATGCAGTTTCTGTGTTTCGTCGTCAATAAGAGGGTCAGAGGGAAACAGTAAACCTGAAGTGAAGCATCGGAATCTATAACTAGTGTCACAGGAATGGTTCAAAACATATACAGTAAGAAGAGTCAGTTTTCTTGTACTTAAGTCTGCATTGTGCTTTTTGTATTTCATTCCGATGCATTTTCTGTGTTTCATCGTCAATAAGAAGGTCAGAGGGATACAGTAAACCATAAGTGAAGCATCGGAATCTATAACTAATGTCACACGAATGATTCAAAGCATAGACTGTAAGAAGAGTCAGTTTTCTTGTACTTAAGTCGGCATTTTGCCTTTTGTATTTAACTCCGATGCAATTTCTGTGTTTCATCGTCTATAAGAAGGTCAGAGTTATACAGTAAACCTGAAGTGACGCAGCAGAATCTATAACTAGTGTCTAAGGAATGGTTCAAAACATACACAATAAGAAGAGTCAGTTTTCTTGTACCTATGTCGGCATTGTGCCTTTTCTATTTAATTCCGATGCAATTTCTGTGTTTCATCGTCAATAAGAAGATCAGAGGGATACAGTAAACCTGAAGTGCAGCATCGGAATCTATAACTAGTGACACAGGAATGGTTCAAACATAGACAGTACGAAGAGTCAGATTTCTTGTATTTAAGTCGGCATTGTGCCTTTTGTATTTAATTCCGATGCAATTTCTGTGTTTCATCGTCAATAAGATGGTCAGAGGGATACAGTAAACCTGAAGTGAAGCATCGGAATCCATAACTAGTGTCACAGGAATGGTTCAAAACATAGACAGTAAGAAGAGTCAGTTTTCTTGTACTTAAGTCGGCATTGTGCCTTTTGTATTTAATTCCGATGCAATTTCTGTGTTTCATCGTCAATAAGATGGTCAGAGGGATACAGTAAACCTGAAGTGAAGCATCGGAATCTATAACTAGTGTCACAGGAATGGTTCAAAACTTAGACAGTAAGAAGAGTCAGTTTTCTTGTACTTAAGTCCGCATTGTGCATTTTGTATTTAATTCCGATGCAATTTCTGTGTTTCATAGTCAATAAGAAGGTAAGAGGGATACAGTAAACTTGAAGTGAAGCATCGGAATCTATAGCTAGTGTCACAGGAATGTTCCAAAACCTAGACAGTAAGAACAGTAAGTTTTCTTGTACTTAAGTCGGCGTTGTGCCTTTTGTATTTTATTCCGATGCAATTTCCGTGTTTCATCGTCAATAAGAAGGTCAGAGGGATACACTAAACCTGAAGTGAAGCATCGGAATCTATAACTAGTGTCACAGGATTGGTTCAAAACATAGACTGTAAGAAGAGTCAGTTTTCTTGTACTTAGGTCGGCATTGTGCCTTTTGTATTTAATTCCGATGCAATTTCTGTGTTTCATCGTCAATAAGAAGGTCAGAGAGATACAGTAAACCTTAAGTGAAGCATCGGAATCTATAACTAGTGTCACAGGAAAGGTTCAAAACAGAGACTGTAAGTAGAGTCAGTTTTCTTGTACTTACGTCGGCATTGTGCCTTTTGTATTTAATTCCGATGCAATTTCTGTGTTTCATCGTCAATAAGAAGGTCAGAGGGTTACTGTAAACCTGAAGTGAAGCATCGGAATCTCTAACTAGTGTCACAGGAATGGTTCAAATCACAGACAGTAAGAAGAGTCAGTTATCTTGTTCTTAAGTCGGCATTGTGCCCATTGTATTTAATTACGAAGCAATTTCTGTGTTTTATCGTCAATAAGAAGGTCAGAGGGATACAGTAAACCTGGAGTAAAGCATCGCAATCTATAACTACTGTCACATGAATGGTTCAAAACATAGACAGTAAGAAGAGTCAGTTTTCTTCTAATTAAGTCGGCATTGTGCCTTTTGTAATTAATTACGATGCAATTTCTGAGTTCATCGTCAATAAGGAGGTCAGAGGGATACAGTAAACCTGAAATGAAGCATCGCAATCTATAACTAGTGCCACAGGAATGGTTCAAATCATAGACAGAATGAAGAGTCAGTTTTCTTGTACTTAAGTAGGCATTGTGCCTTTTGTATTTAATTTCGATGCAAATTCAGTGTTTCATCGTCAATACGACGGTTAGAGGGATACAGTAAAACTGAAGTGAAGCATCGGAATCTATAACTAGTGTCACAGGAATGGTTCAAACATAGACAGTAAGAAGAGTCAGCTTTCCTGTACTTAAGTCGGGATTGTGTCTTTTGTATTTAATTCCGATGCAATTTCTGTGTTTCATCGTCAATAAGAAGGTCAGAAGGATACAGTAAACCTGAAGTGAGGCAGCAGAATCTATAACTAGTGTCACAGGAATGGTTCAAAACGTAGACAGTAAGAGAAGTCAGTTTTCTTGTACTTAAGTCCGCATTGTGCCTTTTGTATTTAATTCCGATGCAATTTCTGTGTTTCATCGTCAATAAGAAGGTCAGAGGGATACGGTAAACCTGAAGTGAAGCATCGCAATCCATAACTAGTGTCACAGGAATGGTTCAAAACATAGACAGTAAGAAGAGTCAGTTTTCTTGTTCTTAAGTCGGCATTGTGCTTTTTGTATTTAATTCCGAAGCAATTTCTGTGTTTCATCGTCAATAAGAAGGTCAGAGGGATACAGAAAACCTTAAGTGAAGCATCGAAATCTATAACTAGTTTCACACGAATGGTTCAAAACCTAGACCTTAAGAAGAGTCAGTTTTCTTGTACTTATGTCCGCATTTTGCCTTTTGTATTTAACTCCGATGCAATTTCTGTGTTTCATCGTCAATAAGAAGGTCAGAGGGATTCAGTAAACCTGAAGTGACGCTGCAGAATCTATAACTAGTGTCACAGGAATGGTTTAAAACATAGACAGTAAGAAGAGTCAGTTTTCTTGTACCTAAGTCGGCATTGTGCTATTTGTATTTAATTCCGATGCAATTTCTGTGTCTCATCGTCAATAAGAAGGTCAGAGGCATACAGAAAACCTGAAGTGAAGCATCGGAATCTATAACTAGTGTCACAGGAAGGGTTCAAACATACACAGTAAGAAGAGTCAGTTTTCTTGTACTTAAGTCGGCATTGTGCTTTTTGTATTTAATTCCGATGCAATTTCTGTGTTTCATCGTCAATAAGATGGTCAGAGGGATACAGTAAACCTGAAGTGAAGCATCGAAATCTATAACTAGTTTCACACGAATGGTTCAAAACATAGACCTTAAGAAGAGTCAGTTTTCTAGTACTTACGTCCGCATTTTGCCTTTTGTATTTAACTCCGAAGCAATTTCTGTGTCTCATCGTCAATAAGAAGGTCAGAGGGATTCAGAAAATTTGAAGTGACGCTGCAGAATCTATTACTAGTGTCACAGGAATGGTTTAAAACATAGACAGTAAGAAGAGTCAGTTTTCTTGTACCTAAGTCGGCATTGTGTTATTTGTATTTAATTCCGATGCAATTTCTGTTTTTCATCGTCAATAAGAAGGTCAGAGGCATACAGAAAACCTGAAGTGAAGCATCGAAATCTATAACTAGTTTCACACGAATGGTTCAAAACATAGACCTTAAGAAGAGTCAGTTTTCTTGTACTTAAGTCCGCATTTTGCTTTTTGTATTTAACTCCGATGCAATTTCTGTGTTTCATCGTCAATAAGATGGTCAGAGGGATACAGTAAACCTGAAGTGAAGCATCGGAATCTATAACTAGTGTCACAGGAATGGTTCAAATCTTAGACAGTAAGACGAGTCAGTTTTCTTGTACTTAAGTCGGCATTGTGCCTTTTGGATTTAATTCCGATGCAATTTCTGTGTTTCATCGTCAATAAGAAGGTCAGAGGGATACAGTAAACCTGGAGTAAAGCATCTGAATCTATAACTAGTGTCACATGAATGGTTCAAAGCATAGGCAGTAAAAAGAATCATTTTTTTTGTACTTAAGTCGGCATTTTGCATTTTGTATTTAATTCCGATGCAATTTCTGTGTTTCATAGTCAATAAGAAGGTATGAGGGATACAGTAAACCTGAAGTGAAGCATCGGAATCTATAACTAGTGTCACAGGAATGGTTCAAAACTTAGACAGTAAGAAGAGTCAGTTTTCTTGTACTTAAGTCCGCATTGTGCATTTTGTATTTAATTCCGATGCAATTTCTGTGTTTCATAGTCAATAAGAAGGTAAGAGGGATACAGTAAACCTGAAGTGAAGCATCGAAATCTATAGCTAGTGTCACAGGAATGTTCCAAAACCTAGACAGTAAGAACAGTCAGTTTTCTTGTACATAAGTCGGCCTTGTGCCTTTTGTATTTTATTCCGATGCAATTTCCGTGTTTCATCGTCAATAAGAAGGTCAGAGGGATACACTAAACCTGAAGTGAAGCATCGGAATCTATAACTAGTGTCACAGGATTGGTTCAAAACATAGACTGTAAAATGAGTCAGTTTTCTTGTACTTAAGTCGGCATTGTGCTTTTGTATTTAATTCCGATGCAATTTCAGTGTTTCATCGTCAATAAGAAGGTCAGAGAGATACAGTAAACCTTAAGTGAAGCATCGGAATCAATAACTAGTGTCACAGGAATGGTTCAAAACAGAGACTGTAAGTAGAGTCAGTTTTCTTGTACTTACGTCGGCATTGTGCCTTTTGTATTTAATTCCGATGCAATTTCTGTGTTTCATCGGCAATAAGAAGGTCAGTGGGATACAGTTAATCTAAAGTGAAGCATCGGAACCTATAACTAGTGTTACAGGAATGGTTCAAAACATAGACAGTAAGAAGAGTCAGTTTTCTTGTACTTAAGTCGGCATTGTGCCTTTTGTATTTAATTCCGATGCAATATATGTGTTTCATCGTCAATAAGAAGGTCAGAGGGTTACTGTAAACCTGAAGTGAAGCATCGGAATCTATAACTAGTGGCACAGGAATGGTTCAAAACAAGACAGTAAGAAGAGTCAGTTATCTTGTTCTTAAGTCGGCATTGTGCCCTTTGTATTTAATTCCGAAGCAATTTCTGTGTTTCATCGTCAATAAGAAGGTCAGAGGGATACAGTAAACCTGGAGTAAAGCATCGCAATCTATAACTTGTGCCACAGGAATGGTTCAAATCATAGACAGTATGAAGAGTCAGTTTTCTTGTACTTAAGTAGGCATTGTGCCTTTTGTATTTAATTTAGATGCAAATTCAGTGTTTCATCGTCAATAAGAAGGTCAGAGGGATACAGTGAACCTGAAGTGAAGCATCGGAATCTATAACTAGTGTCACAGGAATGGTTCAAAACGTAGACAGTAAGAAGAGTCAGTTTTCTTGTACTTAAGTCAGCATTGTGCCTTTTGTATTTAATTCCGATGCAATTTCTGTGTTTCATCGTCAATAAGTAGGTCAGAGGGATACGGTAAACCTGAAGTGAAGCATCGGAATCTATAACTAGTATCACAGGAATGGTTCAAAACATAGACAGTAAGAAGAGTCAGTTTTCTTGTACTTAAGTCGGCATTGTGCCTTTTGTATTTACTTCCGAAGCAATTTCTGTGTTTCATCGTCAATAAGAAGGTCAGAGGGATACAGTAAACCTGGAGTAAAGCATCTGAATCTATAACTAGTGATACATGAATGGTTCAAAACATACTCAGTAAAAAGAATCAGTTTTTTTCTAATAAAGTCGGCATTGTGCATTTTGTATTTAATTCCGATGCAATTTCTGTGTTTCATAGTCAATAAGAAGGTATCAGGGATACAGTAAACCTGAAGTGAAGCATCGGAATCTATACCAAGTGTCACAGGAATGTTCAAAACATAGACAGTAAGAAGAGTCAGTTTTCTTGTACTTAAGTCGGCATTGTGCCTTTTGTATTTTATTCCGATGCAATTTCCGCGTTTCATCGTCAATAAGAAGGTCAGAGGGATACAGTAAACCTGAAGTGAAGCATCGGAATCTATAACTAGTGTCACAGGAATTGTTCAAAACATAGACAGTAAGAAGAGTCAGTTTTCTTGTACTTAAGTCGGCATTGTGCCTTTTGTATTTAATTCCGATGCAATTTCTGTGTTTCATCGTCAATAAGATGGTCAGAGGGATACAGTAAACCTGAAGTGAAGCATCGGAATCTATAACTAGTGTCACAGGAATGGTTCAAAACTTAGACAGTAAGAAGAGTCAGTTTTCTTGTACTGAAGTCCGCATTGTGCCTTTTGGATTTAATTCGGATGCAATTTCTGTGTTTCGTCGTCAATAAGAGGGTCAGAGGGAAACAGTAAACCTGAAGTGAAGCATCGGAATCTATAACTAGTGCCACAGGAATGGTTCAAAACATATACAGTAAGAAGAGTCAGTTTTCTTGTACTTAAGTCGGCATTGTGCCTTTTGTATTTAATTCCGATGCAATTTCTGTGTTTCATCGTCAATAAGCAGGTCAGAGAGATTCAGTAAATCTTAAGTGAAGCATCGGAATCTATAACTAGTGTCACAGGAATGGTTCAAAACTTAGACAGTAAGAAGTGTCAGTTTTCTTGTACTTAAGTCCGCATTGTGCATTTTATATTTAATTCCGATGCAATTTCTGTGTTTCATAGTCAATAAGAAGGTATAGGGATACAGTAAACCAGAAGTGAAGCATCGAAATCTATAGCTAGTGTCACAGGTATGTTCCAAAACCTAGACAGTAAGAACAGTCAGTTTTCTTGGACTTAAGTCGGCCTTGTGCCTTTTGTATTTTATTCCGATGCAATTTCCGTGTTTCATCATCAATAAGAAGGTCAGAGGGATACACTAAACCTGAAGTGATGCATCGGAATCTATAACTAGTGTCACAGGATTGGTTCAAAACATAGACTGTAAAATGAGTCAGTTTTCTTGTACTTAAGTCGGCATTGTACTTTTGTATTTAATTCCGATGCAATTTCCGTGTTTCATCGTCAATAAGAAGGTCAGAGGGATACACTAAACCTGAAGTGATGCATCGGAATCTATAACTAGTGTCACAGGATTGGTTCAAAACATAGACTGTAAAATGAGTCAGTTTTCTTGTACTTAAGTCGGCATTGTGCTTTTGTATTTAATTCCGATGCAATATATGTGTTTCATCGTCAATAAGAAGGTCAGAGGGTTACTGTAAACCTGAAGTGAAGCATCGGAATCTGTAACTAGTGTCACAGGAATGGTTCAAAACACAGACAGTTAGAAGAGTCAGTTATCTTGTTCTTAAGTCGGCATTGTGCCCTTTGTATTTAATTCCGAAGCAATTTCTGTGTTTCATCGTCAATAAGAAGGTCAGAGGGATACAGTAAACCTGGAGTAAAGCATCGCAATCTATAACTAGTGTCACATGAATGGTTCAAAACATAGACAGTAAGAAGAGTCAGTTTTCTTGTAATTAAGTCGGCATTGAGCCTTTTGTAACTAATTACGATCCTATTTCTGAGTTCATCGTCAATAAGGAGGTCAGAGGGATACAGTAAACCTGAAATGAAGCATCGCAATCTATAACTAGTGCCACAGGAATGGTTCAAATCATAGACAGTATGAAGAGTCAGATTTCTTGTACTTAAGTAGGCATTGTGCCTTTTGTATTTAATTTAGATGCAAATTCAGTGTTTCATCGTCAATAAGAAGGTCAGAGGGATACAGTGAACCTGAAGTGAAGCATCGGAATCTATAACTAGTGTCACAGGAATGGTTCAAAACGTAGACAGTAAGAAGAGTCAGTTTTCTTGTACTTAAGTCAGCATTGTGCCTTTTGTATTTAATTCCGATGCAATTTCTGTGTTTCATCGTCAATAAGAAGGTCAGAGGGATACGGTAAACCTCAAGTGAAGCATCGGAATCTATAACTAATGTCACACGAATGGTTCAAAGCATAGACTGTAAGAAGAGTCTGTTTTCTTGTACTTAAGTCGGCATTGTGCCTTTTGTATTTAATTCCGATGCAATTTCTGTGTTTCATCGTCAATAAGAAGGTCAGAGGGATACAGTAAACCTGAACTGAAGCTACGGAAAACTTGTGTCACAGGAATGGTTCAAACATAGACAGTAAGAAGAGTCAGTTTTCTTGTACTTAAGTCGGCATTGTGCCTTTTGTATTTAATTCCGAAGCAATTTCTGTGTTTCATCGTCAATAAGATGGTAAGAGGGATACAGTAAACCTGAAGTGAAGCATCGGAACCTATAACTAGTGTGACAGGAATGGTTCAAAACTTAGACAGTAAGAAGAGTCAGTTTTCATGTACTTAAGTCCGCATTGTGCATTTTGTATTTAATTCCGATGCAATTTCTGTGTTTCATAGTCAATGAGACGGTAAGAGGGACACAGTAAACATGAAGTGAAGCATCGGAATCTGTACCTAGTGTCACAGGAATGTTCCAAAACCTAGACAGTAAGAACAGTCAGTTTCTTTGTACTTAAGTCGGCCTTGTGCCTTTTGTATTTTATTCCGATGCAATTTCCGTGTTTCATCGTCAATAAGGAGGTCAGAGGGATACAGTAAACCTGAATTGAAGCATCGGAATCTATAACTAGTGTCACAGGAATGGTTCAAATCTTAGACAGTAAGACGAGTCAGTTTTCTTGTACTTAAGTCGGCATTGTGCCTTTTGGATTTAATTCCGATGCAATTTCTGTGTTTCATCGTCAATAAGAAGGTCAGAGTGATACAGTAAACCTGGAGTAAAGCATCTGAATCTATAACTAGTGTCACATGAATGGTTCAAATCATAGGCAGTAAAAAGAATCATTTTTTTTGTACTTAAGTCGGCATTGTGCATTTTGTATTTAATTCCGATGCAATTTCTGTGTTTCATAGTCAATAAGAAGGTATGAGGGATACAGTAAACCTGAAGTGAAGCATCGGAATCTATACCTAGTGTCACAGGAATGTTCAAAACATAGACAGTAAGAAGAGTCAGTTTTCTTGTACTTAAGTCGGCATTGTGCCTTTTGTATTTTATTCCGTGCAATTTCCGTGTTTCATCGTCAATAAGAAGGTCAGAGGGATACAGTAAACCTGAAGTGAAGCATCGGAATCTATAACTAGTGTCACAGGAATTGTTCAAAACATATAGAGTAAGATGAGTCAGTTTTCTTGTACTTAAGTCGGCATTGTGCATTTTGTATTTAATTCCGATGCAATTTCTGTGTTTCATCGTCAATAAGATGGTTAGAGGGATACAGTAAACCTGAACTGAAGCATCGGAATCTATAACTAGTGTCACAGGAATGGTTCAAAACTTAGACAGTAAGAAGAGTCAGTTTTCTTGTACTTATGTCCGCATTGTGCGTTTTGGATTTAATTCCGATGCAATTTCTGTGTTTCGTCGTCAATAAGAGGGTCAGAGGGAAACAGTAAACCTGAAGTGAAGCATCGGAATCTATAACTAGTGTCACAGGAATGGTCAAAACATATACAGTAAGAAGAGTCAGTTTTCTTGTACTTAAGTCTGCATTGTGCTTTTTGTATTTAATTCCGATGCATTTTCTGTTTTTCATCGTCAATAAGAAGGTCAGAGGGATACAGTAAACCCGAAGTGAAGCATCGGATCTATAACTAGTGTCACAGGAATGGTTCAAAACATAGACTGTAAGAAGAGTCAGTTTTCTTGTACTTAAGTCGGCATTGTGCCTTTTGTATTTAATTCCGATGCAATCTCTGTGTTTCATCGTCAATAAGAAGGTCAGAGAAATTCAGTAAACCTTAAGTGAAGCATCGCAATCTATATCTAGTGTCACAGGAATGGTTCAAAACATAGACAGTAAGAAGAGTCAGTTTTCTTGTACTTAAGTCGGCATTGTGCCTTTTGTATTTACTTCCGAAGCAATTTCTGTGTTTCATCGTCAATAAGAAGGTCAGAGGGATACAGTAAACCTGAAGTGAAGCATCGGAATCTATAACTAGTGTCACAGGAATTGTTCAAAACATAGACAGTAAGAAGAGGCAGTTTTCTTGTACTTAAGTCAGCATTGTGCCTTTTGTATTTAATTCCGATGCAATTTCTGTGTTTCATCGTCAATAGGATGGTCAGAGGGATACAGTAAACCTGAAGTGAAGCATCGGAATCTATAACTAGTGTCACAGGAATGGTTCAAAACTTAGACAGTAAGAAGAGTCAGTTTTCTTGTACTTAAGTCCGCATTGTGACTTTTGGATTTAATTCCGATGCAATTTCTGTGTTTCGTCGTCAATAAGAGGGTCAGAGGGAAACAGTAAACCTGAAGTGAAGCATCGGAATCTATAACTAGTGTCACAGGAATGGTTCAAAACATATACAGTAAGAAGAGTCAGTTTTCTTGTACTTAAGTCTGCATTGTGCTTTTTGTATTTAATTCCGATGCATTTTCTGTGTTTCATCGTCAATAAGAAGGTCAGAGGGATACAGTAAACCTGAAGTGAAGCATCGGATCTATAACTAGTGTCACAGGAATGGTTCAAAACATAGACTGTAAGAAGAGTCAGTTTTCTTAGACTGAAGTCGGCATTGTGCCATTTGTATTTAATTCAGATGCAATTTGTGTGTTTCATCGTCAATAAGAAGGTCAGAGAGATTCAGTAAACCTTAAGTGAAGCATCGGAATCTATAACTAGTGTCACAGGAATGATTCAAAACTTAGACAGTAAGAAGAGTCAGTTTTCTTGTACTTAAGTCCGCATTGTGCATTTTGTATTTAATTCCGATGCAATTTCTGTGTTTCATAGTCAATAAGAAGGTAAGAGGGATACAGTAAACCTGAAGTGAAGCATCGAAATCTATAGCTAGTGTCACAGGAATGTTCCAAAACCTAGACAGTAAGAACAGTCAGTTTTCTTGTACATAAGTCGGCCTTGTGCCTTTTGTATTTTATTCCGATGCAATTTCCGTGTTTCATCGTCAATAAGAAGGTCAGAGGGATACACTAAACCTGAAGTGAAGCATCGGAATCTGTAACTAGTGTCACAGGATTGGTTCAAAACATAGACTGTAAAATGAGTCAGTTTTCTTGTACTTAAGTCGGCATTGTGCTTTTGTATTTAATTCCGATGCAATTTCAGTGTTTCATCGTCAATAAGAAGGTCAGAGAGATACAGTAAACCTTAAGTGAAGCATCGGAATCAATAACTAGTGTCACAGGAATGGTTCAAAACAGAGACTGTAAGTAGAGTCAGTTTTCTTGTACTTACGTCGGCATTGTGCCTTTTGTATTTAATTCCGATGCAATTTCTGTGTTTCATCGTCAATAAGAAGGTCAGTGGGATACAGTTAATCTAAAGTGAAGCATCGGAACCTATAACTAGTGTTACAGGAATGGTTCAAAACATAGACAGTAAGAAGAGTCAGTTTTCTTGTACTTAAGTCGGCATTGTGCCTTTTGTATTTAATTCCAATGCAATATATGTGTTTCATCGTCAATAAGAAGGTCAGAGGGTTACTGTAAACCTGAAGTGAAGCATCGGAATCTATAACTAGTGGCACAGGAATGGTTCAAAACACAGACAGTAAGAAGAGTCAGTTATCTTGTTCTTATGTCGGCATTGTGCCCTTTGTATTTAATTCCGAAGCAATTTCTGTGTTTCATCGTCAATAAGAAGGTCAGAGGGATACAGTAAACCTGGAGTAAAGCATCGCAATCTATAACTAGTGCCACAGGAATGGTTCAAATCATAGACAGTATGAAGAGTCAGTTTTCTTGTACTTAAGTAGGCATTGTGCCTTTTGTATTTAATTTAGATGCAAATTCAGTGTTTCATCGTCAATAAGAAGGTCAGAGGGATACAGTGAACCTGAAGTGAAGCATCGGAATCTATAACTAGTGTCACAGGAATGGTTCAAAGCGTAGACAGTAAGAAGAGTCAGTTTTCTTGTACTTAAGTCAGCATTGTGCCTTTTGTATTTAATTCCGATGCAATTTCTGTGTTTCATCGTCAATAAGAAGGTCAGAGGGATACGGTAAACCTGAAGTGAAGCATCGGAATCTATAACTAGTATCACAGGAATGGTTCAAAACATAGACAGTAAGAAGAGTCAGTTTTCTTGTACTTAAGTCGGCATTGTGCCTTTTGTATTTACTTCCGAAGCAATTTCTGTGTTTCATCGTCAATAAGAAGGTCAGAGGGATACAGTAAACCTGGAGTAAAGCGTCTGAATCTATAACTAGTGTCACATGAATGGTTCAAAACATAGGCAGTAAAAAGAATCAGTTTTTTTCTAATAAAGTCGGCATTGTGCATTTTGTATTTAATTCCGATGCAATTTCTGTGTTTCATAGTCAATAAGAAGGTATCAGGGATACAGTAAACCTGAAGTGAAGCATCGGAATCTATACCAAGTGTCACAGGAATGTTCAAAACATAGACAGTAAGAAGAGTCAGTTTTCTTGTACTTAAGTCGGCATTGTGCCTTTTGTATTTTATTCCGATGCAATTTCCGCGTTTCATCGTCAATAAGAAGGTCAGAGGGATACAGTAAACCTGAAGTGAAGCATCGGAATCTATAACTAGTGTCACAGGAATTGTTCAAAACATAGACAGTAAGAAGAGTCAGTTTTCTTGTACTTAAGTCGGCATTGTGCCTTTTGTATTTAATTCCGATGCAATTTCTGTGTTTCATCGTCAATAAGATGGTCAGAGGGATACAGTAAACCTGAAGTGAAGCATCGGAATCTATAACTAGTGTCACAGGAATGGTTCAAAACTTAGACAGTAAGAAGAGTCAGTTTTCTTGTACTTAAGTCCGCATTGTGCCTTTTGGATTTAATTCCGATGCAATTTCTGTGTTTCGTCGTCAATAAGAGGGTCAGAGGGAAACAGTAAACCTGAAGTGAAGCATCGGAATCTATAACTAGTGCCACAGGAATGGTTCAAAACATATACAGTAAGAAGAGTCAGTTTTCTTGTACTTAAGTCGGCATTGTGCCTTTTGTATTTAATTCCGATGCAATTTCTGTGTTTCATCGTCAATAAGAAGGTCAGAGAGATTCAGTAAATCTTAAGTGAAGCATCGGAATCTATAACTAGTGTCACAGGAATGGTTCAAAACTTAGACAGTAAGAAGAGTCAGTTTTCTTGTACTTAAGTCCGCATTGTGCATTTTGTATTTAATTCCGATGCAATTTCTGTGTTTCATAGTCAATAAGAAGGTAAGAGGGATACAGTAAACCTGAAGTGATGCATCGAAATCTATAGCTAGTGTCACAGGAATGTTCCAAAACCTAGACAGTAAGAACAGTCAGTTTTCTTGGACTTAAGTCGGCCTTGTGCCTTTTGTATTTTATTCCGATGCAATTTCCGTGTTTCATCGTCAATAAGAAGGTCAGAGGGATACACTAAACCTGTAGTGATGCATCGGAATCTATAACTAGTGTCACAGGATTGGTTCAAAACATAGACTGTAAAATGAGTCAGTTTTCTTGTACTTAAGTCGGCATTGTGCTTTTGTATTTAATTCCGATGCAATTTCTGTGTTTCATCGTCAATAAGAAGGTCAGAGAGATACAGTAAACCTTAAGTGAAGCATCGGAATCTATAACTAGTGTCACAGGAATGGTTCAAAACAGAGACTGTAAGTAGAGTCAGTTTTCTTGTACTTACGTCGGCATTGTGCCTTTTGTATTTAATTCCGATGCAATTTCTGTGTTTCATCGTCAATAAGAAGGTCAGTGGGATACAGTAAATCTAAAGTGAAGCATCGGAACCCATAACTAGTGTTACAGGAATGGTTCAAAACATAAACGGTAAGAAGAGTCAGTTTTCTTGTACTTAAGTCGGCATTGTGCCTTTTGTATTTAATTCCGATGCAATATATTTGTTTCATCGTCAATAAGAAGGTCAGAGGGTTACTGTAAACCTGAAGTGAAGCATCGGAATCTATAACTAGTGTCACATGAATGGTTCAAAACATAGACAGTAAGAAGAGTCAGTTTTCTTGTAATTAAGTCGGCATTGAGCCTTTTGTAACTAATTACGATCCTATTTCTGAGTTCATCGTCAATAAGGAGGTCAGAGGGATACAGTAAACCTGAAATGAAGCATCGCAATCTATAACTAGTGCCACAGGAATGGTTCAAATCATACACAGTATGAAGAGTCAGATTTCTTGTACTTAAGTAGGCATTGTGCCTTTTGTATTTAATTCCGATGCAATTTCTGTGTTTCATCGTCAATAAGAAGGTCAGAGGGATACGGTAAACCTCAAGTGAAGCATCGGAATCTATAACTAATGTCACACGAATGGTTCAAAGCATAGACTGTAAGAAGAGTCAGTTTTCTTGTACTTAAGTCGGCATTGTGCCTTTTGTATTTAATTCCGATGCAATTTCTGTGTTTCATCGTCAATAAGAAGGTCAGAGGGATACAGTAAACCTGAACTGAAGCTACGGAAAACTTGTGTCACAGGAATGGTTCAAACATAGACAGTAAGAAGAGTCAGTTTTCTTGTACTTAAGTAGGCATTGTGCCTTTTGTATTTAATTCCGATGCAATTTCTGTGTTTCATCGTCAATAAGATGGTAAGAGGGATACAGTAAACCTGAAGTGAAGCATCGGAATCTATAACTAGTGTGACAGGAATGGTTCAAAACTTAGACAGTAAGAAGAGTCAGTTTTCTTGTACTTAAGTCCGCATTGTGCATTTTGTATTTAATTCCGATGCAATTTCTGTGTTTCATAGTCAATAAGACGGTAAGAGGGACACAGTAAACATGAAGTGAAGCATCGGAATCTATACCTAGTGTCACAGGAATGTTCCAAATCCTAGACAGAAAGAACAGTCAGTTTCTTTGTACTTAAGTCGGCCTTGTGCCTTTTGTATTTTATTCCGATGCAATTTCCGTGTTTCATCGTCAATAAGGAGGTCAGAGGGATACAGTAAACCTGAAGTGAAGCATCGGAATCTATAACTAGTGTCACAGGAATGGTTTAAAACATAGACTGTAAGAAGGGTCAGTTTTCTTGTACTTACGTCGGCATTGTGCCTTTTGTATTTAATTCCGATGCAATTGCTGTGTTTCATCGTCAATAAGAAGGTCAGTGGGATACAGTAAATCTAAAGTGAAGCATCGCAATCTATAACTAGTGCCACAGGAATGGTTCATATCATAGACAGTAAGAAGAGTCAGTTTTCTTGTACTTAAGTAGGCATTGTGTCTTTTGTATTTAATTTCGATGCAAATTCAGTGTTTCATCGTCAATAAGAAGGTCAGAGGGATACAGTGAACCTGAAGTGAAGCATCGGAATCTATAACTAGTGTCACAGGAATGGTTCAAAACGTAGACAGTAAGAAGAGTCAGTTTTCTTGTACTTAAGTCAGCATTGTGCCTTTTGTATTTAATTCCGATGCAATTTCTGTGTTTCATCGTCAATAAGAAGGTCAGAGGGATACGGTAAACCTGAAGTGAAGCTACGGAAAACTTGTGTCACAGGAATGGTTCAAACATAGACAGTAAGAAGAGTCAGTTTTCTTGTACTTAAGTAGGCATTGTGTATTTTGTATTTAATTTCGATGCAAATTCAGTGTTTCATCGTCAATAAGAAGGTCAGAGGGATACAGTGAACCTGAAGTGATGCATCGGAATCTATACCTAGTGTCACAGGAATGTTCCAAATCCTAGACAGAAAGAACAGTCAGTTTCTTTGTACTTAAGTCGGCCTTGTGCCTTTTGTATTTTATTCCGATGCAATTTCCGTGTTTCATCGTCAATAAGGAGGTCAGAGGGATACAGTAAACCTGAAGTGAAGCATCGGAATCTATAACTAATGTCACACGAATGGTTCAAAGCATAGACAATAAGAAGAGTCAGTTTTCTTGTACCTATGTCGGCATTGTGCCTTTTGTATTTAATTCCGATGCAATTTCTGTGTTTCATCGTCAATAAGAAGATCAGAGGGATACAGTAAACCTGAAGTGCAGCATCGGAATCTATAACTAGTGTCACAGGAATGGTTCAAACATAGACAGTACGAAGAGTCAGATTTCTTGTACTTAAGTCGGCATTGTGCCTTTTGTATTTAATTCCGATGCAATTTCTGTGTTTCATCATCAGTAAGATGGTCAGAGGGATACAGTAAACCTGAAGTGAAGCATCGGAATCCATAACTAGTGTCACAGGAATGGTTCAAAACATAGACAGTAAGAAGAGTCAGTTTTCTTGTACTTAAGTCGGCATTGTGCCTTTTGTATTTAATTCCGATGCAATTTCTGTGTTTCATCGTCAATAAGAAGATCAGAGGGATACAGTAAACCTGAAGTGCAGCATCGGAATCTATAACTAGTGTCACAGGAATGGTTCAAACATAGACAGTACGAAGAGTCAGATTTCTTGTACTTAAGTCGGCATTGTGCCTTTTGTATTTAATTCCGATTCAATTTCTGAGTTTCATCGTCAATAAGATGGTCAGAGGGATACAGTAAACCTGAAGTGAAGCATCGGAATCTATAACTAGTGTCACAGGAATGGTTCAAACATAGACAGTAAGGAGAGTCAGTTTTCTTGTACTTCAGTCGGCATTGTGCCTTTTGTAATTAATTCCGATGCAATTTCTGTGTTTCATCGTCAATAAGACGGTTAGAGGGATACAGTAAAACTGAAGTGAAGCATCGCAATCTATAACTAGTGTCACAGGAATGGTTCAAAACATAGACAGTAAGAAGAGTCAGTTTCCTTGTACTTAAGTCGGCATTGTGTCTTTTGTATTTAATTCCGACGCAATTTCTGTGTTTCATCGTCAATAAGAAGGTCAGAAGGATACAGTAAACCTGAAGTGAGGCAGCAGAATCTATAACTAGTGTCACAGGAATGGTTCAAAACGTAGACAGTAAGAAGAGTCAGTTTTCTTGTACTTAAGTCCGCATTGTGCCTTTTGTATTTAATTCCGATGCAATTTCTGTGTTTCATCGTCAATAAGAAGGTCAGAGGGATACGGTAAACCTGAAGTGAAGCATCGCAATCCATAACTAGTGTCACAGGAATGGTTCAAAACATAGACAGTAAGAAGAGTCAGTTTCCTTGTACTTAAGTCGGCATTGTGCTTTTTGTATTTAATTCCGAAGCAATTTCTGTGTTTCATCGTCAATAAGAAGGTCAGAGGGATACGGTAAACCTGAAGTGAAGCATCGCAATCCTTAACTAGTGTCACAGGAATGGTTCAAACATAGACAGTAAGGAGAGTCAGTTTTCTTGTACTTAAGTCGGCATTGTGCCTTTTGTAATTAATTCCGATGCAATTTCTGTGTTTCATCGTCAATAAGAAGGTTAGAGGGATAGAGTAAAACTGAAGTGAAGCATCGCAATCTATAACTAGTGTCACAGGAATGGTTCAAAACATAGACAGTAAGAAGAGTCAGTTTTCTTGTACCTAAGTCGGCATTGTGTTATTTGTATTTAATTCCGATGCAATTTCTGTGTTTCATCGTCAATAAGAAGGTCAGAGGCATACAGAAAACCTGAAGTGAAGCATCGGAATCTATAACTAGTGTCACAGGAATGGTTCAAACATACACACTAAGAAGAGTCAGTTTTCTTGTACTTAAGTCGGCATTGTGCTATTTGTATTTAATTCCGATGCAATTTCTGTGTTTCATCGTCAATAAGATGGTCAGAGGGATACAGTAAGCCTGAAGTGAAGCATCGAAATCTATAACTAGTTTCACACGAATGGTTCAAAACATACACCTTAAGAAGAGTCAGTTTTCTTGTACTTAAGTCCGCATTTTGCTTTTTGTATTTAACTCCGATGCAATTTCTGTGCTTCATCGTCAATAAGAAGGTCAGAGGGATTCAGTAAACCTGAAGTGACGCTGCAGAATCTATAACTAGTGTCACAGGGATGGTTTAAAACATAGACAGTAAGAAGAGTCAGTTTTCTTGTACCTAAGTCGGCATTGTGTTATTTGTATTTAATTCCGATGCAATTTCTGTTTTTCATCGTCAATAAGAAGGTCAGAGGCATACAGAAAACCTGAAGTGAAGCATCGAAATCTATAACTAGTTTCACACGAATGGTTCAAAACATAGACCTTCAGAAGAGTCAGTTTTCTTGTACTTAAGTCCGAATTTTGCCTTTTGTATATAACTCCGATGCTATTTCTGTGTTTCATCGTCAATAAGATGGTCAGAGGGATACAGTAAACCTTAAGTAAACCATCGGAATCTATAACTAGTGTCACAGGAATGGTTCAAATCTTAGACAGTAAGAAGAGTCAGTTTTCTTGTACTTAAGTCGGCATTGTGCCTTTTGGATTTAATTCCGATGCAATTTCTGTGTTTCGTCGTCAATAAGAAGGTCAGAGGGATACAGTAAACCTGATGGGAAGCATCGGAATCTATATCTAGTGTCACAGGAATGGTTCAAGACATACACAGTTAGAAGAGGTAGTTTTCCTGTACTTAAGTCTGCATTGTGCTTTTTGTATTTAATTCCGGTGCATTTTCTGTTTTTCATCGTCAATAAGAAGGTCAGAGGCATACAATAAACCTGAAGTGAAGCATCGCAATCTATATCTAGTGTCACAGGAATGGTTCAAAACATAGACAGTAAGAAGAGTCAGTTTTCTTGTACTTAAGTCGGCATTGTGCCTTTTGTATTTACTTCCGAAGCAATTTCTGTGTTTCATCGTCAATAAGAAGGTATGTGGGATACAGTAAACCTGAAGTGAAGCATCGGAATCTATACCTAGTGTCACAGGAATGTTCAAAACATAGACAGTAAGAAGAGTCAGTTTTCTTGTACTTAAGTCGGCATTGTGCCTTTTGTATTTTATTCCGACGCAATTTCCGTGTTTCATCGTCAATAAGAAGGTCATAGGGATACAGTAAACCTGAAGTGAAGCATCGGAATCTATAACTAGTGTCACAGGAATTGTTAAAAACATAGACTGTAAGAAGAGTCAGTTTTCTTGTACTTAAGTCGGCATTGTGCCTTTTGTATTTAATTCCGATGCAATTTCTGTGTTTCATCGTCAATAAGAAGGTCAGAGAGATACAGTAAACCTGAAGTGAAGCATCGGAATCTATAACTAGTGTCACAGGAATGGTTCAAAACATAGACTGTAAGTAGAGTCAGTTTTCTTGCACTTAAGTCGGCATTGTGCCTTTTGTATTTAATTCCGAAACAATTTCTGTGTTTCATCGTCAATAAGAAGGTCAGTGGGATACAGTAAATCTAAAGTGAAGCATCGGAACCTATAACTAGTGTCACAGGAATGGTTCAAATCATAGACAGTAAGAAGCGTCAGTTTTCTTGTACTTAAGTCGGCATTGTGCCTTTTGTATTTAATTCCGATGCAATATATGTGTTTCATCGTCAATAAGAAGGTCAGAGGGTTACTGTACACAAAAACTGAAGCATCGGAATCTATAACTAGTGTCACAGGAATGGTTCAAAACACAGACAGTAAGAAGAGTCAGTTATCTTGTTCTTAAGTCAGCATTGTGCCCATTGTATTTAATTCCGAAGCAATTTCTGTGTTTCATCGTCAATAAGAAGGTCAGAGGGATACAGTAAACTTGGAGTAAAGCATCGTAATCTATAACTAGTGTCACAGGAATGGTTCAAAACACAGACAGTAAGAAGAGTCAGTTATCTTGTTCTTAAGTCGGCATTGTGCCCTTTGTATTTAACTCCGAAGCAATTTCCGTGTTTCATCGTCAATAAGAAGGTCAGAGGGATACAGTAAACCTGAAATGAAGCATCGGAATCTATAACTAGTGCCACAGGAATGGTTCAAAACATAGACAGTAAGAAGAGTCAGTTTTCTTGTACCTAAGTCGGCATTGTGTTATTTGTAATTAATTCCGATGCAATTTCTGTGTTTCATCGTCAATAAGAAGGTCAGAGGGATACAGTAAACCAGAAGTGAAGCATCGGAATCTATAACTAGTGTCACAGGAATGGTTCATACATACACAGTAAGAAGAGTCAGTTTTCTTGTATTTAAGTCGGCATTGTGCTTTTTGTATTTATTTCCGATGCAATTTCTGTGTTTCATCGTCAATAAGATGGTCAGAGGTATACAGTAAACCTGAAATGAAGCATCGGAATCTATAACTAGTGTCACAGGAATGGTTCAAATCTTAGACAGTAAGTAGAGTCAGTTTTCTTGTACTTAAGTCGGCATTGTGCCTTTTGGATTTAATTCCGATGCAATTTCTGTGTTTCATCGTCAATAAGAAGGTCAGAGGGATACAGTAAATCTGGAGTAAAGCATCGGAATCTATAACTAGTGTCACATGAATGGTTCAAAACATAAACAGTAAAAAGAATCAGTTTTTTTGTACTTAAGTCGGCCTTGTGCCTTTTGTATTTAATTCCGATGCAATTGCTGTGCTTCATAGTCAATAAGAAGGTAAGAGGGATACAGTAAACCTGAAGTGAAGCATCGGAATCTATAACTAGTGTCACAGGAATGGTTCAAACATAGACTGTAAGAAGAGTCAGTTTTCTTGTACTTAAGTCGGCATTGTGCCTTTTGTATTTAATTCCGATGCAATTTCTGTGTTTCATCGTCAATAAGATGGTCAGAGGGATACAGTAAACCTGTAGTGAAGCATCGAAATCTATAACTAGTTTCACACGAATGGTTCAAAACATACACCTTAAGAAGAGTCAGTTTTCTTGTACTTAAGTCCGCATTTTGCTTTTTGTATTTAACTCCGATGCAATTTCTGTGTTTCATCGTCAATAAGAAGGTCAGAGGGATTCAGTAAACCTGAAGTGACGCTGCAGAATCTATAACTAGTGTCACAGGGATGGTTTAAAACATAGACAGTAAGAAGAGTCAGTTTTCTTGTACCTAAGTCGGCATTGTGTTATTTGTATTTAATTCCGATGCAATTTCTGTTTTTCATCGTCAATAAGAAGGTCAGAGGCATACAGAAACCCTGAAGTGAAGCATCGAAATCTATAACTAGTTTCACACGAATGGTTCAAAACATAGACCTTAAGAAGAGTCAGTTTTCTTGTACTTAAGTCCGCATTTTGCCTTTTGTATTTAACTCCGATGCTATTTCTGTGTTTCATCGTCAATAAGATGGTCAAAGGGATACAGTAAACCTGAAGTAAACCATCGGAATCTATAACTAGTGTCACAGGAATGGTTCAAATCTTAGACAGTAAGAAGAGTCAGTTTTCTTGTACTTAAGTCGGCATTGTGCCTTTTAGATTTAATTCCGATGCAATTTCTGTGTTTCGTCGTCAATAAGAAGGTCAGAGGGATACAGTAAACCTGAAGGGAAGCATGGGAATCTATAACTAGTGTCACAGGAATGGTTCAAGACATAGACAGTAAGAAGAGGTAGTTTTCCTGTACTTAAGTCTGCATTGTGCTTTTTGTATTTAATTCCGGTGAATTTTCTGTGTTTCATCGTCAATAAGAAGGTCAGAGGCATACAATAAACCTGAAGTGAAGCATCGCAATCTATATCTAGTGTCACAGGAATGGTTCAAAACATAGACAGTAAGAAGAGTCAGTTTTCTTGTACTTATGTCGGCATTGTGCCTTTTGTATTTACTTCCGAAGCAATTTCTGTGTTTCATCGTCAATAAGAAGGTATGTGGGATACAGTAAACCTGAAGTGAAGCATCGGAATCTATACCTAGTGTCACAGGAATGTTCAAAACATAGACAGTAAGAAGAGTCAGTTTTCTTGTATTTAAGTCGGCATTGTGCCTTTTGTATTTTATTCCGATGCAATTTCCGTGTTTCATCGTCAATAAGAAGGTCATAGGGATACAGTAAACCTGAAGTGAAGCATCGGAATCTATAACTAGTGTCACAGGAATTGTTAAAAACATAGACTGTAAGAAGAGTCAGTTTTCTTGTACTTAAGTCGGCATTGTGCCTTTTGTATTTAATTCCAATGCAATTTCTGTGTTTCATCGTCAATAAGAAGGTCAGAGAGATACAGTAAACCTGAAGTGAAGCATCGGAATCTATAACTAGTGTCACAGGAATGGTTCAAAACATAGACTGTAAGTAGAGTCAGTTTTCTTGCACTTAAGTCGGCATTGTGCCTTTTGTATTTAATTCCGATGCAATTTCTGTGTTTCATCGTCAATAAGAAGGTCAGTGGGATACAGTAAATCTAAAGTGAAGCATCGGAACCTATAACTAGTGTCACAGGATTGGTTCAAAACATAGACAGTAAGAAGAGTCAGTTTTCTTGTACTTAAGTCGGCATTGTGCCTTTTGTATTTAATTCCGATGCAATATATGTGTTTCATCGTCAATAAGAAGGTCAGAGGGTTACTGTAAACCTGAAGTGAAGCATCGGAATCTATAACTAGTGTCACAGGAATGGTTCAAAACACAGACAGTAAGAAGAGTCAGTTATCTTGTTCTTAAGTCAGCATTGTGCCCTTTGTATTTAATTCCGAAGCAATTTCTGTGTTTCATCGTCAATAAGAAGGTCAGAGGGATACAGTAAACTCGGAGTAAAGCATCGTAATCTATAACTATTGTCACAGGAGTGGTTCAAAACACAGACAGTAAGAAGAGTCAGTTATCTTGTTCTTAAGTCGGCATTGTGCCCTTTGTATTTAACTCCGAAGCAATTTCCGTGTTTCATCGTCAATAAGAAGGTCAGAGGGATACAGTAAACCTGAAATGAAGCATCGGAATCTATAACTAGTGGCACAGGAATGGTTCAAATCATAGACAGTAAGAAGAGTCAGTTTTCTTGTACCTAAGTCTTCATTGTGTTATTTGTAATTAATTCCGATGCAATTTCTGTGTTTCATCGTCAATAAGAAGGTCAGAGGGATACAGTAAACCAGAAGTGAAGCATCGGAATCTATAACTAGTGTCACGGGAATGGTTCATACATACACAGTAAGAAGAGTCAGTTTTCTTGTATTTAAGTCGGCATTGTGCTTTTTGTATTTAATTCCAATGCAATTTCTGTGTTTCATCGTCAATAAGATGGTCAGAGGTATACAGTAAACCTGAAGTGAAGCATCGGAATCTATAACTAGTGTCACAGGAATGGTTCAAATCTTAGACAGTAAGTAGAGTCAGTTTTCTTGTACTTAAGTCGGCATTGTGCCTTTTGGATTTAATTCCGATGCAATTTCTGTGTTTCATCGTCAATAAGATGGTCAGAGGGATACAGTAAACCTGAAGTGAAGCATCGGAATCTATAACTAGTGTCACAGGAATGGTTCAAAACATAGACAGTAAGAAGAGTCAGTTTTCTTGTACTTAAGTCTGCATTGTGCTTTTTGTATTTAATTCCGGTGCATTTTCTGTGTTTCATCGTCAACAAGAAGGTCAGAGTCATACAGTAAACCTGAAGTGAAGCATCGCAATCTATATCTAGTGTCACAGGAATGGTTCAAAGCATAGACAGTAAGAAGAGTCAGTTTTCTTGTACTTAAGTCGGCATTGTGCCTTTTGTATTTACTTCCGAAGCAATTTCTGTGTTTCATCGTCAATAAGAAGGTCAGAGGGATACAGTAAATCTTGAGTAAAGCATCGGAATCTATAACTAGTGTCACATGAATGGTTCAAAACATAAACAGTAAAAAGAATCAGTTTTTTTGTTCTTAAGTCGGCCTTGTGCCTTTTGTATTTAATTCCGATGCAATTGCTGTGCTTCATAGTCAATAAGAAGGTAAGAGGGATACAGTAAACCTGAAGTGAAGCATCGGAATCTATAACTAGTGTCACAGAAATGGTTCAAAACATAGACTGTAAGAAGAGTCAGTTTTCTTGTACTTAAGTCGGCATTGTGCCTTTTGTATTTAATTCCGATGCAATTTCTGTGTTTCATCGTCAATAAGAAGGTCAGATGGATACAGTAAACCTTAAGTGAAGCATCGGAATCTATAACTAGTGTCACAGGAATGGTTCAAAACAGAGACTGTAAGTAGAGTCAGTTTTCTTGTACTTACGTCGGCATTGTGCCTTTTGTATTTAATTCCGATGCAATTTCTGTGTTTCATCGTCAATAAGAAGGTCAGTGGGATACAGTAAATCTAAAGTGAAGCATCGGAACCAATAACTAGTGCCACAGGAATGGTTCAAAATATAAACAGTAAGAAAAGTCAGTTTTCTTGTACTTAAGTCGGCATTGTGCCTTTTGTATTTAATTCCGATGCAATATATGTGTTTCATCGTCAATAAGAAGGTCAGAGGGTTACTGTAAACCTGAAGTGAATCATCGGAATCTGTAACTAGTGTCACAGGAATGGTTCAAATCATAGACAGTAAGAAGAGTCAGTTTTCTTGTACTTAAGTAGGCATTGTGCCTTTTGTATTTAATTTCGATACAAATTCAGTGTTTCATCGTCAATAAGAAGGTCAGAGGGATACAGTGAACCTGAAGTGAAGCAACGGAATCTATAACTAGTGTCACAGGAATGGTTCAAAACGTAGACAGTAAGAAGAGTCAGTTTTCTTGTACTTAAGTCAGCATTGTGCCTTTTGTATTTAATTCCGATGCAATTTCTGTGTTTCATCGTCAATAAGAATGTCAGAGGGATACGGTAAACCTGAAGTGAAGCATCGGAATCTATAACTAGTGTCACAGGAATGGTTCAAAACATAGACAGTAAGAAGAGTCAGTTTTCTTGTACTTAAGTAGGCATTGTGCATTTTGTTTTTAATTCTGATGCAATTTCTGTGTTTCATCGTCAATAAGAAGGTCAGAGGGATACAGTAAACCTTAAGTGAAGCATCGGAATCTATAACTAATGTCACACGAATGGTTCAAAGCATACACTGTAAGAAGAGTCAGTTTTCTTGTACTTAAGTCGGCATTTTGCCTTTTGTATTTAACTCCGATGCAATTTCTGTGTTTCATCGTCTATAAGAAAGTCAGAGGGATACAGTAAACCTGAAGTGACGCAGCAGAATCTATAACTAGTGTCACAGGAATAATTCAAAACATAGACAATAAGAAGAGTCAGTTTTTTGTACCTATGTCGGCATTGTGCCATTTGTATTTAATTCCGAAGCAATTTCTGTGTTTCATCGTCAATAAGAAGGTCAGAGGGATACAGTAAACCTGAAGTGCAGAATCGGAATCTATAACTAGTGTCACAGGAATGGTTCAAACATAGACAGTACGAAGAGTCAGATTTCTTGTACTTAAGTCGGCATTGTGCCTTTTGTATTTAATTCCGATGCAATTTCTGTGTTTCATCGTCAATAAGAAGGTCAGATGGATACAGTAAACCTTAAGTGAAGCATCGGAATCTATAACTAGTGTCACAGGAATGGTTCAAAACAGAGACTGTAAGTAGAGTCAGTTTTCTTGTACTTACGTCGGCATTGTGACTTTTGTATTTAATTCCGATGCAATTTCTGTGTTTCATCGTCAATAAGAAGGTCAGTGGGATACAGTAAATCTAAAGTGAAGCATCGGAACCAATAACTAGTGCCACAGGAATGGTTCAAAATATAAACAGTAAGAAAAGTCAGTTTTCTTGTACTTAAGTCGGCATTGTGCCTTTTGTATTTAATTCCGATGCAATATATGTGTTTCATCGTCAATAAGAAGGTCAGAGGGTTACTGTAAACCTGAAGTGAATCATCGGAATCTGTAACTAGTGTCACAGGAATGGTTCAAATCATAGACAGTAAGAAGAGTCAGTTTTCTTGTACTTAAGTAGGCATTGTGCCTTTTGTATTTAATTTCGATGCAAATTCAGTGTTTCATCGTCAATAAGAAGGTCAGAGGGATACAGTGAACCTGAAGTGAAGCAACGGAATCTATAACTAGTGTCACAGGAATGGTTCAAAACGTAGACAGTAAGAAGAGTCAGTTTTCTTGTACTTAAGTCAGCATTGTGCCTTTTGTATTTAATTCCGATGCAATTTCTGTGTTTCATCGTCAATAAGAATGTCAGAGGGATACGGTAAACCTGAAGTGAAGCATCGGAATCTATAACTAGTGTCACAGGAATGGTTCAAAACATAGACAGTAAGAAGAGTCAGTTTTCTTGTACTTAAGTAGGCATTGTGCATTTTGTTTTTAATTCTGATGCAATTTCTGTGTTTCATCGTCAATAAGAAGGTCAGAGGGATACAGTAAACCTTAAGTGAAGCATCGGAATCTATAACTAATGTCACACGAATGGTTCAAAGCATACACTGTAAGAAGAGTCAGTTTTCTTGTACTTAAGTCGGCATTTTGCCTTTTGTATTTAACTCCGATGCAATTTCTGTGTTTCATCGTCTATAAGAAGGTCAGAGGGATACAGTAAACCTGAAGTGACGCAGCAGAATCTATAACTAGTGTCACAGGAATAATTCAAAACATAGACAATAAGAAGAGTCAGTTTTTTGTACCTATGTCGGCATTGTGCCATTTGTATTTAATTCCGAAGCAATTTCTGTGTTTCATCGTCAATAAGAAGGTCAGAGGGATACAGTAAACCTGAAGTGCAGAATCGGAATCTATAACTAGTGTCACAGGAATGGTTCAAACATAGACAGTACGAAGAGTCAGATTTCTTGTACTTAAGTCGGCATTGTGCCTTTTGTATTTAATTCCGATGCAATTTCTGTGTTTCATCGTCAATAAGATGGTCAGAGGGATACAGTAAACCTGAAGTGAAGCATCGGAATCCATAACTAGTGTCACAGGAATGGTTCAAAACATAGACAGTAAGAAGAGTCAGTTTTCTTGTACTTAAGTCGGCATTGTGCCTTTTGTATTTAATTCCGATGCAATTTCTGTGTTTCATCGTCAATAAGAAGGTCAGAGGGATACAGTAAACCAGAAGTGAAGCATCGGAATCTATAACTAGTGTCACAGGAATGGTTCAAAACACAGACAGTAAGAAGAGTCTGTTATCTTGTACTTAAGTCGGCATTGTGCACTTTGTATTTAATTCCGAAGCAATTTCTGTGTTTCATCGTCAATAAGAAGGTCAGAGGGATACAGTAAACCTGAAGTGAGGCAGCAGAATCTATAACTAGTGTCACAGGAATGGTTCAAAACATAGACAGTAAGAAGAGTCAGTTTTCTTGTACCTAAGTCGACATTGTGCCTTTTGTATTTAATTCCGATGCAATTTCTGTGTTTAATCGTCAATAAGAAGGCCAGAGGGATACAGTAAACCTGAAATGAGGCATCGGAATCTATAACTAGTGCCACAGGAATGTTTCAAAACATAGACAGTAAGAAGAGTCAGTTTTCTTGTACCTAAGTCGGCATTGTGTTATTTGTAATTAATTCCGATGCAATTTCTGTGTTTAATCGTCAATAAGAAGGTCAGAGGGATACAGTAAACCAGAAGTGAAGCATCGGATTCTGTAACTAGTGTCACAGGAATGGTTCATACATACACAGTAAGAGGAGTCAGTTTTCTTGTATTTAAGTCGGCATTGTGCTTTTTGTATTTAATTCCGATGCAATTTCTGTGTTTCATCGTAAATAAGATGGTCAGAGGTATACAGTAAACCTGAAGTGAAGCATCGGAATCTATAACTAGTGTCACAGGAATGGTTCAAATCTTAGTAAGTAGAGTCAGTTTTCTTGTACTTAAGTCGGCATTGTGCCTTTTGGATTTAATTCCGATGCAATTTCTGTGTTTCATCGTCAATAAGATGGTCAGAGGGATACAGTAAACCTGAAGTGAAGCATCGGAATCTATAACTAGTGTCACAGGAATGGTTCAAAACATAGACAGTAAGAAGAGTCAGTTTTCTTGTACTTAAGTCTGCATTGTGCTTTTTGTATTTATTTCCGGTGCATTTTCTGTGTTTCATCGTCAATAAGAAGGTCAGAGACATACAGTAAACCTGAAGTGAAGCATCGCAATCTATATCTAGTGTCACAGGAATGGTTCAAAGCATAGACAGTAAGAAGAGTCAGTTTTCTTGTACTTAAGTCGGCATTGTGCCTTTTGTATTTACTTCCGAAGCAATTTCTGTGTTTCATCGTCAATAAGAAGATGAGAGGGATACAGTAAACCTGAAGTGCAGCATCGGAATCTATAACTAGTGTCACAGGAATGGTTCAAACATAGACAGTACGAAGATTCAGATTTCTTGTACTTAAGTCGGCATTGTGCCTTTTGTATTTAATTCCGATGCAATTTCTGTGTTTCATCGTCAATAAGATGGTCAGAGGGATACAGTAAACCTGAAGTGAAGCATCGGAATCCATAACTAGTGTCACAGGAATGGTTCAAAACATAGACAGTAAGAAGAGTCAGTTTTCTTGTACTTAAGTCGGCATTGTGTTTTTTGTATTTAATTCCGATGCAATTTCAGTATTTCATCGTCAATAAGAAGGTCAGAGGGATACAGTAAACCAGAAGTGAAGCATCGGAATCTATAACTAGTGTCACAGGAATGGTTCAAAACACAGACAGTAAGAAGAGTCTGTTATCTTGTACTTAAGTCGGCATTGTGCACTTTGTATTTAATTCCGAAGCAATTTCTGTGTTTCATCGTCAATAAGAACGTCAGAGGGATACAGTAAACCTGAAGTGAGGCAGCAGAATCTATAACTAGTGTGACAGGAATGGTTCAAAACATAGACAGTAAGAAGAGTCAGTTTTCTTGTACCTAAGTCGGCATTGTGCCGTTTGTATTTAATTTCGATGCAATTTCTGTGTTTCATCGTCAATAAGAAGGTCAGAGGGATACAGTAAACTTGGAGTAAAGCATCGGAATCTATAACTAGTGTCACAGGAATGGTTCAAAACACAGACAGTAAGAAGGGTCAGTTATCTTGTTCTTAAGTCGGCATTGTGCCCTTTGTATTTAACTCCGAAGCTATTTCCGTGTTTCATCGTCAATAAGAAGGTCAGAGGGATACAGTAAACCTGAAATGAAGCATCGGAATCTATAACTAGTGCCACAGGAATGGTTCAAAACATAGACAGTAAGAAGAGTCAGTTATTTTGTATTTAAGTCGGCATTGTGCTTTTTGTATTTAAATCCGATGCAATATCTGTGTTTCATCGTAAATAAGATGGTCAGAGGTATACAGTAAACCTGAAGTGAAGCATCGGAATCTATAACTAGTGTCACAGGAATGGTTCAAATCTTAGTAAGTAGAGTCAGTTTTCTTGTACTTAAGTCGGCATTGTGCCTTTTGGATTTAATTCCGATGCAATTTCTGTGTTTCATCGTCAATAAGATGGTCAGAGGGATACAGTAAACCTGAAGTGAAGCATCGGAATCTATAACTAGTGTCACAGGAATGGTTCAAAACAAAGACAGTAAGAAGAGTCAGTTTTCTTGTACTTAAGTCTGCATTGTGCTTTTTGTATTTAATTCCGGTGCATTTTCTGTGTTTCATCGTCAATAAGAAGGTCAGAGACATACAGTAAACCTGAAGTGAAGCATCGCAATCTATATCTAGTGTCACAGGAATGGTTCAAAGCATAGACAGTAAGAAGAGTCAGTTTTCTTGTACTTAAGTCGGCATTGTGCCTTTTGTATTTACTTCCGAAGCAATTTCTGTGTTTCATCGTCAATAAGAAGGTCAGAGGGGTACAGTAAATCTGGAGTAAAGCATCGGAATCTATAACTAGTGTCACATGAATGGTTCAAAACATAAACAGTAAAAAGAATCAGTTTTTTTTGTACTTAAGTCGGCCTTGTGCCTTTTGTATTTAATTCCGATGCAATTTCTGTGTTTCATAGTCAATAAGAAGGTAAGAGGGATACAGTAAACCTGAAGTGAAGCATCGGAATCAATAACTAGTGTCACAGGAATGGTTCAAAACATAGACTGTAAGAAGAGTCATTTTTTTGTACTTACGTCGGCATTGTGCCTTTTGTATTTAATTTCGATGCAATATATGTGTTTCATCGTCAATAAGAAGGTCAGAGGGTTACTGTAAACCTGAAGTGAATCATCGGAATCTGTAACTAGTGTCACAGGAATGGTTCAAAACACAGACAGTAAGAAGAGTCAGTTATCTTGTTCTTAAGTCGGCATTGTGCCCTTTGTATTTAATTCCGAAGAAATATCTGTGTTTCATCGTCAATAAGAAGGTCAGAGGGATACAGTAAACCTGGAGTAAAGCATCGCAATCTATAACTAGTGTTACATGAATGGTTCAAAACATAGACAGTAAGAAGAGTCAGTTTTCTTG
The DNA here is from genome assembly GCF_023864345.2 of Schistocerca serialis cubense. Classification (NCBI taxonomy): domain Eukaryota; kingdom Metazoa; phylum Arthropoda; class Insecta; order Orthoptera; family Acrididae; genus Schistocerca; species Schistocerca serialis. The sequence continues at coordinate 1,597,280 of NW_026047644.1, read as the reverse complement.
TACTTAAGTCGGCATTGTGCCTTTTGAAATTAATTACGATGCAATTTCTGAGTTCATCGTAAATAAGGAGGTCAGAGGGATACAGTAAACCTGAAATGAAGCATCGCAATCTATAACTAGTGCCACAGGAATGGTTCAAATCATAGACAGTAAGAAGAGTCAGTTTTCTTGTACTTAAGTAGGCATTGTGCCTTTTGTATTTAATTTCGATGCAAATTCAGTTCTTCATCGTCAATAAGAAGGTCAGAGGGATACAGTGAACCTGAAGTGAAGCATCGGAATCTATAACTAGTGTCACAGGCATGGTTCAAAACGTAGACAGTAAGAAGAGTCAGTTTTCTTGTACTTAAGTCAGCATTGTGCCTTTTGTATTTAATTCCGATGCAATTTCTGTGTTTCATCGTCAATAAGAATGTCAGAGGGATACGGTAAACCTGAAGTGAAGCATCGGAATCTATAACTAGTGTCACAGGAATGGTTCAAAACATAGACAGTAAGAAGAGTCAGTTTTCTTGTACTTAAGTAGGCATTGTTCATTTTGTTTTTAATTCTGAAGCAATTTCTGTGTTTCATCGTCAATAAGAAGGTCAGAGGGATACAGTAAACCAGAAGTGAAGCATCGGAATCTATAACTAGTGTCACAGGAATGGTTCAAAACACAGACAGTAAGAAGAGTCTGTTATCTTGTACTTAAGTCGGCATTGTGCACTTTGTATTTAATTCCGAAGCAATTTCTGTGTTTCATCGTCAATAAGAAGGTCAGAGGGATACAGTAAACCTGAAGTGAGGCAGCAGAGTCTATAACTAGTGTCACAGGAATGGTTCAAAACATAGACAGTAAGAAGAGTCAGTTTTCTTGTACCTAAGTCGGCATTGTGCCTTTTGTATTTAATTCCGATGCAATTTCTGTGTTTCATCGTCTATAAGAAGGTCAGAGGGATACAGTAAACTTGGAGTAAAGCATCGGAATCTATAACTAGTGTCACAGGAATGGTTCAAAACACAGACAGTAAGAAGGGTCAGTTATCTTGTTCTTAAGTCGGCATTGTGCTCTTTGTATTTAACTCCGAAGCAATTTCCGTGTTTCATCGTCAATAAGAAGGTCAGAGGGATACAGTAAACCTGAAATGAAGCATCGGAATCTATAACTAGTGCCACAGGAATGGTTCAAAACATAGACAGTAAGAAGAGTCAGTTTTTTTGTATTTAAGTCGGCATTGTGCTTTTTGTATTTAATTCCGATGCAATTTCTGTGTTTCATCGTAAATAAGATGGTCAGAGGTATACAGTAAACCTGAAGTGAAGCATCGGAATCAATAACTAGTGTCACAGGAATGGTTCAAATCTTAGTAAGTAGAGTCAGTTTTCTTGTACTTAAGTCGGCATTGTGCCTTTTGGATTTAATTCCGATGCAATTTCTGTGTTTCATCGTCAATAAGATGGTCAGAGGGATACAGTAAACCTGAAGTGAAGCATCGGAATCTATAACTAGTGTCACAGGAATTGTTCAAAACATAGACAGTAAGAAGAGTAAGTTTTCTTGTACTTAAGTCTGCATTGTGCTTTTTGTATTTAATTCCGGTGCATTTTCTGTGTTTCATCGTCAATAAGAAGGTCAGAGACATACAGTAAACCTGAAGTGAAGCATCGCAATCTATATCTAGTGTCACAGGAATGGTTCAAAGCATAGACAGTAAGAAGAGTCAGTTTTCTTGTACTTAAGTCGGCATTGTGCCTTTTGTATTTACTTCCGAAGCAATTTCTGTGTTTCATCGTCAATAAGAAGGTCAGAGGGATACAGTAAATCTGGAGTAAAGCATCGGAATCTATAACTAGTGTCACATGAATGGTTCAAAACATAAACAGTAAAAAGAATCAGTTTTTTTTGTACTTAAGTCGGCCTTGTGCCTTTTGTATTTAATTCCGATGCAATTTCTGTGTTTCATAGTCAATAAGAAGGTAAGAGGGATACAGTAAACCTGAAGTGAAGCATCGGAATCAATAACTAGTGCCACAGGAATGGTTCAAAACATAGACTGTAAGAAGAGTCAGTTTTCTTGTACTTACGTCGGCATTGTGCCTTTTGTATTTAATTCCGATGCAATATATGTGTTTCATCGTCAATAAGAAGGTCAGAGGGTTACTGTAAACCTGAAGTGAATCATCGGAATCTGTAACTAGTGTCACAGGAATGGTTCAAAACACAGACAGTAAGAAGAGTCAGTTATCTTGTTCTTAAGTCGGCATTGTGCCCTTTGTATTTAATTCCGAAGAAATTTCTGTGTTTCATCGTCAATAAGAAGGTCAGAGGGATGCAGTAAACCTGGAGTAAAGCATCGCAATCTATAACTAGTGTTACATGAATGGTTCAAAACATAGACATTAAGAAGAGTCAGTTTTCTAATACTTAAGTCGGCATTGTGCCTTTTGAAATTAATTACGATGCAATTTCTGAGTTCATCGTAAATAAGGAGGTCAGAGGGATACTGTAAACCTGAAATGAAGCATCGCAATCTATAACTAGTGCCACAGGAATGGTTCAAATCATAGACAGTAAGAAGAGTCAGTTTTCTTGTACTTAAGTAGGCATTGTGCCTTTTGTATTTAATTTCGATGCAAATTCAGTGTTTCATCGTCAATAAGAAGGTCAGAGGGATACAGTGAACCTGAAGTGAAGCATCGGAATCTATAACTAGTGTCACAGGAACGGTTCAAAACGTAGACAGTAAGAAGAGTCAGTTTTCTTGTACTTAAGTCAGCATTGTGCCTTTTGTATTTAATTCCGATGCAATTTCTGTGTTTCATCGTCAATAAGAATGTCAGAGGGATACGGTAAACCTGAAGTGAAGCATCGGAATCTATAACTAGTGTCACAGGAATGGTTCAAAACATAGGTAGTAAGAAGAGTCAGTTTTCTTGTACTTAAGTAGGCATTGTGCATTTTGTTTTTAATTCTGAAGCAATTTCTGTGTTTCATCGTCAATAAGAATGTCAGAGGGATACAGTAAACCTTAAGTGAAGCATCGGAATCTATAACTAATGTCACACGAATGGTTCAAAGCATACACTGTAAGAAGAGTCAGTTTTCTTGTACTTAAGTCGACATTTTGCCTTTTGTATTTAACTCCGATGCAATTTCTGTGTTTCATCGTCTATAAGAAGGTCAGAGGGATACAGTAAACCTGAAGTGACGCAGCAGAATCTATAACTAGTGTCACAGGAATGGTTCAAAACATAGACAATAAGAAGAGTCAGTTTTTTGTACCAATGTCGGCATTGTGCCATTTGTATTTAATTCCGATGCAATTTCTGTGTTTCATCGTCAATAAGAAGGTCAGAGGGATACAGTAAACCTGAAGTGCAGCATCGGAATCTATAACTAGTGTCACAGGAATGGTTCAAACATAGGCAGTACGAAGAGTCAGATTTCTTGTACTTAAGTCGGCATTGTGCCTTTTGTATTTAATTCCGATGCAATTTCTGTGTTTCATCGTCAATAAGATGGTCAGAGGGATACAGTAAACCTGAAGTGTAGCATCGGAATCCATAACTAGTGTCACAGGAATGGTTCAAAACATAGACAGTAAGAAGAGTCAGTTTTCTTGTACTTAAGTCGGCATTGTGCCTTTTGTATTTAATTCCGATGCAATTTCTGTGTTTCATCGTCAATAAGAAGGTCAGAGGGATACAGTAAACCAGAAGTGAAGCATCGGAATCTATACTAGTGTCACAGGAATGGTTCAAAACACAGACAGTAAGAAGAGTCTGTTATCTTGTACTTAAGTCGGCATTGTGCACTTTGTATTTAATTCCGAAGCAATTTCTGTGTTTCATCGTCAATAAGAAGGTCAGAGGGATACAGTAAACCAGAAGTGAGGCAGCAGAATCTATAACTAGTGTCACAGGAATGGTTCAAAACATAGACAGTAAGAAGAGTCAGTTTACTTGTACCTAAGTCGGCATTGTGCCTTTTGTATTTAATTCCGATGCAATTACTGTGTTTCATAGTCAATAAGAAGGTCAGAGGGATACAGTAAACCTGAAGTGAAGCATCGGAATCTATAACTAGTGTCTCAGGAATGGTTCAAAACTTAGACAATAAGAAGAGACAGTTTTCTTGTACTTAAGTCCGCATTGTGCCTTTTGGATTTAATTCCGATGCAATTTCTGTGTTTCGTCGTCAATAAGAAGGTCAGAGGGAAACAGTAAACCTGAAGTGAAGCATCGGAATCTATAACTAGTATCACAGGAATGGTTCAAAACATAGACAGTAAGAAGAGTCAGTTTTCTTGTACTTAAGTCAGCATTGTTCCTTTTGTATTTAATTCCGATGCATTTTCTGTGTTTCAGCGTCAATAAGAAGGTCAGAGGGATACAGTTAACCTGAAGTGAAGCATCGCAATCTATATCTAATGTCACAGGAATGGTTCAAAACATTGACAGTAGGAAGATTCAGTTTTCTTGTACATAAGTCGGCATTGTGCCTTTTGCTTTTACTTCCGAAGCAATTTCTGTGTTTCATCGTCAATAAGCAGGTCAGAGGGATACAGTAAACCTGGAGTATAACATCGGAATCTATAACTAGTGTCACATGAATGGTTCAAAACATAGACAGTAAAAAGAATTAGTTTTCTTGTACTTAAGTCGGCATTGTGCCTTTTGAATTTAATTCCAATGCAATTTCTGTGTGTCATCGTCAATAAGAAGGTCAGAGGGATACAGTAAACCTTACGTGAAGCATCGGAATCTATAACTTGTGTCACAGGAATGGTTCAAACATAGACAGTAAGAAGAGTCAGTTTTCTTGTAGTTAAGTCGGCATTGTGCCTTTTGTATTTAATTCCGATGCAATTTCTGTGTTTCATCGTCAATAAGATGGTTAGAGGGATACAGTAAAACTGAAGTGAAGCAGCAGAATCTATAACTAGTGTCACAGGAATGGTTCAAAACGTAGACAGAAAGATGAGTCAGTTTTCTTGTACTTAAGTCCGCATTGTGCCTTTTGTATTTAATTCCGATGCAATTTCTGTGTTTCATCGTCAATAAGAAGGTCAGAGGGATACGGTAAACCTGAAGTGAAGCATCGCAATCTATAACTAGTGTCACAGGAATGATTCAAAACATAGACAGTAAGAAGAGTCAGTTTTCTTGTACTTGAGTCGGCATTGTGCCATTTGTATTTAATTCCGAAGCAATTTCTGTGTTTCGTCGTCAATACGAAGGTCAGAGGGATACAGAAAACCTTAAGTGAAGCATCGAAATCTATAACTAGTTTCACACGAATGGTTCAAAACTTAGACTTTAAGAAGAGTCAGTTATCTTGTACTTAAGTCCTCATTTTGCCTTTTGTATTTAACTCCGATGCAGTTTCTGTGTATCATCGTCAATAAGAAGGTCAGGGGGATTCCGTAAACCTGAAGTGACGCCGCAGAATCTATAACTAGTGTCACAGGAATGGTTCAAAACATAGACAGTAAGAAGAGTCAGTTTCCTTGTACCTAAGTCGGCATTGTGTTATTTGTATTTAATTCCGATGCAATTTCTGTGTTTCATCGTCAATAAGAAGGTCAGAGGTATACAGTAAACCTGAAGTGAAGCATCGGAATCTATAACTAGTGTCACAGGAATGGTTCAAACATACACAGTAAGAAGAGTCAGTTTTCTTGTACTTAAGTCGGCATTGTGCCTTTTGTATTTACTTCCGAAGCAATTTCTGTGTTTCATCGTCAATAAGAAGGTCAGAGGGTTACAGTAAACCTGGAGTAAAGCATCGGAATCTATAACTAGTGTCACATGAATGGTTCAAAACATAGACAGTAAGAAGAGTCAGTTTTCTTGTACTTAAGTCGGCCTTGTGCCTTTTGTATTTTATTCCGATGCAATTTCCGTGTTTCATCGTCAATAAGAAGGTCAGAGGGATACAGTAAACCTGAAGTGAAGCATCGGAATCTATAACTAGTGTCACAGGAATGGTTCAAAACATAGACTGTAATAAGAGTCAGTTTTCTTGTCCTTAAGTCGGCATTGTGCATTTTGAATTTAATTCCGATGCAATTTCTGTGTTTCATTGTCAATAAGAAGGTCAGTGGGATACAGTAAATCTAAAGTGAAGCATCGGAACCTATAACTAGTGTCACAGGAATGGTTCAAAACATAGACAGTAAGAAGAGTCAGTTTTCTTGTACTTAAGTAGGCATTGTGCATTTTGTTTTTAATTCTGAAGCAATTTCTGTGTTTCATCGTCAATAAGAAGGTCAGAGGGATACAGTAAACCTTAAGTGAAGCATCGGAATCTATAACTAATGTCACACGAATGGTTCAAAGCATACACTGTAAGAAGAGTCAGTTTTCTTGTACTTAAGTCGGCATTTTGCCTTTTGTATTTAACTCCGATGCAATTTCTGTGTTTCATCGTCTATAAGAAGGTCAGAGGGATACAGTAAACCTGAAGTGACGCAGCAGAATCTATAACTAGTGTCACAGGAATGGATCAAAACATAGACAATAAGAAGAGTCAGTTTTTTGTACCTATGTCGGCATTGTGCCATTTGTGTTTAATTCCGATGCAATTTCTGTGTTTCATCGTCAATAAGAAGGTCAGAGGGATACAGTAAACCTGAAGTGCAGCATCGGAATCTATAACTAGTGTCACAGGAATGGTTCAAACATAGACAGTACGAAGAGTCAGATTTCTTGTACTTAAGACGGCATTGTGCCTTTTGTATTTAATTCCGATGCAATTTCTGTGTTTCATCGTCAATAAGAAGGTCAGAGGGATACAGTAAACCAGAAGTAAAGCATCGGAATCTATAACTAGTGTCACAGGAATGGTTCAAAACACAGACAGTAAGAAGAGTCTGTTATCTTGTAGTTAAGTCGGCATTGTGCACTTTGTATTTAATTCCGAAGCAATTTCTGTGTTTCATCGTCAATAAGAAGGTCAGAGGGATACAGTAAACCTGAAGTGAGGCAGCAGAATCTATAACTAGTGTCACAGGAATGGTTCAAAACCTACACAGTAAGAAGAGTCAGTTTTCTTGTACCTAAGTCGGCATTGTGCCTTTTGTATTTAATTCCGATGCAATTTCTGTGTTTCATAGTCAATAAGAAGGTGAGAGGGATACAGTAACCCTGAAGTGAAGCATCGGAATCTATAACTAGTGTCACAGGAATGGTTCAAACATAGACAGTAAGAAGAGTCAGTTTTCTTGTACTTAAGTCGGCATTGTGCCTTTTGTATTTAATTCCGATGCAATTTCTGTGTTTCATCGTCAATAAGATGGTCAGAGGGATACAGTAAACCCGAAGTGAAGCATCGGAATCTATAACTAGTGTCTCAGGAATGGTTCAAAACTTAGACAGTAAGAAGAGTCAGTTTTCTTGTACTTAAGTCCGCATTGTGCCTTTTGGATTTAATTCCGATGCAATTTCTGTGTTTCATCGTCAATAAGAAGGTCAGAGGGATACGGTAAACCTGAAGTGAAGCATCGCAATCTATAACTAGTGTCACAGGAATGAATCAAAGCATAGACAGTAAGAAGAGTCAGTTTTCTTGTACTTGAGTCGGCATTGTGCCATTTGTACTTAATTCCGAAGCAATTTCTGTGTTTCATCGTCAATGAGAAGGTCAGAGGGATACAGAAAACCTTAAGTGAAGCATCGAAATCTATAACTAGTTTCACACGAATGGTTCAAATCTTAGACTTTAAGAAGAGTCAGTTATCTTGTACTTAAGTCCTCATTTTGCCTTTTGTATTTAACTCCGATGCAGTTTCTGTGTTTCATCGTCATAAGAAGGTCAGAGGGATTCCGCAAACCTGAAGTGACGCCGGAGAATCTATAACTAGTGTCACAGGAATGGTTCAAACATACACAGTAAGAAGAGTCAGTTTTCTTGTACTTAAGTCGGCATTGTGCCTTTTGGATTTAATTCCGATTCAATTTCTGTGTTTCGTCGTCAATAAGAAGGTCAGAGGGATACAGTAAACCTGAAGTGAAGCATCGGAATCTATAAGTAGTGTCACAGGAATGGTTCAAGACATAGACAGTAAGAAGAGTCAGTTTTCTTGTACTTAAGTCTGCATTGTGCTTTTTGTATTTAATTCCGGTACATTTTCTGTGTTTCATCGTCAATAAGAAGGTCAGAGACATACAGTAAACCTGAAGTGAAGCATCGCAATCTATATCTAGTGTCACAGGAATGGTTCAGAACATAGACAGTAAGAAGAGTCTGTTATCTTGTACCTAAGTCGGCATTGTGCACTTTGTATTTAATTCCGAAGCAATTTCTGTGTTTCATCGTCAATAAGAAGGTCAGAGGGATACAGTAAACCTGAAGTGAAGCATCGGAATCTATAACTAGTGTCACAGGAATGGTTCAAAACATAGACTGTAAGAAGAGTCAGTTTTCTTGTCCTTAAGTCGGCATTGTGGCTTTTGTATTTAATTCCGATGCAATTTCTGTGTTTCATCGTCAATAAGAAGGTCAGAGAGATACAGTAAACCTGAAGTGAAGCATCGGAATCTATAACTAGTGTACCAGGAATGGTTCAAAACATAGACTGTAAGTAGAGTCAGTTTTCTTGTACTTACGTCGGCATTGTGCATTTTGTATTTAATTCCGATGCAATTTCTGTGTTTCATTGTCAATAAGAAGGTCAGTGGGATACAGTAAATCTAAAGTGAAGCATCGGAACCTATAACTAGTGTCACAGGGATGGTTCAAAACATAGACAGTAAGAAGAGTCAGTTTTCTTGTACTTAAGTAGGCATTGTGCATTTTGTTTTTAATTCTGAAGCAATTTCTGTGTTTCATCGTCAATAAGAAGGTCAGAGGGATACAGTAAACCTTAAGTGAAGCATCGGAATCTATAACTAATGTCACACGAATGGTTCAAAGCATACACTGTAAGAAGAGTCAGTTTTCTTGTACTTAAGTCGGCATTTTGCCTTTTGTATTTAACTCCGATGCAATTTCTGTGTTTCATCGTCTATAAGAAGGTCAGAGGGATACAGTAAACCTGAAGTGACGCAGCAGAATCTATAACTAGTGTCACATGTATGGTTCAAACATAGACAGTACGAAGAGTCAGATTTCTTGTACTTAAGTCGGCATTGTGCCTTTTGTATTTAATTCCGATGCAATTTCTGTGTTTCATCGTCAATAAGATGGTCAGAGGGATACAGTAAACCTGAAGTGAAGCATCGGAATCCATAACTAGTGTCACAGGAATGGTTCAAAACATAGACAGTAAGAAGAGTCAGTTTTCTTGTACTTAAGTCGGCATTGGTGCCTTTTGTATTTAATTCCGATGCAATTTCTGTTTTTCATCGTCAATAAGAAGGTCAGAGGGATACAGTATACCAGAAGTGAAGCATCGGAATCTATAACTAGTGTCACAGGAATGGTTCAAAACACAGACAGTAAGAAGAGTCTGTTATCTTGTACCTAAGTCGGCATTGTGCACTTTGTATTTAATTCCGAAGCAATTTCTGTGTTTCATCGTCAATAAGAAGGTCAGAGGGATACAGTAAACCTGAAGTGATGCAGCAGAATCTATAACTAGTGTCACAGGAATGGTTCAAAACATAGACAGTAAGAAGAGTCAGTTTTCTTGTACCTAAGTCGGCATTGTGCCTTTTGTATTTAATTCCGATGCAATTTCTGTCTTTCATAGTCAATAAGAAGGTCAGAGGGATACAGTAAACCTGAAGTGAAGCATCGGAATCTATAACTAGTGTCACAGGAATGGTTCAAACATAGACAGTAAGAAGAGTCAGTTTCCTTGTACTTAAGTCGGCATTGTGCCTTTTGTATTTAATTCCGATGCAATTTCTGTGTTTCATCGTCAATAAGATGGTCAGAGGGATACAGTAAACCTGAAGTGAAGCATCGGAATCTATAACTAGTGTCTCAGGAATGGTTCAAAACTTAGACAGTAAGAAGAGTCAGTTTTCCTGTACTTAAGTCCGCATTGTGCCTTTTGGATTTAATTCCGATGCAATTTCTGTGTTTCGTCGTCAATAAGAACGTCAGAGGGAAACAGTAAACCTGAAGTGAAGCATCGGAATCTATAATTAGTATCACAGGAATGGTTCAAAACATAGACAGTGAGAAGAGTCAGTTTTCTGGTACTTAAGTCAGCATTGTTCTTTTCGCATTTAATTCCGATGCATTTTCTGTGTTTCAGCGTCAATAAGAAGGTCAGAGGGATAAAGTAAACCTGAAGTGAAGCATCGCAATCTATATCTAATGTCACAGGAATGGTTCAAAACATAGACAGTAGGAAGAGTCAGTTTTCTTGTACATAAGTCGGCATTGTGCCTTTTGTTTTTACTTCCGAAGCAATTTCTGTGTTTCATCGTCAATAAGAAGGTCAGAGGGATACAGTAAACCTGGAGTAAAGCATCGGAATCTATAACTAGTGTCACATGAATGGTTCAAAACATAGTCAGTAAAAAGAATCAGTTTTCTTGTACTTAAGTCGGCATTGTGCCTTTTGTATTTAATTCCAATGCAATTTCTGTGTGTCATCGTCAATAAGAAGGTCAGAGGGATACAGTAAACCTTACGTGAAGCATCGGAATCTATAACTAGTGTCACAGGAATGGTTCAAACATAGACAGTAAGAAGAGTCAGTTTTCTTGTACTTAAGTCGGCATTGTGCCTTTTGTATTTAATTCCGATGCAATTTCTGTGTTTCATCGTCAATAAGATGGTTAGAGGGATACAGTAAAACTGAAGTGAAGCAGCAGAATCTATAACTAGTGTCACAGGAATGGTTCAAAACGTAGACAGTAAGATGAGTCAGTTTTCTTGTACTTAAGTCCGCATTGTGCCTTTTGTATTTAATTCCGATGCAATTTCTGTGTTTCATCGTCAATAAGAAGGTCAGAGGGATACGGTAAACCTGAAGTGAAGCATCGCAATCTATAACTAGTGTCACAGGAATGATTCAAAACATAGACAGTAAGAAGAGTCCGTTTTCTTGTACTTGAGTCGGCATTGTGCCATTTGTATTTAATTCCGAAGCAATTTCTGTGTTTCATCGTCAATAAGAAGGTCAGAGGGATACAGAAAACCTTAAGTGAAGCATCGAAATCTATAACTAGTTTCACACGAATGGTTCAAAACTTAGACTTTAAGAAGAGTCAGTTATCTTGTACTTAAGTCCTCATTTTGCCTTTTGTATTTAACTCCGATGCAGTTTCTGTGTTTCATCGTCAATAAGAAGGTCAGAGGGATTCCGTAAACCTGAAGTGACGCCGCAGAATCTATAACTAGTGTCACAGGAATGGTTCAAAACATATACAGTAAGAAGAGTCAGTTTTCTTCTACCTAAGTCGGCATTGTGTTATTTGTATTTATTTCCGATGCAATTTCTGTGTTTCATCGTCAATAAGAAGGTCAGAGGTATACAGTAAACCTTAAGTGAAGCATCTGAATCTATAACTAGTGTCACAGGAATGGTTCAAACATACACAGTAAGAAGAGTCAGTTTTCTTGTACTTAAGTCGGCATTGTGCCTTTTGGATTTAATTCCGATTCAATTTCTGTGTTTCGTCGTCAATAAAAAGGTCAGAGGGATACAGTAAACCTGAAGTGAAGCATCGGAATCTATAAGTAGTGTCACAGGAATGGTTCAAGGCATAGACAGTAAGAAGAGTCAGTTTTCTTGTACTTAAGTCTGCATTGTGCTTTTTGTATTTAATTCCGGTACATTTTCTGTGTTTCATCGTCAATAAGAAGGTCAGAGACATACAGTAAACCTGAAGTGAAGCATCGCAATCTATATCGGGCGTCACAGGAATGGTTCAGAACATAGACAGTGAGAAGAGTCAGTTTTCTTGTACTTAAGTCGGCATTGTGCCTTTTGTATTTACTTCCGAAGCAATTTCTGTGTTTCATCGTCAATAAGAAGGTCAGAGGGATACAGTAAACCTGGAGTAAAGCATCGGAATCTATAACTAGTGTCACATGAATGGTTCAAAACATAGACAGTAAAAAGAATCAGTTTTTTTGTACTTAAGTCGGCATTGTGCATTTTGTATTTAATTCCGATGCAATTTCTGTGTTTCATAGTCAATAAGAAGGTAAGAGGGATACAGTAAACCTGAAGTGAAGCATCGGAATCTATACCTAGTGTCACAGGAATGTTTCAAAACATAGACAGTAAGAAGAGTCAGTTTTCTTGTACTTAAGTCGGCCTTGTGCCTTTTGTATTTTATTCCGATGCAATTTCCGTGTTTCATCGTCAATAAGAAGGTCAGAGGGATACAGTAAACCTGAAGTGAAGCATCGGAATCTATAACTAGTGTCACAGAAATGGTTCAAAACATAGACTGTAAGAAGAGTCAGTTTTCTTGTCCTTAAGTCGGCATTGTGCCTTTTGTATTTAATTCCGATGCAATTTCTGTGTTTCATCGTCAATAAGAAGGTCAGAGAGATACAGTAAACCTGAAGTGAAGCATCGGAATCTATAACTAGTGTCACAGGAATGGTTCAAAACATAGACTGTAAGTAGAGTCAGTTTTCTTGTACTTACGTCGGCATTGTGCATTTTGTATTTAATTCCGATGCAATTTCTGTGTTTCATTGTCAATAAGAAGGTCATTGGGATACAGTAAATCTAAAGTGAAGCATCGGAACCTATAACTAGTGTCACAGGAATGGTTCAAAACATAAACAGTAAGAAGAGTCAGTTTTCTTGTACTTAAGTCGGCATTGTGCATTTTGTATTTAATTCCGATGCAATATATGTGTTTCATCGTCAATGAGAAGGTCAGAGGGTTACTGTAAACCTGAAGTGAAGCATCAGAATCTGTAACTAGTGTCAGAGGAATGGTTCGAAACACAGACAGTAAGAAGTGTCAGTTATCTTGTTCTTAAGTCGGCATTGTGCCCTTTGTATTTAATTCCGAAGCAATTTCTGTGTTTCATCGTCAATAAGAAGGTCAGAGGGATACAGTAAACCTGGAGTAAAGCATCGCAATCTATAACTAGTGTCACATGAATGGTTCAAAACATAGACAGTAAGAAGAGTCAGTTTTCTTGTACTTAAGTCGGCATTGTGCCTTTTGTAATTAATTACGATGCAATTTCTGAGTTCATCGTCAATAAGGAGGTCAGAGGGATACAGTAAACCTGAAATGAAGCATCGCAATCTATAACTAGTGCCACAGGAACTGTTCAAATCATAGACAGTAAGAAGAGTCAGTTTTCTTGTACTTAACTAGGCATTGTGCCTTTTGTATTTAATTCCGATGCAATTTCTGTGTTTCATCGTCAATAAGAAGGTCAGAGGGATACGGTAAACCTGAAGTGAAGCATCGGAATCTATAACTAGTTTCACAGGAATGGTTCAAAACATAGACAGTAAGAAGAGTTAGTTTTCTTGTACTTAAGTAGGAATTGTGCCTTTTGTTTTTAATTCCGACGCAATTTCTGTGTTTCATCGTCAATAAGAAGGTCAGAGGGATACAGTAAACCTTAAGTGAAGCATCGGAATCTATAACTAATGTACACGAAGGGTTCAAACCATATACTGTAAGAAGAGTCAGTTTTCTTGTACTTAAGTCGGCATTTTGCCTTTTGTATTTAACTCCGATGCAATTTCTGTGTTTCATCGTCTATAAGACGGTCACAGGGATACAGTAAACCTGAAGTGACGCAGCAGAATCTATAACTAGTGTCACAGGAATGGTTCAAAACATAGACAGTAAGAAGAGTCAGTTTTCTTGTACCTATGTCGGCATTGTGCCTTTTGTATATAATTCCGATGCAATTTCTGTGTTTCATCGTCAATAAGAAGGTCAGAGGGATACAGTGCACCTGAAGTGCAGCATCGGAATCTATAATTTGTGTCACAGGAATGGTTCAAACATAGACAGTACGAAGAGTCAGATTTCTTGTACTTAAGTCGGCATTGTGCCTTTTGTATTTAATTCCGATGCACGTTCTGTGTTTCATCGACAATAAGATGGTCAGAGGGATACAGTACACCTGAAGTGAGGCATCGGAATCCATAACTAGTGTCACAGGAATGGTTCAAAACATAGACAGTAAGAAGAGTCAGTTTTCTTGTACTTAAGTCGGCATTGTGCCTTTTGTATTTAATTCCGAAGCAATTTCTGTGTTTCATCGTCAATAAAAAGGTCAGAGGGATACAGTTAACCTGAAGTGAAGCATCGTAACCTGTAACTAGAGTCACATGAATGGTTCAAAACATAGACAGTAAGAAGAGTCAGTTTTCTTGTACTTAAGTCGGCAATGTGCCTTTTGTATTTAATTCCGATGCAATTTCTGTGTTTCATCGTCAATAAGAAGGTCAGAGGGATACAGTAAACCAGAAGTGAAGCATCGGAATCTATAACTAGTGTCACAGGAATGGTTCAAAACACAGACAGTAAGAAGAGTCTGTTATCTTGTACTTAAGTCGGCATTGTGCACTTTGTATTTAATTCCGAAGCAATTTCTGTGTTTCATCGTCAATAAGAAGGTCAGAGGGATACAGTGAACCTGAAGTGAGGCAGCAGAATCTATAACTAGTGTCACAGGAATGGTTCAAAACATAGACAGTAAGAAGGGTCAGTTTTCTGGTACCTAAGTCGGCATTGTGGCTTTTGTATTTAATTCCGATGCAATTTCTGTGTTTCATCGTCAATAAGATGGTCAGAGGGATATAGTAAACCTGAAGTGAAGCATCGGAATCTATAACTAGTGTCACCGGAATGGTTCAAAACTTAGACAGTAAGAAGAGTCAGTTTTCTTGTACTTAAGTCCGCATTGTTCCTTTTGGATTTAATTCCGATGCAATTTCTGTGTTTCGTCGTCAATAAGAAGGTCAGAGGGAAACAGTAAACCTGAAGTGAAGCATCGGAATATATAACTAGTGTCACAGGAATGGTTCAAAACATAGACAGTAAGAAGAGTCAGTTTTCTTGTACTTAAGTCTGCATTGTGCTTTTTGTATTTAATTCCGATGCTTTTTCTGTGTTTCATCGTCAATAAGAAGGTCAGAGGGATACAGTAAACCTTACGTGAAGCATCAGAATCTATAACTAGTGTCACAGGAATGGTTCAAACATACACAGTAAGAAGAGTCAGTTTTCTTGTACTGAAGTCAGCATTGTGCCTTTTGTATTTAATTCAGATGCAATTTCTGTGTTTCATCGTCAATAAGATGGTTAGAGGGATACAGTAAAACTGAATTGAAGCATCGGAATCTATAACTAGTGTCACAGGAATGGTTCAAAACATAGACAGTAAGAAGAGTCAGTTTTCTTGTACTTAAGTCGGCATTGTGCCTTTTGTATTTAATTCCGATGCAATTTCTGTGTTTCATCGTCAATAAGAAGGTCAGAAGGATACAGCAAACCTGAAGTGAGCAGCAGAATCTATAAGTAGTGTCACAGGAATGGTTCAAAACGTAGACAGTAAGAAGAGTCAGTTTTCTTGTACTTAAGTCCGCATTGTGCCTTTTGTATTTAATTCCGATGAAATTTCTGTGTTTCATCGTCAATAAGAAGGTCAGAGGGATAAGGTAAACCTGAAGTGAAGCATCGCAATCTATAACTAGTGTCACAGGAATGGTTCAAAACATAGACAGTAAGAAGAGTCAGTTTTCTTGTACTTAAGTCGGCATTGTGCCTTTTGTATTTAATTCCGAAGCAATTTCTGTGTTTCATCGTCAATAGGAAGGTCAGAGGGATACTGTAAACCTGAAGTGAAGCATCGGAATCTATAACTAGTGTCACAGTAATGGTTCAAATCTTAGACAGAAAGAAGAGTCAGTTTTCTTGTACTTAAGTCGGCATTGAGCTTTTTGGTTTTAATTCCGATGCAATTACTGTATTTCGTCGTCAATAAGAAGGTCAGAGGGATACAGTAAACCTGAAGTGAAGCATCGGAATCTATAACTAGTGTCACAGGAAAGGTTCAAGACATAGACAGTAAGAAGAGTCAGTTTTCTTGTACTTAAGTCGGCATTGTGCTTTTTGTATTTAATACCGGTGCATTTTCTGTGTTTCATCGTCAATAAGAAGGTCAGAGACATACAGTAAACCTGAAGTGAAGCATCGCAATCTATATCTAGTGTCACAGGAATGGTTCAGAACATAGACAGTAAGAAGAGTCAGTTTTCTTGTACTTAAGTCGGCATTGTGCTTTTTGAATTTAATTCCGATGCAATTTCTGTGTGTCATCGTCAATAAGATGGTCAGAGGGATACAGTAAACCTGAAGTGAAGCATCGGAATCTATAACTAGTGTCACATGAATGGTTCAAAACATAGACAGTAAAAAGAATCAGTTTTTTTGTACTTAAGTCGGCATTGTGCATTTTGTATTTAATTCCGATGCAATTTCTGTGTTTCATAGTCAATAAGAAGGTAAGAGGGATACAGTAAACCTGAAGTGAAGCATCGGAATCTATATCTAGTGTCACAGGAATGGTTCAAAACATAGACAGTAAGAAGAGTCAGTTTTCTGGTACTTAAGTCGGCATTGTGCTTTTTGAATTTAATTCCGATGCAATTTCTGTGTGTCATCATCAATAAGATGGTCAGAGGGATACAGTAAACCTGAAGTGAAGCATCGGAATCTATAACTATTGTCACATGAATGGTTCAAAACATAGACAGTAAAAAGAATCAGTTTTTTTGTACTTAAGTCGGCATTGTGCATTTTGTATTTAATTCCGATGCAATTTCTGTGTTTCATAGTCAATAAGAAGGTCAGTGGGATACAGTAAATCTAAAGTGAAGCATCGGAACCTATAACTAGTGTCACAGGGATGGTTCAAAACATAGACAGTAAGAAGAGTCAGTTTTCTTGTACTTAAGACGGCATTGTGCCTTTTGTATTTAATTCCGATGCAATATATGTGTTTCATCGTCAATAAGAAGGTCAGAGGGTTACTGTAAACCTGAAGTGAAGCATCAGAATCTATAACTAGTGTCACAGGACTGGTTCTAAACACAGACAGTAAGAAGAGTCAGTTATCTTGTTCTTAAGTCGGCATTGTGCCCTTTGTATTTTATTCCGAAGCAATTTCTGTGTTTCATCGTCAAAAAGAAGGTCAGAGGGATACAGTAAACCTGGAGTAAAGCATCGGAATCTATAACTAGTGTCACATGAATGGTTCAAAACATAGACAGTAAGAAGAGTCAGTTTTCTTGTACTTAAGTCGGCATTGTGCCTTTTGTAATTAATTCCGATGGAATTTCTGAGTTCATCGTCAATAAGGAGGTCAGAGGGATACAGTAAACCTGAAATGAAGCATCGGAATCTATAACTAGTGCCACAGTAATGGTTCAAATCATAGACAGTAAGAAGAGTCAGTTTTCTTGTACTTAAGTAGACATTGAGCCTTTTGTATTTAATTTCGATGCAAATTCTGTGTTTCATCGTCACTAAGAAGGTCAGAGGGATACAGTGAACCTGAAGTGAAGCATCGGAATCTATAACTAGTGTCACAGGAATGGTTCAAAGCGTAGACTGTAAGAAGAGTCAGTTTTCTTGTACTTAAGTCAGCATTGTGCCTTTTGTATTTAATTCCGATGCAATTTCTGTGTTTCATTGTCATTAAGAAGGTCAGAGGGATAAGGTAAACCTGAAGTGAAGCATCGGAATCTATAACTAGTGTCACAGGAATGGTTCAAAACATAGACAGTAAGAAGAGTCAGTTTTCTTGTACTTAAGTAGGCATTGTGCATTTTGTTTTTAATTCCGAAGCAATTTCTGTGTTTCATCGTCAATAAGAACGTCAGAGGGATACAGTAAACCTTAAGTGAAGCATCGGAATCTATAACTAATGTCACACGAATGGTTCAAAGCATAGACTGCAAGAAGAGTCAGTTTTCTTGTACTTTAGTCGGCATTTTGCCTTTTGTATTTAACTCAGATGCAATTTCTGTGTTTCATCGTCTATAAGAAGGTCAGAGGGATACAGTAAACCTGAAGTGACGCAGCAGAATCTATAACTAGTGTCACAGGAATGGTTCAAAACATAGACAGTAAGAAGAGTAAGTTTTCTTGTACCTAAGTCGGCATTGTGCCTTTTGTATTTAATTCCGATGCAATTTCTGTGTTTCATCGTCAATAAGAAGGTCAGAGGGATACAGTCAACCTGAAGTGCAGCATCGGAATCTATAACTAGTGTCACAGGAATGGTTCAAACATAGACAGTACGAAGAGTCAGATTTCATGTACTTAAGTCGGCATTGTGCCTTTTGTATTTAATCCCTCTATGCTTTGAACCATGTGTTTCGTCGTCAATAAGGAGGTCAGAGGGATACAGTAAACCTGAAGTGAAGCATCGGAATCTATAACTAGTGCCACAGAAATGGTTCAAATCATAGACAGTAAGAAGAGTCAGTTTTCTTGTACTCTAGTCGGCAATGTGCCTTTATTTTTAATTTCGATGCAAATTCAGTGTTTCATCGTCAATAAGAAGGTCAGAGGGATAGAGTGAACCTGAAGTGAAGCATCGGAAACTATTACTAGTGTCACAGGAATGATTCAAAACGTAGACAGTAAGAAGAGTCAGTTTTCTTGTACTTAAGTCGGCATTGTGTCTTTTGTATTTAGTTCCGAAGCAATTTCTGTGTTTCATCGTCAATAAGGAGGTCAGAGGGATACAGTAAACCTGAAGTGAAGCATCGGAATCTATAACTAGTGTCACAGGAATGGTTCAAACATAGACAGTAAGAAGAGTCATTGTGCCTTTTGTATTTAATTCCGATGCAATTTCTGTGTTTCATAGTCAATAAGATGGTAGGAGGGATACAGTAAACCTGAAGTGAAGCATCGGAATCTACAACTAGTATCACAGGAATGGTTCAAAACATAGACAGTAAGAAGAGTCAGTTTTCTTGTACTTAAGTCGGCATTGTGGCTTTTTTATTTAATTCCGATGCTATTTCTGTGTTTCATTGTCAGTAAAAAGGTCAGAGGGATACAGCAAACCTGAAGTGAGGCAGCAGAATCTATAACTAGTGTCACAGGAATGGTTCAAAACATAGACTGTAAGAAGGGTCAGTTTTCTTGTACTTAAGTCGGCATTGTGCCTTTTGTATTTAATTCCGATGCAATTTCTGTGTTTCATCGTCAATATGATGGTTAGAGGGATACAGTAAACCTGAAGTGAAGCATCGGAATCTATAACTAGTGTCACAGGAATGGTTCAAAACATAGACAGTAAGAAGAGTCAGTTTTCTTGTACTTAGGTCGGCATTGTGTTATTTGTATTTAATTCCGATGCAATTTCTGTGTTTCATCGTCAATAAGAAGGTCAGAGGGATACAGTAAACCTGAAGTGAAGCATCGGAATCTATAACTAGTGTCACAGGAATGGTTCAAACATAGACAGTAAGAAGAGTCAGTTTTCTTGTACTTAAGTCGGCATTGTGCCTTTTGTATTTAATTCCGATGCAATTTCTGTGTTTCATCGTCAATAAGATGGTCAGAGGGATACAGTAAATTTGAAGTGAAGCATCGGAATCTATAACTAGTGTCACAGGAATAGTTCAAATCTTAGACAGTACGAAGAGTCAGTTTTCTTGTACTTAAGTCGGCATTGTGCCTTTTGGATTTAATTCCGATGCAATTTCTGTGTTTCGTCATCAATAAGAAGGTCAGAGGGATACAGTAAACCCGAAGTGAAGCATCGGAATCTATAACTAGTGTCACAGGAATGGTTCAAAACATAGACAGTAAGAAGAGTCAGTTTTCTTGTACTTAAGTCTGCATTGTGCTTTTTGTATTTAATTCCAATGCATTTTCTGTTTTTCATCGTCAATAAGAAGGTCAGAGACATACAGTAAACCTGAAGTGAAGCATCGCAATCTATATCTAGTGTCACAGGAATGTTTCAAAACATAGACAGTAAGAAGGGTCAGTTTTCTTGTACTTAAGTCGGCATTGTGCCTTTTGTATTTACTTCCGAAGCAATTTCTGTGTTTCATCGTCAATAAAGTCAGAGGGATACAGTAAACCTGGAGTAAAGCTCCGGAATCTATAACTAGTGTCACATGAATGGTTCAAAACATAGACAGTAAAAAGAATCAGTTTTCTTGTACTTAAGTCGGCATTGTGCCTTTTGTATTTAATTCCGATGCAATTTCTGTGTTTCATAGTCAATAAGAAGGTCAGAGGGATACAGTAAACCTGTAGTAAAGCATCGGAATCTATACCTAGTGTCACAGGAATGTTTCAAAACATAGACAGTAAGAAGAGTCAGTTTTCTTGTACTTAAGTCGGCATTGTGCCTTTTGTATTTGATTCCGATGCAATTTCCGTGTTTCATCGTCAATAAGAAGGTCAGAGGGATACAGTAAACCTGAAGTGAAGCATCGGAATCTATAACTAGTAACACAGGAATGGTTGAAAACATAGACTGTAAGAAGAGTCAGTTTTCTTATACTTAAGTCGGCATTGTGCCTTTTGTATTTAATTCCGATGCAATTTCTGTGTTTCATCGTCAATAAGAAGGTCAGAGAGATACAGTAAACCTGAAGTGAAGCATCGGAATCTATAACTAGTGTCACAGGAATGGTTCAAAACATAGACTGTAAGAAGAGTCAGTTTTCTTGTACTTAAGTCGGCATTGTGCCTTTTGTATTTAATTCCGATGCAATTTCTGTGTTTCATCGTTAATAAGAAGGTCAGTGGGATACAGTAAACCTAAAGTGAAGCATCGGAACCTATAACTAGTGTCACAGGAATGGTTCAAAACATAGACAGTAAGAAGAGTCAGTTTTCTTGTACATAAGTCGGCATTGTGCCTTTTGTATTTAATTCCGATGCTATATATGTGTTTCATCGTCAATAAGAAGGTCAGAGGGTTACTGTAAACCTGAAGTGAAGCATCAGAATCTATAACTAGCGTCACAGGAATGGTTCAAAACACAGACAGTAAGAAGAGTCAGTTATCTTGTTCTTAAGTCGGCATTGTGCACTTTGTATTTAATTCCGAAGCAATCTCTGTGTTTCATCGTCAATAAGAAGGTCAGAGGGATACAGTAGACCTGGAGTAAAGCATCGGAATCTATAACTAGTGTCACATGAATGGTTCAAAACATAGACAGTAACAAGAGTCAGTTTTCTTGTACTTAAGTAGGCATTGTGCCTTTTGAATTTAATTTCGATGCAAATTCAGTGTTTCATCGTCAATAAGAAGGTCAGAGGGATACGGTGAACCTGAAGTGAAGCATCGGAATCTATAACTAGTGTCACAGGAATGGTTCAAAACGTAGACAGTAAGAAGAGTCAGTTTTCTTGAACTTAAGTGAGCATTGTGCTTTTTGTATTTAATTTCGATGCAATTTCTGTGTTTCATCGTCAATAAGAAGGTCAGAGGGATACGGTAAACCTGAAGTGAAGCATCGGAATCTATAACTAGTGTCACAGGAATGGTTCAAAACATAGACTGTAAGAAGAGTCAGTTTTCTTGTACTTAAGTCGGCATTGTGCCTTTTGTATTTAATTTCGATGCAATTTCTGTGTTTCATCGTCAATAATAAGGTCAGAGGGATACAGTGAACCTGAAGTGACGCAGCAGAATCTATAACTAGTGTCACAGGAATGGTTCAAAACGTAGACAGTAAGAAGAGTCAGTTTTCTTGAACTTAAGTGAGCATTGTGCTTTTTGTATTTAATTTCGATGCAATTTCTGTGTTTCATCGTCAATAAGAAGGTCAGAGGGATACGGTAAACCTGAAGTGAAGCATCGGAATCTATAACTAGTGTCACAGGAATGGTTCAAAACATAGACTGTAAGAAGAGTCAGTTTTCTTGTACTTTAGTCGGCATTGTGCCTTTTGTATTTAATTCCGATGCAATTTCTGTGTTTCATCGTCAATAAGAAGGTCAGAGGGATACACTAAACCTGAAGTGAAGCATCGGAATCTATAACTAGTGTCACACGAATGGTTCAAAACACAGACTGTAAGAAGTGTTAGTTTTCTTGTACATAAGTCGGCATTTTGCCTTTTGTATGTAATTCCGATGCAATTTCTGTGTTTTATCGTCAATAAGAAGGTCAGAGGGATACAGTAAACCTGAAGTGAAGCATCGGAATCTATAACTAGTGTCACAGGAATGGTTCAAACATAGACAGTGAGAAGAGTCAGTTTTCTTGTACTTAAGTCGGCATTGTGCCTTTTGTATTTAATTCCGATGCAATTTCTGTGTTTCATCGTAAATAAGATGGTCAGAGGGATACAGTAAACCTGAAGTGAAGCATCGGAATCTATAACTAGTGTCACAGGAATGGTTCAAATCTTAGACAGTAAGAAGAGTCAGTTTTCTTGTACTTAAGTCGGCATTGTGCCTTTTGGATTTAATTCCGATGCAATTTCTGTGTTTCGTCATCAATAAGAAGGTCAGAGGGATACAGTAAACCTGAAGTGAAGCATCGGAATCTATAACTAGTGTCACAGGAATGGTTCAAAACATAGACAGTAAGAAGAGTCAGTCTTCTTGTACTTAAGTCTGCATTGTGCTTTTTGTATTTAATTCCAATGCATTTTCTGTTTTTCATCGTCAATAAGAAGGTCAGAGACACACAGTAAACCTGAAGTGAAGCATCGCAATCTATATCTAGTCTCACAGGAATGTTTCAAAACATAGACAGTAAGAAGGGTCAGTTTTCTTGTACTTAAGTCGGCATTGTGCCTTTTGTATTTACTTCCGAAGCAATTTCTGTGTTTCATCGTCAATAAGGTCAGAGGGATACAGTAAACCTGGAGTAAAGCACCGGAATCTATAACGAGTGTCACATGAATGGTTCAAAACATAGACAGTAAGAAGAATCAGTTTTCTTGTACTTAAGTCGGCATTGTACCTTTTGTATTTAATTCCGATGCAATTTCTGTGTTTCATAGTCAATAAGAAGGTCAGAGGGATACAGTAAACCTGTAGTGAAGCATCGGAATCTATAACTAGTGTCACAGGAATGGTTCAAAACATAGACTGTAAGAAGAGTCAGTTTTCTTATACTTAAGTCGGCATTGTGCCTTTTGTATTTAATTCCGATGCACGTTCTGTGTTTCATCGTCAATAAGAAGGTCAGAGAGATACAGTAAACCTGAAGTGAAGAATCGGAATGTATAACTAGTGTCACAGGAATGGTTCAAAACATAGACTGTAAGAAGAGTCAGTTTTCTTGTACTTAAGTCGGCATTGTGCCTTTTGTATCTAATTCCGATGCAATTTCTGTGTTTCATCGTCAATAAGAAGGTCAGTGGGATACAGTAAACCTAAAGTGAAGCATCGGAACCTATAACTAGTGTCACAGGAATGGTTCAAAACATAGACAGTAAGCAGAGTCAGTTATCTTGTTCTTAAGTCGGCATTGTGCCCTTTGTATTTAATTCCGAAGCAATTTCTGTGTTTCATCGTCAATAAGAAGGTCAGAGGGATACAGTAAACCTGGAGTAAAGCATCGGAATCTATAACTAGTGTCACATGAATGGTTCAAAACATAGACAGTAACAAGAGTCAGTTTTCTTGTACTTAAGTCGGCATTGTGCCTTTTGTAATTCATTCCGATGCAATTTCTGAGTTCATCGTCAATAAGGAGGTCAGAGGGATACAGTAAACCTGAAGTGAAGCATCGGAATCTATAACTAGTGCCACAGGAATGGTTCAAATCATAGACAGTAAGAAGAGTCAGTTTTCTTGTACTTAAGTCGGCATTGTGCCTTTTGTATTTAATTCCGATGCAATTTCTGTGTTTCATCATAAATAAGATGGTCAGAGGGATACAGTAAACCTGAAGTGAAGCATCGGAATCTATAACTAGTGTCACAGGAATGGTTCAAAACATAGACTGTAAGAAGAGTCAGTTTTCTTGTACTTAAGTCGGCATTGTGCCTTTTGTATTTACTTCGGATGCAATTTCTGTGTTTCATCGTAAATAAGATGGTCAGAGGGATACAGTAAACCTGAAGTGAAGCATCGGAATCTATAACTAGTGTCACAGGAATGGTTCAAATCTTAGACAGTAAGAAGAGTCAGTTTTCTTGTACTTAAGTCGGCATTGTGCCTTTTGGATTTAATTCCGATGCAATTTCTGTGTTTCGTCATCAATAAGAAGGTCAGAGGGATACAGTAAACCTGAAGTGAAGCATCGGAATCTATAACTAGTGTCACAGGAATGGTTCAAAACATAGACAGTAAGAAGAGTCAGTCTTCTTGTACTTAAGTCTGCATTGTGCTTTTTGTATTTAATTCCAATGCATTTTCTGTTTTTCATCGTCAATAAGAAGGTCAGAGACATACAGTAAACCTGAAGTGAAGCATCGCAATCTATATCTAGTCTCACAGGAATGTTTCAAAACATAGACAGTAAGAAGGGTCAGTTTTCTTGTACTTAAGTCGGCATTGTGCCTTTTGTATTTACTTCCGAAGCAATTTCTGTGTTTCATCGTCAATAAGGTCAGAGGGATACAGTAAACCTGGAGTAAAGCACCGGAATCTATAACGAGTGTCACATGAATGGTTCAATACATAGACAGTAAAAAGAATCAGTTTTCTTGTACTTAAGTCGGCATTGTACCTTTTGTATTTAATTCCGATGCAATTTCTGTGTTTCATAGTCAATAAGAAGGTCAGAGGGATACAGTAAACCTGTAGTGAGGCATCGGAATCTATAACTAGTGTCACAGGAATGGTTCGTAACATAGACTGTAAGAAGAGTCGGTTTTCTTATACTTAAGTCGGCATTGTGCCTTTTGTATTTAATTCCGATGCAATTTCTGTGTTTCATCGTCAATAAGAAGGTCAGAGAGATACAGTAAACCTGAAGTGAAGCATCGGAATCTATAACTAGTGTCACAGGAATGGTTCAAAACATAGACTGTAAGAAGAGTCAGTTTTCTTATACTTAAGTCGGCATTGTGCCTTTTGTATTTAATTCCGATGCAATTTCTGTGTTTCATCGTCAATAAGAAGGTCAGAGAGATACAGTAAACCTGAAGTGAAGCATCGGAATCTATAACTAGTGTCACAGGAATGGTTCAAAACATAGACTGTAAGAAGAGTCAGTTTTCTTGTACTTAAGTCGGCATTGTGCCTTTTGTATTTAATTCCGATGCAATTTCTGTGTTTCATCGTCAATAAGAAGGTCAGTGGGATACAGTAAACCTAAAGTGAAGCATCGGAACCTATAACTAGTGTCACAGGAATGGTTCAAAACATAGACAGTAAGAAGAGTCAGTTTTCTTGTACTTAAGTCGGCATTGTGCCTTTTGTATTTAATTCCGATGCTATATATGCGTTTCATCGTCAATAAGAAGGTCAGAGGGTTACTGTAAACCTGAAGTGAAGCATCAGAATCTATAACTAGTGTCACAGGAATGGTTCAAACATAGACTGTAAGGAGAGTCAGTTTTCTTGTACTTAAGTCGGCATTGTGCCTTTTGGATTTAATTCCGATGCAATTTCTGTGTTTCGTCATCAATAAGAAGGTCAGAGGGATACAGTAAACCTTATGTGAAGCATCGGAATCTATAACTAGTGTCACAGGAATGGTTCAAAACATAGACTGTAAGAAGAGTCAGTTTTCTTATACTTAAGTCGGCATTGTGCCTTTTGTATTTAATTCCGATGCAATTTCTGTGTTTCATCGTCAATAAGAAGGTCAGAGAGATACAGTAAACCTGAAGTGAAGCATCGGAATCTATAACTAGTGTCACACGAATGGTTCAAAACACAGACTATAAGAAGTGTTAGTTTTCTTGTACATAAGTCGGCATTTTGCCTTTTGTATTTAATTCCGATGCAATTTCTGTGTTTTATCGTCAATAAGATGGTCAGTGGGATACGGTAAACCTGAAGTGAAGCATCGCAATCTATAACTAGTGTCACACGAATGGTTCAAAGCATAGACTGTAAGAAGAGTCAGTTTTCTTGTACTTAAGTCGGCATTTTGCATTTTGTATTTAACTCCGATGCAATTTCTGTGTTTCATCGTCAGTAAGAAGGTCAGAGGGACACAGTAAACCTGAAGTGAAGCATCGGAATCTATAACTAGTGTCACAGGAATGGTTCAAACATAGACAGTAAGGAGAGTCAGTTTTCTTGTACTGAAGTCGGCATTGTGCCTTTAGTATTTAATTCCGATGCAATTTCTGTGTTTAATCGTCAATAAGATGGTCAGAGGGATACAGTAAACCTGAAGTGAAGCATCGGAATATATAACTAGTGCCACAGGAATGGTTCAAATCATAGACAGTAAGAAGAGTCAGTTTTCTTGTACTTAAGTAGGCATTATGCCTTTTGTATTTAATTTCGATGCAAATTCAGTGTTTCATAGTCAATAAGAAGGTCAGAGGGATACAGTGAACCTGAAGTGAAGCATCGGAATCTATAACTAGTGTCACAGGAATGGTTCAAAACGTAGACAGTAAGAAGAGTCAGTTTTCTTGTACTTAAGTCAGCATTGTGCCTTTTGTATTTAATTCCGATGCAATTTCTGTGTTTCATCGTCAATAAGAAAGTCAGAGGGATACAGTAAACCTGAAGTGAAGCATCGGAATCCATAACTAGTATCACAGGAATGGTTCAAAACATAGACAGTAAGAAGAGTCAGTTTTCTTGTACTTAAGGCGGCATTGTGCCTTTTGTATTTAATTCCGATGCAATTTCTGTGTTTCATCGTCAATAAAATAGTCAGAGGGATACAGTAAACCTGAAGTGAAGCATCGTAATCTATAACTAGTGTAACATGAATGGTTCAAAACATAGACAGTAAGAAGAGTCATTTTTCTTGTACTTAGGTCGGCATTGTGCCTTTTGTATTTAATTCCGATGCAATTTCTGTGTTTCATCGTCAACAAGAAGGTCAGAGGGATACAGTACACCAGAAGTGAAGCATCGGAATCTTTAACTAGTGTCCCAGTAATGGTTCAAAACACAGACAGTAAGAAGAGTCTGTTATCTTGTACTTAAGTCGGCATTGTGCACTTTGTATTTAACTCCGAAGCAATTTCTGTGTTTCATCGTCAATAAGAAGGTCAGAGGGATACAGTAAACCTGGAGTAAACGATCGCAATCTATAACTAGTGTCACATGAATGGTTCAAAACATAGACAGTAAGAAGAGTCAGTTTTCTTGTACTTAAGTCGGCATTGTGATTGTTGTAATTAATTCCGATGCAATTTCTGAGTTCATCGTCAATAAGGAGTTCAGAGGGATACAGTAAACCTGAAGTGAAGCATCGGAATCTATAACTAGTGCCACAGGAATGGTTCAAATCATAGACAGTAAGAAGAGTCAGTTTTCTTGTACTTAAGTCGGCATTGTGCCTTTTTTTAAAATTTCGATACAAATTCAGTGTTTCATTGTCAATAAGAAGGTCAGAGGGATACAGTGAACCTGAAGTGAAGCATCGGAATCTATTACTAGTGTCACAGGAATGATTCAAATCGTAGACAGTAAGAAGAGTCACTTTTCTTGTACTTTAGTCGGCATTGTGCCCATTGTATTTAATTCCGATGCAATTTCTGTGTTCATCGTCAATAAGAAGGTCAGAGGGATACGGTAAACCTGAAGTGAAGCATCGGAATCTATAACTAGTGTCACAGGAATGGTTCAAAACATAGATAGTAAGAAGAGTCAGTTTTCTTGTACTTTAGTCGGTATTGTGCCTTTTGTATTTAATTCCGATGCAATTTCTGTGTTTCATCGTCCATAAGAAGGTCAGAGGGATACGGTAAACCTGAAGTGAAGCATTGGAATCTATAACTATTGTCACAGGAATGGTTCAAAACATAGACAGTAAGAAGTGTCAGTTATCTTGTACTTAAGTCGGCATTGTGCCTTTTTATTAAATTTCGATGCAAATTCAGTGTTTCATCGTCAATAAGAAGGTCAGAGGGATACAGTGAACCTGAAGTGAAGCATCGGAATCTATTACTAGTGTCACAGGAATGGTTCAAAACATAGACAGTAAGAAGTGTCAGTTTTCTTGTACTTAAGTCGGCATTGTGCCTTTTGTATTTAATTCCGATGCTATATATGTGTTTCATCGTCAATAAGAAGGTCAGAGGGTTACTGTAAACCTGAAGTGAAGCATCAGAATCTATAACTAGTGTCACAGGAATGGTTCAAACATAGACAGTAATGAGAGTCAGTTTTCTTGTACTTAAGTCGGCATTGCGCCTTTTGGATTTAATTCCGATGCAATTTCTGTGTTTCGTCATCAATAAGAAGGTCAGAGGGATACAGTAAACCTGAAGTGAAGCATCGGAATCTATAACTAGTGTCACAGGAATGGTTCAAATCATAGACTGTAAGAAGAGTCAGTTTTCTTATACTTAAGTCGGCATTGTGCCTTTTGTATTTAATTCCGATGCAATTTCTGTGTTTCATCGTCAATAAGAAGGTCAGAGAGATACAGTAAACCTGAAGTGAAGCATCGGAATCTATAACTAGTGTCACACGAATGGTTCAAAACACAGACTATAAGAAGTGTTAGTTTTCTTGTACATAAGTCGGCATTTTGCCTTTTGTATTTAATTCCGATGCAATTTCTGTGTTTTATCGTCAATAAGATGGTCAGTGGGATACGGTAAACCTGAAGTGAAGCATCGCAATCTATAACTAGTGTCACACGAATGGTTCAAAGCATAGACTGTAAGAAGAGTCAGTTTTCTTGTACTTAAGTCGGCATTTTGCATTTTGTATTTAACTCCGATGCAATTTCTGTGTTTCATCGTCAGTAAGAAGGTCAGAGGGACACAGTAAACCTGAAGTGAAGCATCGGAATCTATAACTAGTGTCACAGGAATGGTTCAAACATAGACAGTAAGGAGAGTCAGTTTTCTTGTACTTAAGTCGGCATTGTGCCTTTAGTATTTAATTCCGATGCAATTTCTGTGTTTAATCGTCAATAAGATGGTCAGAGGGATACAGTAAACCTGAAGTGAAGCATCGGAATATATAACTAGTGCCACAGGAATGGTTCAAATCATAGACAGTAAGAAGAGTCAGTTTTCTTGTACTTAAGTAGGCATTATGCCTTTTGTATTTAATTTCGATGCAAATTCAGTGTTTCATAGTCAATAAGAAGGTCAGAGGGATACAGTGAACCTGAAGTGAAGCATCGGAATCTATAACTAGTGTCACAGGAATCTTTCAAAACGTAGACAGTAAGAAGAGTCAGTTTTCTTGTACTTAAGTCAGCATTGTGCCTTTTGTATTTAATTCCGATGCAATTTCTGTGTTTCATCGTCAATAAGAAAGTCAGAGGGATACAGTAAACCTGAAGTGAAGCATCGGAATCCATAACTAGTATCACAGGAATGGTTCAAAACATAGACAGTAAGAAGAGTCAGTTTTCTTGTACTTAAGGCGGCATTGTGCCTTTTGTATTTAATTCCGATGCAATTTCTGTGTTTCATCGTCAATAAAATGGTCAGAGGGATACAGTAAACCTGAAGTGAAGCATCGTAATCTATAACTAGTGTAACATGAATGGTTCAAAACATAGACAGTAAGAAGAGTCATTTTTCTTGTACTTAGGTCGGCATTGTGCCTTTTGTATTTAATTCCGATGCAATTTCTGTGTTTCATCGTCAACAAGAAGGTCAGAGGGATACAGTACACCAGAAGTGAAGCATCGGAATCTTTAACTAGTGTCCCAGTAATGGTTCAAAACACAGACAGTAAGAAGAGTCTGTTATCTTGTACTTAAGTCGGCATTGTGCACTTTGTATTTAACTCCGAAGCAATTTCTGTGTTTCATCGTCAATAAGAAGGTCAGAGGGATACAGTAAACCTGGAGTAAACGATCGCAATCTATAACTAGTGTCACATGAATGGTTCAAAACATAGACAGTAAGAAGAGTCAGTTTTCTTGTACTTAAGTCGGCATTGTGATTGTTGTAATTAATTCCGATGCAATTTCTGAGTTCATCGTCAATAAGGAGTTCAGAGGGATACAGTAAACCTGAAGTGAAGCATCGGAATCTATAACTAGTGCCAAAGGAATATTTCAAATCATAG
The DNA here is from genome assembly GCF_023864345.2 of Schistocerca serialis cubense. Lineage (NCBI taxonomy): Eukaryota > Metazoa > Arthropoda > Insecta > Orthoptera > Acrididae > Schistocerca > Schistocerca serialis. Next base: position 1,567,271 of record NW_026047644.1, on the reverse strand, counting down.
ACAGTAAGAAGAGTCAGTTTTCTTGTACTTAAGTCGGCATTGTCCCTTTTTTTAAAATTTCGATACAAATTCAGTGTTTCATTGTCAATAAGAAGGTCAGAGGGATACAGTGAACCTGAAGTGAAGCATCGGAATCTATTACTAGTGTCACAGGAATGATTCAAATCGTAGACAGTAAGAAGAGTCACTTTTCTTGTACTTTAGTCGGCATTGTGCCCTTTGTATTTAATTCCGATGCAATTTCTGTGTTTCATCGTCAATAAGAAGGTCAGAGGGATACGGTAAACCTGAAGTGAAGCATCGGAATCTATAACTAGTGTCACAGGAATGGTTCAAAACATAGATAGTAAGAAGAGTCAGTTTTCTTGTACTTTAGTCGGTATTGTGCCTTTTGTATTTAATTCCGATGCAATTTCTGTGTTTCATCGTCAATAAGAAGGTCAGAGGGATACGGTAAACCTGAAGTGAAGCATTGGAATCTATAACTATTGTCACAGGAATGGTTCAAAACATAGACAGTAAGAAGTGTCAGTTATCTTGTACTTAAGTCGGCATTGTGCCTTTTTATTAAATTTCGATGCAAATTCAGTGTTTCATCGTCAATAAGAAGGTCAGAGGGATACAGTGAACCTGAAGTGAAGCATCGGAATCTATTACTAGTGTCACAGGAATGATTCAAAACGTAGACAGTAAGAAGAGTCAGTATTCTTGTACTTTAGTCGGCATTGTGAATTTTGTATTTAATTCCGATGCAATTTCTTTGTTTCATCGTCAATAAGAAGGTCAGAGGGATACGGTAAACCTGAAGTGAAGCATCGGAATCTATAACTAGTGTCACAGGAATTGTTCAAAACATACACAGTAAGAAGAGTCAGTTTCCTTGTACTTAAGTCGGCATTGTGCCTTTTGTATTTAGTTCCGAAGCAATTTCTGTGTTTCATCGTCAATAAGAAGGTCAGAGGGATACAGTAAACCTTAAGTGAAGCATCGGAATCTATAACTAGTGTCACACGAATGGTTCAAAACACAGACTGTAAGAAGAGTCAGTTTTCTTGTACATAAGTCGGCATTTTGCCTTTTGTATTTAATTCCGATGCAATTTCTGTGTTTTATCGTCAATAAGATGGTCAGTGGGATACGGTAAACCTGAAGTGAAGCATCGCAATCTATAACTAGTGTCACACGAATGGTTCAAAACATAGACTGTAAGAAGAGTCAGTTTTCGTGTACTTAAGTCGGCATTTTGGCTTTTGTATTTAACTCCGATGCAATTTCTGTGTTTCATCGTCAATAAGAAGGTCAGAGGGATACAGTAAACCTTAAGTAAATCATCGGAATCTATAACTAGTGTCACAGGAATGGTTCAAAACTTAGACAGTAAGAAGAGTCGGTTATCTTGTACTTAAGTCGGCATTGTGCCTTTTGTATTTAATTCCGATGCAATTTCTGTGTTTCATCGTCAATAAAAAGGTCAGAGGGATACAGTAAACCTGAAGTGAGGCAGCAGAATCTATAACTAGTGTCACAGGAATGGTTCAAATCATAGACAGTAAGAAGAGTCAGTTTTCTTGTACCTAAGTCGGCATTGTGTATTTTGTATTTAATTCCGATGCCATTTCTGTGTTTCATCGTCAATAAGAAGGTCAGAGGGATACAGTAAACCTGAAGTGAAGCATCGGAATCTATAACTAGTGTCACAGGAATGGTTCAAAACATAGACAGTAAGAAGAGTCAGTTATCTTGTACTTAAGTCTGCATTGTGCTTATTGTATTTAATTCCGATGCATTTTCTGTGTTTCATCGTCAATAAGAAGGTCAGAGGGATACAGTAAATCTGAAGTGAAGCATCGCAATCTATATCTAGTGTCACAGGAATGGTTCAAAACATAGACAGTAAGAAGAGTCAGTTTTCTTGTACTTAAGTCGGCACTGTGCCTTTCGTATTTACTTCCGAAGCAATTTCTGTGTTTCATCGTCAATAAGAAGGTCAGAGGGATACAGTAAGCCTGGAGTAAAGCATCGGATCTGTAACTAGTGTCACATGAATGGTTCAAAACATAGACAGTAAAAAGTATCAGTTTTCTTGTACTTAAGTCGGCATTGTGCCTTTTGTATTTAATACCGATGCAATTTCTGTGTTTCATAGTCAATAAGAAGGTCAGAGGGATACAGTAAACCTGAAGTGAAGCATCGGAATCTATACCTAGTGTCATAGGAATGTTTCAAAACATAGACAGAAAGAAGAGTCAGTTTTCTGGTACTTAAGTCGGAATTGTGAATTTTGTGTTTAATTCCGATGCAATTTCCGTGTTTCATCGTCAATAAGAAGGTCAGAGCGATAAAGTAAACCTGAAGTGAAGGATCGGAATCTATAACTAGTGTCACAGGAATGGTTCAAAACATAGACTGTAAGAAGAGTCAGTTTTCTTGTACTTAAGTCGGCATTGTGCCTTTTGTATTTAATTCCGATGCAATTTCTATGTTCCATCGTCAATAAGAAGGTCAGAGAGATACAGTAAACCTGAAGTGAAGCATCGGAATCTATAACTAGTGTCACAGGTATGGTTCAAACCATAGACTGTAAGAAGAGTCAGTTTTCTTGTACTTAAGTCGGCATTGTGCCTTTTGTATTTAATTCCGATGCAATTTCTGTCTTTCATCGTTAATAAGAAGGTCAGTGGGATACAGTAAACCTAAAGTGAATCATCGGAATCTATAACTAGTGTCACAGGAATAGTTCAAATCATAGACAGTAAGATGAGTCAGTTTTCTTGTACTTAAGTCGGCATTGTGCCTTTTGTATTTAATTCCGTGGCAATATATGCGTTTCATCGTCAATAAGAAGGTCAGAGGGTTACGGTAAACCTGAAGTGAAGCATCGGAATCTATAACCAGTGTCACAGGAATGGTTCAAAACATAGACAGTAAGAAGAGTCAGTTTTCTTGTACTTAAGTCGACATTGTGCCTTTTGTTTTTACTTCCGAAGCAATTTCTGTGTTTCATCGTCAATAAGAAGGTCTGAGGGATACAGTAAACCTTAAGTGAAGCATCGGAATCTATAACTAATGTCACACGAATGGTTCAAAGCATAGACTGTAAGAAGAGTCAGTTTTCTTGTACTTAAGTCGGCATTGCGCCTTTTGTATTTAACTCCGATGCAATTTCTGTGTTTCATTGTCATTAAGAAGGTCAGAGGGATACAGTGAACCTGAAGTGAAGCATCGGAATCTATTACTAGTGTCACAGGAATGATTCAAAACGTAGACAGTAAGAAGAGTCAGTATTCTTGTACTTTAGTCGGCATTGTGAATTTTGTATTTAATTCCGATGCAATTTCTTTGTTTCATCGTCAATAAGAAGGTCAGAGGGATACAGTAAACCTGAGGTGCAGCATCGGAATCTATAACTAGTGTCACAGGAATGGTTCAAACATAGACAATACGAAGAGTCAGATTGCTTGTACTTAAGTCGGGATTGCTCCTTTTGTATTTAATTCCGATGCAATTTCTGTGTTTCATCGTCAATAAGATGGTCAGAGGGATACAGTAAACCTGAAGTGAAGCATCGGAATCCATAACTACTGTCACAGGAATGGTTCACAACATAGACAGTAAGAAGAGTCAGTTTTCTTATACTTAAGTCGGCATTGTTCCTTTTGTATTTAATTCCGATGCAATTTCTGTGTTTCATCGTCAATACGTAGGTCAGAGGGATACAGTAAACCTGAAGTGAAGCATAGGAATCCATAACTAGTGTCACAGGAATGGTTCAAAACATAGACTGTAAGAAGAGTCAGTTATCTTGTACTTAAGTCCGCATTGTGACTTTTGTATTTAATTCCGATGCAATTTCTGTGTTTCACCGTCAATAAGAAGTTTAGTGGGATACAGTAAACCTAAAGTGAAGCATCGGAATCTATAACTAGTGTCACAGGAATGGTTCAAAACATAGACTGTAAGAAGAGTCAGTTTTCTTGTACTTAAGTCGGCATTGTGCCTTTTGTATTTAATTTCGATGCAATATATGTGTTTCATCGTCAATAAGAAGGTCGGAGGGTTACTGTAAACCTGAAGTGAAGCATCGGAATCTATAACTAGTGTCACAGGAATGGTTCAAAACACAGACAGTAAGATGAGTCAGTTATCTTGTTCTTAAGTCGGCATTGTGCCCTTTGTATTTAATTCCGAAGCAATTTCTGTGTTTCATCGTCAATAAGAAGGTCAGAGTGATACAGTAAATCTGGAGTAAAGCATCGGAATCTATAAGTAGTGTCACATGAATGGTTTAAAACATAGACAGTAAGAAGTGTCAGTTTTCTTGTACTTAAGTCGGCATTGTGCCTTTTGTAATTAATTCCGATGCAATTTCTGAGTTCATCGTCAATAAGGAGGTCAGAGGAATACAATAAACCTGAAGTGAAGCTTCGGAATCTATAACTAGTGCCACAGGAATGGTTCAAATCATAGACAGTAAGAAGAGTCAGTTGTCTTGTACTTAAGTCAGCATTGTGCCTTTTGTATTTAATTCCGATGCAATTTCTGTGTTTCATCGTCAATAAGGTCAGAGGGATACGGTAAACCTGAAGTGAAGCATCGGAATTTATAACTAGTGTCACAGGAATGGTTCAAAACATAGACAGTAAGAAGAGTCAGTTTTCTTGTACTTAAGTCGACATTGTGCCTTTTGTTTTCAATTCCGAAGCAATTTCTGTGTTTCATCGTCAATAAGAAGGTCATAGGGATACAGTAAACCTTAAGTGAAGCATCGGCATCCATAACTAATGTCCCACGAATGGTTCAAAGCATAGATTGTAAGAAGAGTAAGTTTTCTTGTACGTAAGTCGGCATTTTGCCCTTTGTATTTAACTCCGATGCAATTTCTGTGTTTCATCGTCAATAAGAAGGTCAGAGGCATACAGTAAACCTGAAGTGCAGCATCGGAATCTATAACTAGTGTCACAGGAATGGTTCAAACATAGACAGTATGAAGAGTCAGATTTCTTGTACTTAAGTCGGCATTGTGCCTTTTGTATTTAATTCCGATGCAATTTCTGTGTTTCATCGTCAATAAGATGGTCAGAGGGATACAGTAAACCTGAAGTGAAGCATCGGAATCCATAACTAGTGTCACAGGAATGGTTCAAACGTAGACAGTACGAAGAGTCAGATTTCTTGTACATAAGTCGGCATTGTTGCCTTTTGTATTTAATTCCGATGCAATTTCTGTGTTTCATCGTCAATAAGATGGTCAGAGGGATACAGTAAACCTGAAGTGAAGCATCGGAATCCATAACTACTGTCACAGGAATGGTTCAAAACATAGAAAGTAAGAAGAGTCAGTTTTCTTGTACTTAAGTCGGCATTGGGCCTTTTGTATTTAATTCCGATGCAATTTCTGTGTTTTATCGTCAATAAAAAGGTCAGAGGGATACAGTAAACCTGAAGTGAAGCATCGTAATCTATAACTAGTGTCACATGAATGGTTCAAAACATAGACAGTAAGAAGAGTCAGTTTTCTTGTACTTAAGTCGGCATTGTAAATTTTGTATTTAATTCCGATGCAATTTCTGTGTTTCATCGTCGATAAGAAGGTCAGAGGGATTCAGTAAATTTGAAGTGAAACATCGGAATCTATAACTAGTGTCACAGGAATGGTTCAAAACGTAGACAGTTAGAAGAGTCACTTTTCTTGTACATAACTCGGCATTGTGCCTTTTGTATATAATTGCGTTGCAATTTCTGTGTTTCGTCGTCAATAAGAAGGTCAGAGGGATACAGTAAACCCGAGGTGAAGCATCGGAATCTATAACTAGTGTCATAGGAATGGTTCAAAACATAGGCAGTAAGAAGAGTCAGTTTTCTAATACTTAAGTCGGCATTGTGCCTTTTCTATTTAATTCCGATGCAATTTCTGTGTTTAATCATCAATAAGAAGGTCAGACGGATACAGTAAACCTGAAGTGAAGCATCCGAATCTATAACTAGTGTCACTGAAATGGTTCAAAACATAGACTGTAAGAAGAGTCAGTTTTCTTGTACTTAAGTCGGCATTGTGCCTTTTGTATTTAATTCCGATGCAATATATGTGTTTCATCGTCAATAAGAAGGTCAGAGGGTTACTGTAAACCTGAAGTGAAGCATCGGAATCTATAACTAGTGTCACAGGAAAGGTTCAAAACACAGACAGTAAGAAGAGTCAGTTATCTTGTTCTTCAGTCGGCATTGTGCCCTTTGTATTTAATTCCGAAGCAATTTCTGTGTTTCATCGTCAATAAGAAGGTCAGAGGGATACAATAAACCTGGAGTAAAGCATCGGAATCTATAACTAGTGTCACATGAATGGTTTAAAACATAGACAGTAAGAAGAGTCAGTTTTCTTGTACTTAAGTCGGCATTGTGCCTTTTGTAATTAATTCGGATGCAATTTCTGAGTTCGTCGTCAATAAGGAGGTCAGAGGAATACAGTAAACCTGAAGTGAAGCATCGGAATCTATAACAAGTGCCACAGGAATGGTTCAAATCATAGACAGTAAGAAGAGTCAGTTTTCTTGTACCTAAGTAGGCTTTGTGCCTTTTGTATTTAATTGCGATGCAAATTCAGTGTTTCATCGTCAATAAGAAGGTCAGAGGGATACAGTGAACCTGAAGTGAAGCATCGGAATCTATAACTAGTGTCACAGGAATGGTTCAAAACGTAGACAGTAAGAAGAGTCAGTTTTCTTGTACTTAAGTCAGCATTGTGCCTTTTGTATTTAATTCCGATGCAATTTCTCTGTTTCATCGTCAATAAGAAGGTCAGAGGGATACGGTAAACCTGAAGTGTAGCATCGGAATCTATAACTAGTGTCACAGGAATGGTTCAAAACATAGACAGTAAGAAGACTCAGTTTTCTTGTACTTAAGTCGGCATTGTGCCTTTTGTTTTCAATTCCGAAGCAATTTCTGTGTTTCATCGTCAATAAGAAGGTCAGAGAGATACAGTAAACCTTAAGTGAAGCATCGGAATCTATAACTAATGTCCCACGAATGGTTCAAAGCATAGACTGTAAGAAGAGTCAGTTTTCTTGTACGTAAGTCGGCATTTTGCCCTTTGTATTTAACCCCGATGCAATTTCTGTGTTTCATCGTCAATAAAAAGGTCAGAGGGATACAGTAAACCTGAAGTGAAGCATCGTAATCTATAACTAGTGTCACATGAATGGTTCAAAACATAGACAGTAAGAAGAGTCAGTTTTCTTGTACTTAAGTCGGCATTGTGAATTTTGTATTTAATTCCGATGCAATTTCTGTGTTTCATCGTCAATAAGAAGTTCAGAGGGATACAGTAAAATTGAAGTGAAACATCGGAATCTATAACTAGTGTCACAGGAATGGTTCAAAACATAGACAGTTAGAAGAGTCAGTTTTCTTGTACTTACCTCGGCATTGTGCCTTTTGTATGTAATTGCGTTGCAATTTCTGTGTTTCATCGTCAATAAGAAGGTCAGAGGGATACAGTAAACACGAGGTGAAGCATCGGAATCTATAACTAGTGTCATAGGAATGGTTCAAAACATAGGCAGTAAGAAGAGTCAGTTTTCTAGTACTTAAGTCGGCATTGTGCCTTTTCTATTTAATTCTGATGCAATTTCTGTGTTTCATCGTCAATAAGAAGGTCAGAGGGATACAGTAAACCTGAAGTGAAGCATCCGAATCTATAACTAGTGTCACAGAAATGGTTGAAAACCAAAGGGATACAGCAAACCTGAAGTGAAGCATAGGAATCTATAACTAGTGTCACAGGAATGGTTCAAAACATAGACTGTAAGAAGAGTCAGTTTGCTTGTACTTATGTCGGCATTGTGACTTTTGTATTTATTTCCGATGCAATTTCTGTGTTTCATCGTCAATTAGAAGGTCAGAGAGATACAGTGAACCTGAAGTGAAGCATCGGAATCTATAACTAGTGTCACAGGAATGGTTCAAAACATAGACAGTAAGAAGAGTCAGTTTTCTTGTACTTAAGTCGGCATTTTGCCTTTTGTATTTAATTCCGATGCAATTTCTGTGTTTCATCGTCAATACGAAGGTCAGTGAGATACAGTAAACCTAAAGTGAATCATCGGAATCTATAACTAGTGTCACAGGAATGGTTCAAAACATAGACAGTAAGAAGAGTCAGTTTTCTTGTACTTAAGTCGGCATTGTGCCTTTTGTATTTAATTCCGATGCAATATATGTGTTTCATCGTCAATAAGAAGGTCAGAGGGTTACTGTAAACCTGAAGTGAAGCATCGGAATCTATAACTAGTGTCACAGGAATGGTTCAAAACACAGACAGTAAGAAGAGTCAGTCATCTTGTTCTTAAGTCGGCATTGTGCCTTTGTATTTAATTCCGAAGCAATTTCTGTGTTTCATCGTCAATAAGAAGGTCAGAGGGATACAATAAACCTGGAGTAATGCATCGGAATCTATAACTAGTGTCACATGAATGGTTTAAAACATAGACAGTAAGAAGAGTCAGTTTTCTTGTACTTAAGTCGGCATTGTGCCTTTTGTAATTAATTCGTATGCAATTTCTGAGTTCGTCGTCAATAAGGAGGTCAGAGGAATACAGTAAACCTGAAGTGAAGCATCGGAATCTATAACTAGTGCCACAGGAATGGTTCAAATCATAGACAGTAAGAAGAGTCAGTTTTCTTGTACCTAAGTAGGCATTGTGCCTTTTGTATTTAATTGCGATGCAAATTCAGTGTTTCATCGTCAATAAGAAGGTCAGAGGGATACAGTGAACCTGAAGTGAAGCATCGGAATCTATAACTAGTGTCACAGGAATGGTTCAAAACGTAGACAGTAAGAAGAGTCAGTATTATTGTACTTAAGTCAGCATTGTGCCTTTTGTATTTAATTCCAATGCAATTTCTCTGTTTCATCGTCAATAAGAAGGTCAGAGGGATACGGTAAACCTGAAGTGAAGCATCGGAATCTATAACTAGTGTCACAGGAATGGTTCAAAACATAGACAGTAAGAAGAGTCAGTTTTCTTGTACCTAAGTCGGCATTGTGCCTTTTGTATTTAATTCCGTTGCAATTTCTGTGTTTCATCGTCAATAAGAAGGTCAGAGTCATACAGTAAACCAGAAGTGAAGCATCGGAATCTATAACTAGTGTCACAGGAATGGTTCAATACATAGACAGTAAGAAGAGTCAGTTTTCTTGTACTTAAGTCGGCATTGTGCCTTTTGTACTTAATTCCGATGCAATTTCTGTGTTTCATCGTCAATAAGAACGTCAGAGGGATACACTAAAGCTGAAGTGAAGCATCGGAATCTATAACTAGTTTCACAGGAATGGTTCAAATGTTAGAAAGTAAGAAGAGTCAGTTTTATTGTACTTAAGTCGGCATTGTGTCTTTTGTATTTAATTCCGATGCAATTTCTGTATTTTGTCGTCAATAAAAAGGTCAGAGGGATACAGTAAACCTGAAGTGAAGCATCGTAATCTATAACTAGTGTCACATGAATGGTTCAAAACATAGACAGTAAGAAGAGTCAGTTTTCTTGTACTTAAGTCGGCATTGTGAATTTTGTATTTAATTCCGATGCAATTTCTGTGTTTCATCGTCAATAAGAAGGTCAGAGGGATACAGTGAACCTGAAGTGAAGCATTGGAATCTATAACTAGTGTCACAGGAATGGTTCAAAACGTAGACAGTAAGAAGAGTCAGTATTATTGTACTTAAGTCAGCATTGTGCCTTTTGTATTTAATTCCAATGCAATTTCTCTGTTTCATCGTCAATAAGAAGGTCAGAGGGATACGGTAAACCTGAAGTGAAGCATCGGAATCTATAACTAGTGTCACAGGAATGGTTCAAAACATAGACAGTAAGAAGAGTCAGTTTTCTTGTACCTAAGTCGGCATTGTGCCTTTTGTATTTAATTCCGATGCAATTTCTGTGTTTCATCGTCAATGAGAAGGTCAGAGGGATCCAGTAAACCAGAAGTGAAGCATCGGAATCTATAACTAGTGTCACAGGAATGGTTCAATACATAGACAGTAAGAAGAGTCAGTTTTCTTGTACTTAAGTCGGCATTGTGAATTTTGTATTTAATTCCGATGCAATTTCTGTGTTTCATCGTCAATAAGAAGGTCAGAGGGATACAGTAAATTTGAAGTGAAACATCGGAATCTATAACTAGTGTCACAGGAATGGTTCAAAACATAGACAGTTAGAAGAGTCAGTTTTCTTGTACTTAACTCGGCATTGTGCATTTTGTATATAATTGCGTTGCAATTTCTGTGTTTCATCGTCAATAAGAAGGTCAGAGGGATACAGTAAACCCGAGGTGAAGCATCGGAATCTATAACTAGTGTCATAGGAATGGTTCAAAACATAGGCAGTAAGAAGAGTCAGTTTTCTAGTACTTAAGTCGGCATTGTGCCTTTTCTATTTAATTCTGATGCAATTTCTGTGTTTCATCGTCAATAAGAAGGTCAGAGGGATACAGTAAACCTGAAGTGAAGCATCCGAATCTATAACTAGTGTTACAGAAATGGTTCAAAACCAAAGGGATACAGCAAACCTGAAGTGAAGCATAGGAATCTATAACTAGTGTCACAGGAATGGTTCAAAACATAGACCGTAAGAAGAGTCAGTTTTCTTGTACTTAAGTCGGCATTGTGACTTTTGTATTTAATTCCGATGCAATTTCTGTGTTTCATCGTTAATTAGAAGGTCAGAGAGATACAGTGAATCTAAAGTGAAGCATCGGAATCTATAACTAGTGTCACAGGAATGGTTCAAAACATAGACAGTAAGAAGAGTCAGTTTTCTTGTACTTAAGTCGACATTGTGCCTTTTGTATTTAATTCCGATGCAATTTCTGTGTTTCATCGTCAATACGAAGTCAGTGGGATACAGTAAACCTAAAGTGAAGCATCGGAATCTATAACTAGTGTCACAGGAATGGTTCAAAACATAGACAGTAAGAAGAGTCAGTTTTCTTGTACTTAAGTCGGCATTGTGCCTTTTGTATTTAATTCCGATGCAATATATGTGTTTCATCGTCAATAAGAAGGTCAGAGGGTTACTCTAAACCTGAAGTGAAGCATCGGAATCTATAACTAGTGTCACAGGAATGGTTCAAAACACAGACAGTAAGAAGAGTCAGTCATCTTGTTCTTAAGTCGGCATTGTGCCCTTTGTATTTAATTCCGAAGCAATTTCTGTGTTTCATCGTCAATAAGAAGGTCAGAGGGATACAATAAACCTGGAGTAAAGCATCGGAATCTATAACTAGTGTCACATGAATGGTTTAAATCATAGACAGTAAGAAGAGTCAGTTTTCTTGTACTTAAGTCGGTATTGTGCCTTTTGTAATTAATTCGGATGCAATTTCTGAGTTCTTCGTCATAAGGAGGTCAGAGGAATACAGTAAACCTGAAGTGAAGCATCGGAATCTATAACTAGTGCCACAGGAATGGTTCAAATCATAGACAGTAAGAAGAGTCAGTTTTCTTGTACCTAAGTAGGCATTGTGCATTTTGTATTTAATTGCGATGCAAATTCAGTGTTTCATCGTCAATAAGAAGGTCAGAGGGATACAGTGAACCTGAAGTGAAACATCGGAATCTATAACTAGTGTCACAGGAATGGTTCAAAACGTAGACAGTAAGAAGAGTCAGTTTTCTTGTACTTAAGTCAGCATTGTGCCTTTTGTATATAATTGCGTTGCAATTTCTCTGTTTCATTGTCAATAAGAAGGTCAGAGGGATACGGTAAACCTGAAGGGAAGCATCGGAATCTATAACTAGTGTCACAGGAATGGTTCAAAACATAGACAGTAAGAAGACTCAGTTTTCTTGTACTTAAGTCGGCATTGTGCCTTTTGTATTTAATTCCGATGCAATTTCTGTGTTTCATCGTCAATAAGAAGGTCAGAGGGATACAGTAAACCAGAAGTGAAGCATCGGAATCTATAACTAGTGTCACAGGAATGGTTCAATACATAGACAGTAAGAAGAGTCAGTTTTCTTGTACTTAAGTCGGCATTGTGCCTTTTGTACTTAATTCCGATGCAATTTCTGTGTTTCATCGTCAATAAGAACGTCAGAGGGATACACTAAAGCTGAAGTGAAGCATCGGAATCTATAACTAGTTTCACAGGAATGGTTCAAATGTTAGACAGTTAGAACAGTCAGTTTTATTGTACTTAAGTCGGCATTGTGTCTTTTGTATTTAATTGCGATGCAATTTCTGTGTTTCATCGTCAATAAGAGGGTCAGAGGGATACAGTAAATTTGAAGTGAAACATCGGAATCTATAACTAGTGTCACAGGAAGGGTTCAAATCATAGACAGTAAGAAGAGTCAGTTTTCTCCTACTTAAGTCGGCATTGTGCCTTTTGTATATAATTCCGTTGCAATTTCTGTGTTTCATCGTCAATAATAAGGTCAGAGGGATACAGTAAACCCGAGGTGAAGCATCGGAATCTATAACTAGTGTCACAGGAATGGTTCACAACGTAGGCAGTAAGAAGAGTCAGTTTTCTAGTACTTAAGTCGGCATTGTGCCTTTTCTATTTAATTCCGATGCAATTTCTGTGTTTCATCGTCATAAGAAGGTCAGTGGGATACAGTAAACCTAAAGTGAATCATCGGAATCTATAACTAGTCTCACAGGAATGGTTCAAAACATAGACAGTAAGAAGAGTCAGTTTTCTTGTACTTAAATCGGCATTGTGCCTTTTGTATTTAACTCCGGTTGAATTTCTGTGTTTCATCATCAACAAGAAGGTCAGTGGGATACAGTAAACCTGAAGTGAAGCATCGGAATCTATAACTAGTGTCACAGGAATGGTTCAAAACATAGACGGTAAGATGAGTCAGTTTTTATTACTTAACTCGGTATTGTGTCTTTTGTATTTAATTCCGATGCAATTTCTGTGTTTCATCGCCAATAAAAAGGTCAGAGGGATACAGTAAACCTGAAGTGACGCATCGGAATCTATAACTAGTGTCACTGGAATGGTTCAATCATAGACAGTAAGAAGAGTCAGTTTTCTTGTACTTAAGTCGGCTTTGTGCCTTTTGTATTTAATTCCGATGCAATATCTGTATTTCATCTTCAATGAGAGGGCCAGAGGGAATCAGTAAACCTGAAGTGAAGCATCGGAATCTCTAACTAGTGTCACAGGAATGGTTCAAAACATAGACAGAAAGAACAGTCAGTTTTCTTGTACTTAAGTCGGCATTGTTCTTTTCTATTTAATTCCGATGCTATATCTATGATTCACCGGCAATAAGAAGGTCAGAGGGATACAGTATACCTGATGTGAAGCATCGGAATCTATAACTAGTGTCACAGGAATGGATCAAAACATAGACAGAAAGAAGAGTCAGTTTTCTTGTACTTAAGTCGGCATTGTGTCTTTTGTATTTAATTCAGATGCAATTTCTGTGTTTTATCGTCAATAAAAAGGTCAGAGGGATACAGTAAACCTGAAGTGAAGCATCGTAATCTATAACTAGTGTCACATGAATGGTTCAAAACATAGACAGTAAGAAGAGTCAGTTTTCTTGTACTTAAGTCGGCATTGTGAATTTTGTATTTAATTCCGATGCAATTTCTGTGTTTCATCGTCAATAAGAAGGTCAGAGGGATACAGTAAATTTGAAGTAAAACATCGGAATCTATAACTAGTGTCACAGGAATGGTTCAAAACATAGACAGTTAGAAGAGTCAGTTTTCTTGTACTTAACTCGGCATTGTGCCTTTTGTATATAATTGCGTTGCAATTTCTGTGTTTCATCGTCAATAAGAAGGTCAGAGGGATACAGTAAACCCGAGGTGAAGCATCGGAAGCTATAACTAGTGTCATAGGAATGGTTCAAAACATAGGCAGTAAGAAGAGTCAGTTTTCCAGTACTTAAGTCGGCATTGTGCCTTTTCTATTTAATTCTGATGCAATTTCTGTGTTTCATCGTCAATAAGAAGGTCAGAGGGATACAGTAAACCTGAAGTGAAGCATCCGAATCTATAACTAGTGTCACAGAAATGGTTCAAAACCAAAGGGATACAGCAAACCTGAAGTGAAGCATAGGAATCTATAACTAGTGTCACAGGAATGGTTCAAAACATAGACTGTAAGAAGAGTCAGTTTTCTTGTACTTAAGTCGGCATTGTGACTTTTGTATTTAATTCCGATGCAATTTCTGTGTTTCATCGTCAATTAGAAGGTCAGAGAGATACAGTGAACCTGAAGTGAAGCATCGGAATCTATAACTAGTGTCACAGGAATGGTTCAAATCATAGACAGTAAGAAGAGTCAGTTTTCTTGTACTCAAGTCGGCATTGTGCCTTTTGTATTTAATTCCGATGCAATTTCTGTGTTTCATCGTCAATACGAAGGTCAGTGGGATACAGTAAACCTAAAGTGAAGCATAGGAATCTATAACTAGTGTCACAGGAATGGTTCAAAACATAGACAGTAAGAAGAGTCAGTTTTCTTGTACTTGAGTCGGCATTGTGCCTTTTGTATTTAATTCCGATGCAATATATGTGTTCCATCGTCAATAAGAAGGTCAGAGGGTTACTGTAAACCTGAAGTGAAGCATCGGAATCTATAACTAGTGTCACAGGAATGGTTCAGATCACAGACAGTAAGAAGAGTCAGTCACCTTGTTCTTAAGTCGGCATTGTGCCCTTTGTATTTTATTCCGAAGCAATTTCTGTGTTTCATCGTCAATAAGAAGGTCAGAGGGATACAATAAACCTGGAGTAAAGCATCGGAATCTATAACTAGTGTCACATGAATGGTTTAAAACATAGACAGTAAGAGGAGTCAGTTTTCTTGTACTTAAGTCGGCTTTGTGCCTTTTGTAATTAATTCGGATGCAATTTCTGAGTTCGTCGTCAATAAGGAGGTCAGAGGAATACAGTAAACCTGAAGTGAAGCATCGGAATCTATAACTAGTGCCACAGGAATGGTTCAAATCATAGACAGTAAGAAGAGTCAGTTTTCTTGTACCTAAGTAGGCATTGTGCCTTTTGTATTTAATTGCGATGCAAATTCAGTGTTTCATCGTCAATAAGAAGGTCAGAGGGATACAGTAAACCTGAAGTGAGGCATCGGAATCTATAACTAGTGTCACAGGAATGGTTCAAAACATAGACAGTTAGAAGAGTCAGTTTTCTTGTACTTAACTCGGCATTGTGCATTTTGTATATAATTGCGTTGCAATTTCTGTGTTTCATCGTCAATAAGAAGGTCAGAGGGATACAGTAAACCCGAGGTGAAGCATCGGAATCTATAACTAGTGTCATAGGAATGGTTCAAAACATAGGCAGTAAGAAGAGTCAGTTTTCTAGTACTTAAGTCGGGATTGTGCCTTTTCTATTTAATTCTGATGCAATTTCTGTGTTTCATCGTCAATAAGAAGGTCAGAGGGATACAGTAAACCTGAAGTGAAGCATCCGAATCTATAACTAGTGTTACAGAAATGGTTCAAAACCAAAGGGATACAGCAAACCTGAAGTGAAGCATAGGAATCTATAACTAGTGTCACAGGAATGGTTCAAAACATAGACCGTAAGAAGAGTCAGTTTTCTTGTACTTAAGTCGGCATTGTGACTTTTGTATTTAATTCCGATGCAATTTCTGTGTTTCATCGTTAATTAGAAGGTCAGAGAGATACAGTGAATCTAAAGTGAAGCATCGGAATCTATAACTAGTGTCACAGGAATGGTTCAAAACATAGACAGTAAGAAGAGTCAGTTTTCTTGTACTTAAGTCGACATTGTGCCTTTTGTATTTAATTCCGATGCAATTTCTGTGTTTCATCGTCAATACGAAGTCAGTGGGATACAGTAAACCTAAAGTGAAGCATCGGAATCTATAACTAGTGTCACAGGAATGGTTCAAAACATAGACAGTAAGAAGAGTCAGTTTTCTTGTACTTAAGTCGGCATTGTGCCTTTTGTATTTAATTCCGATGCAATATATGTGTTTCATCGTCAATAAGAAGGTCAGAGGGTTACTCTAAACCTGAAGTGAAGCATCGGAATCTATAACTAGTGTCACAGGAATGGTTCAAAACACAGACAGTAAGAAGAGTCAGTCATCTTGTTCTTAAGTCGGCATTGTGCCCTTTGTATTTAATTCCGAAGCAATTTCTGTGTTTCATCGTCAATAAGAAGGTCAGAGGGATACAATAAACCTGGAGTAAAGCATCGGAATCTATAACTAGTGTCACATGAATGGTTTAAATCATAGACAGTAAGAAGAGTCAGTTTTCTTGTACTTAAGTCGGTATTGTGCCTTTTGTAATTAATTCGGATGCAATTTCTGAGTTCTTCGTCATAAGGAGGTCAGAGGAATACAGTAAACCTGAAGTGAAGCATCGGAATCTATAACTAGTGCCACAGGAATGGTTCAAATCATAGACAGTAAGAAGAGTCAGTTTTCTTGTACCTAAGTAGGCATTGTGCATTTTGTATTTAATTGCGATGCAAATTCAGTGTTTCATCGTCAATAAGAAGGTCAGAGGGATACAGTGAACCTGAAGTGAAACATCGGAATCTATAACTAGTGTCACAGGAATGGTTCAAAACGTAGACAGTAAGAAGAGTCAGTTTTCTTGTACTTAAGTCAGCATTGTGCCTTTTGTATATAATTGCGTTGCAATTTCTCTGTTTCATTGTCAATAAGAAGGTCAGAGGGATACGGTAAACCTGAAGGGAAGCATCGGAATCTATAACTAGTGTCACAGGAATGGTTCAAAACATAGACAGTAAGAAGACTCAGTTTTCTTGTACTTAAGTCGGCATTGTGCCTTTTGTATTTAATTCCGATGCAATTTCTGTGTTTCATCGTCAATAAGAAGGTCAGAGGGATACAGTAAACCAGAAGTGAAGCATCGGAATCTATAACTAGTGTCACAGGAATGGTTCAATACATAGACAGTAAGAAGAGTCAGTTTTCTTGTACTTAAGTCGGCATTGTGCCTTTTGTACTTAATTCCGATGCAATTTCTGTGTTTCATCGTCAATAAGAACGTCAGAGGGATACACTAAAGCTGAAGTGAAGCATCGGAATCTATAACTAGTTTCACAGGAATGGTTCAAATGTTAGACAGTTAGAACAGTCAGTTTTATTGTACTTAAGTCGGCATTGTGTCTTTTGTATTTAATTGCGATGCAATTTCTGTGTTTCATCGTCAATAAGAGGGTCAGAGGGATACAGTAAATTTGAAGTGAAACATCGGAATCTATAACTAGTGTCACAGGAAGGGTTCAAATCATAGACAGTAAGAAGAGTCAGTTTTCTCCTACTTAAGTCGGCATTGTGCCTTTTGTATATAATTCCGTTGCAATTTCTGTGTTTCATCGTCAATAATAAGGTCAGAGGGATACAGTAAACCCGAGGTGAAGCATCGGAATCTATAACTAGTGTCACAGGAATGGTTCACAACGTAGGCAGTAAGAAGAGTCAGTTTTCTAGTACTTAAGTCGGCATTGTGCCTTTTCTATTTAATTCCGATGCAATTTCTGTGTTTCATCGTCATAAGAAGGTCAGTGGGATACAGTAAACCTAAAGTGAATCATCGGAATCTATAACTAGTCTCACAGGAATGGTTCAAAACATAGACAGTAAGAAGAGTCAGTTTTCTTGTACTTAAATCGGCATTGTGCCTTTTGTATTTAACTCCGGTTGAATTTCTGTGTTTCATCATCAACAAGAAGGTCAGTGGGATACAGTAAACCTGAAGTGAAGCATCGGAATCTATAACTAGTGTCACAGGAATGGTTCAAAACATAGACGGTAAGATGAGTCAGTTTTTATTACTTAACTCGGTATTGTGTCTTTTGTATTTAATTCCGATGCAATTTCTGTGTTTCATCGCCAATAAAAAGGTCAGAGGGATACAGTAAACCTGAAGTGACGCATCGGAATCTATAACTAGTGTCACTGGAATGGTTCTATCATAGACAGTAAGAAGAGTCAGTTTTCTTGTACTTAAGTCGGCTTTGTGCCTTTTGTATTTAATTCCGATGCAATATCTGTATTTCATCTTCAATGAGAGGGCCAGAGGGAATCAGTAAACCTGAAGTGAAGCATCGGAATCTCTAACTAGTGTCACAGGAATGGTTCAAAACATAGACAGAAAGAACAGTCAGTTTTCTTGTACTTAAGTCGGCATTGTTCTTTTCTATTTAATTCCGATGCTATATCTATGATTCACCGGCAATAAGAAGGTCAGAGGGATACAGTATACCTGATGTGAAGCATCGGAATCTATAACTAGTGTCACAGGAATGGATCAAAACATAGACAGAAAGAAGAGTCAGTTTTCTTGTACTTAAGTCGGCATTGTGTCTTTTGTATTTAATTCAGATGCAATTTCTGTGTTTTATCGTCAATAAAAAGGTCAGAGGGATACAGTAAACCTGAAGTGAAGCATCGTAATCTATAACTAGTGTCACATGAATGGTTCAAAACATAGACAGTAAGAAGAGTCAGTTTTCTTGTACTTAAGTCGGCATTGTGAATTTTGTATTTAATTCCGATGCAATTTCTGTGTTTCATCGTCAATAAGAAGGTCAGAGGGATACAGTAAATTTGAAGTAAAACATCGGAATCTATAACTAGTGTCACAGGAATGGTTCAAAACATAGACAGTTAGAAGAGTCAGTTTTCTTGTACTTAACTCGGCATTGTGCCTTTTGTATATAATTGCGTTGCAATTTCTGTGTTTCATCGTCAATAAGAAGGTCAGAGGGATACAGTAAACCCGAGGTGAAGCATCGGAAGCTATAACTAGTGTCATAGGAATGGTTCAAAACATAGGCAGTAAGAAGAGTCAGTTTTCCAGTACTTAAGTCGGCATTGTGCCTTTTCTATTTAATTCTGATGCAATTTCTGTGTTTCATCGTCAATAAGAAGGTCAGAGGGATACAGTAAACCTGAAGTGAAGCATCCGAATCTATAACTAGTGTCACAGAAATGGTTCAAAACCAAAGGGATACAGCAAACCTGAAGTGAAGCATAGGAATCTATAACTAGTGTCACAGGAATGGTTCAAAACATAGACTGTAAGAAGAGTCAGTTTTCTTGTACTTAAGTCGGCATTGTGACTTTTGTATTTAATTCCGATGCAATTTCTGTGTTTCATCGTCAATTAGAAGGTCAGAGAGATACAGTGAACCTGAAGTGAAGCATCGGAATCTATAACTAGTGTCACAGGAATGGTTCAAATCATAGACAGTAAGAAGAGTCAGTTTTCTTGTACTCAAGTCGGCATTGTGCCTTTTGTATTTAATTCCGATGCAATTTCTGTGTTTCATCGTCAATACGAAGGTCAGTGGGATACAGTAAACCTAAAGTGAAGCATAGGAATCTATAACTAGTGTCACAGGAATGGTTCAAAACATAGACAGTAAGAAGAGTCAGTTTTCTTGTACTTGAGTCGGCATTGTGCCTTTTGTATTTAATTCCGATGCAATATATGTGTTCCATCGTCAATAAGAAGGTCAGAGGGTTACTGTAAACCTGAAGTGAAGCATCGGAATCTATAACTAGTGTCACAGGAATGGTTCAGATCACAGACAGTAAGAAGAGTCAGTCACCTTGTTCTTAAGTCGGCATTGTGCCCTTTGTATTTTATTCCGAAGCAATTTCTGTGTTTCATCGTCAATAAGAAGGTCAGAGGGATACAATAAACCTGGAGTAAAGCATCGGAATCTATAACTAGTGTCACATGAATGGTTTAAAACATAGACAGTAAGAGGAGTCAGTTTTCTTGTACTTAAGTCGGCTTTGTGCCTTTTGTAATTAATTCGGATGCAATTTCTGAGTTCGTCGTCAATAAGGAGGTCAGAGGAATACAGTAAACCTGAAGTGAAGCATCGGAATCTATAACTAGTGCCACAGGAATGGTTCAAATCATAGACAGTAAGAAGAGTCAGTTTTCTTGTACCTAAGTAGGCATTGTGCCTTTTGTATTTAATTGCGATGCAAATTCAGTGTTTCATCGTCAATAAGAAGGTCAGAGGGATACAGTGAACCTGAAGTGAAGCATCGGAATCTATAACTAGTGTCACAGGAATGGTTCAAAACGTAGACAGTAAGAAGAGTCAGTTTTCTTGTACTTAAGTCAGCATTGTGCCTTTTGTATTTAATTCCAATGCAATTTCTCTGTTTCATCGTCAATAAGAAGGTCAGAGGGATACGGTAAACCTGAAGTGAAGCAGCGGAATCTACAACTAGTGTCACAGGAATGGTTCAAAACATAGACAGGAAGAAGACTCAGTTTTCTTGTACTTAAGTCGGCATTGTGCCTTTTGTAATTAATTCCGATGCAATTTCTGTGTTTCATCGTCAATAAGGTCACAGGGATACAGTAAACCAGAAGTGAAGCCACGGAATCTATAACTAGTGTCACAGGAATGGTTCAATACATAGACAGTAAGAAGAGTCAGTTTTCTTGTACTTAAGTCGGCATTGTGCCTTTTGTACTTAATTCCGATGCAATTTCTGTGTTTCATCGTCAATAAGAACGTCAGAGGGATACACTAAAGCTGAAGTGAAGCATCGGAATCTATAACTAGTTTCGCAGGAATGGTTCAAATGTTAGACAGTAAGAAGAGTCAGTTTTATTGTACTTAAGTCGGCATTGTGTCTTTTGTATTTAATTCCGATGCAATTTCTGTGTTTCATCGTCAATAAGAAGGTCAGAGGGATACAGTAAATTTGTTGTGAAACATCAGAATCTATAACTAGTGTCACAGGAATGGTTCAAATCATAGACAGTAAGAAGAGTCAGTTTTCTTGTACTTAAGTCGGCATTGTGCCTTTTGTATATAATTCCGTTGCAATTTCTGTGTTTCATCGTCAATAATAATGTCAGAGGGATACAGTAAACCCGAGGTGAAGCATCGGAATCTATAACTAGTGTCACAGGAATGTTTCACAACGTAGGCAGTAAGAAGAGTCAGTTTTCTAGTACTTAAGTCGGCATTGTGCCTTTTCTATTTAATTCCGATGCAATTTCTGTGTTTCATCGTCATAAGAAGGTCAGTGGGATACAGTAAACCTAAAGTGAATCATCGGAATCTATAACTAGTCTCACAGCAATGGTTCAAAACATAGACAGTAAGAAGAGTCAGTTTTCTTGTACTTAGGTCGGCATTGTGCCTTTTGTATTTAACTCCGGTTGAATTTCTGTGTTTCATCATCAACAAGAAGGTCAGTGGGATACAGTAAACCTGAAGTGAAGCATCGGAATCTATAACTAGTGTCACAGGAATGGTTCAAAACATAGACAGTAAGATGAGTCAGTTTTCTTTTACTTAACTCGGCATTGTGTCTTTTGTATTTAATTCCGATGCAATTTCTGTGTTTCATCGCCAATAAGAATACAGTAAACCTGAAGTGACGCATCGGAATCTATAACTAGTGTCACTGGAATGGTTCAATCATAGACAGTAAGAAGAGTCAGTTTTCTTGTACTTAAGTCGGCTTTGTGCCTTTTGTATTTAATTCCGATGCAATATCTGTATTTCATCTTCAATGAGAGGGTCAGAGGGAATCAGTAAACCTGAAGTGAAGCATCGGAATCTCTAACTAGTGTCACAGGAATGGTTCAAAACATAGACAGAAAGAAGAGTCAGTTTTCTTGTACTTAAGTCGGCATTGTTCTTTTCTATTTAATTCCGATGCTATATCTATGATTCACCGGCAATAAGAAGGTCAGAGGGATACAGTATACCTGAAGTGAAGCATCGGAATCTATAACTAGTGTCACATGAATGGTCCAAAACATAGACAGTAAGAAGTGTAAGTTTTCTTGTACTTAAGTCGGCATTGTGCCTTTTGTAATTAATTCCGATGCAATTTCTGAGTTCATCGTCAATAAGGAGGTCAGAGGGATACAGTAAACCTGAAGTGAAGCATCGGAATCTATAACTAGTGCCACAGGAATGGTTCAAATCATAGACAGTAAGAAGAGTCAGTTTTCTTGTACTTAAGTCGGCATTGTGCCTTTTGTATTTAATTTCGATGCTAATTCAGTGTTTCATCGTCAATAAGAAGGTCAGAGGGATACAGTTAACCTGAAGTGAAGCATCGGAATCTATAACTAGTGTCACAGGAATGGTTCAAAACGTAGACAGTAAGAAGAGTCAGTTTTCTTGTACTTAAGTCGGCATTGTGCCATTTGTATTTAATTATGATGCAATTCCTGTGTTTCATCGTCAATAAGAAGGTCAGAGGGATACGGTAAACCTGAAGTGAAGCATCGGAATGTATAACTAGTGTCACAGGAATGGTTCAAAACATAGACAGTAAGAAGAGTTAGTTTTCTTGTACTTAAGTCGGCATTGTGCCTTTTGTATTTAATTCCGAAGCAATTTCTGTGTTTCATCGTCAATAAGAACGTCAGAGGGATACAGTAAACCTGAAGCGAAGCATCGGAATCTATAACTAGTGTCACATGAATGATTCAAAACATAGACAGTAAGAAGAGTCAGTTTTCTTGTACTTAAGTCGGCATTGTGCCTTTGGTATTTAATTCCGATGCAATATATGTGTTTCATCGTCAATAAGAAGGTCACAGGGATACTGTAAACCTGAAGTGAAGCATCGGAATCTATAACTAGTGTCACAGGAATGGTTCAAAACACAGACAGTAAGAAGAGTCAGTTATCTTGTACTTAAGTCGGCATTGTGCCCTTTGTATTTAATTCCGAAGCAATTTCTGTGTTTCATCGTCAATAAGAGGGTAAGGGGAATACAGTAGACCTGAAGTAAATCGTCGGAAAGTATAACGAGAGTCACATGAATGGTTCAAAATATAGACAGTAAGAAGAGTCAGTTATCTTGTACTTAAGTCGGCGTTGTGCCTTTTGTATTTAATTCCGAAGCAATTATTGTGTTTCATCGTCAATAAGAAGGTCAGAGGGATACAGTAAACCTTAAGTGAAGCATCGGAATCTATAACTAGTGTCACAGGAGTGGTTCAAAACGTAGACAGTAAGAAGAGTCAGTTTTCTTGTACTTAAGTCGGCATTGTGCCTTTTGTATTTAATTATGATGCAATTCCTGTGTTTCATCGTCAATAAGAAGTTCAGAGGGATACGGTAAACCTGAAGTGAAGCATCGGAATATATAACTAGTGTCACAGGAATTGTTCTAAACATAGACAGTAAGAAGAGTCAGTTTTCTTGTACTTAAGTCGGCATTGTGCCTTTTGAATTTAATTATGATGCAATTCCTGTGTTTCATCGTCCATAAGAAGGTCAGAGGGATACGGTAAACCTGAAGTGAAGCATCGGAAAATATAACTAATGTCACAGGAATGGTTAAAAACATAGACAGTAAGAAGAGTCGGTTTTCTTGTACTTAAGTCGGCATTGTGCCTATTGTATTTAATTCCGATGCAATTTCTGTGTTCCATCGTCAATAAGAAGGTCAGAAGGATACAGTAAACCTGAAGTGAAGCATCGGAATCTATAACTAGCGTCACACGAATGGTTCAAAACATAGACAGTAAGAAGAGTCAGTTTTCTTATACTTAAGTCGGCATTGTGCCTTTTATATTTAATTCCGATGCAATTCCTGTGTTTCATTGTCAATAAGAAGGTCAGAGGGATACAGTAAACCTGAAGTGAAGTATCGGAATCTATAATGAGTGTTAGAGGAATGGTTCAAAACATAGACAGTAAGAAGAGTCAGTTTTTCTTGTACTTAAGTCGGCTTTGTGCCATTTGCATTTAAGTCCGAAGCAATTTCTGTGTTTCATCGTCAATAAGACGGTCAGAGGGATACATTAAACCTGAAGTGAAGCATCGGAATCTATAACTAGTGTCACAGGAATGGTTCAATCATAGAGAGTAAGAAGAGTCAGTTTTCTTGTACTTAAGTCGGCATTGTGCCTTTTTTACTTAATTCCGATGCAATATCTGTGTTTCATCTTCAATGAGAGGGGTCAGAGGGATACAGTAAACCTGAAGTGAAGCATCGGAATCTCTAACTAGTGTCACAGGAATGGTTCAAAACATAGACAGTAAGAAGAGTCAGTTATCTTGTACTTAAGTCGGCATTGTTCCTTTTCTATTTAATTCCGATGCTATATTTATGTTTCATCGGCAATAAGAAGGTCAGAGGGACACAGTATACCTGAAGGGAAGCATCGGAATCTATAACTAGTGTCACAGGAATGGATCAAAACATACGCAGTAAGAAGAGGCAGTTTTCTTGTACTTAAGTCGGCATTGTTCCCTTTCTATTTAATTCCGATGCAATATCTATGTTTCAACGTCAATACGAAGGTCAGAGTGATACAGTATACCTGAAGTGAAGCATCGGAATTTATAACTAGTGTCACAGGAATGGATCAAAACATAGACAGTAAGAAGAGACAGTTTTCTTGTACTTAAGTCAGCATTGTGCCTTTTGTTTTTAATACCGAAGCAATTTCTGTGTTTCATCGTCAATAAGAAGGTCAGAGGGATACAGTAAACCTGGAGTAAAGCATCGGAATATATAACTAGTGTCACAGGAATGGTTCAAACATAGACAGTAAGAAGAGTCAGGTTTCTTGTACTTTAGTCGGCATTGTGCCTCTTGTATTTAATTCCGATGCAATTTCTGT
Organism: Schistocerca serialis cubense; assembly: GCF_023864345.2. Taxonomy (NCBI): domain Eukaryota; kingdom Metazoa; phylum Arthropoda; class Insecta; order Orthoptera; family Acrididae; genus Schistocerca; species Schistocerca serialis. The sequence continues at coordinate 1,542,639 of NW_026047644.1, read as the reverse complement.
GTTTCATCGTCAATAAGAAGGTCAGAGGGATACTGTAAACCTGAAGTGAAGCATCGGAATCTATAACTAGTGTCACAGGAATGGTTCAATAATAGACAGTAAGAAGAGTCAGTTTTCTTGTACTTAAGTCGGCATTGTGCCTTTTGTATTTAATTCCGAAGCAATTTCTGTGTTTCATCGTCAATAAGAAGGTCAGAGGGATACAGTAAACCTTAAGTGAAGCATCGGAATCTATAACTAGTGTCACATGAATGGTTCAAAACATAGGCAGTAAGAAGAGTCAGTTTTCTTGTACTTAAGTCGGCATTGTGCCTTTGGTATTTAATTCCGATGCAATATATGTGTTTCATCGTCAATAAGAAGGTCACAGGGATACTGTAAAACTGAAGTGAAGCATCGGAATCTGTAACTATTGTCACAGGAATGGTTCAAAACACAGACAGTAAGAAGAGTCAGTTATGTTGTACTTAAGTCGGCATTGTGCCCTTTGTATTTAATTCCGAAGCAATTTCTGTGTTTCATCGTCAATAAGAGGGTCAGAGGGATAGAGTAAACCTGAAGTAAAGCATCGGAAAGTATAACGAGAGTCACATGAATGGTTCAAAATATAGACAGTAAGAAGAATCAGTTTTCTTGTACTTAAGTCGGCATTGTACTTTTTTATTTAATTCAGATGCAATTTCTTTGTTTCATCGTCAATAAGAAGGTCAGAAGGATACAGTAAACCTGATGTGAAGCATCGGAATCCATAACTAGTGTCACACGAATGGTTCAAAACATAGACAGTAAGAAGAGTCATTTTCCTTGTACTTAAGTCGGCATTGTGCCTTTTATATTTAAGTCCGAAGCAATTTTTGTGTTTCATCGTCAATAAGACGGTCAGAGGGATACATTAAACCTGAAGTGAAGCATCGGTATCTATAACTAGTGTCACAGGAATGGTTCAAAGCATAGACAGTAAGAAGAGTAGTTATCTTGTACTTAAGTCGTTATTGTGCATTTGTATTTAATTCCGAAGCAATTTCTGTGTTTCATCGTCAATATGAAGGTCAGAGGAATACAGTAAACCTGAAGTAAAGCATCGGAATCTGTAACGAGTGTCACATGAATGGTTCAAAACATAGACAGTAGGAAGATTCAGTTTTCTTGTACTGAAGTCGGCATTGTGCCTTTTGTATTTAATTCCGATGCAATTTCTGTGTTTCATCGTCAATAAGAAGGTCAGAGGGTTACAAAGAACCTGAAGTGAAGCATCGGAATCTGTAACTAGTATCACAGGAATGGTTCAAAACATAGACAGTAAGAAGTGTCAGTTTTCTTGTACTTAAGTCGGCATTGTGACTTTTGTATTTAATTCCGATGCAATATCTGTGTTTCATCGTTAATAGGAAGGTCAGAGGGATACAGTAAACCTGAAGTGAAGCATCGGAATCTATAACTAGTGTCACAGGAATGGTTCAAAACACAGACACTAAGAAGAGTCAGTTATCTTGTACTTAAGTCGGCATTGTGCCTTTTCTGTTTAATTCCGAAGCAATTTCTGTGTTTCATCGTCAATAAGAAGGTCAGAGGGATACAGTAAACCTGAAGTAAAGCATCGGAATCTATAACGAGTGTCACATGAATGGTTCACAATATAGACAGTAAGAAGAGTCAGTTTTCTTGTACTTAAGTCGGCATTGTACATTTTGTATTTAGTTCCGATCCAATTTCTGTGTTTCATCGTCAATAAGAAGGTCAGAGGGATACAGTAAACCTGAAGTGAAGCATCGGAATCTATAACTAGTGTCACAGGAATGGTTTTAAACATAGATAGTAAGAATAGTCAGGTATCTTGTACTTAAGTCGGCATTTTTCTTTTTGTATTTAATTCCGAAGCAACTTCGGTGTTTCATCGTCAATAAGAAGGTCAGAGGGATACAGTAAACCCGAAGTGAAGCATCGGAATCTATAACTACTGTCAGAGGAATGGTTCAAAACATAGACAGTAAGAAGAGTCACTTATCTTGAACTTAAGTATACATTGTGCTTTTGTATTTAATTCCGAAGCAATTTCTGTGTTTCATCGTCAATAAGAAGGTCAGATTAATACAGTAAACCTGAAGTGAAGCATCGGAGTCTGTAATGAGTGTCACATGAATGGTTAAAAACATAGACAGTAAGAAGAGTCAGTTTTCTTGCACTTAAGTCGGCGTTGTGCCTTTTGCATCTAATTCCGATGCAATTTCTATGTTTCATCGTCAATAAGAAGGTCAGAGGGGTACAGTAAACCTGAAGTGAGGCATCGGAATCTATAACTAGTGTCACAGGAATGGTTCAAAACATAGACCGTAAGAAGAGTCAGTTTTCTTGTACTTAAGTCGGCATTGTGCTTTTTGTATTTAATTCCGATGCAATTTCAGTCTCTCATCGTCAATAAGAAGGTCAGAGGGATACAGTGAACCTGAAGTGAAGCATCGGAATCAATAACTAGTGTCACAGGAATGGAACAAAGCATAGACAGTAAGAAGAGTCAGTTTTCTTGTACTTAAGGCGTCATTGTGGCTTTTGGATTTAATTCCGATACAATTTCTGTGTTTCATCGTCAATAAGAAGGTCAGTGGGATACAGCAAACCTGAAGTAAAGCACGGGAATCTATAACGAGTGTCACATGAATGGTTCAAAACATAGACAGTAAGAAGAGTCAGTTTTCTTGTACTTACGTCTTCATTGTGCCTTTTTTATTTAATTCCGATGCAATATCTGTGTTTCATCGTCAATAAGAAGGTCACAGGGATACAGTAAACCTGAAGTGATGCTTCGGAATCTATAACTAGTGACACAGGAATGGCTCAAAACATAGACCGAAAGAAGAGTCAGTTTTCTTGTACTTAAGTCGGCATTGTGCCTTTTGTATTTAATTACGATGCTAATTCTGTGTTTCATCGTCAATACGAAGGTCAGAGGCATACAGTAAACGTGAGGTGAAGCATCGGAATCTATAACTAGTGTCACAGGAATGGTTCAAAACATAGACAGGAATAAGAGTCAGTTTTGTTGTACTTAAGTCGGCATTGTGCCTTTTGTATTTAATTCCGATGCAATTTCTGTGTTTCATCGTCAATAAGAAGGTCAGAGGGATACAAAGAACCTGAAGTGAAGCATCGGAATGTATAACTAGTGTCACAGGAATGGTTCAAAACATAGACAGTAAGAAGAGTCAGTTTTCTTGTACTTAAGTCGGCATTGTGCCTCTTGTATTTAATTCCGATGCAATTTCTGTGTATCATCGTCAATACGAAGATCAGAGTGATACAGTAAACCCGAAGTGAAGCATCGGAATCTATATCTAGTGTCACAGGAATGGTTCAAAACATAGACAGTAAGAAGGGTCAGTTTTCTTGTACTTAAGTCGGCATTGTGCCTTTTGTATTTAATTCCGATGCAATTTCTGTGTTTCATCGTCAATAAGAAGGTCAGAGGGATACAGTAAACCTGAAGTGTAGCATCGGAATCTATAACTAGTGTCACAGGAATGGCTCAAAACATAGACCGTAAGAAGAGTCAGTTTTCTTGTACTTAAGTCGGCATTGCGCCTTATGTATTTAATTCCGATGCAAAGTCTGTGTTTCATCGTCAATACGAAGGTCAGAGGCATACAGTAAACGTGAGGTGAAGCATCGGAATCTATAACTAGTGTCACAGGAATGGTTCAAAACATAGACAGTAATAAGAGTCAGTTTTCTTGTACTTAAGTCGGCATTGTGCCTTTTGTATTTAATTCCGATGCAATTTCTGTGTTTCATCATCAATAAGAAGGTCAGAGGGATACAAAGAACCTGAAGTGAAGCATCGGAATATATAACTAGTGACACAGGAATGGTTCAAAACATAGACAGTAAGAAGAGTCCGTTTACTTGTACTTAAGTCGGCATTGTGCCTTTTGTATTTAATTCCGATGCAATTTCTGTGTATCATCGTCAATACGAAGGTCAGAGGGATACAGTAAACCCGAAGTGAAGCATCGGAATCTATAACTAGTGTCACAGGAATGGTTCAAAACATAGACAATAAGAAGAGTCAGTTTTCTTGCACTTAAGTCGGCATTGTGCCTTTTGTATTTAATTGCGATGCAATTTCTGTGTTTCACAGTCAATAAGAAGGTCTGAGGGATACAGTAAACCTGAGGTGAAGCATCGGAATCTATAACTAGTGTCACATGAATGGTTCAAAACATAGAAAGTAAGAAGAGTCAGTTTTCATGTACTTAATTCAGCATTGTGCATTTTGTATTTCATTCCGATGCAATTTCTGTGTTTCATCGTCAATAAGAAGGTCAGAGGTATACAGTAAACCTGAAGTGAAGCATCGGAATCTATAACTAGTGTCACAGGTATGGTTCAAAACATAGACAGTAAGATGTGACAGTTTTCTTGTACTTAAGTCGGCATTGTGGCTTTTGTATATAATTCCAATGCAATTTCTGTGTTTCATCGTCAATAAGAAGGTCAGAGGGATACAGTAAACCGAAAGTGAAGCATCGGAAACTATAACTAGTGTCACAGGAATGGTTCAAAACATAGACAGTAAGATGAGTCAGTTTTCCTGTACTTAAGTCGGCATTGTGCCTTTTCTATTTAATTCCGATGCAATTTCTGTGTTTCATCGCCATTAAGAAGGTCAGAGGGATACAGTAAACCTGAAGCGTAGCATCGGAATCTACAACTAGTGTCACAGGAACGGTTCAAAACATATAAAGTAAGAAGAGTCAGTTTTCTTGTACTTAAGTCGGCATTGTGCCTCTTGTATTTAATTCCGATGCAATTTCTGTGTTTCATCGTCAATAAGAAGGTCAGAGGGATACAGTAAACCTGAAGTGAAGCATCGGAATCTATAACTAGTGTCACAGGAATGGTTCAAAACATAGACACTAAGAAGAGTCAGTTTTACTGTACTTAAGTCGGCATTGTGCCTTTTGTATTTAATTCCGATCTAATTTCTTTGTTTCATCGTCAATAAGACGGTCAGATGGATACACTAAACCGGAAGTGAAGCATCGGAATCTATAACTAGTGTCACAGGAATGGTTCAAAACATAGACAGTAAGAAGAGTCAGTCTTCTTGTACTTAAATCGGCATTGTGCATTTGTATTTAATTCCGAAGCAACTTCTGTGTTTCATCGTCAATAAGAAGGTCAGTGGGATACAGTAAACCTGAAGTAAAGCATCGGGATCTATAAGGAGTGTCACAGGAATGGTTCAAATCATAGACAGTAAGAAGAGTCAGTTTTCTTGTGCTTAAGTCGCTATTGTGCCTTTTGTATTTAATTCCGATGCAAAATCTGTCTTTCATCGTCAATAAGAAGGTCAGAGGCATACAGTAAACGTGAGGTGAAGCATCGGAATCTGTAACTAGTGTCACAGGAATGGTTCTAAACATAGACAGTAAGAAGAGTCAGTTTTCTTGTACTTAAGTCGGCATTGTGCCTTTTGTATTTAATTCCGATGCAATTGCTGTGTTTCATCGTCAATACGAAGGTCAGAGGGATACAGTAAAAACGATGTGTAGCATCGGAATCTATAACTAGTGTCACAGGAATGGTTCAAGACCTAGACAGTAAGAAGAGTCAGTTTTCTTGTACTTAAGTCGGCATTGTGCCTTTTGTATTTAATTGCGATGCAATTTCTGTGTTTCACCGTCAATAAGAAGGTTAGAGGGATACAGTAAACCTGAAGTGAAGCATCGGAATCTATAACTAGTCTCATATGAATGGTTCAAAACATAGACAGTAATAAGAGTCAGTTTTCTTGTACTTAAGTCAGCATTGTGCCTTTTGTATTTCATTACGATGCAATTTCTGTGATTCATCGTCGATAAGAAGGTCAGAGGTATACAGTAAACCTGAAGTGAAGCATCGGAATCTATAACTAGTGTCACAGGTATGGTTCAAAGTATAGACATTAAGAAGAGTCAGTTTTCTTCTACTTAAGTCGGTATTGTGCTTTTGTATTTAATTCCGATACAATTTCTGTGTTTTATCGTCAATAAGAAGGTCAGAGGGATACAGTAAACCTAAAGTGAAGCATCGGAATCTATAACTAGTGTCACAGGAATAGTTTAAAACATAGACAATAAGAAGAGTCAGTTTTCTTGTACTTAAGTCGGCATTGTGCCTTTTGTATTTAATTCCGATGCAATTTCTGTGTTTCATCGTCAATAAGATGGTCAGAGGGATACAGTAAACCTGAAGTGTAGCATCGGAATCTATAACTAGTGTCACAGGAATGGCTCAAAACATAGACCGTAAGAAGAGTCAGTTTTCTTGTACTTAAGTCGGCATTGTGCCTCTTGTATTTAATTCCGATGCAATTTCTGTGTATCATCGTCAATACGAAGATCAGAGTGATACAGTAAACCCGAAGTGAAGCATCGGAATCTATATCTAGTGTCACAGGAATGGTTCAAAACATAGACAGTAAGAAGGGTCAGTTTTCTTGTACTTAAGTCGGCATTGTGCCTTTTGTATTTAATTCCGATGCAATTTCTGTGTTTCATCGTCAATAAGAAGGTCAGAGGGATACAGTAAACCTGAAGTGTAGCATCGGAATCTATAACTAGTGTCACAGGAATGGCTCAAAACATAGACCGTAAGAAGAGTCAGTTTTCTTGTACTTAAGTCGGCATTGTGCCTTATGTATTTAATTCCGATGCAAAGTCTGTGTTTCATCGTCAATACGAAGGTCAGAGGCATACAGTAAACGTGAGGTGAAGCATCGGAATCTATAACTAGTGTCACAGGAATGGTTCAAAACATAGACAGTAATAAGAGTCAGTTTTCTTGTACTTAAGTCGGCATTGTGCCTTTTGTATTTAATTCCGATGCAATTTCTGTGTTTCATCATCAATAAGAAGGTCAGAGGGATACAAAGAACCTGAAGTGAAGCATCGGAATATATAACTAGTGACACAGGAATGGTTCAAAACATAGACAGTAAGAAGAGTCCGTTTACTTGTACTTAAGTCGGCATTGTGCCTTTTGTATTTAATTCCGATGCAATTTCTGTGTATCATCGTCAATACGAAGGTCAGAGGGATACAGTAAACCCGAAGTGAAGCATCGGAATCTATAACTAGTGTCACAGGAATGGTTCAAAACATAGACAGTAAGATGAGTCAGTTTTCCTGTACTTAAGTCGGCATTGTGCCTTTTCTATTTAATTCCGATGCAATTTCTGTGTTTCATCGCCATTAAGAAGGTCAGAGGGATACAGTAAACCTGAAGCGTAGCATCGGAATCTACAACTAGTGTCACAGGAACGGTTCAAAACATATAAAGTAAGAAGAGTCAGTTTTCTTGTACTTAAGTCGGCATTGTGCCTCTTGTATTTAATTCCGATGCAATTTCTGTGTTTCATCGTCAATAAGAAGGTCAGAGGGATACAGTAAACCTGAAGTGAAGCATCGGAATCTATAACTAGTGTCACATGAATGGTTCAAAACATAGACACTAAGAAGAGTCAGTTTTACTGTACTTAAGTCGGCATTGTGGCTTTTGTATTTAATTCCGATCTAATTTCTTTGTTTCATCGTCAATAAGAAGGTCAGATGGATACACTAAACCGGAAGTGAAGCATCGGAATCTATAACTAGTGTCACAGGAATGGTTCAAAACATAGACAGTAAGAAGAGTCAGTCTTCTTGTACTTAAATCGGCATTGTGCATTTGTATTTAATTCCGAAGCAACTTCTGTGTTTCATCGTCAATAAGAAGGTCAGAGGCATACAGTAAACGTGAGGTGAAGCATCGGAATCTGTAACTAGTGTCACAGGAATGGTTCTAAACATAGACAGTAAGAAGAGTCAGTTTTCTTGTACTTAAGTCGGCATTGTGCCTTTTGTATTTAATTCCGATGCAATTGCTGTGTTTCATCGTCAATACGAAGGTCAGAGGGATACAGTAAAAACGATGTGTAGCATCGGAATCTATAACTAGTGTCACAGGAATGGTTCAAGACCTAGACAGTAAGAAGAGTCAGTTTTCTTGTACTTAAGTCGGCATTGTGCCTTTTGTATTTAATTGCGATGCAATTTCTGTGTTTCACCGTCAATAAGAAGGTTAGAGGGATACAGTAAACCTGAAGTGAAGCATCGGAATCTATAACTAGTCTCATATGAATGGTTCAAAGGTAGACAGTAAGAAGAGTCAGTTTTCTTGTACTTAAGTCAGCATTGTGCCTTTTGTATTTCATTACGATGCAATTTCTGTGATTCATCGTCGATAAGAAGGTCAGAGGTATACAGTAAACCTGAAGTGAAGCATCGGAATCTATAACTAGTGTCACAGGTATGGTTCAAAGTATAGACATTAAGAAGAGTCAGTTTTCTTCTACTTAAGTCGGTATTGTGCTTTTGTATTTAATTCCGATACAATTTCTGTGTTTTATCGTCAATAAGAAGGTCAGAGGGATACAGTAAACCTAAAGTGAAGCATCGGAATCTATAACTAGTGTCACAGGAATAGTTTAAAACATAGACAATAAGAAGAGTCAGTTTTCTTGTACTTAAGTCGGCATTGTGCCATTTGTATTTAATTCCGATGGAATTTCAGTGTTTCTTCGTCATTAAGAAGGTCAGAGGAATACAGTGAACCAGAAGTGAAGCATCGGAATCTATAACTAGTGTCACAGGAATGGTTCAAAACATAGACAGTAAGAAGAGTCAGTTTTCTTGTACTTAAGTCGGCATTGTGCCCCTTGTATTTAATTCCGATGTAATTTCTGTGTTTCATCGTCAATAAGAAGGTCAGAGGGATACAGTAAACCTGAAGTGAAGCATCGGAATCTGTAACTAGTGTCACAGGAATGGTTCAAAACATAGACAGTAAGAAGAGTCAGTTTTCTTGTACTTAAGTCAGCATTGTGCCTCTTGTATTTAATTCCGATGCAATTTCTGTGTTTCATCGTCAATAAGAAGGTCAGAGGGATACAGTAAACCGGAAGTGAAGCATCAGAATCTATAACTAGTGTCACAGGAATGGTTCAAATCATAGACAGTACTAAGAGTCAGTTTTCTTGTTCTTAAGTCGGCATTGTGCCTTTTGTATTTAATTCCGATGCAATTTCTGTGTTTCATCGTCAATCAGAAGGTCAGAGGGATACAAAGAACCTGAAGTGAAGCATCGGAATATATAACTAGTGTCACAGAAATGGTTCAAAACATAGACAGTAAGAAGAATCAGTTTTATTGTACTTAAGTGGGCATTGTGCCTTTTGTATATAATTGCGATGCAATTTCCGTGTTTCACCGTCACTAAGAAGGTCGGAGGGATACAGTATACCTGAGGTGAAGCATCGGAATCTATAACTAGTGTCACATGGATGGTTCAAATCATAGACAGTAAAAAGAGTCAGTTTTCTTGTACTTATGTCAGCACTGAGCATTTTGTATTTCATTCCGATGCAATTTCTGTGTTTCATCGTCAATAAGAAGGTCAGAGGTATACAGTAAACCTGAAGTGAAGCATCGGAATCTATAACTAGTGTCACAGGTATGGTTCAAAACATAGACAGTAAGATGAGTCAGTTTTCTTGTACTTAAGTCGGCATTGTGTTTTTTTGTATTTAATTCCGATGCAATTTCTGTGTTTCATTGTCAATAAGAAGGTCAGAGGGATACAGTAAACCTGAAGTGAAGCATCGGAATCTATAACTAGTGTCACAGGAATGGTTCAAAACATAGACCGTAAGAAGAGTCAGTTTTCTTGTACTTCATCTGCATTGTGCTTTTGTGTTTAATTCCGATGCGAATTCTGTGTTTCATCGTCAATATGAGGGTCAGAAGCACACAGTAAACCTGAAGTGAAGCATCGGAATCTATAACTAGTGTCACAGGAATGCTTCATAACATAGACAGTAAGATGAGTCAGTTTTCCTGTACTTAAGCCGGCATTGTGCCTTTTCTATTTAATTCCGATGCAATTTCTGTGTTTCATCGTCATTAAGAAGGTCAGACAGATACAGTAAACCTGAAGTGTAGCATCGGAATCTACAACTAGTGTCACAGGAACGGTGTAAACATAGAAAGTAAGAAGAGTCAGTTTTCTTGTACTTAAGTCGGCATTGTGCCTCTTGTATTTAATTCCGATGCAATTCCTGTGTTTCATCGTCAATAAGAAGGTCAGAGGGATACAGTAAACCTGAAGTGAAGCATCGGAATCTATAACTAGTGTCACAGGAATGGTTCAAAACATAGAAAGTAAGAAGAGTCAGTTTTCTTGTACTTGAGTCGGCATTGTGCCTCTTGTATTTAATTCCGATACAATTTCTGAGTTTCATCGTCAATAAGAAGGTCAGAGGGATACAGTAAACCTGAAGTGAAGCATCGGAATCTAAAACCGGTCTCACAGGAAAGATTCAAAGCATAGACAGTAAGAAGAGCCAGTCTTCTTGTACTTGAGTCGGCATTGTGCATTTTGTATTTAATTCCGATGCAATTTCTGTGTTTCATCGTCAATAAGAAGGTCAGAGGCATACAGTAATCGTGAGGTGAAGCATCGGAATCTATAACTAGTGTCACAGGAATGGTTCAAAACATAGACAATAAGAAGAGTCAGTTTTCTTGTACTTAAGTCGGTATTGTGCCATTTGTATTTAATTCCGATGGAATTTCAGTGTTTCTTCGTCATTAAGAAGGTCAGAGGAATACAGTGAAAATGAAGTGAAGCATCGGAATCTATAACTAGTGTCACAGGAATGGTTCAAAACATAGACAGTAAGAAGAGTCAGTTTTCTTGTACATAAGTCGGCATTGTGCCTCTTGTATTTAATTCCGATGCAATTTCTGTGTTTCATCGTCAATAAGAAGGTCAGAGGGATACAGTAAACCTGAAGTGAAGCATCGGAATCTATAACTAGTGTCACAGGAATGGTTCAAAACATAGACAGTAAGAAGAGTCAGTTTTCTTGTACTTAAGTCGGCATTGTGCCTCTTGTATTTAATTCCGATGCAATTTCTGTGTTTCATCGTCAATAAGATGGTCGGAGGGATACAGTAAACCGGAAGTGAAGCATCGGAATCCATAACTAGTGTCACCGGAATGGTTCAAAACATATACAGTAAGAAGAGTCAGTTTTCTTGTACTTAAGTCGGCATTGTGCCTTTAGTATTTAATTCCGATGCAATTTCTGTGTTTCACCGTCAATAAGAAGGTCGGCGGTATACAGTAAACCTGAGGTGAAGCATCGGAATCTATAACTAGTGTCACATAGATAGTTCAAAACATAGCCAGTAAAAAGGGTCAGTTTTCTTGTACTTATGTCAGCATTGAGCATTTTGTATTTCATTCCGATGCAATTTCTGTATTTCATCGTCAATAAGAAGGTCAGAGGTATACAGTAAACCTGAAGTGAAGCATCGGAATCTATAGCTAGTGTCACAGGTATGGCTCAAAACATAGACAGTAAGATGAGTCAGTTTTCTTGTACTTAAGTCGGCATTGTGTTTTTTTTGTATTTAATTCCGATGCAATTTCTGTGTTTCATCGTCAATAAGAAGGTCAGAGAGATACATCAAACCTGAAGTGAAGCATCGGAATCTATAACTAGTGTCACATGAATGTTTCAAAACATAGACAGTAAGAAGAGTCAGTTTTCTTGTACTTAAGTCGGCATTGTACCTACTGTATTTGATTCCGTTGCAATATCTGTGTTTCATCGTCAATAACAAGGTCAGAGGGATACAGTAAACCTGAAGTGAAGCATCGGAATCTATAACTAGTGTCACAGGAATGGTTCAAAAAATAGACAGTAAGAAGAGTCAGTTTACTTGTACTTAAGTCGGCATTGTGCCTTTTGTATTTAATATCGACGCAAAATCTATATTTCATCGTCAATAACAAGGTCAGAGGCATACAGTAAACGTGAGGTGAAGCATCGGAATCTATAACTAGTGTCACAGGACTGGTTCAAAACATAGACAGTACTAAGAGTCAGTTTTCTTGTTCTTAAGTCGGCATTGTGCCTTTTGTATTTAATTCCGATGAAATTTCTGTATTTCATCGTCAATAAGAAGGTCAGAGGGATAAAAAGAACCTGAAGTGAAGCATCGGAATATATAACTAGTGCCACAGAAATGGTTCAAAACATAGACAGTAAGAAGAATCAGTTTTCTTGTACTTAAGTCGGCATTGTGCCTTTTGTATTTAATTGCGATGCAATTTCTGTGTTTCACCGTCAATAAGAAGGTCGGCGGGATACAGTAAACCTGAGGTGAAGCATCGGAATCTATAACTAGTGTCACATAGATAGTTCAAAACATAGCCAGTAAAAAGGGTCAGTTTTCTTGTACTTATGTCAGCATTGAGCATTTTGTATTTCATTCCGATGCAATTTCTGTATTTCATCGTCAATAAGAAGGTCAGAGGTATACAGTAAACCTGAAGTGAAGCATCGGAATCTATAGCTAGTGTCACAGGTATGGCTCAAAACATAGACAGTAAGATGAGTCAGTTTTCTTGTACTTAAGTCGGCATTGTGTTTTTTTTGTATTTAATTCCGATGCAATTTCTGTGTTTCATCGTCAATAAGAAGGTCAGAGAGATACATCAAACCTGAAGTGAAGCATCGGAATCTATAACTAGTGTCACATGAATGTTTCAAAACATAGACAGTAAGAAGAGTCAGTTTTCTTGTACTTAAGTCGGCATTGTACCTACTGTATTTGATTCCGTTGCAATATCTGTGTTTCATCGTCAATAACAAGGTCAGAGGGATACAGTAAACCTGAAGTGAAGCATCGGAATCTATAACTAGTGTCACAGGAATGGTTCAAAAAATAGACAGTAAGAAGAGTCAGTTTTCTTGTACTTAAGTCGGCATTGTGCCTCTTGTATTTAATTCCGATGCAATTACTGTGTTTCATCGTCAATAAGAAGGTCAGAGGGATACAGTAAACCTGAAGTGAAGAATCGGAATCTATGACTAGCGTCACAGGAATGGTTCAAAACATAGACACTAAGAAGAGTCTGTTTTATTGTACTTAAGTCGGCATTGTGCCATTTGTATTTAATTCCGATCTAATTTCTGTGTTTCATCGTCAAAAAGAAGGTCAGAGGGATACACTAAACCGGAAGTGAAGCATCGGAATCTATAACTAGTGTCACAGGAATGGTTCAAAACATAGACAGTAAGAAGAGTCAGTCTTCTTGTACTTAAATCGGCATTGTGCATTTGTATTTAATTCCGAAGCAACTTCTGTGTTTCATCGTCAATAAGAAGGTTAGTGGGATACAGTAAACCTGAAGTAAAGCATCGGGATCTATAAGGAGTGTCACAGGAATGGTTCAAAACATAGACAGTAAGAAGAGTCAGTTTTCTTGTGCTTAAGTCGCTATTGTGCCTTTTGTATTTAATTCCGATGCAAAATCTGTCTTTCATCGTCAATAAGAAGGTCAGAGGCATACAGTAAACGTGAGGTGAAGCATCGGAATCTGTAACTAGTGTCACAGGAATGGTTCTAAACATAGACAGTAAGAAGAGTCAGTTTTCTTGTACTTAAGTCGGCATTGTGCCTGTTGTATTTAATTCCGATGCAATTGCTGTGTTTCATCGTCAATACGAAGGTCAGAGGGATACAGTAAAAACGATGTGTAGCATCGGAATCCATAACTAGTGTCACAGGAATGGTTCAAGACCTAGACAGTAAGAAGAGTCAGTTTTCTTGTACTTAAGTCGGCATTGTGCCTTTTGTATTTAATTGCGATGCAATTTCTGTGTTTCACCGTCAATAAGAAGGTCAGAGGGATACAGTAAACCTGAAGTGAAGCATTGGAATCTATAACTAGTCTCATATGAATGGTTCAAAGGTAGACAGTAAGAAGAGTCAGTTTTCTTGTACTTAAGTCGGCATTGTGCCATTTGTATTTAATTCCGATGGAATTTCAGTGTTTCTTCGACATTAAGAAGGTCAGAGGAATACAGTGAACCAGAAGTGAAGCATCGGAATCTATAAATAGTGTCACAGGAATGGTTCAAAACATAGACAGTAAGAAGAGTCAGTTTTCTTGTACTTAAGTCGGCATTGTGCCTCTTGTATTTAATTCCGATGCAATTTCTGTGTTTCATCGTCAATACGAAGGTCAGAGGGATACAGTAAACCTGAAGTGAAGCATCGGAATCTATAACTAGTGTCACAGGAATGGTTCAAAACATAGACAGTAAGAAGAGTCAGTTTTCTTGTACTTAAGTCGGCATTGTGCCTCTTGTATTTAATTCCGATGCAATTTCTGTGTTTCATCGTCAATAAGAAGGTCAGAGGGATACAGTAAACCGGAAGTGAAGCATCGGAATCTATAACTAGTGTCACAGGAATGGTTCAAAACATAGACAGTACTAAGAGTCAGTTTTCTTGTTCTTAAGTCGGCATTGAGCCTTTTGTATTTAATTCCGATGCAATTTCTGTGTTTCATTGTCAATAAGAAGGTCAGAGGGATACAAAGAACCTGAAGTGAAGCATCGGAATATATAACTAGTGTCTCAGAAATGGTTCAAAACATAGACAGTAAGAAGAATCAGTTTTCTTGTACTTAAGTCGGCATTGTGCCTTTTGTATATAATTGCGATGCAATTTCTGTGTTTCACCGTCACTAAGAACGTCGGAGGGATACAGTATACCTGAGGTGAAGCATCGGAATCTATAACTAGTGTCACATGGATGGTTCAAAACATAGACAGTAAAAAGAGTCAGTTTTCTTGTACTTATGTCAGCACTGAGCATTTTGTATTTCATTCCGATGCAATTTCTGTGTTTCATCGTCAATAAGAAGGTCAGAGGTATACAGTAAACCTGAAGTGAAGCATCGGAATCTATAACTAGTGTCACAGGTATGGTTCAAAACATAGACAGTAAGATGAGTCAGTTTTCTTGTACTTAAGTCGGCATTGTGTTTTTTTGTATTTAATTCCGATGCAATTTCTGTGTTTCATTGTCAATAAGAAGGACAGAGGGGACAGTAAACCTGAAGTGAAGCATCGGAATCTATAACTAGTGTCACAGGAATGGTTCAAAACATAGACAGTAAGAAGAGTCAGTTTTCTTGTACTTAAGTCGGCATTGTGCCTCTTGTATTTAATTCCGATGCAATTTCTGTGTTTCATCGTCAATATGAGGTTCAGAAGCACACAGTAAACCTGAAGTGAAGCATCGGAATCTATAACTAGTGTCACAGGAATGGTTCAAAACATAGACAGTAAGATGAGTCAGTTTTCCTGTACTTAAGTCGGCATTGTGCCTTTTCTATTTAATTCCGATGCAATTTCTGTGTTTCATCGTCATTAAGAAGGTCAGACAGATACAGTAAACCTGAAGTGTAGCATCGGAATCTACAACTAGTGTCACAGGAACGGTGTAAACATAGATAGTAAGAAGAGTCAGTTATCTTGTACTTAAGTCGGCATTGTGCCTCTTGTATTTAATTCCGATGCAATTTCTGTGTTTCATCGTCAATAAGAAGGTCAGAGGTATACAGTAAACCTGAAGTGAAGCATCGGAATCTATAACTAGTGTCACAGGTATGGTTCAAAACATAGACAGTAAGATGAGTCAGTTTTCTTGTACTTAAGTCGGCATTGTGTTTTTTTGTATTTAATTCCGATGCAATTTCTGTGTTTCATTGTCAATAAGAAGGTCAGAGGGGAAAGTAAACCTGAAGTGAAGCATCGGAATCTATAACTAGTGTCACAGGAATGGTTCAAAACATAGACCGTAAGAAGAGTCAGTTTTCTTGTACTTAATCTGCATTGTGCTTTTGAGTTTAATTCCGATGCGAATTCTGTGTTTCATCGTCAATATGAGGGTCAGAAGCACACAGTAAACCTGAAGTGAAGCATCGGAATCTATAACTAGTGTCAAAGGAATGGTTCAAAACATAGACAGTAAGATGAGTCAGTTTTCCAGTACTTAAGTCGGCATTGTGCCTTTTCTATTTAATTCCGATGCAATTTCTGTGTTTCATCGTCATTAAGAATGTCAGACAGATACAGTAAACCTGAAGTGTTGCATCGGAATCTACAACTAGTGTCACAGGAACGGTGTAAACATAGAAAGTAAGAAGAGTCAGTTTTCTTGTACTTAAGTCGGCATTGTGCCTCTTGTATTTAATTCCGATGCAATTTCTGTGTTTCATCGTCAATAAGAAGGTCAGAGGGATACAGTAAACCTGAAGTGAAGCATCGGAATCTATAACTAGTGCCACAGGAATGGTTCAAAACATAGAAAGTAAGAAGAGTCAGTTTTCTTGTACTTAAGTCGGCATTGTGCCTCTTGTATTTAATTCCGATACAATTTCTGAGTTTCATCGTCAATAAGAAGGTCAGAGGGATACAGTAAACCTGAAGTGAAGCATCGGAATCTAAAACAGGTCTCACAGGAAAGATTCAAAGCATAGACAGTAAGAAGAGCCAGTCTTCTTGTACTTGAGTCGGCATTGTGCATTTTGTATTTAATTCCGATGCAATTTCTGTGTTTCATCGTCAATAAGAAGGTCAGAGGGATACAGTAAATCTGAAGTGAAGCATCGGAATCTATAACTAGTGTCACAGGAATGGTTCAAAACATAGACAGTAAGAAGAGTCAGTCTTCTTGTACTTAAGTCGGCATTGTGCATTTGTATTTAATTCCGAAGCAATTTCTGTGTTTCATCGTCTATAAGAAGGTCAGTGGGATACAGTAAACCTGAAGTAAAGCATCGGAATCTATAAGGAGTGTCACAGGAATGGTTCAAATCATAGACAGTAAGAAGAGTCAGTTTTCTTGTACTTAAGTCGCTATTGTGCCTTTTGTATTTAATTCCGATGCAAAATCTGTCTTTCATCGTCAATAAGAAGGTCAGAGGCATACAGTAATCGTGAGGTGAAGCATCGGAATCTATAACTAGTGTCACAGGAATGGTTCAAAACATAGACAGTAAGAGGAGTCAGTTTTCTTGTACTTAAGTCGGCATTGTGCCATTTGTATTTAATTCCGATGGAATTTCAGTGTTTCTTCGTCATTAAGAAGGTCAGAGGAATACAGTGAAAATGAAGTGAAGCATCGGAATCTATAACTAGTGTCACAGGAATGGTTCAAAACATAGACAGTAAGAAGAGTCAGTTTTCTTGTACTTAAGTCGGCATTGTGCCTCTTGTATTTAATTCCGATGCAATTTCTGTGTTTCATCGTCAATAAGAAGGTCAGAGGGATACAGTAAACCAGAAGTGAAGCATCGGAATCTATAACTAGTGTCACAGGAATGGTTCAGAACATAGACAGTAAGAAGAGTCAGTTTTCTTGTACTTAAGTCGGCATTGTGCCTCTTGTATTTAATTCCGATGCAATTTCTGTGTTTCATCGTCAATAAGATGGTCAGAGGGATACAGTAAACCGGAAGTGAAGCATCGGAATCTATAACTAGTGTCACAGGAATGGTTCAAAACATATACAGTAAGAAGAGTCAGTTTTCTTGTACTTAAGTCGGCATTGTGCCTTTAGTATTTAATTCCGGTACAATTTCTGTGTTTCATCGTCAATAAGAAGGTCAGAGGGATACAGTGAACCTGAAGTGAAGCATCGAAATCTATAACAAGTGTCACAGGAATGGTTCAAAACATAGACAGTAAGAACAGTCAGTTTTCTTGTACTTAAGTCGGCATTGTACCTACTGTATTTAATTCCGTTGCAATGTCTGTGTTTCATCGTCAATAACAAGGTCAGAGGGATACAGTAAACCTGAAGTGAAGCATCGGAATCTATAACTAGTGTCACAGGAATGGTTCAAAAAATAGACAGTAAGAAGAGTCAGTTTACTTGTACTTAAGTCGGCATTGTGCCTTTTGTATTTAATATCGATGCAAATTCTATATTTCATCGTCAATAAGAAGGTCAGAGGCATACAGTAAACGTGAGGTGAAGCATCGGAATCTATAACTAGTGTCACAGGACTGGTTCAAATCATAGACAGTACTAAGAGTCAGTTTTCTTGTTCTTAAGTCGGCATTGTGCCTTTTGTATTTAATTCCGATGAAATTTCTGTGTTTCATCGTCAATAAGAAGGTCAGAGGGATAAAAAGAACCTGAAGTGAAGCATCGGAAAATATAACTAGTGTCACAGAAATGGTTCAAAACATAGACAGTAAGAAAAATCAGTTTTCTTGTACTTAAGTCGGCATTGTGCCTTTTGTATTTAATTGTGATGCAATTTCTGTGTTTCACCGTCAATAAGAAGGTTGGAGGGATACAGTAAACCTGAGGTGAAACATCGGAATCTATAAATAGTGTCACATAGATGGTTCAAAACATAGCCAGCAAAAAGGGTCAGTTTTCTTGTACTTATGTCAGCATTGAGCATTTTGTATTTCATTACGATGCAATTTCTGTATTTCATCGTCAATAAGAAGGTCAGAGGTATACAGTAAACCTGAAGTGAAGCATCGGAATCTATAGCTAGTGTCACAGGTATGGTTCAAAACATAGACAGTAAGATGAGTCAGTTTTCTTGTACTTAAGTCGGCATTGTGTTTTTTTTTTGTATTTAATTCCGATGCAATTTCTGTGTTTCATTGTCAATAAGAAGGTCAGAGGGATACAGCAAACCTGAAGTGAAGCATCGGAATCTATAACTAGTGTCACAGGAATGGTTCAAACATAGACAGTAAGAAGAGTCAGTTTTCTTGTACTTAATTCGGCATTGTGCCTCTTGTATTTAATTCCGATGCAATTTCTGTGTTTCATCGTCAATAAGAAGGTCAGAGGGATACAGTAAACCTGAAGTGAAGCATCGGAATCTATAACTAGTGTCACAGGAATGGTTCAGAACATAGACAGTAAGAAGAGTCAGTTTTCTTGTACTTAAGTCGGCATTGTGCCTCTTGTATTTAATTCCGATGCAATTTCTGTGTTTCATCGTCAATAAGATGGTCAGAGGGATACAGTAAACCGGAAGTGAAGCATCGGAATCTATAACTAGTGTCACAGGAATGGTTCAAAACATATACAGTAAGAAGAGTCAGTTTTCTTGTACTTAAGTCGGCATTGTGCCTTTAGTATTTAATTCCGGTACCATTTCTGTGTTTCATCGTCAATAAGAAGGTCAGAGGGATACAGGGGATCTGAAGTGAAGCATCGAAATCTATAACAAGTGTCACAGGAATGGTTCAAATCATAGACAGTAAGAAGAGTCAGTTTTCTTGTACTTAAGTCGGCATTGTGCCCTTTGAATTTAATTCCGATGCAATTTCTGTGTTTCATTGTCAATAAGAAGGTCAGTGGGATACAGCAAACCTGAAGTAAAGCATCGGAATCTATAACGAGTGTCACATGAATGTTTCAAAACATAGACAGTAAGAAGAGTCAGTTTTCTTGTACTTAAGTCGGCATTGTACCTACTGTATTTAATTCCGTTGCAATATCTGTGTTTCATCGTCAATAACAAGGTCAGAGGGATACAGTAAACCTGAAGTGAAGCATCGGAATCTATAACTAGTGTCACAGGAATGGTTCAAAAAATAGACAGTAAGAAGAGTCAGTTTACTTGTACTTAAGTCGGCATAGTGCCTTTTGTATTTAATATCGATGCAAATTCTATATTTCATCGTCAATAAGAAGGTCAGAGGCATACAGTAAACGTGAGGTGAAGCATCGGAATCTATAACTAGTGTCACAGGACTGGTTCAAAACATAGACAGTACTAAGAGTCAGTTTTCTTGTTCTTAAGTCGGCATTGTGCCTTTTGTATTTAATTCCGATGAAATTTCTGTGTTTCATCGTCAATAAGAAGGTCAGAGGGATAAAAAGAACCTGAAGTGAAGCATCGGAATATATAACTAGTGTCACAGAAATGGTCCAAAACATAGACAGTAAGAAGAATCAGTTTTCTTGTACTTAAGTCGGCATTGTGCCTTTTGTATTTAATTGTGATGCAATTTTTGTGTTTCACCGTCAATAAGAAGGTTGGAGGGATACAGTAAACCTGAGGTGAAATATCGGAATCTATAACTAGTGTCACATAGATGGTTCAAAACATAGCCAGTAAAAAGGGTCAGTTTTCTTGTACTTATGTCAGCATTGAGCATTTTGTATTTCATTCCGATGCAATTTCTGTATTTCATCGTCAATAAGAAGGTCAGAGGTATACAGTAAACCTGAAGTGAAGCATCGGAATCTATAGCTAGTGTCACAGGTATGGTTCAAAACATAGACAGTAAGATGAGTCAGTTTTCTTGTACTTAAGTCGGCATTGTGTTTTTTTTGTATTTAATTCCGATGCAATTTCTGTGTTTCATCGTCAATAAGAAGGTCAGAGGGATACAGCAAACCTGAAGTGAAGCATCGGAATCTATAAGTAGTGTCACAGGAATGGTTCAAAACATAGACAGTAATAAGAGTCAGTTTTCTTGTACTTGAGTCTGCATTGTGCCTCTTGTCTTTCATTCCGATGCAATTTCTGTGATTCATTGTCAATAAGAAGGTCAGAGGTATACAGTAAACCGGAAGTGGAGCATCGGAATCTGTAACTAGTGTCGCAGGTATGGTTCAAAACATAGACAGTAAGATGAGTCAGTTTTCTTGTACTTAAGTCGGCATTGTGCCTTTTGTATTTAATTCCGATGCAATTTCTGTGTTTCATCGTAAATCAGAAGGTCAGAGGGATACAGTTAACCTAAAGTGAAGCATCGGAATCTATAACTAGTGTCACAGGAATGGTTCAAATCATGGACAGTGAGATGAGTCAGTTTTCCTGTACTTAAGTCAGCATTGTGCCTTTTGTATTTAATTCCGATGTATTAACTGTGTTTCATCGCCATTAAGAAGGTCAGAGGTATACAGTAAACCAGAAGTGAAGCATCGGAATCTATAACTAGTGTCACAGGAATGGTTCAAAACATAGACAGTAAGATGAGTCAGTTTTCTTGTACTTAAGTCGGGATTGTGCCTCTTGTATTTAATTCCGATGCAATTTCTGTGTTTCATCGTCAATAAGAAGGTCAGAGGGATACAGTAAACCTGAAGTGAAGCATCGGAATATATAACTAGTGTCACAGGAATGGTTCAAAACATAGACAGTAAGAAGAGTCAGTTTTCTTGTACTTAAGTCGGCATTGTGCCTCTTGTATTTAATTCCGATGCAATTTCTGTGTTTCATCGTCAATATGAAGGTCAGAGGGATACAGTAAACCGGAAGTGAAGCATCGGAATCTATAACTAGTGTCACAGGAATGGTTCAAAACATAGACAGTACTAAGAGTCAGTTTTCTTGTTCTTAAGTCGGCATTGTGCCTTTTGTATTTAATTCCGATGCAATTTCTGTGTTTCATCGTCAATAAGAAGGTCAGAGGGATACAAAGAACCTGAAGTGAAGCATCGGAATATATAACTAGTGTCACATGGATGGTTCAAAACATAGACAGTAAAAAGAGTCAGTTTACTTGTACTTATGTCAGCACTGAGCATTTTGTATTTCATTCCGATGCAATTTCTGTGTTTCACCGTCACTAAGAAGGTCGGAGGGATACAGTATTCCTGAGGTGAAGCATCGGAATCTATAACTAGTGTCACATGGATGGTTCAAAACATAGACAGTAAAAAGAGTCAGTTTACTTGTACTTATGTCAGCACTGAGCATTTTGTATTTCATTCCGATGCAATTTCTGTGTTTCATCGTCACTAAGAAGGTCAGAGGTATACAGTAAACCTGAAGTGAAGCATCGGAATCTATAACTAGTGTCACAGGTATGGTTCAAAACATAGACAGTAAGATGAGTCAGTTTTCTTGTACTTAAGTCGGCATTGTGTTTTTTTGTATTTAATTTCGATGCAATTTCTGTGTTTCATTGTCAATAAGAAGGTCAGAGGGGACAGTAAACCTGAAGTGAAGCATCGGAATCTATAACTAGTGTCACAGGAATGGTTCAAAACGTAGACCGTAAGAAGAGTCAGTTTTCTTGTACTTAATCTGCATTGTGCTTTTGTGTTTAATTCCGATGCGAATTCTGTGTTTCATCGTCAATATGAGGGTCAGAAGCACACAGTAAACCTGAAGTGAAGCATCGGAATCTATAACTAGTGTCACAGGAATGGTTCAAAACATAGACAGTAAGATGAGTCAGTTTTCCTGTACTTAAGTCGGCATTGTGCCTTTTCTATTTAATTCCGATGCAATTTCTGTGTTTCATCGTCATTAAGAAGGTCAGACAGATACAGTAAACCTGAAGTGTAGCATCGGAATCTACAACTAGTGTCACAGGAACGGTGTAAACATAGAAAGTAAGAAGAGTCAGTTTTCTTGTGCTTAAGTCGGGATTGTGCCTCTTGTATTTAATTCCGATGCAATTTCTGTGTTTCATCGTCAATAAGAAGGTCAGAGGGATACAGTAAACCTGAAGTGAAGCATCGGAATCTATAACTAGTGCCACAGGAATGGTTCAAAACATAGAAAGTAAGAAGAGTCAGTTTTCTTGTACCTAAGTCGGCATTGTGCCTCTTGTATTTAATTCCGATACAATTTCTGAGTTTCATCGTCAATAAGAGGGTCAGAGGGATACAGTAAACCTGAAGGGAAGCATCGGAATCTAAAACCGGTCTCACAGGAAAGATTCAAAGCATAGACAGTAAGAAGAGCCAGTCTTCTTGTACTTGAGTCGGCATTGTGCATTTTGTATTTAATTCCGATGCAATTTCTGTGTTTCATCGTCAATAAGAAGGTCAGAGGGATACAGTAAATCTGAAGTGAAGCATCGGAATCTATAACTAGTGTCACAGGAATGGTTCAAAACATAGACAGTGAGAAGAGTCAGTTTTCTTGTACTTAAGTCGGCATTGTGCATTTGTATTTAATTCCGAAGCAATTTCTGTGTTTCATCGTCTATAAGAAGGTCAGTGGGATACAGTAAACCTGAAGTAAAGCATCGGAATCTATAAGGAGTGTCACAGGAATGGTTCAAATCATAGACAGTAAGAAGAGTCAGTTTTCTTGTACTTAAGTCGCTATTGTGCCTTTTGTATTTAATTCCGATGCAAAATCTGTCTTTCATCGTCAATAAGAAGGTCAGAGGCATACAGTAATCGTGAGGTGAAGCATCGGAATCTATAACTAGTGTCACAGGAATGGTTCAAAACATAGACAATAAGAAGAGTCAGTTTTCTTGTACTTAAGTCGGCATTGTGCCATTTGTATTTAATTCCGATGGAATTTCAGTGTTTCTTCGTCATTAAGAAGGTCAGAGGAATACAGTGAAAATGAAGTGAAGCATCGGAATCTATAACTAGTGTCACAGGAATGGTTCAAAACATAGACAGTAAGAAGAGTCAGTTTTCTTGTACTTAAGTCGGCATTATGCCTCTTGTATTTAATTCCGATGCAATTTCTGTGGTTCATCGTCAATAAGAAGGTCAGAGGGATACAGTAAACCTGAAGTGAAGCATCGGAATCTATAACTAGTGTCACAGGAATGGTTTAGAACATAGACAGTAAGAAGAGTCAGTTTTCTTGTACTTAAGTCGGCATTGTGCCTCTTGTATTTAATTCCGATGCAATTTCTGTGTTTCATCGTCAATAAGATGGTCAGAGGGATACAGTAAACCGGAAGTGAAGCATCGGAATCTATAACTAGTGTCACAGGAATGGTTCAAAACATATACAGTAAGAAGAGTCAGTTTTCTTGTACTTAAGTCGGCATTGTGCCTTTAGTATTTAATTCCGGTAAAATTTCTGTGTTTCATCGTCAATAAGAAGGTCAGAGGGATACAGTGAACCTGAAGTGAAGCATCGAAATCTATAACAAGTGTCACAGGAATGGTTCAAAACATAGACAGTAAGAAGAGTCAGTTTTCTTGTACTTAAGTCGGCATTGTGCCTTTTGAATTTAATTCCGATGCAATTTCTGTGTTTCATTGTCAATAAGAAGGTCAGTGGGATACAGCAAACCTGAAGTAAAGCATCGGAATCTATAACGAGTGTCACATGAATGTTTCAAAACATAGACAGTAAGAAGAGTCAGTTTTCTTGTACTTAAGTCGGCATTGTACCTACTGTATTTAATTCCGTTGCAATATCTGTGTTTCATCGTCAATAACAAGGTCAGAGGGATACAATAAACCTGAAGTGAAGCATCGGAATCTATAGCTAGTGTCACAGGAATGGTTCAAAAAATAGACAGTAAGAGGAGTCAGTTTACTTGTACTTAAGTCGGCATTGTGCCTTTTGTATTTAATATCGATGCAAATTCTATATTTCATCGTCAATAAGAAGGTCAGAGGCATACAGTAAACGTGAGGTGAAGCATCGGAATCTATAACTAGTGTCACAGGACTGGTTCAAAACATAGACAGTACTAAGAGTCAGTTTTCTTGTTCTTAAGTCGGCATTGTGCCTTTTGTATTTAATTCCGATGAAATTTCTGTGTTTCATCGTCAATAAGAAGGTCAGAGGGATGAAAAGAACCTGAAGTGAAGCATCGGAATATATAACTAGTGTCACAGAAATGGTTCAAAACATAGACAGTAAGAAGAATCAGTTTTCTTGTACTTAAGTCGGCATTGTGCCTTTTGTATTTAATTGCGATGCAATTTCTGTGTTTCACCGTCAATAAGAAGGTCAGAGGGATACAGTAAACCTGAGGTGAAGCATCGGAATCTATAACTAGTGTCACATAGATGGTTCAAAACATAGCCAGGAAAAAGGGTCAGTTTTCTTGTACTTATGTCAGCATTGAGCATTTTGTATTTCATTCCGATGCAATTTCTGTATTTCATCGTCAATAAGAAGGTCAGAGGTATACAGTAAACCTGAAGTGAAGCATCGGAATCTATAACTAGTGTCACAGGAATGGTTCAAAGCATAGACAGTAAGAAGAGTCAGTTTTATTGTACTTAAGTCGGCATTGTGCCATTTGTATTTAATTCCGATGCAATTTCTGTGTTTCATCGTCAATAAGATGGTCAGAGGGATACAGTAAACCAGAAGTGAAGCATCGGAATCTATAACTAGTGTCACAGGAATGGTTCAAAACATATACAGTAAGAAGAGTCAGTTTTCTTGTACTTAAGTCGGCATTGTGCCTTTAGTATTTAATTCCGGTACAATTTCTGTGTTTCATCGTCAATAAGAAGGTCAGAGGGATACAGTGAACCTGAAGTGAAGCATCGAAATCTATAACAAGTGTCACAGGAATGGTTCAAAACATAGACAGTAAGAAGAGTCAGTTTTCTTGTACTTAAGTCGGCATTGTGCCTTTTGAATTTAATTCCGATGCAATTTCTGTGTTTCATTGTCAATAAGAAGGTTAGTGGGATACAGCAAACCTGAAGTAAAGCATCGGAATCTATAACGAGTGTCACATGAATGTTTCAAAACATAGACAGTAAGAAGAGTCAGTTTTCTTGTACTTAAGTCGGCATTGTACCTACTGTATTTAATTCCGTTGCAATATCTGTGTTTCATCGTCAATAACAAGGTCAGAGGGATACAGTAAACCTGAAGTGAAGCATCGGAATCTATAACTAGTGTCACAGGAATGGTTCAAAAAATAGACAGTAAGAAGAGTCAGTTTACTTGTACTTAAGTCGGCATTGTGCCTTTTGTATTTAATATCGATGCAAATTCTATATTTCATCGTCAATAAGAAGGTCAGAGGCATACAGTAAACGTGAGGTGAAGCATCGGAATCTATAACTAGTGTCACAGGACTGGTTCAAAATATAGACAGTACTAAGAGTCAGTTTTCCTGTTCTTAAGTCGGCATTGTGCCTTTTGTATTTAATTCCGATGAAATTTCTGTGTTTCATCGTCAATAAGAAGGTCAGAGGGATAAAAAGAACCTGAAGTGAAGCATCGGAATATATGACTAGTGTCACAGAAATGGTTCAAAATATAGACAGTAAGAAGAATCAGTGTTCTTGTACTTAAGTCGGCATTGTGCCTTTTGTATTTAATTGCGATGCTATTTCTGTGTTTCACCGTCAATAAGAAGGTCGGAGGGATACAGTAAACCTGAGGTGAAGCATCGGTATCTATAACTAGTATCACAGAGATGGTTCAAAACATAGCCAGTAAAAAGGGTCAGTTTTCTTGTACTTATGTAAGCATTGAGCATTTTGTATTTCATTCCGATGCAATTTCTGTATCTCATCGTCAATAAGAAGGTCAGAGGTATACAGTAAACCTGAAGTGAAGCATCGGAATCTATAGCTAGTGTCACAGGTATGGTTCAAAACATAGACAGTAAGATGAGTCAGTTTTCTTGTACATAAGTCGGCATTGTGTTTTTTTTTTGTATTTAATCCCGATGCAATTTCTGTGTTTCATCGTCAATAAGAAGGTCAGAGGGATACAGCAAACCTGAAGTGAAGCATCGGAATCTATAACTAGTGTCACAGGAATGGTTCAAAACATAGACAGTAAGAAGAGTCAGTTTTCTTGTACTTAAGTCTGCATTGTGCCTCTTGTATTTAATTCCGATGCAATTTCTGTGTTTCATCGTCAATAAAAAGGTCAGAGGGATACAGTAAACCTAAAGTGAAGCATCGGAATCTATAACTAGTGTCACAGGAATGGTTCAAAACATAGACAGTAAGAAGAGTCAGTTTTCTTGTACTTAAGTCGGCATTGTGCCTCTTGTATTTAATTCCGATGCAATTTCTGTGTTTCATCGTCAATAAGATGGTCAGAGGGATACAGTAAACCGGAAGTGAAGCATCGGAATCTATAACTAGTGTCACAGGAATGGTTCAAAACATATACAGTAAGAGGAGTCAGTTTTCTTGTACTTAAGTCGGCATTGTGCCTTTAGTATTTAATTCCGGTACAATTTCTGTGTTTCATCGTCAATAAGAAGGTCAGAGGGATACAGTGAACCTGAAGTGAAGCATCGAAATCTATAACAAATGTCACAGGAATGGTTCAAAACATAGACAGTAAGAAGAGTCAGTTTTCTTGTACTTAAGTCGGCATTGTGCCTTTTGAATTTAATTCCGATGCAATTTCTGTGTTTCATTGTCAATAAGAAGGTCAGTGGGATACAGCAAACCTGAAGTAAAGCATCGGAATCTATAACGAGTGTCACATGAATGTTTCAAAACATAGACAGTAAGAAGAGTCAGTTTTCTTGTACTTAAGTCGGCATTGTACCTACTGTATTTAATTCCGTTGCAATATCTGTGTTTCATCGTCAATAACAAGGTCAGAGGGATACAGTAAACCTGAAGTGAAGCATCGAAATCTATAACTAGTGTCACAGGAATGGTTCAAAAAATAGACAGTAAGAAGAGTCAGTTTACTTGTACTTAAGTCGGCATTGTGCCTTTTGTATTTAATATCGTTGCAAATTCTATATTTCATCGTCAATAAGAAGGTCAGAGGCATACAGTAAACGTGAGGTGAAGCATCGGAATCTATAACTAGTGTCACAGGACTGGTTCAAAACATAGACAGTACTAAGAGTCAGTTTTCTTGTTCTTAAGTCGGCATTGTGCCTTTTGTATTTAATTCCGATGAAATTTCTGTGTTTCATCGTCAATAATAAGGTCATAGGGATAAAAAGAACCTGAAGTGAAGCATCGGAATATATAACTAGTGTCACAGAAATGGTTCAAAACATAGACAGTAAGAACAATCAGTTTTCTTGTACTTAAGTCGGCATTGTGCCTTTTGTATTTAATTGCGATGCAATTTCTGTGTTTCACCGTCAATAAGAAGGTCGGAGGGATACAGTAAACCTGAGGTGAAGCATCGGAATCTATAACTAGTGTCACATAGATGGTTCAAAACATAGCCAGTAAAAAGGGTCAGTTTTCTTGTACTTATGTCAGCATTGAGCATTTTGTATTTCATTCCGATGCAATTTCTGTATTTCATCGTCAATAAGAAGGTCAGAGGTATTCAGTAAACCTGAAGTGAAGCATCGGAATCTATAGCTAGTGTCACAGGTATGGTTCAAAACATAGACAGTAAGATGAGTCAGTATTCTTATACTTAAGTCGGCATTGTGTTTTTTTTTTTTTAATTCAGATGCAATTTCTGTGTTTCATCGTCATTAAGAAGGTCAGAGGGATACAGCAAACCTGAAGTGAAGCATCGGAATCTATAACTAGTGTCACAGGAAAGGTTCAAACATAGAAAGTAAGAAGAGTCAGTTTTCTTGTACATAAGTCTGCATTGTGCCATTTGTGATTAATTCCGATGCGAAATCTGTGTTTCATCGTCAATATGAGGGTCAGAAGCACACAGTGAACCTGAAGTGAAGCATCGGAATCTATAACTAGTGTGACAGGAATGGTTCAAAGCATAGACAGTAAGAAGAGTCAGTTTTATTGTACTTAAGTTGGCATTGTGCCATTTGTATTTAATTCCGATGGAATTTCAGTGTTTCTTCGTCATTAAGAAGGTCAGAGGAATACAGTGAACCTGAAGTGAAGCATCGGAATCTATAACTAGTGTCACAGGAATGGTTCAAAACATAGACAGTAAGAAGAGTCAGTTTTCTTGTACTTAAGTCGGCATTGTGCCTTTAGTATTTAATTCCGATGGAATTTCTGTGTTTCATTGTCAATAAGAAGGTCAGAGGGATACAGTAAACCTGAAGTGAAGCATCGGAATGTATAACTAGTGTCACAGGAATGGTTCAAAACATAGACAGTAAGAAGAATCAGTTTTCTTGTACTTTAGTCGGCATTGTGCCTTTTGTATTTAATTCCGATGCAATTTCTGTGTTTCATCGTCAACAAGAAGGTCAGAGGGATACAGTAAACAGGAAGTGAAGCATCGGAATCTATAACTAGTGTTACAGGAATGGTTCAAAACATAGACAGTAAGAAGAGTCAGCTTTCTTGTACTTAAGTCGGCATTGTGCCTTTTGTATTTAATTCCGATGCAATTTCTGTGTTTCATTGTCAATGAGAAGGTCAGTGGGATACAGCAAACCTGAAGTAAAGCATCGGAATCTATAACGAGTGTCACAGGAATGGTTCAAATCATAGACAGTAAGAAGAGTCAGTTTTCTTGTACTTAAGTCGGCATTGTGCCTTTTGTATTTAATTCCGATGCAAATTCTGTGTTTCAACGTCAATAAGAAGGTCGGAGGGATACAGTAAACCTGAGGTGAAGCATCGGAATCTGTAACTAGTGTCACAGGAATGGTTCAAAACATAGACAGTACTAAGAGTCAGTTTTCTTGTACTTAAGTCAGCATTGTGCCTTTTGTATTTAATTGCGATGCAATTTCTGTGTTTCACCGTCATTAAGAAGGTCGGAGGGATACAGTAAACCGGATGTGAAGCATCGGAATCTATAACTAGTGTCACAGGAATGGTTCAAAACATATACAGTAAGAAGAGTCAGTTTTCTTGTACTTAAGTCGGCATTGTGCCTTTAGTATTTAATTCCGGTACAATTTCTGTGTTTCATCGTCAATAAGGAGGTCAGAGGGATACAGTGAACCTGAAGTGAAGCATCGAAATCAATAACAAGTGTCACAGGAATGGTTCAAAACATAGACAGTAAGAATAGTCAGTTTTCTTGTACTTAAGTCGGCGTTGTGCCTTTTGAATTTAATTCCGATGCAATTTCTGTGTTTCATTGTCAATAAGAAGGTCAGTGGGATACAGCAAACCTGAAGTAAAGCATCGGAATCTATAACGAGTGTCACATGAATGTTTCAAAACATAGACAGTAAGAAGAGTCAGTTTTCTTGTACTTAAGTCGGTATTGTACCTACTGTATTTAATTCCGTTGCAATATCTGTGTTTCATCGTCAATAACAAGGTCAGATGGATACAGTAAACCTGAAGTGAAGCATCGGAATCTATAACTAGTGTCACAGGAATGGTTCAAAAAATAGACAGTAAGAAGAGTCAGTTTACTTGTACTTATGTCGGCATTGTGCCTTTTGTATTTAATATCGATGCAAATTCTATATTTCATCGTCAATAAGAAGGTCAGAGGCATACAGTAAACGTGAGGTGAAGCATCGGAATCTATAACTAGTGTCACAGGACTGGTTCAAACATAGACAGTACTAAGAGTCAGTTTTCTTGTTCTTAAGTCGGCATTGTGCCTTTTGTATTTAATTCCGATGAAATTTCTGTGTTTCATCGTCAATAAGAAGGTCAGAGGGATAAAAAGAACCTGAAGTGAAGCATCGGAATATATAACTAGTGTCACAGAAATGGTTCAAAACATAGACAGTAAGAAGAATCAGTTTTCTTGTACTTAAGTCGGCATTGTGCCTTTTGTATTTAATTGCGATGCAATTTCTGTGTTTCACCGTCAATAAGAAGGTAGGAGGGATACAGTAAACCTGAGGTGAAGCATCGGAATCTATAACTAGTGTCACATAGATGGTTCAAAACATAGCCAGTAAAAAGGGTCAGTTTTCTTGTACTTATGTTATCATTGAGCATTTTGTATTTCATTCCGATGCAATTTCTGTATTTCATCGTCAATAAGAAGGTCAGAGGTATTCAGTAAACCTGAAGTGAAGCATCGGAATCTATAGCTAGTGTCACAGGTATGGTTCAAAACATAGACAGTAAGATGAGTCAGTTTTCTTGTACTTAAGTCGG
This sequence comes from Schistocerca serialis cubense, assembly GCF_023864345.2. Classification (NCBI taxonomy): domain Eukaryota; kingdom Metazoa; phylum Arthropoda; class Insecta; order Orthoptera; family Acrididae; genus Schistocerca; species Schistocerca serialis. The sequence continues at coordinate 1,512,073 of NW_026047644.1, read as the reverse complement.
CATTGTGTTTTTTTTGTATTTAATTCCGATGCAATTTCTGTGTTTCATCGTCATTAAGAAGGTCAGAGGGATACAGCAAACCTGAAGTGAAGCATCGGAATCTATAACTAGTGTCACGGGAATGGTTCAAAACATAGACAGTAAGAAGAGTCAGTTTTCTTGTACTTAAGTCTGCATTGTGCCTCTTGTATTTAATTCCGATGCAATTTCTGTGTTTCATCGTCAATAAGAAGGTCAGAGGGATACAGTAAACCTCAAGTGAAGCATCGGAATCTATTACTAGTGTCACAGGAATGGTTCAAAACATAGACAGTAAGAAGAGTCAGTTTTCTTGTACTTAAGTCGGCATTGTGCCTCTTGTATTTAATTCCGATGCAATTTCTGTGTTTCATCGTCAATAAGATGGTCAGAGGGATACAGTAAACCGGAAGTGAAGCATCGGAATCTATAACTAGTGTCACAGGAATGGTTCAAAACATATACAGTCAGAAGAGTCAGTTTTCTTGTACTTAAGTCGGCATTGTGCCTTTAGTATTTAATTCCGGTACAATTTCTGTGTTTCATCGTCAATAAGAAGGTCAGAGGGATACAGTGAACCTGAAGTGAAGCATCGAAATCTATAACAAGTGTCACAGGAATGGTTCAAAACATAGACAGTAAGAAGAGTCAGTTTTCTTGTACTTAAGTCGGCATTGTACCTACTGTATTTAATTCCATTGCAATATCTGTGTTTCATCGTCAATAACAAGGCCAGAGGGATACAGTAAACCTGAAGTGAAGCATCGGAATCTATAACTAGTGTCACAGGAATGGTTCAAAAAATAGACAGTAAGAAGAGTCAGTTTACTTGTAGTTAAGTCGGCATTGTGCCTTTTGTATTTAATATCGATGCAAATTCTATATTTCATCGTCAATAAGAAGGTCAGAGGCATACAGTAAACGTGAGGTGAAGCATCGGAATCTATAACTAGTGTCACAGGACTGGTTCGAAACATAGACAGTACTAAGAGTCAGTTTTCTTGTTCTTAAGTCGGCATTGTGCCTTTTGTATTTAATTCCGATGAAATTTCTGTGTTTCATCGTCAATAAGAAGGTCAGAGGGATAAAAAGAACCTGAAGTGAAGCATCGGAATATATAACTAGTGTCACAGAAATGGTTCAAAACATAGACAGTAAGAAGAATCAGTTTTCTTGTACTTAAGTCGGCATTGTGCCTTTTGTATTTAATTGCGATGCAATTTCTGTGTTTCACCGTCAATAAGAAGGTCGGAGGGATACAGTAAACCTGAGGTGAAGCATCGGAATCTATAACTAGTGTCACATAGATGGTTCAAAACATAGCCAGTAAAAAGGGTCAGTTTTCTTGTACTTATGTCAGCATTGAGCATTTTGTATTTCATTCCGATGCAATTTCTGTATTTCATCGTCAATAAGAAGGTCAGAGGTATACAGTAAACCTGAAGTGAAGCATCGGAATCTATAGCTAGTGTCACAGGTATGGTTCAAAACATAGACTGTAAGATGAGTCAGTTTTCTTGTACTTAAGTCGGCATTGTGTTTTTTTTTGTATTTAATTCCGATGCAATTTCTGTGTTTCATCGTCAATAAGAAGGTCAGAGGGATACAGCAAACCTCAAGTGAAGCATCGGAATCTATAACTAGTGTCACAGGAATGGTTCAAACATAGAAAGTAAGAAGAGTCAGTTTTCTTGTACTTAAGTCTGCATTGTGCCTTTTGTGTTTAATTCCGATGCGAATTCTGTGTTTCATCGTCAACAAGAAGGTCAGAGGGATACAGTAAACCGGAAGTGAAGCATCGGAATCTATAACTAGTGTTACAGGAATGGTTCAAAACATAGACAGTAAGAAGAGTCAGCTTTCTTGTACTTAAGTCGGCATTGTGCCTTTTGTATTTAATTCCGATGCAATTTCTGTGTTTCATTGTCAATGAGAAGGTCAGTGGGATACAGCAAACCTGAAGTAAAGCATCGGAATCTATAACGAGTGTCACATAGATGGTTCAAAACATAGCCAGTAAAAAGGGTCAGTTTTCTTGTACTTATGTTATCATTGAGCATTTTGTATTTCATTCCGATGCAATTTCTGTATTTCATCGTCAATAAGAAGGTCAGAGGTATTCAGTAAACCTGAAGTGAAGCATCGGAATCTATAGCTAGTGTCACAGGTATGGTTCAAAACATAGACAGTAAGATGAGTCAGTTTTCTTGTACTTAAGTCGGCATTGTGTTTTTTTTGTATTTAATTCCGATGCAATTTCTGTGTTTCATCGTCATTAAGAAGGTCAGAGGGATACAGCAAACCTGAAGTGAAGCATCGGAATCTATAACTAGTGTCACGGGAATGGTTCAAAACATAGACAGTAAGAAGAGTCAGTTTTCTTGTACTTAAGTCTGCATTGTGCCTCTTGTATTTAATTCCGATGCAATTTCTGTGTTTCATCGTCAATAAGAAGGTCAGAGGGATACAGTAAACCTCAAGTGAAGCATCGGAATCTATTACTAGTGTCACAGGAATGGTTCAAAACATAGACAGTAAGAAGAGTCAGTTTTCTTGTACTTAAGTCGGCATTGTGCCTCTTGTATTTAATTCCGATGCAATTTCTGTGTTTCATCGTCAATAAGATGGTCAGAGGGATACAGTAAACCGGAAGTGAAGCATCGGAATCTATAACTAGTGTCACAGGAATGGTTCAAAACATATACAGTCAGAAGAGTCAGTTTTCTTGTACTTAAGTCGGCATTGTGCCTTTAGTATTTAATTCCGGTACAATTTCTGTGTTTCATCGTCAATAAGAAGGTCAGAGGGATACAGTGAACCTGAAGTGAAGCATCGAAATCTATAACAAGTGTCACAGGAATGGTTCAAAACATAGACAGTAAGAAGAGTCAGTTTTCTTGTACTTAAGTCGGCATTGTACCTACTGTATTTAATTCCATTGCAATATCTGTGTTTCATCGTCAATAACAAGGCCAGAGGGATACAGTAAACCTGAAGTGAAGCATCGGAATCTATAACTAGTGTCACAGGAATGGTTCAAAAAATAGACAGTAAGAAGAGTCAGTTTACTTGTAGTTAAGTCGGCATTGTGCCTTTTGTATTTAATATCGATGCAAATTCTATATTTCATCGTCAATAAGAAGGTCAGAGGCATACAGTAAACGTGAGGTGAAGCATCGGAATCTATAACTAGTGTCACAGGACTGGTTCGAAACATAGACAGTACTAAGAGTCAGTTTTCTTGTTCTTAAGTCGGCATTGTGCCTTTTGTATTTAATTCCGATGAAATTTCTGTGTTTCATCGTCAATAAGAAGGTCAGAGGGATAAAAAGAACCTGAAGTGAAGCATCGGAATATATAACTAGTGTCACAGAAATGGTTCAAAACATAGACAGTAAGAAGAATCAGTTTTCTTGTACTTAAGTCGGCATTGTGCCTTTTGTATTTAATTGCGATGCAATTTCTGTGTTTCACCGTCAATAAGAAGGTCGGAGGGATACAGTAAACCTGAGGTGAAGCATCGGAATCTATAACTAGTGTCACATAGATGGTTCAAAACATAGACTGTAAGATGAGTCAGTTTTCTTGTACTTAAGTCGGCATTGTGTTTTTTTTTGTATTTAATTCCGATGCAATTTCTGTGTTTCATCGTCAATAAGAAGGTCAGAGGGATACAGCAAACCTCAAGTGAAGCATCGGAATCTATAACTAGTGTCACAGGAATGGTTCAAACATAGAAAGTAAGAAGAGTCAGTTTTCTTGTACTTAAGTCTGCATTGTGCCTTTTGTGTTTAATTCCGATGCGAATTCTGTGTTTCATCGTCAACAAGAAGGTCAGAGGGATACAGTAAACCGGAAGTGAAGCATCGGAATCTATAACTAGTGTTACAGGAATGGTTCAAAACATAGACAGTAAGAAGAGTCAGCTTTCTTGTACTTAAGTCGGCATTGTGCCTTTTGTATTTAATTCCGATGCAATTTCTGTGTTTCATTGTCAATGAGAAGGTCAGTGGGATACAGCAAACCTGAAGTAAAGCATCGGAATCTATAACGAGTGTCACAGGAATGGTTCAAATCATAGACAGTAAGAAGAGTAAGTTTTCTTGTACTTAAGTCGGCATTGTGCCTTTTGTATTTAATTCCGATGCAAATTCTGTGTTTCAACGTCAATAAGAAGGTCGGAGGGATACAGTAAACCTGAGGTGAAGCATCGGAATCTGTAACTAGTGTCACAGGAATGGTTCAAAACATAGACAGTACTAAGAGTCAGTTTTCTTGTACTTAAGTCAGCATTGTGCCTTTTGTATTTAATTGCGATGCAATTTCTGTGTTTCACCGTCATTAAGAAGGTCGGAGGGATACAGTAAACCGGAAGTGAAGCATCGGAATCTATAACTAGTGACACAGGAATGGTTCAAAACATATACAGTAAGAAGAGTCAGTTTTCTTGTACTTAAGTCGGCATTGTGCCATTAGTATTTAATTCCGGTACAATTTCTGTGTTTCATCGTCAATAAGGAGGTCAGAGGGATACAGTGAACCTGAAGTGAAGCATCGAAATCAATAACAAGTGTCACAGGAATGGTTCAAAACATAGACAGTAAGAATAGTCAGTTTTCTTGTACTTAAGTCGGCGTTGTGCCTTTTGAATTTAATTCCGATGCAATTTCTGTGTTTCATTGTCAATAAGAAGGTCAGTGGGATACAGCAAACCTGAAGTAAAGCATCGGAATCTATAACGAGTGTCACATGAATGTTTCAAAACATAGACAGTAAGAAGAGTCAGTTTTCTTGTACTTAAGTCGGCATTGTGCCTTTTGTATTTAATTCCGATGCAAATTCTGTGTTTCAACGTCAATAAGAAGGTCGGAGGGATACAGTAAACCTGAGGTGAAGCATCGGAATCTATAACTAGTGTCACAGGACTGGTTCAAACATAGACAGTACTAAGAGTCAGTTTTCTTGGTCTTAAGTCGGCATTGTGCCTTTTGTATTTAATTCCGATGAAATTTCTGTGTTTCATCGTCAATAAGAAGGTCAGAGGGATAAAAGGAACCTGAAGTGAAGCATCGGAATATATAACTAGTGTCACAGAAATGGTTCAAAACATAGACAGTAAGAAGAATCAGTTTTCTTGTACTTAAGTCGGCATTGTGCCTTTTGTATTTAATTGCGATGCAATTTCTGTGTTTCACCGTCAATAAGAAGGTAGGAGGGATACAGTAAACCTGAGGTGAAGCATCGGAATCTATAACTAGTGTCACATAGATGGTTCAAAACATAGCCAGTAAAAAGGGTCAGTTTTCTTGTACTTATGTCATCATTGAGCATTTTGTATTTCATTCCGATGCAATTTCTGTATTTCATCGTCAATAAGAAGGTCAGAGGTATACAGTAAACCTGAAGTGAAGCATCGGAATCTATAGCTAGTGTCACAGGTATGGTTCAAAACATAGACTGTAAGATGAGTCAGTTTTCTTGTACTTAAGTCGGCATTGTGTTTTTTTTTTGTATTTAATTCCGATGCAATTTCTGTGTTTCATCGTCAATAAGAAGGTCAGAGGGATACAGCAAACCTGAAGTGAAGCATCGGAATCTATAACTAGTGTCACAGGAATGGTTCAAACATAGACAGTAAGAAGAGTCAGTTTTCTTGTACTTAAGTCTGCATTGTGCCTTTTGTGTTTAATTCCGATGCGAATTCTGTGTTTCATCGTCAATATGAGGGTCAGAAGCACACAGTGAACCTGAAGTGAAGCATCGGAATCTATAACTATTGTGACAGGAATGGTTCAAAGCATAGACAGTAAGAAGAGTCAGTTTTATTGTACTTAAGTCGGCATTGTGCCATTTGTATTTAATTCCGTTGGAATTTCAGTGTTTCTTCGTCATTAAGAAGGTCAGAGGAATACAGTGAACCTGAAGTGAAGCATCGGAATCTATAACTAGTGTCACAGGAATGGTTCAAAACATAGACAGTAGGAAGAGTCAGTTTTCTTGTACTTAAGTCGGCATTGTGCCTTTAGTATTTAATTCCGATGGAATTTCTGTGTTTCATTGTCAATAAAAAGGTCAGAGGGATACAGTAAACCTGAAGCGAAGCATCGGAATGTATAACTAGTGTCACAGGAATGGTTCAAAGCATAGACAGTAAGAAGAATCAGTTTTCTTGTACTTAAGTCGGTATTGTGCCTCTTGTATTTAATTCCGATGCAATTTCTGTGTTTCATCGTCAATAAGAAGGTCAGAGTGATACAGTAAACCGGGAGTGAAGCATCGGAATCTATAACTAGTGTCACAGGAATGGTTCAAAACATAGACAGTAAGAAGAGTCAGCTTTCTTGTACTTAAGTCGGCATTGTGCCTTTTGTATTTAATTCCGATGCAATTTCTGTGTTTCATTGTCAATGAGAGGTCAGTGGGATACAGCAAACCTGAAGTAAAGCATCGGAATCTATAACGAGTGTCACAGGAATGGTTCAAATCATAGACAGTAAGAAGAGTCAGTCTTCTTGTACTTAAGTCGGCATTGTGCATTTGTATTTAATACCGAAGCAATTTATGTGTTTCATCGCCAATAATAATGTCAGTGGGATACAGTAAACCTGAAGTAAAGCATCGGAATCTTCAACGAGTGTCACATGAATGGTTCAAAACATAGACAGTAAGAAGAGTCAGTTTAGTTGTACTTAAATCGGCATTGTGCCTTTTGTATTTAATTCCGATGCAATTTCTGTGTTTCTTCGTCAATAAGAACGTCAGAGGGATACAGTAAATGTGAAGTGAAGCATTGGAATCTATAACTAGTGTCACAGGAATGGTTCAAACATAGACAGTAAGTAGAGTCAGTTTTCTTGTACTTAAGTCGGCATTGTGCCTTTTGTATTTAATTCCGATGCAAATTCTCTGTTTCAACGTCAATAAGAAGGTCGGAGGGATACAGTAAACCTGAGGTGAAGCATCGGAATCTGTAACTAGTGTCACAGGAATGGTTCAAACATAGACTGTACTAAGAGTCAGTTTTCTAGTACTTAAGTCAGCATTGTGCCTTTTGTATTTAATTGCGATGCAATTTCTGTGTTTCACCGTCATTAAGAAGGTCGGAGGGATACAGTAAACCTAAGGTGAAGCATCGGAATCTATAACTAGTGTCACATGAATGGTTCAAAACACAGACAGTAAGAAGAGTCAGTTTTCTTGTACTTAAGTCGGCATTCTGCCTTTTGAATTTAATTCCGATGCAAATTCTGTGTTTCAACGTCAATAAGAAGGTCAGAGGGATACAGTAAACCTGAAGTGTAAAATCGGAATCAACAACTAGTGTCACAGGAATGGTTCAAAACATAGAAAGTAAGAAGAGTCAGTTTTCTTGTACTTAAGTCGCCATTGTGCCTCATGTTTTTAATTCCGACGCAAATTCTGTGTTTCATCGTCAATAAGAAGGTCAGAGGGATACAGTAAACCTGAAGTGAAGCATCGGAATCTATAACTAGTGTCACAGGAATGGTTCAAAACATACACTGTAAGAAGAGTCAGTCTTCTTGTACTTAAGTCGGCATTGTGCATTTGTATTTAATACCGATGCAATTTCTGTGTTTCATCGCCAATAAGAATGTCAGTGGGATACAGTAAACCTGAAGTAAAGCATCGGAATCTACAACGAGTGTCACATGAATGGTTCAAAACATAGACAGTAAGAAGAGTCAGCTTAGTTGTACTTAAATCGGCATTGTGCCTTTTGTATTTAATTCCGATGCAATTTCTGTGTTTCTTCGTCAATAAGAAGGTCAGAGGGATACAGTAAATGTGAAGTGAAGCATCGGAATCTATAACTAGTGTCACAGGAATGGTTCAAAACATAGACAGTAAGAAGAGTCACTTTTCTTGTACTTAAGTCGGAATTCTGCCTTTTGTATTTAATTCCGATGCAATTTCTGTGTTTCACCGTCATTAAGAAGGTCGGAGGGATACAGTAAACCTGAGGTGAAGCATCGGAATGTATAACTAGTGTCACAGGAATGGTTCAAAACATAGACAGTAAGAAGAGTCAGTTTTCTTGTACTTAAGTCGGCATTGTGCCTCTTGTATTTATTTCCGATGCAATTTCTGTGTTTCATTGTCAATAAGAAGGTCAGAGGGATACAGTAAACCGGAAGTGAAGCATCGGAATCTATAACTAGTGTCACAGCAATGGTACAAATCATAGACACTAAGAAGAGTCTGTTGTCTTGTACTTAAGTCGGCATTGTGCCTCTTGTATTTAATTCCGATGCATTTTCTGAGTTTCATCGTCAATAAGAAGGTCAGAGGGATACAGTAAACCGGAAGTGAAGCATCGGAATCTATAACTAGTGTCACAGGAATGGTTCACAATATATACAGTAAGAAGAGTCAGTTTTCTTGTACTTAAGTCGGCATTGTGCCTTTAGTATTTAATTCCGGTACAATTTCTGTGTTTCATCGTCAATATGAAGGTCAGAGGGATACCGTAAACCTGAAGTGAAGCATCGGAATCTATAACTAGTGTCACAGGAATGGTTCAAAACATAGACAGTAAGAAGAGTCAGCCTTATTGTACTTAAGTCGGCATTGTGCCTTTTGTATTTAATTCCGATGCGAATTCTGTGTTTCATCGTCAATATGAGGGTCAGAAGCACACAGTGAACCTGAAGTGAAGCATCGGAATCTATAACTATTGTGACAGGAATGGTTCAAAGCATAGACAGTAAGAAGAGTCAGTTTTATTGTACTTAAGTCGGCATTGTGCCATTTGTATTTAATTCCGTTGGAATTTCAGTGTTTCTTCGTCATTAAGAAGGTCAGAAGAATACAGTGAACCTGAAGTGAAGCATCGGAATCTATAACTAGTGTCACAGGAATGGTTCAAAACATAGACAGTAAGAAGAGTCAGTTTACTTGTAGTTAAGTCGGCATTGTGCCTTTTGTATTTAATATCGATGCAAATTCTATATTTCATCGTCAATAAGAAGGTCAGAGGCATACAGTAAACGTGAGGTGAAGCATCGGAATCTATAACTAGTGTCACAGGACTGGTTCAAACATAGACAGTACTAAGAGTCAGTTTTCTTGTTCTTAAGTCGGCATTGTGCCTTTTGTATTTAATTCCGATGAAATTTCTGTGTTTCATCGTCAATAAGAAGGTCAGAGGGATAAAAAGAACCTGAAGTGAAGCATCGGAATATATAACTAGTGTCACAGAAATGGTTCAAAACATAGACAGTAAGAAGAATCAGTTTTCTTGTACTTAAGTCGGCATTGTGCCTTTTGTATTTAATTGCGATGCAATTTCTGTGTTTCACCGTCAATAAGAAGGTAGGAGGGATACAGTAAACCTGAGGTGAAGCATCGGAATCTATAACTAGTGTCACATAGATGGTTCAAAACATAGCCAGTAAAAAGGGTCAGTTTTCTTGTACTTATGTTATCATTGAGCATTTTGTATTTCATTCCGATGCAATTTCTGTATTTCATCGTCAATAAGAAGGTCAGAGGTATTCAGTAAACCTGAAGTGAAGCATCGGAATCTATAGCTAGTGTCACAGGTATGGTTCAAAACATAGACAGTAAGATGAGTCAGTTTTCTTGTACTTAAGTCGGCATTGTGTTTTTTTTGTATTTAATTCCGATGCAATTTCTGTGTTTCATCGTCATTAAGAAGGTCAGAGGGATACAGCAAACCTGAAGTGAAGCATCGGAATCTATAACTAGTGTCACGGGAATGGTTCAAAACATAGACAGTAAGAAGAGTCAGTTTTCTTGTACTTAAGTCTGCATTGTGCCTCTTGTATTTAATTCCGATGCAATTTCTGTGTTTCATCGTCAATAAGAAGGTCAGAGGGATACAGTAAACCTCAAGTGAAGCATCGGAATCTATTACTAGTGTCACAGGAATGGTTCAAAACATAGACAGTAAGAAGAGTCAGTTTTCTTGTACTTAAGTCGGCATTGTGCCTCTTGTATTTAATTCCGATGCAATTTCTGTGTTTCATCGTCAATAAGATGGTCAGAGGGATACAGTAAACCGGAAGTGAAGCATCGGAATCTATAACTAGTGTCACAGGAATGGTTCAAAACATATACAGTCAGAAGAGTCAGTTTTCTTGTACTTAAGTCGGCATTGTGCCTTTAGTATTTAATTCCGGTACAATTTCTGTGTTTCATCGTCAATAAGAAGGTCAGAGGGATACAGTGCACCTGAAGTGAAGCATCGAAATCTATAACAAGTGTCACAGGAATGGTTCAAAACATAGACAGTAAGAAGAGTCAGTTTTCTTGTACTTAAGTCGGCATTGTACCTACTGTATTTAATTCCATTGCAATATCTGTGTTTCATCGTCAATAACAAGGCCAGAGGGATACAGTAAACCTGAAGTGAAGCATCGGAATCTATAACTAGTGTCACAGGAATGGTTCAAAAAATAGACAGTAAGAAGAGTCAGTTTACTTGTAGTTAAGTCGGCATTGTGCCTTTTGTATTTAATATCGATGCAAATTCTATATTTCATCGTCAATAAGAAGGTCAGAGGCATACAGTAAACGTGAGGTGAAGCATCGGAATCTATAACTAGTGTCACAGGACTGGTTCGAAACATAGACAGTACTAAGAGTCAGTTTTCTTGTTCTTAAGTCGGCATTGTGCCTTTTGTATTTAATTCCGATGAAATTTCTGTGTTTCATCGTCAATAAGAAGGTCAGAGGGATACAGTAAACCGGAAGTGAAGCATCGGAATCTATAACGAGTGTCACAGGAATGGTTCAAATCATAGACAGTAAGAAGAGTCAGTTTTCTTGTACTTAAGTCGGCATTGTGCCTTTTGTATTTAATTCCGATGCAAATTCTGTGTTTCAACGTCAATAAGAAGGTCGGAGGGATACAGTAAACCTGAGGTGAAGCATCGGAATCTGTAACTAGTGTCACAGGAATGGTTCAAAACATAGACAGTACTAAGAGTCAGTTTTCTTGTACTTAAGTCAGCATTGTGCCTTTTGTATTTAATTGCGATGCAATTTCTGTGTTTCACCGTCATTAAGAAGGTCGGAGGGATACAGTAAACCGGAAGTGAAGCATCGGAATCTATAACTAGTGACACAGGAATGGTTCAAAACATATACAGTAAGATGAGTCAGTTTTCTTGTACTTAAGTCGGCATTGTGCCTTTAGTATTTAATTCCGGTACAATTTCTGTGTTTCATCGTCAATAAGGAGGTCAGAGGGATACAGTGAACCTGAAGTGAAGCATCGAAATCAATAACAAGTGTCACAGGAATGGTTCAAAACATAGACAGTAAGAATAGTCAGTTTTCTTGTACTTAAGTCGGCGTTGTGCCTTTTGAATTTAATTCCGATGCAATTTCTGTGTTTCATTGTCAATAAGAAGGTCAGTGGGATACAGCAAACCTGAAGTAAAGCATCGGAATCTATAACGAGTGTCACATGAATGTTTCAAAACATAGACAGTAAGAAGAGTCAGTTTACTTGTACTTAAGTCGGCATTGTGCCTTTTGTATTTAATATCGATGCAAATTCTATATTTCATCGTCAATAAGAAGGTCAGAGGCATACAGTAAACGCGAGGTGAAGCATCGGAATCTATAACTAGTGTCACAGGACTGGTTCAAACATAGACAGTACTAAGAGTCAGTTTTCTTGGTCTTAAGTCGGCATTGTGCCTTTTGTATTTAATTCCGATGAAATTTCTGTGTTTCATCGTCAATAAGAAGGTCAGAGGGATACAGCAAACCTGAAGTGAAGCATCGGAATCTATAACTAGTGTCACAGGAATGGTTCAAACATAGACAGTAAGAAGAGTCAGTTTTCTTGTACTTAAGTCTGCATTGTGCCTTTTGTGTTTAATTCCGATGCGAATTCTGTGTTTCATCGTCAATATGAGGGTCAGAAGCACACAGTGAACCTGAAGTGAAGCATCGGAATCTATAACTATTGTGACAGGAATGGTTCAAAGCATAGACAGTAAGAAGAGTCAGTTTTATTGTACTTAAGTCGGCATTGTGCCATTTGTATTTAATTCCGTTGGAATTTCAGTGTTTCTTCGTCATTAAGAAGGTCAGAGGAATACAGTGAACCTGAAGTGAAGCATCGAAATCTATAACTAGTGTCACAGGAATGGTTCAAAACATAGACAGTAGGAAGAGTCAGTTTTCTTGTACTTAAGTCGGCATTGTGGCTTTAGTATTTAATTCCGATGGAATTTCTGTGTTTCATTGTCAATAAAAAGGTCAGAGGGATACAGTAAACCTGAAGCGAAGCATCGGAATGTATAACTAGTGTCACAGGAATGGTTCAAAGCATAGACAGTAAGAAGAATCAGTTTTCTTGTACTTAAGTCGGTATTGTGCCTCTTGTATTTAATTCCGATGCAATTTCTGTGTTTCATCGTCAATAAGAAGGTCAGAGTGATACAGTAAACCGGGAGTGAAGCATCGGAATCTATAACTAGTGTCACAGGAATGGTTCAAAACATAGACAGTAAGAAGAGTCAGCTTTCTTGTACTTAAGTCGGCATTGTGCCTTTTGTATTTAATTCCGATGCAATTTCTGTGTTTCATTGTCAATGAGAGGTCAGTGGGATACAGCAAACCTGAAGTAAAGCATCGGAATCTATAACGAGTGTCGCAGGAATGGTTCAAATCATAGACAGTAAGAAGAGTCAGTCTTCTTGTACTTAAGTCGGCATTGTGCATTTGTATTTAATACCGAAGCAATTTATGTGTTTCATCGCCAATAATAATGTCAGTGGGATACAGTAAACCTGAAGTAAAGCATCGGAATCTTCAACGAGTGTCACATGAATGGTTCAAAACATAGACAGTAAGAAGAGTCAGTTTAGTTGTACTTAAATCGGCATTGTGCCTTTTGTATTTAATTCCGATGCAATTTCTGTGTTTCTTCGTCAATAAGAACGTCAGAGGGATACAGTAAATGTGAAGTGAAGCATCGGAATCTATAACTAGTGTCACAGGAATGGTTCAAACATAGACAGTAAGTAGAGTCAGTTTTCTTGTACTTAAGTCGGCATTGTGCCTTTTGTATTTAATTCCGATGCAAATTCTCTGTTTCAACGTCAATAAGAAGGTCGGAGGGATACAGTAAACCTGAGGTGAAGCATCGGAATCTGTAACTAGTGTCACAGGAATGGTTCAAACATAGACTGTACTAAGAGTCAGTTTTCTTGTACTTAAGTCAGCATTGTGCCTTTTGTATTTAATTGCGATGCAATTTCTGTGTTTCACCGTCATTAAGAAGGTCGGAGGGATACAGTAAACCTAAGGTAAAGCATCGGAATCTATAACTAGTGTCACATGAATGGTTCAAAACACAGACAGTAAGAAGAGTCAGTTTTCTTGTACTTAAGTCGGCATTCTGCCTTTTGAATTTAATTCCGATGCAAATTCTGTGTTTCAACGTCAATAAGAAGGTCAGAGGGATACAGTAAACCTGAAGTGTAAAATCGGAATCAACAACTAGTGTCACAGGAATGGTTCAAAACATAGAAAGTAAGAAGAGTCAGTTTTCTTGTACTTAAGTCGCCATTGTGCCTCATGTTTTTAATTCCGACGCAAATTCTGTGTTTCATCGTCAATAAGAAGGTCAGAGGGATACAGTAAACCTGAAGTGAAGCATCGGAATCTATAACTAGTGTCACAGGAATGGTTCAAAACATACACTGTAAGAAGAGTCAGTCTTCTTGTACTTAAGTCGGCATTGTGCATTTGTATTTAATACCGATGCAATTTCTGTGTTTCATCGCCAATAAGAATGTCAGTGGGATACAGTAAACCTGAAGTAAAGCATCGGAATCTACAACGAGTGTCACATGAATGGTTCAAAACATAGACAGTAAGAAGAGTCAGCTTAGTTGTACTTAAATCGGCATTGTGCCTTTTGTATTTAATTCCGATGCAATTTCTGTGTTTCTTCGTCAATAAGAAGGTCAGAGGGATACAGTAAATGTGAAGTGAAGCATCGGAATCTATAACTAGTGTCACAGGAATGGTTCAAAACATAGACAGTAAGAAGAGTCACTTTTCTTGTACTTAAGTCGGAATTCTGCCTTTTGTATTTAATTCCGATGCAATTTCTGTGTTTCACCGTCATTAAGAAGGTCGGAGGGATACAGTAAACCTGAGGTGAAGCATCGGAATGTATAACTAGTGTCACAGGAATGGTTCAAAACATAGACAGTAAGAAGAGTCAGTTTTCTTGTACTTAAGTCGGCATTGTGCCTCTTGTATTTATTTCCGATGCAATTTCTGTGTTTCATTGTCAATAAGAAGGTCAGAGGGATACAGTAAACCGGAAGTGAAGCATCGGAATCTATAACTAGTGTCACAGCAATGGTACAAATCATAGACACTAAGAAGAGTCTGTTGTCTTGTACTTAAGTCGGCATTGTGCCTCTTGTATTTAATTCCGATGCATTTTCTGAGTTTCATCGTCAATAAGAAGGTCAGAGGGATACAGTAAACCGGAAGTGAAGCATCGGAATCTATAACTAGTGTCACAGGAATGGTTCACAATATATACAGTAAGAAGAGTCAGTTTTCTTGTACTTAAGTCGGCATTGTGCCTTTAGTATTTAATTCCGGTACAATTTCTGTGTTTCATCGTCAATATGAAGGTCAGAGGGATACCGTAAACCTGAAGTGAAGCATCGGAATCTATAACTAGTGTCACAGGAATGGTTCAAAACATAGACAGTAAGAAGAGTCAGCCTTATTGTACTTAAGTCGGCATTGCGCCTTTTGTATTTAATTCCGATGCAATTTCTGTGTTTCATTGTCAATAAGAAGGTCAGTGGGATACAGAAAACCTGAAGTAAAGCATCGGAATCTATAACGAGTGTCATATGAATGGGTCAAAACATAGACAGTAAGAAGAGTCAGTTTTCTTGTACTTAAGTCGGGTTTGTGCCTTCTTATTTAATTCCGTTGCAATTTCTGTGTTTCATCGTCAATAAGAAGGTCAGAGGGATACAGTAAACCTGAAGTGAAGCATCGGAATCTATAACTAGTGTCACAGGAATGGTTCAAATCATAGACAGTAAGAAGAGTCAGTTTTCTTGTACTTAAGTCGGCATTGTGCCTTTTGTATTTAATTCCGATGCAAATTCTGTGTTTCAACGTCAATAAGAAGGTAAGAGGCATACAGTAAACGTGAGGTGAAGCATCGGAATCTATAACTAGTGTCACAGGACTGGTTCAAAACATAGACAGTACTAAGAGTCAGTTTTCTTGTTCTTAAGTCGGCATTGTGCCTTTTGTATTTAATTCCGATGAAATTTCTGTGTTTCATCGTCAATAAGAAGGTCAGAGTTATAAAAAGAACCTGAAGTGAAGCATCGGAATATATAACTAGTGTCACAGAAATGGTTCAAAACATAGACAGTAAGAAGAATCAGTTTTCTTGTACTTAAGTCGGCATTGTGCCTTTTGTATTTAATTGCGATGCAATTTCTGTGTTTCACCGTCAATAAGAAGGTAGGAGGGATACAGTAAACCTGAGGTGAAGCATCGGAATCTATAACTAGTGTCACATAGATGGTTCAAAACATAGCCAGTAAAAAGGGTCAGTTTTCTTGTACTTATGTCATCATTGAGCATTTTGTATTTCATTCCGATGCAATTTCTGTATTTCATCGTCAATAAGAAGGTCAGAGGTATACAGTAAACCTGAAGTGAAGCATCGGAATCTATAGCTAGTGTCACAGGTATGGTTCAAAACATAGACTGTAAGATGAGTCAGTTTTCTTGTACTTAAGTCGGCATTGTGTTTTTTTTGTATTTAATTCCGATGCAATTTGTGTGTTTCATCGTCAATAAGAAGGTCAGAGGGATACAGCAAACCTTAAGTGAAGCATCGGAATCTATAACTAGTGTCACAGGAATGGTTCAAACATAGACAGTAAGAAGAATCAGTTTTCTTGTACTTAAGTCGGCATTGTGCCACTTGTATTTAATTCCGATGCAATTTCTGTGTTTCATCGTCAATAAGAAGGTCAGAGGGATACAGTAAACCGGAAGTGAAGCATCGGAATCTATAACTAGTGTCACAGGAATGGTTCAAAACATAGACAGTAAGAAGAGTCAGCTTTCTTGTACTTAAGTCGGCATTGTGCCTTTTGTATTTAATTCCGATGCAATTTCTGTGTTTCATTGTCAGCGAGAAGGTCAGTGGGATACAGCAAACCTGAAGTAAAGCATCGGAATCTATAACGAGTGTCACAGGAATGGTTCAAATCATAGACAGTAAGAAGAGTCAGTTTTCTTGTACTTAAGTCGGCATTGTGCCTTTTGTATTTAATTCCGATGCAAATTCTGTGCTTCAACGTCAATAAGAAGGTCGGAGGGATACAGTAAACCTGAGGTGAAGCATCGGAATCTGTAACTAGTGTCACAGGAATGGTTCAAAACATAGACAGTACTAAGAGTCAGTTTTCTTGTACTTAAGTCAGCATTGTGCCTTTTGTATTTAATTGCGATGCAATTTCTGTGTTTCACCGTCATTAAGAAGGTCGGAGGGATACTGAAAACCTAAGGTAAAGCATCGGAATCTATAACTAGTGTCACATGAATGGTTCAAAACAAAGACAGTAAGAAGAGTCAGTTTACTTGTACTTAAGTTGGCATTCTGCCTTTTGTATTTAATTCCGATGCAAATTCTGTGTTTCAACGTCAATAAGAAGGTCAGAGGGATACAGTAAACCTGAAGTGTAAAATCGGAATCAACAACTAGTGTCACAGGAATGGTTCAAAACATAGACGGTAAGAAGAGTCAGTTTACTTGTACTTATGTCGGCATTGTGCCTTTTGTATTTAACTCCGATGCAATTTCTATGTTTCATCGTCAATACGATGGTCAGAGGGATACAGTAAACCCGAAGTGATGCAACGGAATCTGTAACTAGTGTCACAGGAATGGTTCAAAACATAGACAGTAAGAAGAGTCAGTCTTCTTGTACTTAAGTCGGCATTGTGCATTTGTATTTAATACCGAAGCGATATCTCTGTTTCATCGCCAATAAGAATGCCAGTGGGATACAGTAAACCTGAAGTAAAGCATCGGAATCTACAACGAGTGTCACATGAATGGTTCAAAACATAGACAGTAAGAAGAGTCAGTTTAGTTGTACTTAAATCGGCATTGTGCCTTTTGTATTTAATTCCGATGCAATTTCTGTGTTTCTTCGTCAATACGAAGGTCAGAGGGATACAGTAAATGTGAAGTGAAGCATCGGAATCTATAACTAGTGTCACAGGAATGGTTCAAAACATAGACAGTAAGAAGAGTCAGTTTTCTTGTTCTTAAGTCGGCATTGTGCCTTTTGTATTTAATTCCGATGCAATTTCTGTGTTTCATCGTCAATACGAAGGTTCAGAGGGTACAGTAAACCCGAAGTGAAGCATCGGAATCTGTAACTAGTGTCACAGGAATGGTTCAAAACATAGACAGTAAGAAGAGTCAGTTTTCTTGTACTTAAGTCGGCATTGTGCCTTTAGTATTTAATTGCGATGCAATTTCTGTGTTTCACCCTCAATAAGAAGGTCAGAGGGATACAGTAAACCTGAAGTGAAGCATCGGAATCTATAACTAGTGTCACATGAAAGGTTCAAAACATAGACAGTAAGAAGAGTCAGTTTTCATGTACTTAAGTCGGCATTGTGCCTTTTGTATTTAATTGCGATGCAATTTCTGTGTTTCACCGTCATTAAGAAGGTCGGAGGGATACAGTAAACCTGAGGTGAAGCATCGGAATCTATAACTAGTGTCACATGAATGGTTCAAAACACAGACAGTAAGAAGAGTCAGTTTTCTTGTACTTAAGTCAGCATTGAGCATTTTGTATTTCATTCCGATGCAATTTCTGTGTTTCATCGTCAATAAGAAGGTCAGAGGTATACAGTAAACCTGAAGTGAAGCATCGGAATCTATAACTAGTGTCACAGGTATGGTTCAAAACATAGACAGTAAGCTGAGTCAGTTTTCTTGTACTTAAGTCGGCATTGTGCTTTTTTGTCTTTAATTCCGATGCAATTTCTGTGTTTCATCGTCAATAAGAAGGTCAGAGGGATACAGTAAACCTGAAGTGAAGCATCGGAATCTATAACTAGTGTCACAGGAATGGTTCAAAACATAGACAGTAAGAAGAGTCAGTTTTCTTGTACTTAAGTCGGCATTGTGCCTTTTGTGTTTAATTCCGATGCGAATTCTGTGTTTCATCGTCAATATGAGGGTCAGAAGCACACAGTAAACCTGAAGTTAAGCATCGGAATCTATAACTAGTGTGGCTGGAATTGTTCAAAGCATAGACAGTAAGAAGAGTCAGTTTTCTTGTACTTAAGTCGGCATTGTGCCATTTGTATTTAATTCCGATGGAATTTCAGTGTTTCTTCGTCATTAAGAAGGTCAGAGGGATACAGTAAACCGGAAGTGAAGCATCTGAATCTATAACTAGTGTCACAGGAATGGTTTACAACATATACAGTAAGAAGAGCCAGTTTTCTTGTACTTAAGTCAGCATTGTGCCTTTAGTATTTAATTCCGGTACAATTTCTGTGTTTCATCGTCAATATGAGGGTCAGAAGCACACAGTGAACCTGAAGTGAAGCATCGGAATCTATAACTATTGTGACAGGAATGGTTCAAAGCATAGACAGTAAGAAGAGTCAGTTTTATTGTACTTAAGTCGGCATTGTGCCATTTGTATTTAACTCCGTTGGAATTTCAGTGTTTCTTCGTCATTAAGAAGGTCAGAGGAATACAGTGAACCTGAAGTGAAGCATCGGAATCTATAACTAGTGTCACAGGAATGGTTCAAAACATAGACAGTAGGAAGAGTCAGTTTTCTTGTACTTAAGTCGGCATTGTGCCTTTAGTATTTAATTCCGATGGAATTTCTGTGTTTCATTGTCAATAAGAAGGTCAGAGGGATACAGTAAACCTGAAGCGAAGCATCGGAATGTATAACTAGTGTCACAGGAATGGTTCAAAGCATAGACAGTAAGAAGAATCAGTTTTCTTGTACTTAAGTCGGTATTGTGCCTCTTGTATTTAATTCCGATGCAATTTCTGTGTTTCATCGTCAATAAGAAGGTCAGAGTGATACAGTAAACCGGGAGTGAAGCATCGGAATCTATAACTAGTGTCACAGGAATGGTTCAAAACATAGACAGCAAGAAGAGTCAGCTTTCCTTGTACATAAGTCGGCATTGTGCCTTTTGTATTTAATTCCGATGCAATTTCTGTGTTTCATTGTCAATGAGAGGTCAGTGGGATACAGCAAACCTGAAGTAAAGCATCGGAATCTATAACGAGTGTCACAGGAATGGTTCAAATCATAGACAGTAAAAAGAGTCAGTTTTCTTGTACTTAAGTCGGCATTGTGCCTTTTGTATTTAATTCCGATGCAAATTCTGTGTTTCCACGTCAATAAGAAGGTCGGAGGGATACAGTAAACCTGAGGTGAAGCATCGGAATCTGTAACTAGTGTCACAGGAATGGTTCAAAACATAGACAGTACTAAGAGTCAGTTTTCTTGTACTTATGTCAGCATTTTGCCTTTTGTATTTAATTGCGATGCAATTTCTGTGTTTCACCGTCATTAAGAAGGTCGGAGGGATACTGTAAACCTAAGGTGAAGCATCGGAATCTATAACTAGTGTCACATGAATGGTTCAAAACAAAGACAGTAAGAAGAGTCAGTTTACTTGTACTTAAGTCGGCATTCTGAATTTTGTATTTAATTCCGATGCAAATTCTGTGTTTCAACGTCAATAAGAAGGTCAGAGGGATACAGTAAACCTGAAGTGTAAAATCGGAATCAACAACTAGTGTCACAAGAATGGTTCAAAACATAGAAAGTAAGAAGAGTCAGTTTTCTTGTACTTAAGTCGCCATTGTGCCTCATATTTTTAATTCCGACGCGAAATCTGTGTTTCATCGTCAATAAGAAGGTCAGAGGGATACAGTAAACCTGAAGTGAAGCATCGGAATCTATAACTAGTGTCACAGGAATGGTTCAAAACATACACAGTAAGAAGAGTCAGTATTCTTGTACTTAAGTCGGCATTGTGCATTTGTATTTAATACCGAAGCAATTTATGTGTTTCATCGCCAATAAGAATGTCAGTGGGATACAGTAAACCTGAAGTAAAGCATCGGAATCTTCAACGAGTGTCACATGAATGGTTCAAAACATAGACAGTAAGAAGAGTCAGTTTAGTTGTACTTAAATCGGCATTGTGCCTTTTGTATTTAATTCCGATGCAATTTCTGTGTTTCTTCGTCAATAAGAACGTCAGAAGGATACAGTAAATGTGAAGTGAAGCATCGGAATCTATAACTAGTGTCACAGGAATGGTTCAAACATAGACAGTAAGTAGAGTCAGTTTTCTTGTACTTAAGTCGGCATTGTGCCTTTTGTATTTAATTCCGATGCAAATTCTCTGTTTCAACGTCAATAAGAAGGTCGGAGGGATACAGTAAACCTGAGGTGAAGCATCGGAATCTGTAACTAGTGTCACAGGAATGGTTCAAACATAGACTGTACTAAGAGTCAGTTTTCTGGTACTTAAGTCAGCATTGTGCCTTTTGTATTTAATTGCGATGCAATTTCTGTGTTTCACCGTCATTAAGAAGGTCGGAGGGATACAGTAAACCTAAGGTGAAGCATCGGAATCTATAACTAGTGTCACATGAATGGTTCAAAACACAGACAGTAAGAAGAGTCAGTTTTCTTGTACTTAAGTCGGCATTCTGCCTTTTGTATTTAATTCCGATGCAAATTCTGTGTTTCAACGTCAATAAGAAGGTCAGAGGGATACAGTAAACCTGAAGTGTAAAATCGGAATCAACAACTAGTGTCACAGGAATGGTTCAAAACATAGAAAGTAAGAAGAGTCAGTTTTCTTGTACTTAAGTCGCCATTGTGCCTCATGTTTTTAATTCCGACGCAAATACTGTGTTTCATCGTCAATAAGAAGGTCAGAGGGATACAGTATACCTGAAGTGAAGCATCGGAATCTATAACTAGTGTCACAGGAATGGTTCAAAACATACACTGTAAGAAGAGGCAGTCTTCTTGTACTTAAGTCGGCATTGTGCATTTGTATTTAATACCGAAGCAATTTCTGTGTTTCATCGCCAATAAGAATGTCAGTGGGATACAGTAAACCTGAAGTAAAGCATCGGAATCTACAACGAGTGTCACATGAATGGTTCAAAACATAGACAGTAAGAAGAGTCAGTTTTCTTGTAC
Source organism: Schistocerca serialis cubense (assembly GCF_023864345.2). Classification (NCBI taxonomy): domain Eukaryota; kingdom Metazoa; phylum Arthropoda; class Insecta; order Orthoptera; family Acrididae; genus Schistocerca; species Schistocerca serialis. The sequence goes on along the minus strand of NW_026047644.1, from coordinate 1,490,759 downwards.
TTAAGTCGGGATTGTGCCTTCTTATTTAATTCCGTTGCAATTTCTGTGTTTCATCGTCAATAAGAAGGTCAGAGGGATACAGTAAACCTGAAGTGAAGCATCGGAATCTATAACTAGTGTCACAGGAATGGTTTAAATCATAGACAGTAAGAAGAGTCAGTTTTCTTGTACTTAAGTCGGCATTGTGCCTTTTGTATTTAATTCCGATGCAAATTCTGTGTTTCAACGTCAATAAGAAGGTAAGAGGCATACAGTAAACGTGAGGTGAAGCATCGGAATCTATAACTAGTGTCACAGGACTGGTTCAAAACATAGACAGTACTAAGAGTCAGTTTTCTTGTTCTTAAGTCGGCATTGTGCCTTTTGTATTTAATTCCGATGAAATTTCTGTGTTTCATCGTCAATAAGAAGGTCAGAGGGATAAAAAGAACCTGAAGTGAAGCATCGGAATATATAACTAGTGTCACAGAAATGGTTCAAAACATAGACAGTAAGAAGAATCAGTTTTCTTGTACTTAAGTCGGCATTGTGCCTTTTGTATTTAATTGCGATGCAATTTCTGTGTTTCACCGTCAATAAGAAGGTAGGAGGGATACAGTAAACCTGAGGTGAAGCATCGGAATCTATAACTAGTGTCACATAGATGGTTTAAAACATAGCCAGTAAAAAGGGTCAGTTTTCTTGTACTTATGTCATCATGGAGCATTTTGTATTTCATTCCGATGCAATTTCTGTATTTCATCGTCAATAAGAAGGTCAGAGGTATACAGTAAACCTGAAGTGAAGCATCGGAATCTATAGCTAGTGTCACAGGTATGGTTCAAAACGTAGACTGTAAGATGAGTCAGTTTTCTTGTATTTAAGTCGGCATTGTGTTTTTTTTGTATTTAATTCCGATGCAATTTGTGTGTTTCATCGTCAATAAGAAGGTCAGAGGGATACAGCAAACCTGAAGTGAAGCATCGGAATCTATAACTAGTGTCACAGGAATGGTTCAAACATAGACAGTAAGAAGAGTCAGTTTTCTTGTACTTAAGTCTGCATTGTGCCTTTTGTGTTTAATTCCGATGCGAATTCTGTGTTTCATCGTCAATATGAGGGTCAGAAGCACACAGTGAACCTGAAGTGAAGCATCGGAATCTATAACTAGTGTGACAGGAATGGTTCAAAGCATAGACAGTAAGAAGAGTCAGTTTTATTGTACTTAAGTCGGCATTGTGCCATTTGTATTTAATTCCGATGGAATTTCAGTGTTTCTTCGTCATTAAGAAGGTCAGAGGAATGCAGTGAACCTGAAGTGAAGCATCGGAATCTATAACTAGTGTCACAGGAATGGTTCAAAACATAGACAGTAAGAAGAGTCAGTTTTCTTGTACTTAAGTCGGCATTGTGCCTTTAGTACTTAATTCCGATGGAATTTCTGTGTTTCATTGTCAATAAGAATGTCAGAGGGATACAGTACACCTGAAGCGAAGCATCGGAATGTATAACTAGTGTCACAGGAATGGTTCAAAACATAGACAGTAAGAAGAATCAGTTTTCTTGTACTTAAGTCGGCATTGTGCCTCTTCTATTTAATTCCGATGCAATTTCTGTGTTTCATCGTCAATAAGTAGGTCAGAGGGATACAGTAAACCGGAAGTGAAGCATCGGAATCTATAACTAGTGTCACAGGAATGGTTCAAAACATAGACAGTAAGAACAGTCAGCTTTCTTGTACTTAAGTCGGCATTGTGCCTTTTGTATTTAATTCCGATGCAATTTCTGTGTTTCATTGTCAATGAGAAGGTCAGTGGGATACAGCAAACCTGAAGTAAAGCATCGGAATCTATAACGAGTGTCACAGGAATGGTTCAAATCATAGACAGTAAGAAGAGTCAGTTTTCTTGTACTTAAGTCGGCATTGTGCCTTTTGTATTTATTTCCGATGCAAATTCTGTGCTTCAACGTCAATAAGAAGGTCGGAGGGATACAGTAAATCTGAGGTGAAGCATCGGAATCTGTAACTAGTGTCACAGGAATGGTTCAAAACATAGACAGTACTAAGAGTCAGTTTTCTTGTACTTAAGTCAGCATTGTGCCTTTTGTATTTAATTGCGATGCAATTTCTGTGTTTCACCGTCATTAAGAAGGTCGGAGGGATACTGTAAACCTAAGGTGAAGCATCGGAATCTATAACTAGTGTCACATGAATGGTTCAAAACAAAGACAGTAAGAAGAGTCAGTTTACTTGTACTTAAGTCGGCATTCTGCCTTTTGTATTTAATTCCGATGCAAATTCTGTGTTTCAACGTCAATAAGAAGGTCAGAGGGATACAGTAAACCTGAAGTGTAAAATCGGAATCAACAACTAGTGTCACAGGAATGGTTCAAAACATAGAAAGTAAGAAGAGTCAGTTTTCTTGTACTTAAGTCGCAATTGTGCCTCATGTTTTTAATTCCGACGCGAATTCTGTGTTTCATCGTCAATAAGAAGGTCAGAGGGATACAGTAAACCTGAAGTGAAGCATCGGAATCTATAACTAGTGTCACAGGAATGGTTCAAAACATACACAGTAAGAAGAGTCAGTCTTCTTGTACTTAAGTCGGCATTGTGCATTTATATTTAATACCGAAGCAATTTATGTGTTTCATCGCCAATGAGAATGTCAGTGGGATACAGTAAACCTGAAGTAAAGCATCGGAATCTTCAACGAGTGTCACATGAATGGTTCAAAACATAGACAGTTAGAAGAGTCAGTTTAGTTGTACTTAAATCGGCATGGTGCCTTTTGTATTTAATTCCGATGCAATTTCTGTGTTTCTTCGTCAATAAGAACGTCAGAGGGATACAGTAAATGTGAAGTGAAGCATCGGAATCTATAACTAGTGTCACAGGAATGGTTCAAACATAGACAGTAAGTAGAGTCAGTTTTCTTGTACTTAAGTCGGCATTGTGCCTTTTGTATTTAATTCCGATGCAAATTCTCTGTTTCAACGTCAATAAGAAGGTCGGAGGGATACAGTAAACCCGAGGTGAAGCATCGGAATCTGTAACTAGTGTCACAGGAATGGTTCAAACATAGACTGTACTAAGAGTCAGTTTTCTTGTACTTAAGTCAGCATTGTGCCTTTTGTATTTAATTGCGATGCAATTTCTGTGTTTCTCCGTCATTAAGAAGGTCGGAGGGATACAGTAAACCTAAGGTGAAGCATCGGAATCTATAACTAGTGACACATGAATGGTTCAAAACACAGACGGTAAGAAGAGTCAGTTTTCTTGTACTTAAGTCGGCATTCTGCCTTTTGTATTTAATTCCGATGCAAATTCTGTGTTTCAACGTCAATAAGAAGGTCCGAGGGATACAGTAAACCTGAAGTGTAAAATCGGAATCAACAACTAGTGTCACAGGAATGGTTCAAAACATAGAAAGTAAGAAGAGTCAGTTTTCTTGTACTTAAGTCGCCATTGTGCCTCATGTTTTTAATTCCGACGCAAATTCTGTGTTTCATCGTCAATAAGGAGGTCAGAGGGATACAGTAAACCTGAAGTGAAGCATCGGAATCTATAACTAGTGTCACAGGAATGGTTCAAAACATACACTGTAAGAAGAGTCAGTCTTCTTGTACTTAAGTCGGCATTGTGCATTTGTATTTAATACCGAAGCAATTTCTGTGTTTCATCGCCAATAAGAATGTCAGTGGGATACAGTAAACCTGAAGTAAAGCATCGGAATCTACAACGAGTGTCACATGAATGGTTCAAAACATTGACAGTAAGAAGAGTCAGTTTAGTTGTACTTAAATCGGCATTGTGCCTTTTGTATTTAATTCCGATGCAATTTCTGTGTTTCGTCGTCAATAAGAAGGTCAGAGGGATACAGTAAATGTGAAGTGAAGCATCGGAATCTATAACTAGTGTCACAGGAATGGTTCAAAACATAGACAGTAAGAAGAGTCACTTTTCTTGTACTTAAGTCGGCATTCTGCCTTTTGTATTTAATTCCGAAGCAATTTCTGTGTTTCACCGTCATTAAGAAGGTCGGAGGGATACAGTAAACCTGAGGTGAAGCATCGGAATGTATAACTAGTGTCACAGGAATGGTTCAAAACATAGACAGTAAGAAGAGTCAGTTTTCTTGTACTTAAGTCGGCATTGTGCCTCTTGTATTTATTTCCGATGCAATTTCTGTGTTTCATTGTCAATAAGAAGGTCAGAGGGATACAGTAAACCGGAAGTGAAGCATCGGAATCTATAACTAGTGTCACAGCAATGGTACAAAACATAGACACTAAGAAGAGTCTGTTATCTTGTACTTAAGTCGGCATTGTGCCTCTTGTATTTAATTCCGATGCATTTTCTGTGTTTCATCGTCAATAAGAAGGTCAGAGGGATACAGTAAACCGGAAGTGAAGCATCGGAATCTATAACTAGTGTCACAGGAATGGTTCACAACATATACAGTAAGAAGAGTCAGTTTTCTTGTACTTAAGTCGGCATTGTGCCTTTAGTATTTAATTCCGGTACAATTTCTGTGTTTCATCGTCAATATGAATTTCAGAGGGATACCGTAAACCTGAAGTGAAGCATCGGAATCTATAACTAGTGTCAAGGGAATGGTTCAAAACATAGACAGTAAGAAGAGTCAGCCTTATTGTACTTAAGTCGGCATTGTGCCTTTTGTATTTAATTCCGATGCAATTTCTGTGTTTCATTGTCAATAAGAAGGTCAGTGGGATACAGAAAACCTGAAGTAAAGCATCGGAATCTATAACGAGTGTCATATGAATGGTTCAAAACATAGACAGTAAGAAGAGTCAGTTTTCTTGTACTTAAGTCGGGATTGTGCCTTCTTATTTAATTCCGTTGCAATTTCTGTGTTTCATCGTCAATAAGAAGGTCAGAGGGATACAGTAAACCTGAGGTGAAGCATCGGAATCTATAACTAGTGTCACATGAATGGTTCAAAACATAGACAGTAAGAAGTGGCAGTTTTCTTGTACTTAAGTCAGCATTGTGCCTCATGTTTTTAATTCCGACGCAAATTCTGTGTTTCATCGTCAATAAGAAGGTCATAGGGATACAGTAAACCTGAAGTGAAGCATCGGAATCTATAACTAGTGTCACAGGAATGGTTCAAAACATACACAGTAAGAAGAGTCAGTCTTCTTGTACTTAAGTCAGCATTGTGCATTTGTATTTAATACCGAAGCGATATCTCTGTTTCATCGCCAATAAGAATGCCAGTGGGATACAGTAAACCTGAAGTAAAGCATCGGAATCTACAACGAGTGTCACATGAATGGTTCAAAACATAGACAGTAAGAAGAGTCAGTTTAGTTGTACTTAAATCGGCATTGTGCCTTTTGTATTTAATTCCGATGCAATTTCTGTGTTTCTTCGTCAATACGAAGGTCAGAGGGATACAGTAAATGTGAAGTGAAGCATCGGAATCTATAACTAGTGTCACAGGAATGGTTCAAAACATAGACAGTAAGAAGAGTCAGTTTTCTTGTTCTTAAGTCGGCATTGTGCCTTTTGTGTTTAATTCCGATGCAATTTCTGTGTTTCATCGTCAATACGAAGGTTCAGAGGGATACAGTAAACCCGAAGTGAAGCATCGGAATCTGTAACTAGTGTCACAGGAATGGTTCAAAACATAGACAGTAAGAAGAGTCAGTTTTCTTGTACTTAAGTCGGCATTGTGCCTTTAGTATTTAATTGCGATGCAATTTCTGTGTTTCACCCTCAATAAGAAGGTCAGAGGGATACAGTAAACCTGAAGTGAAGCATCGGAATCTATAACTAGTGTCACATGAAAGGTTCAAAACATAGACAGTAAGAAGAGTCAGTTTTCATGTACTTAAGTCGGGATTATGCCTTTTGTATTTAATTGCGATGCAATTTCTGTGTTTCACCGTCATTAAGAAGGTCGGAGGGATACAGTAAACCTGAGGTGAAGCATCGGAATCTATAACTAGTGTCACATGAATGGTTCAAAACACAGACAGTAAGAAGAGTCAGTTTTCTTGTACTTAAGTCAGCATTGAGCATTTTGTATTTTATTCCGATGCAATTTCTGTGTTTCATCGTCAATAAGAAGGTCAGAGGTATACAGTAAACCTGAAGTGAAGCATCGGAATCTATAACTAGTGTCACAGGTATGGTTCAAAACATAGACAGTAAGCTGAGTCAGTTTTCTTGTACTTAAGTCGGCATTGTGCTTTTTTGTATTTAATTCCGATGCAATTTCTGTGTTTCATCGTCAATAAGAAGGTCAGAGGGATACAGTAAACCTGAAGTGAAGCATCGGAATCTATAACTAGTGTCACAGGAATGGTTCAAAACATAGACAGTAAGAAGAGTCAGTTTTCTTGTACTTAAGTCGGCATTGTGCCTTTTGTGTTATATTCCGATGCGAATTCTGTGTTTCATCGTCAATATGAGGGTCAGAAGCACACAGTAAACCTGAAGTTAAGCATCGGAATCTATAACTAGTGTGGCTGGAATTGTTCAAAGCATAGACAGTAAGAAGAGTCAGTTTTCTTGTACTTAAGTCGGCATTGTGCCATTTGTATTAAATTCCGATGGAATTTCAGTGTTTCTTCGTCATTAAGAAGGTCAGAGGGATACAGTAAAGCGGAAGTGAAGCATCTGAATCTATAACTAGTGTCACAGGAATGGTTCACAACATATACAGTAAGAAGAGTCAGTTTTCTTGTTCTTAAGTCGGCATTGTGCCTTTAGTATTTAATTCCGGTACAATTTCTGTGTTTCATCGTCAATATGAAGGTCAGAGGGATACCGTAAACCTGAAGTGAAGCATCGGAATCTATAACTAGTGTCACTGGAATGGTTCAAAACAAAGACAGTAAGAAGAGTCAGTTTTCTTGTACTTAAGTCAGCATTGAGCATTTTGTATTTCATTCCGATGCAATTTCTGTGTTTCATCGTCAATAAGAAGGTCAGAGGTATACAGTAAACCTGAAGTGAAGCATCGGAATCTATAACTAGTGTCACTGGAATGGTTCAAAACATAGACAGTAAGCTGAGTCAGTTTTCTTGTACTTAAGTCGGCATTGTGCATTTTTGTATTTAATTCCGATGCTATTTCTGTGTTTCATTGTCAATAAGAAGGTCAGTGGGATACAGAAAACCTGAAGTTAAGCATCGGAATCTATAACGAGTGTCATATGAATGGTTCAAAACATAGACAGTAAGAAGAGTCAGTTTTCATGTACTTAAGTCGGCATTGTGCCTTCTGTATTTAATTCCGTTGCAATTTCTGTGTTTCATCGTCAATAAGAAGGTCAGAGGGGTACAGTAAACCTGAAGTGAAGCATCTGAATCTATAACGAGTGTCACAGGAATGGTTCAAATGATAGACAGTAAGAAGAGTCAGTTTTCTTGTACTTAAGTCGGCATTGTGCCTTTTGTATTAATTCCGATGCAAATTCTGTGTTTCAACGTCAATAAGAAGGTCAGAGGCATACAGTAAACGTGAGGTGAAGCATCGGAATCTATAACTAGTGTCACAGGAATGGTTCAAAACATAGCCAGTAAGAAGAGTCAGTTTTCTTGTACTTATGTCGGCATTGTGCCTTTTGTATTTAATTCCGATGCAATTTCTATGTTTCATCGTCAATACGATGGTCAGAGGGATACAGTAAAGCCGAAGTGATGCATCGGAATATATAACTAGTGTCACAGGAATGGTTCAAAACATAGACAGTAAGAAGAGTCAGATTTCTTGTACTTAAGTCGGCATTGTGCCTTTTGTATTTAATTGCCATCCAATTTCTGTGTTTCACCGTCATTAAGAAGGTCGGAGGGATACAGTAAACCTGAGGTGAAGCATCGGAATCTATAACTAGTGTCACATGAATGGTTCAAAACACAGACAGTAAGAAGAGTCAGTTTTCTTGTACTTAAGTCAGCATTGAGCATTTTGTATTTCATTCCGATGCAATTTCTGTGTTTCATCGTCAATAAGAAGGTCAGAGGTATACAGTAAATCTGAAGTGAAGCATCGGAATCTATAACTAGTGTCACAGGTATGGTTCAAAACATAGACAGTAAGCTGAGTCAGTTTTCTTGTACTTAAGTCGGCATTGTGCTTTTTTGTATTTAATTCCGATGCAATTTCTGTGTTTCATCGTCAATAAGAAGGTCAGAGGGATACAGTAAACCTGAAGTGAAGCATCGGAATCTATAACTAGTGTCACAGGAATGGTTCAAAACATAGACAGTAAGAAGAGTCAGTTTTCTTGTACTTAAGTCGGCATTGTGCCTTTTGTGTTTAATTCCGATGCGAATTCTGTGTTTCATCGTCAATATGAGGGTCAGAAGCACACAGTAAACCTGAAGTTAAGCATCGGAATCTATAACTAGTGTCGCTGGAATTGTTCAAAGCATAGACAGTAAGAAGAGTCAGTTTTCTTGTACTTAAGTCGGCATTGTGCCATTTGTATTTAATTCCGATGGAATTTCAGTGTTTCTTCGTCATTAAGAAGGTCAGAGGGATACAGTAAACCGGAAGTGAAGCATCTGAATCTATAACTAGTGTCACAGGAATGGTTCACAACATATACAGTAAGAAGAGTCAGTTTTCTTGTTCTTAAGTCGGCATTGTGCCTTTAGTATTTAATTCCGGTACAATTTCTGTGTTTCATCGTCAATATGAAGGTCAGAGGGATACCGTAAACCTGAAGTGAAGCATCGGAATCTATAACTAGTGTCACTGGAATGGTTCAAAACATAGACAGTAAGAAGAGTCAGCTTTCTTGTACTTATGTCGGCATTGTGCCTTTTGTATTTAATTCCGATACAATTTCTGTGTTTCATTGTCAATAAGAAGGTCAGTTGGATACAGAAAACCTGAAGTTAAGCATCGGAATCTATAACGAGTGTCATATGAATGGTTCAAAACATAGACAGTAAGAAGAGTCAGTTTTCATGTACTTAAGTCGGCATTGTGCCTTCTGTATTTAATTCCGTTGCAATTTCTGTGTTTCATCGTCAATAAGAAGGTCAGAGGGATACAGTAAACCTGAAGTGAAGCATCGGAATCTATAACGAGTGTCACAGGAATGGCTCAAATCATAGACAGTAAGAAGAGTCAGTTTTCTTGTACTTAAGTCGGCATTGTGCCTTTTGTATTTAATTCCGATGCAAATTCTGTGTTTCAACGTCAATAAGAAGGTCAGAGGCATACAGTAAACGTGAGGTGAAGCATCGGAATCTATAACTAGTGTCACAGGAATGGTTCAAAACATAGCCAGTAAGAAGAGTCAGTTTTCTTGTACTTATGTCGGCATTGTGCCTTTTGTATTTATTTCCGATGCAATTTCTATGTTTCATCGTCAATACGATGGTCAGAGGGATACAGTAAAGCCGAAGTGATGCATCGGAATCTACAACTAGTGTCACATGAATGGTTCAAAACATAGACAGTAAGAAGTGTCAGTTTTCTTGTACTTAAGTCAGCATTGAGCATTTTGTATTTCATTCCGATGCAATTTCTGTGTTTCATCGTCAATAAGAAGGTCAGAGGTATACAGTAAACCTGAAGTGAATCATCGGAATCTATAACTAGTGTCACAGGTATGGTTCAAAACATAGACAGTAAGATGAGTCAGTTTTCTTGTACTTAAGTCGGCATTGTGACTTTTCTATTTAATTCCGATGCAATTTTTGTGTTTCATCGTCATTAAGAAGGTCAGAGGGATACAGTAAACCTGAAGTCAAAAATCGGAATCTGCAACTAGTGTCACAGGAATGGTTCAAAACATAGAAAGTAAGAAGAGTCAGTTTTCTTGTACTTAAGTCGCCATTGTGACTTTTGTATTTAATTCCGATACAATTTCTGAGTTTCATCGTCAATAAGAAGGTCACAGGGATACAGTAAACCTGAAGTGAAGCATAGGAATCTAAAACCGGTCTCACAGGAAAGTTTCAAAACATAGACAGTAAGAAGAGCCAGTCTTCTTGTACTTGATTCGGCATTGTGCCTTTTGTATTTAATTCCGATGCAATTTCTGTGTTTCTTCGTCAATAAGTAGGTCAGAGGGATACAGTAAATCTGAAGTGAAGCATCGGAATCTATAACTAGTGTCACAGGAATGGTTCAAAACATACACAGTAAGAAGAGTCAGTCTTCTTGTACTTAAGTCGGCATTGTGCATTTGTATTTAATTCCGAAGCAATTTCTGTGTTTCATCGCCAATAAGAATGTCAGTGGGATACAGTAAACCTGAAGTAAAGCCTCGGAATCTACAACGAGTGTCACATGAATGGTTCAAAACATAGACAGTAAGAAGAGTCAGTTTTCTTGTACTTAAATCGGCATTGTGCTTTTGTATTTAATTTCGATGGAATTTCTGTGTTTCTTCGTCAATAAGAAGGTCAGAGGGATACAGTAAATCTGAAGTGAAGCATCGGAATCTATAACTAGTGTCACAGGAATGGTTCAAAACATAGACAGTAAGAAGAGTCAGTTTTCTTGTACTTAAGTCGGCATTGTGCCTTTGGTATTTAATTCCGATGCAATTTCTGTGTTTCTTCGTCAATAAGAAGGTCAGAGGGATACAGTAAATCTGAAGTGAAGCATCGGAATCTATAACTAGTGTCACAGGAATGGTTCAAAACATAGACAGTAAGAAGAGTCATTTTTCTTGTTCTTAAGTCGGCACTGTGCCTTTTGTATTTAATACCGATGCAATTTCTGTGTTTCTTCGTCAATAAGAAGGTCAGAGGGATACAGTAAATCTGAAGTGAAGCATCGGAACCTACAACTAGTGTCACAGGAATGGTTCAAAACATAGAAAGTAAGAAGAGTCAGTTTTCTTGTACTTAAGTCGGCAATGTGCCTCTTGTATATAATTCCGATGCAATTTTTGTGTTTCATCGTCAATAAGGTCAGAGGGATACAGTAAGCCGGAAGTGATGCATCGGAATCTATAACTAGTGTCACAGGAATGGTTCAAAACATATACACTAAGAAGAGTCAGTTTTCCTGTACTTAAGTCGGCATTGTGCCTTTTGTATTTAATTCCGATACAATTTCTGAGTTTCATCGTCAATAAGAAGGTCAGAGGGATACAGTAAAAGTGAAGTGAAGCATCGGAATCTAAAACCGGTCTCACAGGAAAGTTTCAAAGCATAGACAGTAAGAAGAGCCAGTCTTCTTGTACTTGAATCGGCATTGTGCCTTTTGTATTTAATTCCGATGCAATTTCTGTGTTTCATCGTCAATAAGAAGGTCAGAGGGATACAGTAAATCAGAAGTGAAGCATCGGAATCTATAATTAGTGTCACAGGAATGGTTCAAAACATAGACAGTAAGAAGAGTCAGTTTTCTTGTACTTAAGTCGGCATTGTGCCTTTTGTATTTAATTCCGATCTAATTTCTGTGTTTCATCGTCAATAAGAAGGTCAGAGGGATACAAAGAACCTGAAGTGAAGCATCGGAATCTATAACTAGTGTCACAGGAATGGTTCAAAACATAGACTGTAAGAAGAGTCAGTTTTCTTGTACTTAAGTCGGCATTGTGCCTTTTGTATTTAATTCCGATGCAATTTCTGTGTTTCATCGTCAATACGAAGGTCAGAGTGATACAGTAAACCCGAAGTGAAGCATCGGAATCTATAACTAGTGTCACAGGAATGGTTCAAAACATAGACAGTAAGAAGAGTCAGTTTTCTTGTACTTAATTCGGCATTGTGCCTTTTGTATTTAATTGCAATGCAATTTCTGTGTTTCACCGTCAATAAGAAGGTCAGAGGGATACAGTAAACCTGAAGCGAAGAATCGGAATCTATAACTAGTGTCACATGAAAGGTTCAAAACATAGACAGTAAGAGGAGTCAGTTTTCTTGTACTTAAGTCGGCATTGTGCCATTTGTATTTAAGTCCGATGCAATTTCTGTGTTTCATCGGCAATACGACGGACAGAGGGATACAGTAAACCCGAAGTGAAGCATCGGAATCTGTAACTAGTGTCACAGGAATGGTTCAAAACATAGACAGTAAGAAGAGTCATTTTAATTGTACTTAAGTCGGCATTGTGCCATTTGTATTTAATTCCGATGAAATTTCAGTGTTTGTTCGTCATTAAGAAGGTCAGAGGGATACATTGAACCTGAAGTGAAGCATCGGAATCTATAACTAGTGTCACAGGAATGGTTCAAATCATAGACAGTAAGAAGAGTCAGTTTTCTTGTACTTAAAGTTGCATTGTGCCTTTAGTATTTAATTCCGATGCAATTTCTGTGTTTCATCGTCAATAAGAAGGTCTGAGGGATACAGTAAACCTGAGGTGAAGCATCGGAATCTATAACTAGTGTCACAGGAATGGTTCAAAACATAGACAGTAAGAAGAGTCAGTTTTCTTGTACTTAAGTCGGCATTGTGCCTCTTGTATTTAATTCCGATGCAATTTCTGTGTTTCATCGTCAATAAGAAGGTCAGGGGGATACAGTAAACCTGAAGTGAAGCATCGGAATCTATAACTAGTATCACAGGAATGGTTCAAAGCATAGATACAAAGAAGAGTCAGTTTTTTTGTACTTAAGTCGGCATTGTGCCTTTTGTATTTAATTCCGATGCAATTTCTGTGTTTCATCGTCAATAAGAAGGTCAGAGGGATACAGTAAACCGGAAGTGAAACATCGGAATCTATAACTAGTGTCACAGAAATGGTTCAAAACATATACAGTAAGAAGAGTCAGTTTTCTTGTACTTAAGTCGGCATTGTGCCCTTTGTATTTAATTCCGATGCAATTTCTGTGTTTCATCGTCAATAAGAAGGTCAGAGGGATACAGTAAACCTGAAGTGAAGCATCGGAATCTATAACTAGTGGCATAGGAATGGTTCAAAACATAGACAGTAAGACGAGTCAGTTTTCTTGTACTTTTTGTCGGCTTTGTGCCTTTTGTATTTAGTTCCGATGCAATATCTGTGCTTCATTGTCAATAAGAAGGTCAGTGGGATACAGCAAACCTGAAGTAAGGCATCGGAATCTATAACGAGTGTCACATGAATGGTTCAAAACGTAGACAGTAAGAAGAGTCAGTTTTCTTGTACTTGAGTCGGTATTGTGCCTTTTGTATTAAATTCCGATGCAATTTCTGTGTTACATCGTCATTAAGAAGGTCGGAAGGATACAGTAAACCTGAAGTGTAGCATCGGAACCTACAACTAGTGGCACAGGAATGGTTCAAAACATAGAAAGTGAGAAGAGTCAGTTTTCTTGTACTTAAGTCGGCATTGTGCCTCTTGTATATAATTCCGATGCAATTTTTGTGTTTCATCGTCAATAAGAAGGTCAGAGGGATACAGTAATCCGGAAGTGAAGCATCGGAATCTATAACTAGTGTCGTAGGAATGGTTCAAAACATATACACTAAGTAGAGTCAGTTTTCCTGTACTTAAATCGGCATTGTGCCTTTTGTATTTAATTCCGATACAATTTCTGAGTTTCATCGTCAATAAGAAGGTCAGAGGGATACAGTAAAAGTGAAGTGAAGCATCGGAATCTAAAACCGGTCTCACAGGAAAGTTTCAAAACATAGACAGTAAGAAGAGCCAGTCTTCTTGTACTTGAGTCGGCATTCTGCCTTTTGTATTTAATTCCGATGCAATTTCTGTGTTTCATCGTCAATAAGAAGGTCAGAGGATTACAGTAAATCTGAAGTGAATCATCGGAATCTATAACTAGTGTCACAGGAATGGTTCAAAACATAGACAGTAAGAAGAGTCAGACTTCTTGTACTTAAGTCGGCATTGTGCATTTGTATTTAATTCCGATGAAATTTCAGTGTTTGTTCGTCAATAAGAAGGTCAGAGGGATACAGTGAACCTGAAGTGAAGCATCGGAATCTATAACTAGTGTCACAGGAATGGTTCAAAACATAGACAGTAAGAAGAGTTAGTTTTCTTGTACTTAAGTTTGCATTGTGCCTTTAGTATTTAATTCCGATGCAATTTCTGTGTTTCATCGTCAATAAGAAGGTTTGAGGGATACAGTAAACCTGAAGTGAAGCATCGGAATCTATAACTAGTGTCACAGGAATGGTTCAAAACATAGACAGTAAGAAGAGTCAGATTTCTTGTACTTAAGTCGGCATTGTGCCTCTTGTATTTAATTCCGATGCAATTTCTGTGTTTCATCGTCAATAAGAAGGGCAGAGGGACACAGTAAACCTAAAGTGAAGCATCGGAATCTATAACTAGTGTCACAGGAATGGTTCAAAACATAGATACTAAGAAGAGTCAGTTTTTTTGTACTTAAGTCGGCATTGTGCCTTTTGTATTTAATTCCGATCAAATTTCTGTGTTTCATCGTCAATAAGAATATTAGAGGGATACAAAGAACCTGAAGTAAAGCATCGGAATAAATAACTAGTGTCACAGGAATGGTTCAAATCATAGACAGTAAGAAGCGTCAGTTTTCTTGTACTTAAGTCGGCATTGTGCCTTTTGTATTTAATTCCAATGCAATTTCTATGTTTCATCGTCAATACGATGGTCAGTGGGATACAGTAAACCCGAAGTGAGTAATCGGAATCTATAACTAGTGTCACAGGAATGGTTCAAAACATAGACAGTAAGAAGTTTCAGTTTTCTTGTACTTAAGTCGGCATTGTGCCCTTTGTATTTAATTGCGATGCAATTTCTGTGTTTCACCGTCAATAAGGAGGTCGGAGGCATACAGTAAACCAGAGGTGAAGCATCGGAATCTATAACTAGTGGCACATGAATGGTTCAAAACATAGACAGTACGAAGAGTCAGTTTTCTTCTACTTAAGTCAGCATTGTGCTTTTTGTATTTCATTCCGATGCAATTTCTGTGTTTCATCGTCAATAAGAAGGTCAGAGGTATACAGTAAACCTGAAGTGAATCATCGGAATCTATAACTAGTGTCACAGGTATGGTTCAAAACATAGACAGTAAGATGAGTCAGTTTTCTTGTACTTAAGTCGGCATTGTGCCTTTTGTATTTACTTCCGATGCAATTTCTGTGTTTCATCGTCAATAAGAACGTCACAGGGATACAGTAAACCTAAAGTGAAGCATCGGAATCTATAACTAGTGTCACAGGACTGGTTCAAAACATAGACAGTAAGAAAAGTCAGTTTTCTTGTACTCAAGTCGGCATTGTGCTTTTTGTATTTAATTCCGATGCAATTTCTGTGTTTCATTGTCAATAAGAAGGTCAGTGGGATACAGCAAACCTGAAGTAAAGCATCGGAATCTATAACGAGTGTCACATGAATGGTTCAAAACATAGACAGTAAGAAGAGTCAGTTTTCTTGTACTTAAGTCGGCATTGTGCCTTCTGTATTTAATTCCGTTGCAATTTCTGTGTTTCTTTGTCAATAAGAAGGTCTGAGGGATACAGTAAACCTGAAGTGAAGCATCGGAATCTATAACTAGTGTCACAGGAATGATTCAAAACAAAGACAGTAAGAAGAGTCAGTTTTCTTGTACTTAAGTCGGCATTGTGGATTTTGTATTTAATTCCGATGCAAATTCTGTGTTTCATCGTCAATAAGAAGGACAGAGGCATACAGTAAACGTGAGGTGAAGCATCGGAATCTATAACTAGTGTCACAGGAATGGTTCAAAACATAGACAGTACTAAGAGTCAGTTTTCTTGTTCGTAAGTCGGCATTGTGCCTTTTGTATTCAATTCCGATGCAATTTCTGTGTTTCATCGTCAATAAGACGGTCAGAGGGATACAAGGGATACAAAGAACCTGAAGTGAAGCATCGGAATATATAACTAGTGTCACAGGAATGGTTCAAAACATAGACAGTAAGAAGAGTCACTTTTCTTGTACTTATGCCGGCATTGTGCCTTTTGTATTTAATTCCGATGCAATTTCTATGTTTCATCGTCTCTACGATGGTCAGAGGGATACAGTAAACCCGAAGTGAAGTATCGGAATCTAGAACTAGTGTCACAGGAATGGTTCAAAACATAGACAGTAAGAAGAGTCAGTTTTCTTGTACTTAAGTCGGCATTGTGCCTTTTGTATTTAATTGCGATGCAATTTGTGTATTTCACCTTCAATAAGAAGGTCGGAGGGATACAGTAAACCTGAAGTGAAGCATCGGAATCTATAACGAGTGTCACAGGAATGGCTCAAATCATAGACAGTAAGAAGAGTCAGTTTTCTTGTACTTAAGTCGGCATTGTGCCTTTTGTATTTAATTCCGATGCAAATTCTGTGTTTCAACGTCAATAAGAAGGTCAGAGGCATACAGTAAACGTGAGGTGAAGCATCGGAATCTATAACTAGTGTCACAGGAATGGTTCAAAACATAGCCAGTAAGAAGAGTCAGTTTTCTTGTACTTATGTCGGCATTGTGCCTTTTTTATTTATTTGCGATGCAATTTCTATGTTTCATCGTCAATACGATGGTCAGAGGGATACAGTAAAGCCGAAGTGATGCATCGGAATCTACAACTAGTGTCACATGAATGGTTCAAAACATAGACAGTAAGAAGTGTCAGTTTTCTTGTACTTAAGTCAGCATTGAGCATTTTGTATTTCATTCCGATGCAATTTCTGTGTTTCATCGTCAATAAGAAGGTCAG
Organism: Schistocerca serialis cubense; assembly: GCF_023864345.2. Classification (NCBI taxonomy): domain Eukaryota; kingdom Metazoa; phylum Arthropoda; class Insecta; order Orthoptera; family Acrididae; genus Schistocerca; species Schistocerca serialis. The sequence continues at coordinate 1,474,173 of NW_026047644.1, read as the reverse complement.
AGGTATACAGTAAACCTGAAGTGAATCATCGGAATCTATAACTAGTGTCACAGGTATGGTTCAAAACATAGACAGTAAGATGAGTCAGTTTTCTTGTACTTAAGTCGGCATTGTGACTTTTCTATTTAATTCCGATGCAATTTTTGTGTTTCATCGTCATTAAGAAGGTCAGAGGGATACAGTAAACCTGAAGTCAAAAATCGGAATCTGCAACTAGTGTCACAGGAATGGTTCAAAACATATACACTAAGAAGAGTCAGTTTTCCTGTACTTAAGTCGGCATTGTGCCTTTTGTATTTAATTCCGATACAATTTCTGAGTTTCATCGTCAATAAGAAGGTCAGAGGGATACAGTAAAAGTGAAGTGAAGCATCGGAATCTAAAACCGGTCTCACAGGAAAGTTTCAAAGCATAGACAGTAAGAAGAGCCAGTCTTCTTGTACTTGAATCGGCATTGTGCCTTTTGTATTTAATTCCGATGCAATTTCTGTGTTTCATCGTCAATAAGAAGGTCAGAGGGATACAGTAAATCAGAAGTGAAGCATCGGAATCTATAATTAGTGTCACAGGAATGGTTCAAAACATAGACAGTAAGAAGAGTCAGTTTTCTTGTACTTAAGTCGGCATTGTGCCTTTTGTATTTAATTCCGATCTAATTTCTGTGTTTCATCGTCAATAAGAAGGTCAGAGGGATACAAAGAACCTGAAGTGAAGCATAGGAATCTATAACTAGTGTCACAGGAATGGTTCAAAACATAGACTGTAAGAAGAGTCAGTTTTCTTGTACTTAAGTCGGCATTGTGCCTTTTGTATTTAATTCCGATGCAATTTCTGTGTTTCATCGTCAATACGAAGGTCAGAGGGATACAGTAAACCCGAAGTGAAGCATCGGAATCTATAACTAGTGTCACAGGAATGGTTCAAAACATAGACAGTAAGAAGAGTCAGTTTTCTTGTACTTAATTCGGCATTGTGCCTTTTGTATTTAATTGCAATGCAATTTCTGTGTTTCACCGTCAATAAGAAGGTCAGAGGGATACAGTAAACCTGAAGCGAAGAATCGGAATCTATAACTAGTGTCACATGAAAGGTTCAAAACATAGACAGTAAGAGGAGTCAGTTATCTTGTACTTAAGTCGGCATTGTGCCATTTGTATTTAAGTCCGATGCAATTTCTGTGTTTCATCGGCAATACGACGGACAGAGGGATACAGTAAACCCGAAGTGAAGCATCGGAATCTGTAACTAGTGTCACAGGAATGGTTCAAAACATAGACAGTAAGAAGAGTCATTTTAATTGTACTTAAGTCGGCATTGTGCCATTTGTATTTAATTCCGATGAAATTTCAGTGTTTGTTCGTCATTAAGAAGGTCAGAGGGATACATTGAACCTGAAGTGAAGCATCGGAATCTATAACTAGTGTCACAGGAATGGTTCAAATCATAGACAGTAAGAAGAGTCAGTTTTCTTGTACTTAAAGTTGCATTGTGCCTTTAGTATTTAATTCCGATGCAATTTCTGTGTTTCATCGTCAATAAGAAGGTCTGAGGGATACAGTAAACCTGAGGTGAAGCATCGGAATCTATAACTGGTGTCACAGGAATGGTTCAAAACATAGACAGTAAGAAGAGTCAGTTTTCTTGTACTTAAGTCGGCATTGTGCCTCTTGTATTTAATTCCGATGCAATTTCTGTGTTTCATCGTCAATACGAAGGTCAGAGGGATACAGTAAACCTGAAGTGAAGCATCGGAATCTATAACTAGTATCACAGGAATGGTTCAAAACATAGATACTAAGAAGAGTCAGTTTTTTTGTACTTAAGTCGGCATTGTGCCTTTTGTATTTAATTCCGATGCAATTTCTGTGTTTCATCGTCAATAAGAAGGTCAGAGGGATACAGTAAACCGGAAGTGAAACATCGGAATCTGTAACTAGTGTCACAGAAATGGTTCAAAACATATACAGTAAGAAGAGCCAGTTTTCTTGTACTTAAGTCGGCATTGTGCCCTTTGTATTTAATTCCGATGCAATTTCTGTGTTTCATCGTCAATAAGAAGGTCAGAGGGATAGAGTAAACCTGAAGTGAAGCATCGGAATCTATAACTAGTGGCATAGGAATGGTTCAAAACATAGACAGTAAGACGAGTCAGTTTTCTTGTACTTTTTGTCGGCTTTGTGCCTTTTGTATTTAGTTCCGATGCAATATCTGTGCTTCATTGTCAATAAGAAGGTCAGTGGGATACAGCAAACCTGAAGTAAGGCATCGGAATCTATAACGAGTGTCACATGAATGGTTCAAAACGTAGACAGTAAGAACAGTCAGTTTTCTTGTACTTGAGTCGGTATTGTGCCTTTTGTATTAAATTCCGATGCAATTTCTGTGTTACATCGTCATTAAGAAGGTCGGAAGGATACAGTAAACCTGAAGTGTAGCATCGGAACCTACAACTAGTGGCACAGGAATGGTTCAAAACATAGAAAGTGAGAAGAGTCAGTTTTCTTGTACTTAAGTCGGCATTGTGCCTCTTGTATATAATTCCGATGCAATTTTTGTGTTTCATCGTCAATAAGAAGGTCAGAGGGATACAGTAAGCCGGAAGTGAAGCATCGGAATCTATAACTAGTGTCGTAGGAATGGTTCAAAACATATACACTAAGTAGAGTCAGTTTTCCTGTACTTAAATCGGCATTGTGCCTTTTGTATTTAATTCCGATACAATTTCTGAGTTTCATCGTCAATAAGAAGGTCAGAGGGATACAGTAAAAGTGAAGTGAAGCATCGGAATCTAAAACCGGTCTCACAGGAAAGTTTCAAAACATAGACAGTAAGAAGAGCCAGTCTTCTTGTACTTGAGTCGGCATTCTGCCTTTTGTATTTAATTCCGATGCAATTTCTGTGTTTCATCGTCAATAAGAAGGTCAGAGGATTACAGTAAATCTGAAGTGAAGCATCGGAATCTATAACTAGTGTCACAGGAATGGTTCAAAGCATAGACAGTAAGAAGAGTCAGACTTCTTGTACTTAAGTCGGCATTGTGCATTTGTATTTAATTCCGATGAAATTTCAGTGTTTGTTCGTCAATAAGAAGGTCAGAGGGATACAGTGAACCTGAAGTGAAGCATCGGAATCTATAACTAGTGTCACAGGAATGGTTCAAAGCATAGACAGTAAGAAGAGTTAGTTTTCTTGTACTTAAGTTTGCATTGTGCCTTTAGTGTTTAATTCCGATGCAATTTATGTGTTTCATCGTCAATAAGAAGGTTTGAGGGATACAGTAAACCTGAAGTGAAGCATCGGAATCTATAACTAGTGTCACAGGAATGGTTCAAAACATAGACAGTAAGAAGAGTCAGATTTCTTGTACTTAAGTCGGCATTGTGCCTCTTGTATTTAATTCCGATGCAATTTCTGTGTTTCATCGTCAATGAGAAGGTCAGAGGGACACAGTAAACCTAAAGTGAAGCATCGGAATCTATAACTAGTGTCACAGGAATGGTTCAAAACATAGATACTAAGAAGAGTCAGTTTTTTTGTACTTAAGTCGGCATTGTGCCTTTTGTATTTAATTCCGATCAAATTTCTGTGTTTCATCGTCAATAAGAATATTAGAGGGATACAAAGAACCTGAAGTAAAGCATCGGAATAAATAACTAGTGTCACAGGAATGGTTCAAATCATAGACAGTAAGAAGCGTCAGTTTTCTTGTACTTAAGTCGGCATTGTGCCTTTTGTATTTAATTCCAATGCAATTTCTATGTTTCATCGTCAATACGATGGTCAGTGGGATACAGTAAACCCGAAGTGAGGAATCGGAATCTATAACTAGTGTCACAGGAATGGTTCAAAACATAGACAGTAAGAAGTTTCAGTTTTCTTGTACTTAAGTCGGCATTGGGCCCTTTGTATTTAATTGCGATGCAATTTCTGTGTTTCACCGTCAATAAGGAGGTCGGAGGGATACAGTAAACCAGAGGTGAAGCATCGGAATCTATAACTAGTGGCACATGAATGGTTCAAAACATAGACAGTAAGAAGAGTCAGTTTTCTTCTACTTAAGTCAGCATTGTGCTTTTTGTATTTCATTCCGATGCAATTTCTGTGTTTCATCGTCAATAAGAAGGTCAGAGGTATACAGTAAACCTGAAGTGAATCATCGGAATCTATAACTAGTGTCACAGGTATGGTTCAAAACATAGACAGTAAGATGAGTCAGTTTTCTTGTACTTAAGTCGGCATTGTGCCTTTTGTATTTACTTCCGATGCAATTTCTGTGTTTCATCGTCAATAAGAACGTCACAGGGATACAGTAAACCTAAAGTGAAGCATCGGAATCTATAACTAGTGTCACAGGACTGGTTCAAAACATAGACAGTAAGAAAAGTCAGTTTTCTTGTACTCAAGTCGGCATTGTGCTTTTTGTATTTAATTCCGATGCAATTTCTGTGTTTCATTGTCAATAAGAAGGTCAGTGGGATACAGCAAACCTGAAGTAAAGCATCGGAATCTATAACGAGTGTCACATGAATGGTTCAAAACATAGACAGTAAGAAGAGTCAGTTTTCTTGTACTTAAGTCGGCATTGTGCCTTCTGTATTTAATTCCGTTGCAATTTCTGTGTTTCTTTGTCAATAAGAAGGTCTGAGGGATACAGTAAACCTGAAGTGAAGCATCGGAATCTATAACTAGTGTCACAGGAATGATTCAAAACAAAGACAGTAAGAAGAGTCAGTTTTCTTGTACTTAAGTCGGCATGGTGCCTTTTGTATTTAATTCCGATGCAAATTCTGTGTTTCATCGTCAATAAGAAGGACAGAGGCATACAGTAAACGTGAGGTGAAGCATCGGAATCTATAACTAGTGTCACAGGAATGGTTCAAAACATAGACAGTACTAAGAGTCAGTTTTCTTGTTCGTAAGTCGGCATTGTGCCTTTTGTATTCAATTCCGATGCAATTTCTGTGTTTCATCGTCAATAAGACGGTCAGAGGGATACAAGGGATACAAAGAACCTGAAGTGAAGCATCGGAATATATAACTAGTGTCACAGGAATGGTTCAAAACATAGACAGTAAGAAGAGTCACTTTTCTTGTACTTATGCCCGCATTGTGCCTTTTGTATTTAATTCCGATGCAATTTCTATGTTTCATCGTCTCTACGATGGTCAGAGGGATACAGTAAACCCGAAGTGAAGTATCGGAATCTAGAACTAGTGTCACAGGAATGGTTCAAAACATAGACAGTAAGAAGAGTCAGTTTTCTTGTACTTAAGTCGGCATTGTGCCTTTTGTATTTAATTGCGATGCAATTTGTGTATTTCACCTTCAATAAGAAGGTCGGAGGGATACAGTAAATCTGAGGTGAAGCATCGGAATCTGTAACTAGTGTCACATGAATGGTTCAAAACATAGAGAGTAAGAAGAGTCAGTTTTCTTGTACTTAAGTCAGCATTGTGCATTTTGTATTTCATCCCGATGCAATTTCTGTGTTTCATCGTCAATAAGAAGGTCAGAGGTAAAAAGTAAACCTGAAGTTAATCATCGGAATCTATAACTAGTGTCACAGGTATGGTTCAAAACATAGACAGTAAGATGAGTCACTTTTCTTGTACTTAAGTCGGCATTGTGCCTTTTGTATTTAATTCCGATTCAATTTCTGTGTTTCATCGTCAATAAGAAGGTCAGAGGGATACAGTAAACCTAAAGTGAAGCATCGGAATCTATAACTAGTGTCACAGGAATGGTTCAAAGCATAGACAGTAAGATGAGTCAGTTTTCTTGTACTTAAGTCGGCATTGTGTCTTTTCTATTTAATTCCGATGCAATTTCTGTGTTTCATCGTCATTAAGAAGGTCAGAGGGATACAGTAAACCTGAAGTGTAAAATCGGAATCTACAACTAGTGTCACAGGAATGGTTCAAAACATAGAAAGTAAGAAGAGTCAGTTTTCTTGTACTTAAGTCGGCATTGTGCCTTTTGGATTTAATTCCAGTGCAATTTCTGTTTTTCTTCGTCAATAAGAAGGTCAGAGGGATACAGTAAATCTGAAGTGAAGCATCGGAATCTATAACTAGTGTCACAGGAATGGTTCAAATCATAGACAGTAAGAAGAGTCAGTTTTCTTGTACTTAAGTCGGCATTGTGCCTTTTGTATTTAATTCCGATGCAATTTCTGTGTTTCTTCGTCAATAAGAAGGTCAGAGGGATACAGTAAATCTGAAGTGAAGCATCGGAATCTATAACTAGTGTCACAGGAATGGTTCAAAACATAGACAGTAAGAAGAGTCAGTTTTCTTGTACTTAAGTCGGCATTGTGCCTTTTGTATTTAATTCCGGTGCAATTTCTGTGTTTATTCGTCAATAAGAAGGTCAGAGGGATACAGTAAATCAGAAGTGAAGCATCGGAATCTAAAACCGATCTCACAGGAAAGTTTCAAAACATAGACAGTAAGAAGAGCCAGTCTTCTTTTACTTGAGTCGGCATTGTGCCTTTTGTATTTAATTCCGGTGCAATTTCTGTGTTTCTTCGTCAATAAGAAGGTCAGAGGGATACAGTAAATCAGAAGTGAAGCATCGGACTCTATAACTAGTGTCACAGGAATGGTTCAAAACATAGACAGTAAGAAGAGTCAGTTTTCTTGTACTTAAGTCGGCATTGTGCCTTTTGTATTTAATTGCGATGCTATTTCTGTGTTTCACTGTCAATAAGAAGGTCAGAGGGATACAGTAAACCTGAAGTGTAGCTCGGAATCTATAACTAGTGTCACATGAAAGGTTCAAAACATAGACAGTAAGAAGAGTCTGTTTTCTTGTACTTAAGTCAGCATTGTGCCTCTTGTATTTCATTCCGATGCAATTTCTGTGATTCATCGTCAATAAGAAGGTCAGAGGTATACAGTAAACCGGAAGTGGAGCATCGGAATCTATAACTAGAGTCACAGGTATGGTTCAAAACATGGACAGTAAGATGAGTCAGTTTTCTTGTACTTAGGTCGGCATTGTGCCTTTTGTATTTAATTCCGATGCAATTTCTGTGTTTCACCGTCAATAAGAAGGTCAGAGGGATATAGTAAACCTGAAGTGAAGCATCGGAATCTATAACTAGTGTCACATGAAAGGTTCAAAACATAGACAGTAAGAAGAGTCAGTTTTCTTGTACTTAAGTCGGCATTGTGCCTTTTGTATTTAATTGCGATGCTATTTCTGTGTTTCACCGTCAATAAGAAGGTCAGAGGGATACAGTAAACCTGAAGTGTAGCATCGGAATCTATAACTAGTGTCACATGAAAGGTTCAAAACATAGACAGTAAGAAGAGTCTGTTTTCTTGTACTTAAGTCAGCATTGTGCCTCTTGAATTTCATTCCGATGCAATTTCTGTGATTCATCGTCAATAAGAAGGTCAGAGGTATACAGTAAACCTGAAGTGTGGCATCGGAATCTACAACTAGTGTCACAGGAATGGTTCAAAACATAGAAAGTAAGAAGAGTCAGTTTTCTTGTACTTAAGTTGGCATTGTGCCTCTTGTATATAATTCCGATGCAATTTCTGTGTTTCATCGTCAATAAGAAGGTCAGAGGGATACGGTAAACCTGAAGTGAAGCATCGGAATCTAAAACCGGTCTCACAGGAAAGTTTCAAAACATAGACAGTAAGAAGAGCCAGTCTTCTTGTACTTGAGTCGACATTGTGTCTTTTGTTTTTAATTCCGATGCAATTTCTGTGTTTCATCGTCAATAAGAAGGTCAGAGGGATACAATAAATCTGAAGTGAAGCATCGGAATCTATAACTAGTGGCACAGGAATGGTTCAAACATAGACAGTAATAAGAGTCAGTTTTCTTGTACTTAAGTCGGCATTGTGCATTCTGTATTTAATTCCGTTGCAATTTCTGTGTTTCATCGTCAATAAGAAGGTCAGAGGGATACAGTACACCTGAAGTGAAGCATCGGAATCTATAACTAGTGTCACAGGAATGGTTCAAAACATAGACAGTAAGAAGAGTCAGTTTTCTTGTACTTAAGTCGGCATTGTGCCTTTTGTATTTAATTCCGATGCAAATTCTGTGTTTCATCGTCAATAAGAAGGTCAGAGGCATGCAGTAAACGTGAGGTGAAGCATCGGAATCTATAACTCGTGTCACAGGAATGGTTCAAAACATAGACAGTACTAAGAGTCAGTTTTCTTGTTCTTAAGTCGGCATTGTGCCTATTGTATTTAATTCCGTGGCAATTTCTGTGTTTCATCGTCAATAAGAAGGTCAGAGGGATACAAAGAACCTGAAGTGAAGCATCGGAATATATAACTAGTGTCACAGGAATGGTTCAAAACATAGACAGTAAGAAGAGTCAGTTTTCTTGTACTTATGTCGGCATTGTGTCTTTTGTATTTAATTCCGATGCAATTTCTATGTTTCATCGTCACTACGATGGTCAGAGGGATACAGTAAACCCGAAGTGAAGTATCGGAATCTAGAACTAGTGTCACAGGAATGGTTCAAAACATAGACAGTAAGAAGAGTCAGTTTTCTTGTACTTAAGTCGGCATTGTGCCTTTTGTATTTAATTGCGATGCAATTTGTGTATTTCACCTTCAATAAGAAGGTCGGAGGGATACAGTAAATCTGAGGTGAAGCATCGGAATCTATAACTAGTGTCACATGAATGGTTCAAAACATAGACAGTAAGAAGAGTCAGTTTTCTTGTACTTAAGTCAGCATTGTGCATTTTGTATTTCATCCCGATGCCATTTCTGTGTTTCATCGTCAATAAGAAGGTCAGAGGTATAAAGTAAACCTGAAGTTAATCATCGGAATCTATAACTAGTGCAACAGATATGGTTCAAAACATAGACAGTAAGATGAGTCACTTTTCTTGTACTTAAGTCGGCATTGTGCCTTTTGTATTTAATTCCGATGCAATTTCTGTGTTTCATCGTCAATAAGAAGGTCAGAGGGATACAGTAAATCTGAAGTGAAGCATCGGAATCTATAACTAGTGTCACAGGAATGGTTCAAAACATAGACAGTAAGAAGAGTCAGTTTTCTTGTACTTAAGTCGGCATTGTGCCTTTTGTATTTAATTCCGATGCAATTTCTGTGTTTCTTCGTCAATAAGAAGATCAGAGGGATACAGTAAATCTGAAGTGAAGCATCGGAATCTATAACTAGTGTCACAGGAATGGTTCAAAACATAGACAGTAAGAAGGGTCAATTTTCTTGAACTTAAGTCGGCATTGTGCCTTTTGTATTTAATTCCGGTGCAATTACTGTGTTTCTTCGTCAATAAGAAGGTCAGAGGGATACAGTAAATCAGAAGTGAAGCTTCGGAATCTAAAACCGATCTCACAGGAAAGTTTCAAAACATAGACAGTAAGAAGAGCCAGTCTTCTTTTACTTGAGTCGGCATTGTGCCTTTTGTATTTAATTCCGGTGCAATTTCTGTGTTTCTTCGTCAATAAGAAGGTCAGAGGGATACAGTAAATCTGAAGTGAAGCATCGGAATCTATAACTAGTGTCACAGGAATGGTTCAAAACATAGACAGTAAGAAGAGTCAGTTTTCTTGTACTTAAGTCGGCATTTTGCCTTTTGTATTTAATTCCGATGCAATTTCTCTGTTTCATCGTCAATACGAAGGTCAGAGGGATACAATAAACCCGAAGTGAAGCATCGGAATCTATAACTAGTGTCACAGCAATGGATCAAAACATAGACAGTAAGAAGAGTCAGTTTTCTTGTACTTAAGTCGGCATTGTGCCTTTTGTATTTAATTGCGATGCTATTTCTGTGTTTCACCGTCAGTAAGAAGGTCCGAGGGATACAGTAAACCTGAAGTGAAGCATCGGAATCTATAACTAGTGTCACATGAAAGGTTCAAAACATAGACAGTAAGAAGAGTCAGTTTTCTTGTACTTAAGTGGGCATTGTGCCTTTTGTATTTAATTGCGATGCCATTTCTGTGTTTCACCGTCAATAAGAAGGTCAGAGGGATACAGTAAACCTGAAGTGAAGCATCGGAATCTATAACTAGTGTCACATGAAAGGTTCAAAACATAGACAGTAAGAAGAGTCAGTTTTCTTGTCCTTAAGTCAGCATTGTGCCTCTTGTATTTCATTCCGATGCAATTTCTGTGATTCATTGTCAATAAGAAGGTCAGAGGTATACAGTAAACCGGAAGTGGTGCATCGGAATCTGTAACTAGTGTCGCAGGTATGGTTCAAAACATAGACAGTAAGATGAGTCAGTTTTCTTGTACTTAAGTCGGCATTGTGCCTTTTGTATTTAATTCCGATGCAATTTCTGTGTTTCATCGTAAATCAGAAGGTCAGAGGGATACAGTTAACCTAAAGTGAAGCATCGGAATCTATAACTAGTGTCACAGGAATGGTTCAAATCATGGACAGTGAGATGAGTCAGTTTTCCTGTACTTAAGTCAGCATTGTGCCTTTTGTATTTAATTCCGATGTATTAACTGTGTTTCATCGCCATTAAGAAGGTCAGAGGTTTACAGTAAACCTGAAGTGTGGCATCGGAATCTACAACTAGTGTCACAGGAATGGTTCAAAACATAGACAGTAAGAAGAGTCACTTTTCTTGTACTTATGTCGGCATTGTGCCTTTTGTATTTAATTCCGATGCAATTTCTATGTTTCATCGTCTCTACGATGGTCAGAGGGATACAGTAAACCCGAAGTGAAGTATCGGAATCTAGAACTAGTGTCACAGGAATGGTTCAAAACATAGACAGTAAGAAGAGTCAGTTTTCTTGTACTTAAGTCGGCATTGTGCCTTTTGTATTTAATTGCGATGCAATTTGTGTATTTCACCTTCGATAAGAAGGTCGGAGGGATACAGTAAATCTGAGGTGAAGCATCGGAATCTGTAACTAGTGTCACATGAATGGTTCAAAACATAGAGAGTAAGAAGAGTCAGTTTTCTTGTACTTAAGTCAGCATTGTGCATTTTGTATTTCATCCCGAAGCAATTTCTGTGTTTCATCGTCAATAAGAAGGTCAGAGGTAAAAAGTAAACCTGAAGTTAATCATCGGAATCTATAACTAGTGTCACAGGTATGGTTCAAAACATAGACAGTAAGATGAGTCACTTTTCTTGTACTTAAGTCGGCATTGTGCCTTTTGTATTTAATTCCGATTCAATTTCTGTGTTTCATCGTCAATAAGAAGGTCAGAGGGATACAGTAAACCTAAAGTGAAGCATCGGAATCTATAACTAGTGTCACAGGAATGGTTCAAAGCATAGACAGTAAGATGAGTCAGTTTTCTTGTACTTAAGTCGGCATTGTGTCTTTTCTATTTAATTCCGATGCAATTTCTGTGTTTCATCGTCATTAAGAAGGTCAGAGGGATACAGTAAACCTGAAGTGTAAAATCGGAATCTACTACTAGTGTCACAGGAATGGTTCAAAACATAGAAAGTAAGAAGAGTCAGTTTTCTTGTACTTAAGTCGGCATTGTGCCTTTTGGATTTAATTCCAGTGCAATTTCTGTTTTTCTTCGTCAATAAGAAGGTCAGAGGGATACAGTAAATCTGAAGTGAAGCATCGGAATCTATAACTAGTGTCACAGGAATGGTTCAAAACATAGACAGTAAGAAGAGTCAGTTTTCTTGTACTTAAGTCGGCATTGTGCCTTTTGTATTTAATTCCGATGCAATTTCTGTGTTTCTTCGTCAATAAGAAGGTCAGAGGGATACAGTAAATCTGAAGTGAAGCATCGGAATCTATAACTAGTGTCACAGGAATGGTTCAAAACATAGACAGTAAGAAGAGTCAGTTTTCTTGTACTTAAGTCGGCATTGTGCCTTTTGTATTTAATTCCGGTGCAATTTCTGTGTTTATTCGTCAATAAGAAGGTCAGAGGGATACAGTAAATCAGAAGTGAAGCATCGGAATCTAAAACCGATCTCACAGGAAAGTTTCAAAACATAGACAGTAAGAAGAGCCAGTCTTCTTTTACTTGAGTCGGCATTGTGCCTTTTGTATTTAATTCCGGTGCAATTTCTGTGTTTCTTCGTCAATACGAAGGTCAGAGGGATACAGTAAATCAGAAGTGAAGCATCGGACTCTATAACTAGTGTCACAGGAATGGTTCAAAACATAGACAGTAAGAAGAGTCAGTTTTCTTGTACTTAAGTCGGCATTGTGCCTTTTGTATTTAATTGCGATGCTACTTCTGTGTTTCACTGTCAATAAGAAGGTCAGAGGGATACAGTAAACCTGAAGTGTAGCATCGGAATCTATAACTAGTGTCACATGAAAGGTTCAAAACATAGACAGTAAGAAGAGTCTGTTTTCTTGTACTTAAGTCAGCATTGTGCCTCTTGTATTTCATTCCGATGCAATTTCTGTGATTCATCGTCAATAAGAAGGTCAGAGGTATACAGTAAACCGGAAGTGGAGCATCGGAATCTATAACTAGTGTCACAGGTATGGTTCAAAACATGGACAGTAAGATGAGTCAGTTTTCTTGTACTTAGGTCGGCATTGTGCCTTTTGTATTTAATTCCGATGCAATTTCTGTGTTTCACCGTCAATAAGAAGGTCAGAGGGATATAGTAAACCTGAAGTGAAGCATCGGAATCTATAACTAGTGTCACATGAAAGGTTCAAAACATAGACAGTAAGAGGAGTCAGTTTTCTTGTACTTAAGTCGGCATTGTGCCTTTTGTATTTAATTGCGATGCTATTTCTGTGTTTCACCGTCAATAAGAAGGTCAGAGGGATACAGTAAACCTGAAGTGTAGCATCGGAATCTATAACTAGTGTCACATGAAAGGTTCAAAACATAGACAGTAAGAAGAGTCTGTTTTCTTGTACTTAAGTCAGCATTGTGCCTCTTGAATTTCATTCCGATGCAATTTCTGTGATTCATCGTCAATAAGAAGGTCAGAGGTATGCAGTAAACCTGAAGTGTGGCATCGGAATCTACAACTAGTGTCACAGGAATGGTTCAAAACATAGAAAGTAAGAAGAGTCAGTTTTCTTGTACTTAAGTTGGCATTGTGCCTCTTGTATATAATTCCGATGCAATTTCTGTGTTTCATCGTCAATAAGAAGGTCAGAGGGATACGGTAAAACTGAAGTGAAGCATCGGAATCTAAAACCGGTCTCACAGGAAAGTTTCAAAACATAGACAGTAAGAAGAGCCAGTCTTCTTGTACTTGAGTCGACATTGTGTGTTTTGTTTTTAATTCCGATGCAATTTCTGTGTTTCATCGTCAATAAGAAGGTCAGAGGGATACAATAAATCTGAAGTGAAGCATCGGAATCTATAACTAGTGGCACAGGAATGGTTCAAACATAGACAGTAATATGAGTCAGTTTTCTTGTACTTAAGTCGGCATTGTGCATTCTGTATTTAATTCCGTTGCAATTTCTGTGTTTCATCGTCAATAAGAAGGTCAGAGGGATACAGTACACCTGAAGTGAAGCATCGGAATCTATAACTAGTGTCACAGGAATGGTTCAAAACATAGACAGTAAGAAGAGTCAGTTTTCTTGTACTTATGTCGGCATTGTGTCTTTTGTATTTAATTCCGATGCAATTTCTATGTTTCATCGTCACTACGATGGTCAGAGGGATACAGTAAACCCGAAGTGAAGTATCGGAATCCAGAACTAGTGTCACAGGAATGGTTCAAAACATAGACAGTAAGAAGAGTCAGTTTTCTTGTACTTAAGTCGGCATTGTGCCTTTTGTATTTAATTGCGATGCAATTTGCGTATTTCACCTTCAGTAAGAAGGTCGGAGGGATACAGTAAATCTGAGGTGAAGCATCGGAATCTATAACTAGTGTCACATGAATGGTTCAAAACATAGACAGTAAGAAGAGTCAGTTTTCTTGTACTTAAGTCAGCATTGTGCATTTTGTATTTCATCCCGATGCCATTTCTGTGTTTCATCGTCAATAAGAAGGTCAGAGGTATGAAGTAAACCTGAAGTTAATCATCGGAATCTATAACTAGTGCCACAGATATGGTTCAAAACATAGACAGTAAGATGAGTCACTTTTCTTGTACTTAAGTCGGCATTGTGCCTTTTGTATTTAATTCCGATGCAATTTCTGTGTTTCATCGTCAATAAGAAGGTCAGAGGGATACAGTAAATCTGAAGTGAAGCATCGGAATCTATAACTAGTGTCACAGGAATGGTTCAAAACATAGACAGTAAGAAGAGTCAGTTTTCTTGTACTTAAGTCGGCATTGTGCCTTTTGTATTTAATTCCGATGCAATTTCTGTGTTTCTTCGTCAATAAGAAGATCAGAGGGATACAGTAAATCTGAAGTGAAGCATCGGAATCTATAACTAGTGTCACAGGAATGGTTCAAAACATAGACAGTAAGAAGGGTCAGTTTTCTTGAACTTAAGTCGGCATTGTGCCTTTTGTATTTAATTCCGGTGGAATTACTGTGTTTCTTCGTCAATAAGAAGGTCAGAGGGATACAGTAAATCAGAAGTGAAGCTTCGGAATCTAAAACCGATCTCACAGGAAAGTTTCAAAACATAGACAGTAAGAAGAGCCAGTCTTCTTTTACTTGAGTCGGCATTGTGATTTTTGTATTTAATTCCGGTGCAATTTCTGTGTTTCTTCGTAAATAAGAAGGTCAGAGGGATACAGTAAATCTGAAGTGAAGCATCGGAATCTATAACTAGTGTCACAGGAATGGTTCAAAACATAGACAGTAAGAAGAGTCAGTTTTCTTGTACTTAAGTCGGCATTTTGCCTTTTGTATTTAATTCCGATGCAATTTCTCTGTTTCATCGTCAATACGAAGGTCAGAGGGATACAATAAACCCGAAGTGAAGCATCGGAATCTATAACTAGTGTCACAGCAATGGTTCAAAACATAGACAGTAAGAAGAGTCAGTTTTCTTGTACTTAAGTCGGCATTGTGCCTTTTGTATTTAATTGCGATGCTTTTTCTGTGTTTCACCGTCAATAAGAAGGTCAGAGGGATACAGTAAACCTGAAGTGAAGCATCGGAATCTATAACTAGTGTCACATGAAAGGTTCAAAACATAGACAGTAAGAAGAGTCAGTTTTCTTGTCCTTAAGTCAGCATTGTGCCTCTTGTATTTCATTCCGATGCAATTTCTGTGATTCATCGTCAATAAGAAGGTCAGAGGTATACAGTAAACCGGAAGTGGAGCATCGGAATCTGTAACTAGTGTCGCAGGTATGGTTCAAAACATAGACAGTAAGATGAGTCAGTTTTCTTGTACTTAAGTCGGCATTGTGCCTTTTGTATTTAATTCCGATGCAATTTCTGTGTTTCATCGTAAATCAGAAGGTCAGAGGGATACAGTTAACCTAAAGTGAAGCATCGGAATCTATAACTAGTGTCACAGGAATGGTTCAAATCATGGACAGTGAGATGAGTCAGTTTTCTTGTACTTAAGTCAGCATTGTGCCTTTTGTATTTAATTCCGATGTATTAACTGTGTTACATCGCCATTAAGAAGGTCAGAGGTATACAGTAAACCTGAAGTGTGGCATCGGAATCTACAACTAGTGTCACAGGAATGGTTCAAAACATAGAAAGTAAGAAGAGTCAGTTTTCTTGTACTTAAGTCGGCATTGTGCCTCTTGTATATAATTCCGATGCAATTTCTGTGTTTCATCGTCAATAAGAAGGTCAGAGGGATACGGTAAACCTGAAGTGAAGCATCGGAATCAAAAACCGGTCTCACAGGAAAGTTTCAAAACATAGACAGTAAGAAGAGCCAGTCTTCTTTTACTTGAGTCGGCATTGTGTCTTTTGTTTTTAATTCCGATGCAATTACTGTGTTTCATCGTCAATAAGAAGGTCAGAGGGATACAATAAATCTGAAGTGAAGCATCGGAATCTATAACTAGTGGCACAGGAATGGTTCAAACATAGACAGTAACAAGAGTCAGTTTTCTTGTACTTAAGTCGGCATTGTGCATTCTGTATTTAATTCCGTTGCAATTTCTGTGTTTCATCGTCAATAAGAAGGTCAGAGGGATACAGTACACCTGAAGTGAAGCATCGGAATCTATAACTAGTGTCACAGGAATGGTTCAAAACATAGACAGTAAGAAGAGTCAGTTTTCTTGTACTTAAGTCGGCATTGTGCCTTTTGTATTTAATTCCGATGCAAATTCTGTGTTTCATCGTCAATAAGAAGGTCAGAGGCATACAGTAAACGTGAGGTGAAGCATCGGAATCTATAACTCGTGTCACAGGAATGGTTCAAAACATAGACAGTACTAAGAGTCAGTTTTCTTGTTCTTAAGTCGGCATTGTGCCTTTTGTATTTAATTCCGATGCAATTTCTGTGTTTCATCGTCAATAAGAAGGTCAGAGGGATACAAAGAACCAGAAGTGAAGCATCGGAATATATAACTAGTGTCACAGGAATGGTTCAAAACATAGACAGTAAGAAGAGTCAGTTTTCTTGTACTTATGTCGGCATCGTGTCTTTTGTATTTAATTCCGATGCAATTTCTATGTTTCATCGTCACTACGATGGTCAGAGGGATACAGTAAACCCGAAGTGAAGTATCGAAATCTAGAACTAGTGTCACAGGAATGGTTCAAAACATAGACAGTAAGAAGAGTCAGTTTTCTTGTACTTAAGTCGGCATTGTGCTTTTTGTATTTAATTGCGATGCAATTTGCGTATTTCACCTTCAATAAGAAGGTCGGAGGGATACAGTAAATCTGAGGTGAAGCATCGGAATCTATAACTAGTGTCACATGAATGGTTCAAAACATAGACAGTAAGAAGAGTCAGTTTTCTTGTACTTAAGTCAACATTGTGCATTTTGTATTTCATCCCGATGCCATTTCTGTGTTTCATCGTCAATAAGAAGGTCAGAGGTATAAAGTAAACCTGAAGTTAATCATCGGAATCTATAACTAGTGCCACTGATATGGTTCAAACCATAGACAGTAAGATGAGTCACTTTTCTTGTACTTAAGTCGGCATTGTGCCTTTTGTATTTAATTCCGATGCAATTTCTGTGTTTCATCGTCAATAAGAAGGTCAGAGGGATACAGTAAACCCAAAGTGAAGCATCGGAATCTATAACTAGTGTCACAGGAATGGTTCAAAACATAGACAGTAAGATGAGTCAGTTTTCTTGTACTTAAGTCGGCATTGTGCCTTTTGGATTTAATTCCAGTGCAATTTCTGTGTTTCTTCGTCAATAAGAAGGTCAGAGGGATACAGTAAATCTGAAGTGAAGCATCGGAATCTATAACTAGTGTCACAGGAATGGTTCAAATCATAGACAGTAAGAAGAGTCAGTTTTCTTGTACTTAAGTCGGCATTGTGCCTTTTGTATTTAATTCCGATGCAATTTCTGTGTTTCTTCGTCAATAAGAAGGTCAGAGGGATACAGTAAATCTGAAGTGAAGCATCGGAATCTATAACTAGTGTCACAGGAATGGTTCAAAACATAGACAGTAAGAAGGGTCAGTTTTCTTGAACTTAAGTCGGCATTGTGCCTTTTGTATTTAATTCCGGTGCAATTTCTGTGTTTCTTCGTCAATAAGAAGGTCAGAGGGATACAGTAAATCAGAAGTGAAGCATCGGAATCTAAAACCGATCTCACAGGAAAGTTTCAAAACATAGACAGTAAGAAGAGCCAGTCTTCTTTTACTTGAGTCGGCATTGTGCCTTTTGTATTTAATTCCGGTGCAATTTCTGTGTTTCTTCGTCAATAAGAAGGTCAGAGGGATCCAGTAAATCTGAAGTGAAGCATCGGAATCTATAACTAGTGTCACAGGAATGGTTCAAAACATAGACAGTAAGAAGAGTCAGTTTTCTTGTACTTAAGTCGGCATTTTGCCTTTTGTATTTAATTCCGATGCAATTTCTGTGTTTCATCGTCAATACGAAGGTCAGAGGGATACAATAAACCCGAAGTGAAGCATCGGAATCTATAACTAGTGTCACAGCAATGGTTCAAAACATAGACAGTAAGAAGAGTCAGTTTTCTTGTTCTTAAGTCGGCATTGTGCCTTTTGTATTTAATTGCGATGCAATTTCTGTGTTTCACCGTCAATAAGAAGGTCAGAGGGATACAGTAAACCTGAAGTGAAGCATCGGAATCTATAACTAGTGTCACATGAAAGGTTCAAAACATAGACAGTAAGAAGAGTCAGTTTTCTTGTACTTAAGTGGGCATTGTGCCTTTTGTATTTAATTGCGATGCTATTTCTGTGTTTCACCGTCAATAAGAAGGTCAGAGGGATACAGTAAACCTGAAGTGAAGCATCGGAATCTATAACTAGTGTCACATGAAAGGTTCAAAACATAGACAGTAAGAAGAGTCAGTTTTCTTGTCCTTAAGTCAGCATTGTGCCTCTTGTATTTCATTCCGATGCAATTTCTGTGATTCATCGTCAATAAGAAGGTCAGAGGTATACACTAAACCGGAAGTGGAGCATCGGAATCTGTAACAAGTGTCGCAGGTATGGTTCAAAACATAGACAGTAAGATGAGTCAGTTTTCTTGTACTTAGGTCGGCATTGTGCCTTTTGTATTTAATTCCGATGCAATTTCTGTGTTTCATCGTAAATCAGGTCAGAGGGATACAGTAAACCTAAAGTGAAGCATCGGAATCTATAACTAGTGTCACAGGAATGGTTCAAATCATAGACAGTGAGATGAGTCAGTTTTCTTGTACTTAAGTCAGCATTGTGCCTTTTGTATTTAATTCCGATGTATTAACTGTGTTTCATCGCCATTAAGAAGGTCAGAGGGATACGGTAAACCTGAAGTGTAGCATCGGAATCTACAACTAGTGTCACAGGAACGGTGTAAACATAGATAGTAAGAAGAGTCAGTTTTCTTGTACTTAAGTCGGCATTGTGCCTCTTGTATTTAATTCCGATGCAATTTCTGTGTTTCATCGTCAATAAGAAGGTCAGAGGTATACAGTAAACCTGAAGTGAAGCATCGGAATTTATAACTAGTGTCACAGGTATGGTTCAAAACATAGACAGTAAGATGAGTCTGTTTTCTTGTACTTAAGTCGGCATTGTGCCTCTTGTATATAATTCCGGTGCAATTTCTGTGTTTCATCGTCAATAAGAAGGGCAGAGGGATACAGTAAACCGGAAGTGAAGCATCGGAATCTATAACTAGTGTCACAGGAATGGTTCAAAACATATACACTAAGAAGTGTCAGTTTTCCTGTACTTATATCGGCATTGTGCCTTTTGTATTTAATTCCGATACAATTTCTGAGTTTCATCGTCAATAAGAAGGTCAGAGGGATACGGTAAACCTGAAGTGAAGCATCGGAATCTAAAACCGGTCCCACAGGAAACTTTCAAAACATAGACAGTAAGAAGAGCCAGTCTTCTTGTACTTGAGTCGGCATTGTGTCTTTTGTATTAAATTCCGAAGCAATTTCTGTGTTTCATAGTCAATAAGAAGGTCAGTGGGATACAGTAAACATGAATTGAAGCATCGGAATCTATAACTAGTGTCACACGAATGGTTTAAAACATAGACAGTAAGAAGAGTCAGTTTTCTTGTAATTAAGTCAGCATTGTGCCTTTTGTATTTAATTGCGATGCAATTTCTGTGTTTCACCGTCAATAAGAAGGTCAGAGGGATACAGTAAACCTGAAGTGAAGCATCGGAATCTATAACTAGTGTCACATGAAAGGTTCAAAACATAGACAGTAAGAAGAGTCAGTTTTCTTGTACTTAAGTCAGCATTGTGCATTTTGTATTTCATCCCGATGCAAATTCTGTGTTTCATCGTCAATAAGAAGGTCAGAGGTATAAAGTAAACCTGAAGTTAATCATCGGAATCTATAACTAGTGTCACAGGTATGGTTCAAAACATAGACAGTAAGAAGAGTCACTTTTCTTGTACTTAAGTCGGCATTGTGCCTTTTGTATTTAATTCCGATGCAATTTCTGTGTTTCATCGTCAATAAGAAGGTCAGAGGGATACAGTAAACCTAAAGTGAAGCATCTGAATCTATTACTAGTGTCACAGGAATGGTTCAAAACATAGACAGTAAGAAGAGTCAGTTTTCTTGTACTTAAGTCGGCATTGTGTCCTTTCTATTTAATCCCGATGCAATTTCTGTGTTTCATCGTCATTAAGAAGGTCAGAGGGATACAGTAAACCTGAAGTGTAAAATCGGAATCTACAACTAGTGTCACAGGAATGGTTCAAAACATAGAAAGTTAGAAGAGTCAGTTTTCTTGTACTTAAGTCGGCATTGTGCCTTTTGCATTTAATTCCAGTGCAATTTCTGTGTTTCTTCGTCAATAAGATGGTCAGATGGATACAGTAAATCTGAAGTGAAGCATTGGAATCTATAACTAGTGTCACAGGAATGGTTCAAACATAGACAGTAAGAAGAGTCAGTTTTCTAGTACTTAAGTCGGCATTGTGCCTTTTGTATTTAATTCCGATGCAATTTCTGTGTTTCATCGTCAATAAGAAGGTCAGAGGTATACAGTAAACCTGAAGTGAAGCATCGGAATCTATAACTAGTGTCACAGGTATGGTTCAAAACATAGACAGTAAGATGAGTCAGTTTTCTTGTACTTAAGTCGGCATTGTGCCTTTTCTATTGAATTCCGATGCAATTTCTGTGTTTCATCGTCATTAAGAAGGTCAGAGGTATACAGTAAACCTGAAGTGTAGCATCGGAATCTACAACTAGTGTCACAGGAATGGTTCAAAACATAGAAAGTGAGCAGGCCGAAGTGGCCGTGCGGTTAAAGGCGCTGCAGTCTGGAACCGCAAGACCGCTACGGTCGCAGGTTCGAATCCTGCCTCGGGCATGGATGTTTGTGATGTCCTTAGGTTAGTTAGGTTTAACTAGTTCTAAGTTCTAGGGGACTGATGCCCTCAGCAGTTGAGTCCCATAGTGCTCAGAGCAATTTGAACCATAGAAAGTGAGAAGAGTTACTTTTTTTGTACTTAAGTCGGCATTGTGCATCTTGTATTTAATTCCGATGCAATTTCTGTGTTTCTTCGTCAATCAGAAGGTCAGAGGGTTACAGTAAACCTGAAGTGAAGCATGGGAACCTACAACTAGTGTCAAAGGAATTGTTCAAAACATAGACACTAAGAAGAGTCAGTTTTCTTGTACTTAAGTCGGCATTGTGCCTTTTGTATTTAATTTCGATGCAATTTCTGTGTTTGATCGTCAATAAGAAGGTCAGAGGGATACAGTAAACCTGAAGTGAGCATCGAAATCTGTAACTAGTGTCACAGGAATGGTTCAAAACACATACAGTAAGAAGAGTCAGTTTTCTTGTACTTAAGTGGGCATTGTGCCTTTTGTATTTAATTCCGATGCAATTTCTGTGTTTCATCGTCAATACGAAGGTCAGAGGGATACAGTAAACCCGAAGTGAAGCATCGGAATCTGTAACTAGTGTCACACGAATGGTTTAAAACATAGACAGTAAGAAGAGTCAGTTTTCTTGTACTTAAGTCAGCAATGTGCCTTTTGTATTTAATTGCGATGCAATTTCTGTGTTTCACCGTCAATAAGAAGGTCAGAGGGATACAGTAAACCTGAAGTGAAGCATCGGAATCTATAACTAGTGTCACATGAAAGGTTCAAAACATATACAGTATGAAGAGTCAGTTTTCTTGTACTTAAGTCAGCATTGTGCATTTTGTATTTCATCCCGATGCAAATTCTGTGTTTCATCGTCAATAAGAAGGTCAGAGGTATAAAGTAAACCTGAAGTTAATCATCGGAATCTATAACTAGTGTCACAGGTATGGTTCAAAACATAGACAGTAAGATGAGTCACTTTTCTTGTACTTAAGTCGGCATTGTGCTTTTTGTATTTAATTCCGATGCAATTTCTGTGTTTCATCGTCAATAAGAAGGTCAGAGCGATACAGTAAACCTAAAGTGAAGCATCGGAATCGATAACTAGTGTCACAGGAATGGTTCAAAACATAGACAGTAAGATGAGTCAGTTTTCTTGTACTTAAGTTGGCATTGTGTCTTTTCTATTTAATTCCGATGCAATTTCTGTGTTTCATCGTCATTAAGAAGGTCAGAGGGATACAGAAAACCTGAAGTGTAAAATCGGAATCTACAACTAGTGTCACAGGAATGGTTCAAAACATAGAAAGTAAGAAGACTCAGTTTTCTTGTACTTAAGTCGGCATTGTGCCTTTTGGATTTAATTCCAGTGCAATTTCTGTGTTTCTTCGTCAATAATAAGGTCAGAGGGATACAGTATATCTGAAGTGAAGCATCGGAATCTATAACTAGTGTCACAGGAATGGTTCAAAACATAGACAGTAAGAAGAGTCAGTTTTCTTGTACTTAAGTCAGCATTGTGCATTTTGTATTTCATTCCGATGCAATTTCTGTGTTTCATCGTCAATAAGAAGGTCAGAGGTACATAGTAAACCTGAAGTGAAGCATCGGAATCTATAACTAGTGTCACAGGTATGATTCAAAACATAGACAGTAAGATGAGACAGTTTTCTTGTACTTAAATCGGCATTGCGCCTTTTCTATTGAATTCCGATGCAATTTCTGTGTTTCATCGTCATTAAGAAGGTCAGAGGTATAGAGTAAATCTGAAGTGTAGCATCGGAATCTACAACTAGTGTCACAGGAATGGTTCAAAACATAGAAAGTGAGAAGAGTTAGTTTTTTTTACTTAAGTCGGCATTGTGCCTCTTGTATTTAATTCCGATGCAATTTCTGTGTTTCATCGTCAATCAGAAGGTCAGAGGGATACAGTAAACCTGAAGTGAAGCATCGGAATCTATAACTAGTGTCAAAGGAATTGTTCAAAACATAGACACTAAGAAGAGTCAGTTTTCTTGAACTTAAGTCGGCATTGTACCTTTTGTATTTAATTCCGATGCAATTTCTGTGTTTCATCGTCAATAAGAAGGTCAGAGGGATACAGTAAACCGGAAGTGAAGCATCGGAATCTATAACTAGTGTCACAGGAACGGTTCAAATCATAGACACTAAGAAGAGTCAGATTTCTTGTACTTAAGTCGGCATTGTGCATTTGTATTTAATTCCGATCTAATTTCTGTGTTTCATCGTCAATATGAAGGTCAGAGAGATACAGTAAACCTAAAGTGAAGCATCGGAATCTATAACTAGTGTCACAGGAATGGTTCAAAACATAGACAGTAAGATGAGTCAGTTTTCTTGTACTTAGGTTGGCATTGTGTTTTTTCTATTTAACTCCGATGCAATTTCTGTGTTTCATCGTCATTAAGAAGGTCAGAGGGATACAGAAAACCTGAAGTGTAAAATCGGAATCTACAACTAGTTCACAGGAATGGTCCAAAACATAGAAAGTAAGAAGAGTCAGTTTTCTTGTACTTAAGTCGGCATTGTGCCTTTTGGATTTAATTCCAGTGCAATTTCTGTGTCTCTTCGTCAATAAGAAGGTCAGGGGGATACAGGAAATCTGAAGTGAAGCATCGGAATCTATAACTAGTGTCACAGGAATGGTTCAAAACATAGACAGTAAGAAGAGTCAGTTTTCTTGTACTTAAGTCAGCATTGTGCCTCTTGTATTTCATTCCGATGCAATTTCTGTGATTCATCGTCAATAAGGTCAGAGGTATACAGTAAACCGGAAGTGGAGCATCGGAATCTATAACTAGTGTCACAGGTATGGTTCAAAACATAGACAGTAAGATGAGTCAGTTTTCTTGTACTTAAGTCGGCATTGTGCCTTTTGTATTTAATTCCGATGCAATTTCTGTGTTTCATCGTCAATCAGAAGGTCAGAGGGATACAGTAAACCTAAAGTGAAGCATCGGAATCTATAACTAGTGTCACAGGAATGGTTCAAAACATAGACAGTGAGATGAGTCAGTTTTCTTGTACTTAAGTTAGCATTGAGCCTTTTCTATTTAATTCCGATGCAATATCTGTGTTTCATCGCCATTAAGAAGGTCAGAGGGATAAAGTAAACCTGAAGTGTGGCATCGGAATCTACAACTAGTGTCACAGGAATGGTTCAAAACATAGAAAGTAAGAAGAGTCAGTTTTCTTGTACTTAAGTCGGCATTGTGCCTCTTGTATATAATTCCGATGCAATTTCTGTGTTTCATCGTCAATAAGAAGGTCAGAGGGATACAGTAACCCGGAAGTGAAGCATCGGAATCTATAACTAGTGTCACAGGAATGGTTCAAAACATATACACTAAGAAGTGTCAGTTTTCCTGGACTTAAATCAGCATTGTGCCTTTTGTATTTAATTCCGATACAATTTCTGTGTTTCATCGTCAAAAAGAAGGTCAGAGGGATACGGTAAACGTGAAGTGAAGCATCGGAATCTAAAACCGGTCTCACAGGAAAGTTTCAAAACATAGACAGTAAGAAGAGCCAGTCTTCTTGTACTTGAGTCGGCATTGTGTCTTTTGTTTTTAATTCCGATGCAATTTCTGTGTTTCATCGTCAATAAGAAGGTCAGAGGGATACAATAAATCTGAAGTGAAGCATCGGAATCTATAACTAGTGGCACAGGAATGGTTCAAACGTAGACAGTAAGAAGAGATAGTTTTCTTGTACTTAATTCGGCATTGTGCCTTTTGTATTTAATTCCGATGCAAATTCTGTGTTTCATCGTCAATAAGAATGTCAGAGGCATACTGTAAACGTGAGGTGAAGCATCGGAATCTATAACTAGTGTCACGGGAATGGTTCAAAACATAGACAGTAATAAGGGTCAGTTTTCTTGTACTTATGTCGGCATTGTGCCTTTTGTATTTAATTCCGATGCAATTTCTCTGTTTCATCGTCAATAAGAAGGTCCAAGGGATACAGTAAACCTGAAGTTAAGCATCGGAATCTATAACTAGTGTCACAGGAATGGTTCAAAACATAGACAGTAAGAAGAGTCAGTTTTCTTGTACTTATGTCGGCATTGTGCCTTTTGTATTTAATTCCGATGCAATTTCTGTGTTTCATCGTCAATACGAAGGTCAGAGGGATACAGTAAACCTGAGGTGAAGAATCGGAATCTATAACTAGTTTCACATGAATGGTTCAAAACATAGACAGTAAGAAGAGTCAGTTTTCTTGTACTTAAGTCAGCATTGTGCCTTTTGTATTTCATTACGATGCAATTTCTGTGATTCATCGTCGATAAGAAGGTCAGAGGTATACAGTAAACCTGAAGCGAAGCATCGGAATCCTTAACTAGTGTCACAGGTATGGTTCAAAGTATAGACATTAAGAAGAGTCAGTTTTCTTCTACTTAAGTCGGTATTGTGCTTTTGTATTTAATTCCGATACAATTTCTGTGTTTTATCGTCAATAAGAAGGTCAGAGGGATACAGTAAACCTAAAGTGAAGCATCGGAATCTATAACTAGTGTCACAGGAATAGTTTAAAACATAGACAATAAGAAGAGTCAGTTTTCTTGTACTTAAGTCGGCATTGTGCCATTTGTATTTAATTCCGATGGAATTTCAGTGTTTCTTCGTCATTAAGAAGGTCAGAGGAATACAGTGAACCAGAAGTGAAGCATCAGAATCTATAACTAGTGTCACAGGAATGGTTCAAAACATAGACAGTAAGAAGAGTCAGTTTTCTTGTACTTAAGTCGGCATTGTGCCCCTTGTATTTAATTCCGATGTAATTTCTGTGTTTCATCGTCAATAAGAAGGTCAGAGGGATACAGTAAACCTGAAGTGAAGCATCGGAATCTATAACTAGTGTCACAGGAATGGTTCAAATCATAGACAGTAAGAAGAGTCAGTTTTCTTGTACTTAAGTCGGCATTGTGCCTTTTGGATTTAATTCCAGTGCAATTTCTGTGTTTCTTCGTCAATAAGAAGGTCAGAGGGATACGGGAAATCTGAAGTGAAGCATCGGAATCTATAACTAGTGTCACAGGAATGGTTCAAAACATAGACAGTAAGAAGAGTCAGTTTTCTTGTACTTAAGTCAGCATTGTGCCTCTTGTATTTCATTCCGATGCAATTTCTGTGATTCATCGTCAATAAGAGGGTCACAGGTATACAGTAAACCGGAAGTGGAGCATCGGAATCTATAACTAGTGTCACAGGTATGGTTCAAAACATAGACAGTAAGATGAGTCAGTTTTCTTGTACTTAAGTCGGCATTGTGCCTTTTGTATTTAATTCCGATGCAATTTCTGTGTTTCATCGTCAATCAGAAGGTCAGAGGGATACAGTAAACCTTAAGTGAAGCATCGGAATCTATAACTAGTGTCACAGGAATGGTTCAAAACATAGACAGTGAGATGAGTCAGTTTTCTTGTACTTAAGTCAGCATTGAGCCTTTTGTATTTAATTCCGATGCAATTTCTGTGTTTCATCGTCAATAAGAAGGTCAGAGGGATACAGTAAACCGGAAGTGAAGCATCGGAATCTATAACTAGTGTCACAGGAATTGTTCAAAACATATACACTAAGAAGTGTCAGTTTTCCTGGACTTAAATCGGCATTGTGCCTTTTGTATTTAATTCCGATACAATTTCTGTGTTTCATCGTCAAAAAGAAGGTCAGAGGGATACGGTAAACGTGAAGTGAAGCATCGGAATCTAAAACCGGTCTCACAGGAATGTTTCAAAACATAGACAGGAAGAAGAGCCAGTCTTCTTGTACTTGAGTCGGCATTGTGTCTTTTGTTTTTAATTCCGATGCAATTTCTGTGTTTCATCGTCAATAAGAAGGTCAGAGGGATACAGTAAATCTGAAGTGAAGCATCGGAATCTATAACTAGTGGCACAGGAATGGTTCAAACTTAGACAGTAAGAAGAGTTAGTTTTCTTGTACTTAAGTCGGCATTGTGCCTTTTGTATTTAATTCCGATGCAAATTCTGTGTTTCATCGTCAATAAGAATGTCAGAGGCATACTGTAAACGTCAGGTGAAGCATCGGAATCTATAACTAGTGTCACGGGAATGGTTCAAAACATAGACAGTAATAAGGGTCAGTTTTCTTGTACTTAAGTCGGCATTGTGCCTTTTGTATTTAATTCCGATGCAATTTCTCTGTTTCATCGTCAATAAGAAGGTCCAAGGGATACAGTAAACCTGAAGTTAAGCATCGGAATCTATAACTAGTGTCACAGGAATGGTTCAAAACATAGACAGTAAGAAGAGTCAGTTTTCTTGTACTTATGTCGCCATTGTGCATTTGTATTTAATTCCGATGCAATTTCTGTGTTTCATCGTCAATGAGAGGGTCCAAGTGATACAGTAAACCTGAAGTGAAGCATCGGAATCTATGACTAGTGTCACAGGAATGGTTCAAAACATAGACAGTAAGAAGAGTCAGTCTTCGTGTACTTATGTCGGCATTTTGCCTTTTGTATTTAATTCCGATGGAATTTCTGTGTTTCATCGTCAATAAGAAGGTCCAAGGGATACAGTAAACCTGAGGTGAAGCATCGGAATCTATAACTAGTTTCACATGAATGGTTCAAATCATAGACAGTAAGAAGTGTCAGTTTTCTTGTACTTAAGTCAGCATTGTGCATTTTGTATTTCATTCCGATGCAATTTCTGTGTTTCATCGTCAATAAGAAGGTCAGAGGTATATAGTAAACCTGAAGTGAAGCATCGGAATCTATAACTAGTGTCACAGGTATGGTTCAAAACATAGACAGTAAGATGAGACAGTTTTCTTGTACTAAAGTCGGCATTGCGCCTTTTCTATTGAATTCCGATGCAATTTCTGTGTTTCATCGTCATTAAGAAGGTCAAAGTTATAGAGTAAATCTGAAGTGTAGCATCGGAATCTACAACTAGTGTCACAGGAATGGTTCAAAACATAGAAAGTGGGAAGAGTTAGTTTTTTTGTGCTTAAGTCGGCATTGTGCATCTTGTATTTAATTCCGATGCAATTTCTGTGTTTCATCGTCAATCAGAAGCTCAGAGGGGTACAGTAAACCTGAAGTTAATCTTCGGAATCTATAACTAGTGTCACAGGTATGGTTCAAAACATAGACAGTAAGATGAGTCATTTTTCTTGTACTTAAGTCGGCATTGTGCTTTTTGTATTTAATTCCGATGCAATTTCTGTGTTTCATCGTCAATAAGAAGGTCAGAGGGATACAGTAAACCTAAAGTGAAGCATCGGAATCTATAACTAGTGTCACAGGAATGGTTCAAAACATAGACAGTAAGATGAGTCAGTTTTCTTGTACTTAAGTTGGCATTGTGTCTTTTCTATTTAATTCCGATGCAATTTCTGTGTTTCATCGTCATTAAAAAGGTCAGAGGGATACAGAAAACCTGAAGTGTAAAATCGGAATCTACAACTACTGTCACAGGAATGGTTCAAAACATAGAAAGTAAGAAGAGTCAGTTTTCTTGTACTTAAGTCGACATTGTGCCTTTTGGATTTAATTCCAGTGCAATTTCTGTGTTTCTTCGTCAATAAGAAGGTCAGAGGGATACAGTAAATCTGAAGTGAAGCATCGGAATCTATAACTAGTGTCACAGGAATGGTTCAAAACATAGACAGTAAGAAGAGTCAGTTTTCTCGTACTTAAGTCAGCATTGTGCCTCTTGTATTTCATTCCGATGCAATTTCTGTGATTCATCGTCAATAAGAAGGTCAGAGGTATACAGTAAACCGGAAGTGGAGCATCGGAATCTATAACTAGTGTCACAGGTATGGTTCAAAACATAGACAGTAAGATGAGTCAGTTTTCTTGTACTTAAGTCGGCATTGTGCCTTTTGTATTTAGTTCCGATTCAATTTCTGTGTTTCATCGTCAATCAGAAGGTCAGAGAGATACAGTAAACCTAAAGTGAAGCATCGGAATCTATAACTAGTGTCACAGGAATGGTTCAAAACATAGACAGTGAGATGAGTCAGTTTTCTTGTACTTAAGTCAGCATTGAGCCTTTTGTATTTAATTCCGATGCAATATCTGTGTTTCATCGCCATTAAGAAGGTCAGAGGGATACAGTAAACCTGAAGTGTGGCATCGGAATCTACAACTAGTGTCACAGGAATGGTTCAAAACATAGAAAGTAAGAAGAGTCAGTTTTCTTGTACTTAAGTCGGCATTGTGCCTCTTGTATATAATGTCGATGCAATTTCTGTGTTTCATCGTCAATAAGAACGTCAGAGGGATACAGTAAACCGGAAGTGTAGCATCGGAATCTATAACTAGTGTCACAGGAATGGTTCAAAACATATACACTAAGAAGTGTCAGTTTTCCTGGACTTAAATCGGAATTGTGCCTTTTGTATTTAATTCCGATACAATTTCTGTGTTTCATCGTCAAAAAGAAGGTCAGAGGGATATGGTAAACGTGAAGTGAAGCATCGGAATCAAAAACCGGTCTCACAGGAAAGATTCAAAACATAGACAGTAAGAAGAGCCAGTCTTCTTGTACTTGAGTCGGCATTGTGTCTTTTGTTTTTAATTCCGATGCAATTTCTGTGTTTCATCGTCAATAAGAAGGTCAGAGGGATACAGTAAATCTGAAGTGAAGCATCGGAATCTATAACTAGTGGCACAGGAATGGTTCAAACGTAGACAGTAAGAAGAGTTAGTTTTCTTATACTTAAGTCGGCATTGTGCCTTTTGTATTTAATTCCGATGCAAATTCTGTGTTTCATCGTCAATAAGAATGTCAGAGGCATACTGTAAACGTGAGGTGAAGCATCGGAATCTATAACTAGTGTCACGGGAATGGTTCAAAACATAGACAGTAATTAGGGTCAGTTTTCATGTACTTAAGTCGGCATTGTGCCTTTTGTATTTAATTCCGATGCAATTTCTCTGTTTCATCGTCAATAAGAAGGTCCAAGGGATACAGTAAACCTGAAGTTAAGCATCGGAATCTATAACTAGTGTCACAGGAATGGTTCAAAACATAGACAGTAAGAAGAGTCAGTTTTCTTATACTTATGTCGGCATTGTGCCTTTTGAATTTAATTCCGATGCAATTTCTGTGTTTCATCGTCAATACGAAGGTCAGAGGGATACAGTAAACCTGAGGTGAAGCATCGGAATCTATAACTAGTTTCACATGAATGGTTCAAAACATAGACAGTAAGAAGGGTCAGTTTTCTTGTACTTAAGTCAGCATTGTGCATTTTGTATTTCATTCCGATGCAATTTCTGTGTTTCATCGTCAATAAGAAGGTCAGAGGTATATAGTAAACCTGAAGTGAAGCATCGGAATCTATAACTAGTGTCACAGGTATGGTTCAAAACATAGACAGTAAGATGAGACAGATTTCTTGTACGTAAGTCGGCATTGCGCCTCTTCTATTGAATTCCGATGCAATTTCTGTGTTTCATCGTCATTAAGAAGGTCAGAGGTATAGAGTAAATCTGATGTGTAGCATCGGAATCTACAACTAGTGTCACAGGAATGGTTCAAAACATAGAAAGTGAGAAGAGTTAGTTTTTTTGTACTTAAGTCGGCATTGTGCCTCTTGTATTTAATTCCGATGCAATTTCTGTGTTTCATCGTCAATCAGAAGGTCAGAGGGATACAGTAAACCTGAAGTGAAGCATCGGAATCTATAACTAGTTTCAAAGGAATTGTTCAAAACATAGACACTAAGAAGAGTCAGTTTTCTTGTACTTAAGTCGGCATTGTACCTTTTGTATTTAATTCCGATGCAATTTCTGTGTTTCATCGTCAATAAGAAGGTCAGAGGGATACAGTAAACCGGAAGTGAAGCATCGGAATCTATAACTAGTGTCACAGGAACGGTTCAAATCATAGACACTAAGAAGAGTCAGATTTCTTGTACTTAAGTCGGCATTGTGCATTTGTATTTAATTCCGATCTAATTTCTGTGTTTCATCGTCAATAAGAAGGTCAGAGGGATACAAAGAACCTGAAGTGAAGCATCGGAATCTAAAACCGGTCTCACAGGAGAGTTTCAAAACAGAGACAGTAAGAAGAGCTAGTCTTCTTGTACTTGAGTCGGCATTGTGCCTTTTGTATTTAATTCCGATGCAATTTCTGTGTTTCATCGTCAATAAGAAGGTCAGAGGGATACAGTAAATCTGAAGTGAAGCATCGGAATCTACAACTAGTGTCACAGGAATGGTTCAAAACATAGACAGTAAGAAGAGTCAGTTTTTTTGTACTTAAGTCGGCATTGTGCCTTTTGTATTTAATTCCGATACAACTTCTGAGTTTCATCGTCGATAAGAAGGACAGAGGGATACAGTAAACCTGAAGTGAAGCATCGGAATCTGTAACTAGTGTCACTGGAACGATTCAAATCATAGACAGTAAGAAGAGTCAGATTTCTTGTACTTAAGTCGGCATCGTGCCTTTTGTATTTAATTCCGATCTAATTTTTGTGTTTCATCGTCAATACGAAGGTCAGAGGGATACAAAGAACCTGAAGTGAAGCATCAGAATCTATAACTAGTGTCACAGGTATGGTTCAAAGCATTGACATTAAGAAGAGTCAGTTTTCTTGTACTTAAGTCGGTATTGTGCCTTTTGTATTTAATTCCGATGCAATTTCTGTGTTTCATCGTCAATAAGAAGGTCAGAGGGATACAGTAAACCTAAAGTGAAGCATCGGAATCTATAACTAGTGTCACAGGAATAGTTGAAAATCATAGACATTAAGATGAGTCAGTTTTCTTGTACTTAAGTCGGCATTGTGCCTTTTGTATTTAATTCCGATGCAATTTCTATGTTTCATCGTAATTAAGAAGGTCAGAAGCACACAGTAAACCTGAAGTGAAGCATTGGAATCTATAACTAGTGTCACAGGAATGGTTAAAACATAGACAGTACTAAGAGTCAGTTTTATTGTACTTAAGTCGGCTTTTTGCCATATGTATTTAATTCCGATGGAATTTCAGTGTTTCTTCGTCAATTAGAAGGTCAGAGGGACACAGTGAACCTGAGGTGAAGCATCGGATTCTATAACTAGTGTCACAGGAATTGTTCAAAACATAGACATTAAGAAGAGTCAGTTTTCTTGTACTTAAGTTGGCATTGTGCCTTTAGTATTTAATTCCGATGGAATTTCTGTGATTCATCGTCAATAAGAAGGTCAGAGCGATACAGTAAACCTGAAGTGAAGCATCGGAATCTATAACTAGTGTCACAGGAATGGTTCAAAACATAGACATTAAGATGAGTCAGTTTTCTTGTACTTAAGTCGGCATTTTGCCTCTTGTATTTAATTCCGATGAAATTTCTGTGTTTCATCGTCAATAAGAAGGTCAGAGGGATACAGTAAACCTGAAATGAAGCATCGGAATCTATAACTAGTGTCACAGGAATGGTTCAAATCTTAGACACTAAGAAGAGTCAGTTTTCTTGTACTTAAGTCGGCATTGTTCCTTGTGTATTTAATTCCGATGCAATTTCTGTGTTTCGTCGTCAACAAGAAGGTCAGGGGGATACAGTAAACCTGAAGTGAAGCATCGGAATCTATAACTAGTGTCACAGGAATGGTTCAAAACATAGACAGTAAGAAGAGTCAGACTTCTTGTACTTAAGTCGGCATTGTGCATTTGTATTTAATTCCGAAGCAATTTCTGTATTTCATCGTCAGTAAGAAGGTCAGTGGGATACAGTAAACCTGAAGTAAAGCATCGGAATCTATAACTAGTGTCTCAGGAATGGTTCAAAACATAGACAGTAAGAAGAGTCAGTTTTCTTGTACTTAAGTCGGCATTGTGCCTTTTGTATTTAATTCCGATGCAAATTCTGTGTTTCATCGTCAATAAGAAGGTCAGAGCATACAG
The DNA here is from genome assembly GCF_023864345.2 of Schistocerca serialis cubense. Classification (NCBI taxonomy): domain Eukaryota; kingdom Metazoa; phylum Arthropoda; class Insecta; order Orthoptera; family Acrididae; genus Schistocerca; species Schistocerca serialis. The sequence continues at coordinate 1,441,464 of NW_026047644.1, read as the reverse complement.
TAAACGTGAGGTGAAGCATCGGAATCTATAACTAGTGTCACAGGAAAGGTTCAAAACATAGACAGTAAGAAGAGTCAATTTTCTTGTACTTAAGTCGGCATTGTGCCTTTTGTATTAAATTCCGATCAAATTTCTGTGTTTCATCGTCAATAAGAAGGTCAGAGGGACACAGTAAACCTGAAGTGAAGCATCGGAATCTATAACTAGTGTCACAGGAATGGTTCAAAACTTAGACACTAAGAAGAGTCAGTTTTCTTGAACTTAAGTCGGCATTGTGGCTTTTGTATTTAATTCCGATGCAATTTCTGTGTTTCATCGTCAATAAGAAGGTCAGAGGGATACAGTAAACCTGAAGTGAAGCATCGGAATCTAAAACCGGTCTCACAGGAATGTTTCAAAACAGAAACAGTAAGAAGAGCTAGTGTGCTTGTACTTGAGTCGGCATTGTGCCTTTTGTATTTTATTCCGATGCGATTTCTGTGTTTCATTGTCAGTAAGAAGGTCAGAGGGATACATTAAATCTGAAGTGAAGCATCGGAAACTATAACTAGTGTCACAGGAATGGTTCAAAACATATACAGTAAGAAGAGTCAGACTTCTTGTACTTAAGTCGGCATTGTGCATTTGTATTTAATTCCGAAGCCATTTCTGTGTTTCATCGTCAATAAGAAGGTCAGTGGGATACAGAAAACCTGAAGTAAAGCATCGCAATCTGTAACTAGTGTCACAGGAGTGGTTCAAATCATAGACAGTAAGAAGAGTCAGTTTTTTTGTACTTAAGTCGGCATTGTGCCTTTTGTATTTAATTCCGATCTAATTTCTGTGTTTCATCGTCAATAAGAAGGTCAGAGGGATACAAAGAACCTGAAGTGAAGCATCGGAATCTATAACTAGTGTCACAGGAATGGTTCAAAACATAGACAGTAAGAAGAGTCAGTTTTCTTGTACTTAAGTCGGCATTGTGCTTTTTGCATTTAATTCCGATGCAATTTCTGTGTTTCATCGTCAATACGAAGGTCAGAGGGATACAGTAAACCCGAAGTGAAGCATCGGAATCTGTAACTAGTGTCACAGGAATGGTTCAAAACATAGACAGTAAGAAGAGTCAGTTTTCTTGTACTTAAGTCGGCATTGTGCCTTTTGTATTTAATTGCGATGCAATTTCTGTGTTTCACCGTCAATAAGAAGGTCAGAGGGATACAGTAAACCTGAAGTGAAGCATCGGAATTTATAACTAGTGTCACATGAAAGGTTCAAAATATAGACAGTAAGAAGAGTCAGTTTTCTTGTACTTAAGTCAGCATTGTGCCTTTTGTATTTCATTCCGATGCAATTTCTGTGATTCATCGTCAATAAGAAGGTCAGAGGTATAATGTAAACCTGAAGTGAAGCATCGGAATCCATAACTAGTGTCACAGGTATGGTTCAAAGCATAGACATTAAGAAGAGTCAGTTTTCTTGTACTTAAGTCGGTATTGTGCCTTTTGTATTTAATTCCGATGCAATTTCTGTGTTTCATCGTCAATAAGAAGGTCAGAGGGATACAGTAAACCTAAAGTGAAACATCGGAATCTATAACTAGTGTCACAGGAATAGTTCAAATCATAGACAGTAAGAAGAGTCAGTTTTCTTGTACTTAAGTCGGCATTGTGCCTTTTGTATTCAATTCCGATGCAATTTCTGTGTTTCATCGTCATTAAGAAGGTCAGAGGGATACAGTAAACCTGAAGTGAAGCATCGGAATCTATAACTAGTGTCAAGGGGATGGTTCAAAACATAGACAGTAAGAAGAGTCAGTTTTCTTGTACTTAAGTCGGCATTGTGCCTTTTGTATTTAATTCCGATGCAAATTCTGTGTTTCATCGTCAATAAGAAGGTCAGAGCATACAGTAAACGTGAGGTGAAGCATCGGAATCTATAACTAGTGTCACAGGAATGGTTCAAAACATAGACAGTAAGAAGAGTCAATTTTCTTGTACTTAAGTCGGCATTGTGCCTTTTGTATTTAATTCCGATCAAATTTCTGTGTTTCATCGTCAATAAGAAGGTCAGAGGGATACAAAGAACCTGAAGTAAAGCATCGGAATAAATAACTAATGTCACAGGAATGGTTCAAAGCATAGACAGTAAGAAGAGTCAGTTTTTTGTACTTAAGTCAGCATTGTGCATTTTGTATTTCATTCCGATGCAATTTCTGTGTTTCATCGTCAATAAGAAGGTCAGAGGTATACAGTAAACCTGAAGTGAAGCATCGGAATCTATAACTAGTGTCACAGGTATGGTTCAAAACATAGACAGTAAGATGAGTCAGTTTTCTTGTACTTAAGTCGGCATTGTGCCTTTTGTATTTAATTCCGATGCAATTTCTGTGTTTCATCGTCAATAAGAAGGTCAGAGGGATACAGTAAACCTAAAGTGAAGCCTCGGAATCTATAACTAGTGTCACAGGAATGGTTCAAAACATATACAGTAAGAAGAGTCAGTTTTCTTGTACTTAAGTCGGCATTGTGCATTTTGTATTTAATTCCGATACAATTTCTGAGTTTCATCGTCAATAAGGAGGTCAGAGGGATACAGTAAACCTGAGGTGAAGCATTGGAATCTATAACTAGTGTCACAGGAACGGTTCAAATCATAGACAGTAAGAAGAGTCAGATTTCTTGTACTTAAGTCGGCATTGTGCCTTTTGTATTTAATTCCGATGCAATTTCTGTGTTTCATCGTCAAAAAGAAGGTCAGAGGGATACAGTATAACTGATGTAATCATCGGAATCAATAACTAGTGTCACAGGAATGGTTCAAAACATAGACAGTAAGAAGAGTCAGTTTTCTTGTACTTAAGTCGGCATTGTGCCTTTTGTATTTAATTCCGATGCTAATTCGGTGTTTCATCGTAAATGAGAAGGTCAGAGGCATACAGTAAACGTGAGGCGAAGCATCGGAATCTATAACTAGTGTCACAGGAATGGTTCAAAACATAGACAGTAATAAGTGTCAGTTTTCTTGTACTCAAGTCGCCATTGTGCCTTTTGTATTTAATTCCGATGCAATTTCTGTGTTTCATCGTCAATAAGAAGGTCAGAGGGATACAAAGAACCTGAAGTGAAGCTTCGGAATATATAACAAGTGTCACAGGAATGGTTCAAAACATAGACAGTAAGATGAGTCAGTTTTCTTGCACATAAGTCGGCATTGTGCCTTTTCTATTTAATTCCGACGCAATTTCTGTGTCACATCGTCATTAAGAAGGTCAGAAGGATACAGTAAACCTGAAGTGTAGCATCGGAATCTACAACTAGTGTCACAGGAATGGTTCAAAACATAGTAAGTATGAAGAGTCAGTTTTCTTGTACTTAAGTCGGCATTGTGCCTGTTGTGTTTAATTCCGATGCAATTTCTGTGTTTCATCGTCAATACGAAGGTCAGAGGGATACAGTAAACCTGAAGTGAAGCATCGGAATCTATAACTAGTGTCACAGGAATGGTTCAAAACATAGACACTAAGAAGAGTCAGTTTTCTTGTACTTAAGTCGGCATTGTGAGTTTTGTATTTAATTCCGATGCAATTTCTGTGTTTCATCGTCAATAAGAAGGTCAGAGGGACACAGTAAACCGGAAGTGAAGCATCGGAATCTACACCTATTGTCACAGGAGTGGTTCAAAACATATACAGTAAGAAGAGTCAGTTTTCTTGTACTTAAGTCGGCATTGTGCAATTTGTATTTAATTCCGATACAATTTCTGAGTTTCATCGTCAATAAGAAGGTCAGAGGGATACAGTAAACCTGAAGTGAAGCATTGGAATCTATAACTAGTGTCACAGGAATGGTTTAAAACATAGACAGTAAGAAGAGTCAGTTTTCTTGTACTTAAGTCGGCATTGTGCCTTTTGTATTTCATTCCGATGCAATTTCTGTGTTTCATCGTCAATAAGAAGTTCAGAGGGATACAGTAAACCTGAAGTGAAGCATCGGAATCTAAAACCGGTCTCACAGGAAAGTTTCAAAATATATACAGTAAGAAGAGCCAGTCTTTTTGTACTTGTGTCGGCATTGTGCCTTTTGTATTTAATTCCGATGCAATTTCTGTGTTTCATCGTCAATAAGTAGGTCCCAGGGATACAGTAAATCTGAAGTGAAGCATCGGAATCTATAACTAGTGTCACAGGAATGGTTCAAAACATAGACAGTGAGAAGAGTCAGTCTTCTTGTACTTATGTCTGCATTGTGCATTTGTATTTAATTCCGAAGCAATTTCTGTGTTTCATCGTCAATAAGAAGGTCAGTGAGATACAGTAAACCTGAAGTAAAGCATCGGAATCTATAACTAGTGTCACAGGAATGGTTCAAAATATAGACAGTAAGAAGAGTCAGTTTCCTTGTACTTAAGTCGGCATTGTGCGTTTTGCATTTAATTCCGATGCAAATTCTGTGTTTCATCGTCAATAAGAAGGTCAGAGGCATACAGTAAACGTGAGGTGAAGCATCGGAATCTATAACTAGTGTCACATGAATGTTTCAAAACATAGACAGTAAGAAGAGTCAGTTTTCTTGTACTTAAGTCGGCATTGTGCCATTTGTATTTAATTCCGATGCAATATCTGTGTTTCATCGTCAATACGAAGGTCAGAGGGATACAGTAAACCCGAAGTGAAGCATCGAAATCTGTAACTAGTGTCACAGGAATGGTTCAAAACATAGACAGTAAGAAGAGACAGTGTTCTTGTACTTAAGTCGGCATTGTGCCTTTTGTATTTAATTCCGATGCAATATCTGTCTTTCATCGTCAATACGAAGGTCAGAGGGATACAGTAAACCCGAAGTGAAGCATCGAAATCTGTAACTAGTGTCACAGGAATGGTTCAAAACATAGACAGTAAGAAGAGTCAGTTTTCTTGTACTTAAGTCGGCATTGTGCCTTTTGTATTTAATTGCGATGCAATTTCAGTGTTTCACCGTCAATAAGAAGGTCAGAGGGACACAGTGAACCTGAAGTGAAGCATCGGATTCTATAACTAGTGTCACAGGAATTGTTCAAAACATAGACATTAAGAAGAGTCAGTTTTCTTGTACTTAAGTTGGCATTGTGCCTTTAGTATTTAATTCCGATGCAATTTCTGTGTTTCATCGTCAATAAGAAGGTCAGAGGGATACAGTAATCCTGAAGTGAAGCATCGGAATCTATAACTAGTGTCACAGGTGTGGTTCAAAACATAGACAGTAAGATGAGTCAGTTTTCTTGTACTTAAGTCGGCATTGTGCCTTTTGTATTTAATTCCGATGCAATTTCTGTGTTTCATCGTCAATAAGAAGGTCAGAGGGATACAGTAAACCTAAAGTGAAGCCTCGGAATCTATAACTAGTGTCACAGGAATGGTTCAAAACATATACAGTAAGAAGAGTCAGTTTTCTTGTACTTAAGTCGGCATTGTGCATTTTGTATTTAATTCCGATACAATTTCTGAGTTTCATCGTCAATAAGAAGGTCAGAGGCATACAGGAAACGTGAGGCGAAGCATCGGAATCTATAACTAGTGTCACAGGAATGGTTCAAAACATATACAGTAAGAAGAGTCAGTTTTCTTGTACTTAAGTCGGCATTGTGCATTTTGTATTTAATTCCGATACAATTTCTGAGTTTCATCGTCAATAAGGAGGTCAGAGGCATACAGGAAACGTGAGGCGAAGCATCGGAATCTATAACTAGTGTCACAGGAATGGTTCAAAACATAGACAGTAATAAGTGTCAGTTTTCTTGTACTCAAGTCGCCATTGTGCCTTTTGTATTTAATTCCGATGCAATTTCTGTGTTTCATCGTCAATAAGAAAGTCAGAGGGATACAAAGAACCTGAAGTGAAGCTTCGGAATATATAACAAGTGTCACAGGAATGGTTCAAAACATAGACAGCAAGTAGAGTCAGTTTTCTTGTACTTATGTCGGCATTGTGCCTTTTGTATTTAATTCCGATGCAATTTCTGTGTTTCATCGTCAATACGAAGGTCAGAGGGATACAGTAAACCCGAAGTGAAGCATCGGAATCTATAACTAGTGTCACAGGAATGGTTCAGAACATAGACAGTAAGAAGATTCAGTTTTCTAGTACTTAAGTCGGCATTGTGCCTTTTGTATTTAATTGCGATGCAATTTCTGAGTTTCACCGTCAATAAGAAGGTCAGAAGGATACAGTAAACCTGAGGTGAAGCACCGGAATCTATAACTAGTGTCACAGGAATGGTTCAAAACATAGACAGTAAGATGAGTCAGTTTTCTTGCACATAAGTCGGCATTGTGCCTTTTCTATTTAATTCCGACGCAATTTCTGTATCACATCGTCATTAAGAAGGTCAGAAGGATACAGTAAACCTGAAGTGTAGCATCGGAATCTACAACTAGTGTCACAGGAAACGTTCAAAACATAGTAAGTATGAAGAGTCAGTTTTCTTGTACTTAAGTCGGCATTGTGCCTGTTGTGTTTAATTCCGATGCAATTTCTGTGTTTCATCGTCAATACGAAGGTCACAGGGATACAATAAACCTGAAGTGAAGCATCGGAAACTATAACTAGTGTCACAGGAATGGTTCAAAACATAGACACTAAGAAGAGTCAGTTTTCTTGTACTTAAGTCGGCATTGTGAGTTTTGTATTTAATTCCGATGCAATTTCTGTGTTTCATCGTCAATAAGAAGGTCAGAGGGATACAGTAAACCGGAAGTGAAGCATCGGAATCTACACCTAGTGTCACAGGAGTGGTTCAAAACATATACAGTAAGAAGAGTCAGTTTTCTTGTACTTAAGGCGGCATTGTGCAATTTGTATTTAATTCCGATGCAATTTCTGTGTTTCATCGTCAATAAGAAGTTCAGAGGAATACAGTAAACCTGAAGTGAAGCATCGGAATCTAAAACCGGTCTCACAGGAAAGTTTCAAAACATATACAGTAAGAAGAGACAGTCTTTTTGTACTTGAGTCGGCATTGTGCCTTTTGTATTTAATTCCGATGCAATTTCTGTGTTTCATCGTCAATAAGTAGGTCCCAGGGATACAGTAAATCTGAAGTGAAGCATCGGAATCTATAACTAGTGTCACAGGAATGGTTCAAAACATAGACAGTGAGAAGAGTCAGTCTTCTTGTACTTATGTCTGCATTGTGCATTTGTATTTAATTCCGAAGCAATTTCTGTGTTTCATCGTCAATAAGAAGGTCAGTGGGATACAGTAAACCTGAAGTAAAGCATCGGAATCTATAACTAGTGTCACAGGAATGGTTCAAAATATAGACAGAAAGAAGAGTCAGTTTCCTTGTACTTATGTCGGCATTGTGCGTTTTGCATTTAATTCCGATGCAAATTCTGTGTTTCATCGTCAATAAGAAGGTCAGAGGCATACAGTAAACGTGAGGTGAAGCATCGGAATCTATAATTAGTGTCACAGGAATGGTTCAAAACATAGACAGTAAGAAGAGTCAGTTTTCTTGTACTTAAGTCGGCATTGTGCCTTTTGTATTTAATTCCGATGCAATATCTGTGTTTCATCGTCAATACGAAGGTCAGAGGGATACAGTAAACCCGAAGTGAAGCATCGAAATCTGTAACTAGTGTCACAGGAATGGTTCAAAACATAGACAGTAAGAAGAGTCAGTGTTCTTGTACTTAAGTCGGCATTGTGCCTTTTGTATTTAATTCCGATGCAATATCTGTCTTTCATCGTCAATACGAAGGTCAGAGGGATACAGTAAACCTGAAGTGAAGCATCGAAATCTGTAACTAGTGTCACAGGAATGGTTCAAAACATAGACAGTAAGAAGAGTCAGTTTTCTTGTACTTAAGTCGGCATTGTGCCTTTTGTATTTAATTGCGATGCAATTTCAGTGTTTCACCGTCAATAAGAAGGTCAGAGGGATACAGTAAACCTGAAGTGAAGCATCGGAATCCATAACTAGTGTCACATGAATGGTTCAAAACATAGACAGTAAGAAGAGTCAGTTTTCTTGTACTTAAGTCAACATTGAGCCTTTTGTATTTCATTCCGATGCAATTTCTGTGTTTCATCGGCAATAAAAAGGTCAGAGGTATACGGTAAACCTGAAGTGAAGCATCGGAATCTATAACTAGTGTCACAGGTATGGTTCAAAGCATTGACAGTAAGATGAGTCAGTTTTCTTGTACTTAAGTCGGCATTGTGCCATTTGTATTTAATTCCGATGCAATTTCTGTGTTTCATCGTCAATAAGAAGGTCAGAGGGATACAGTAAACCTAAAGTGAAGCATCGGAATCTATAACTAGTGTCACAGGAATGGTTCAAAACATAGACAGTAAGAAGAGTCTGTTTTCTTGTACTTAAGTCGGCATTGTGCCTTTTCTATTTAATTCCGATGCAATTTCTGTGTTTCATCGTCATTAAGAAGGTCAGAAGGATACAGTGAACCTGAAGGGTAGCATCGGAATCTATAACTAGTGTCACAGGAATGGTTCAAAACATAGAAAGTAAGAAGAGTCAGTTTTCTTATACTTAAGTCTGCATTGTGCCTGTTGTATATAATTCCGATGCAATTTCTGTGTTTCATGGTCAATAAGAAGGTCACAGGGATACAGTAAACCTGAAGTGAAGCATCGGAATCTATAACTAGTGTCACAGGAATGGTTCAAAACATAGACACTAAGAAGAGTCAGTTTTATTGTACTGAAGTAGGCATTGTGCCTTTTGTATTTAATTGCGATGCAATTTCTGTGTTTCACCGTCAATAAGAAGGTCAGAGGGATACAGTAAACCCGAAGTGAAGCATCGAAATCTGTAACTAGTGTCACAGGAATGGTTCAAAACATAGACAGTAAGAAGAGTCAGTTTTCTTGTACTTAAGTCGGCATTGTGCCTTTTGTATTTAATTGCGATGCAATTTCAGTGTTTCACCGTCAATAAGAAGGTCAGAGGGACACAGTGAACCTGAAGTGAAGCATCGGATTCTATAACTACTGTCACAGGAATTGTTCAAAACATAGACATTAAGAAGAGTCAGTTTTCTTGTACTTAAGTTGGCATTGTGCCTTTAGTATTTAATTCCGATGCAATTTCTGTGTTTCATCGTCAATAAGAAGGTCAGAGGGATACAGTAATCCTGAAGTGAAGCATCGGAATCTATAACTAGTGTCACAGGTGTGGTTCAAAACATAGACAGTAAGATGAGTCAGTTTTCTTGTACTTAAGTCGGCATTGTGCCTTTTGTATTTAATTCCGATGCAATTTCTGTGTTTCATCGTCAATAAGAAGGTCAGAGGGATACAGTAAACCTAAAGTGAAGCCTCGGAATCTATAACTAGTGTCACAGGAATGGTTCAAAACATATACAGTAAGAAGAATCAGTTTTCTTGTACTTAAGTCGGCATTGTGCATTTTGTATTTAATTCCGATACAATTTCTGAGTTTCATCGTCAATAAGGAGGTCAGAGGCATACAGGAAACGTGAGGCGAAGCATCGGAATCTATAACTAGTGTCACAGGAATGGTTCAAAACATAGACAGTAATAAGTGTCAGTTTTCTTGTACTCAAGTCGCCATTGTGCCTTTTGTATTTAATTCCGATGCAATTTCTGTGTTTCATCGTCAATAAGAAAGTCAGAGGGATACAAAGAACCTGAAGTGAAGCTTCGGAATATATAACAAGTGTCACAGGAATGGTTCAAAACATAGACAGCAAGTAGAGTCAGTTTTCTTGTACTTATGTCGGCATTGTGCCTTTTGTATTTAATTCCGATGCAATTTCTGTGTTTCATCGTCAATACGAAGGTCAGAGGGATACAGTAAACCCGAAGTGAAGCATCGGAATATATAACTAGTGTCACAGGAATGGCTCAGAACATAGACAGTAAGAAGATTCAGTTTTCTAGTACTTAAGTCGGCATTGTGCCTTTTGTATTTAATTGCGATGCAATTTCTGAGTTTCACCGTCAATAAGAAGGTCAGAAGGATACAGTAAACCTGAGGTGAAGCACCGGAATCTATAACTAGTGTCACAGGAATGGTTCAAAACATAGACAGTAAGATGGGTCAGTTTTCTTGCACATAAGTCGGCATTGTGCCTTTTCTATTTAATTCCGACGCAATTTCTGTATCACATCGTCATTAAGAAGGTCAGAAGGATACAGTAAACCTGAAGTGTAGCATCGGAATCTACAACTAGTGTCACAGGAAACGTTCAAAACATAGTAAGTATGAAGAGTCAGTTTTCTTGTACTTAAGTCGGCATTGTGCCTGTTGTGTTTAATTCCGATGCAATTTCTGTGTTTCATCGTCAATACGAAGGTCACAGGGATACAATAAACCTGAAGTGAAGCATCGGAAACTATAACTAGTGTCACAGGAATGGTTCAAAACATAGACACTAAGAAGAGCCAGTTTTCTTGTACTTAAGTCGGCATTGTGAGTTTTGTATTTAATTCCGATGCAATTTCTGTGTTTCATCGTCAATAAGAAGGTCAGAGGGATACAGTAAACCGGAAGTGAAGCATCGGAATCTACACCTAGTGTCACAGGAGTGGTTCAAAACATATACAGTAAGAAGAGTCAGTTTTCTTGTACTTAAGTCGGCATTGTGCAATTTGTATTTAATTCCGATGCAATTTCTGTGTTTCATCGTCAATAAGAAGTTCAGAGGAATACAGTAAACCTGAAGTGAAGCATCGGAATCTAAAACCGGTCTCACAGGAAAGTTTCAAAACATATACAGTAAGAAGAGACAGTCTTTTTGTACTTGAGTCGGCATTGTGCCTTTTGTATTTAATTCCGATGCAATTTCTGTGTTTCATCGTCAATAAGTAGGTCCCAGGGATACAGTAAATCTGAAGTGAAGCATCGGAATCTATAACTAGTGTCACAGGAATGGTTCAAAACATAGACAGTGAGAAGAGTCAGTCTTCTTGTACTTATGTCTGCATTGTGCATTTGTATTTAATTCCGAAGCAATTTCTGTGTTTCATCGTCAATAAGAAGGTCAGTGGGATACAGTAAACCTGAAGTAAAGCATCGGAATCTATAACTAGTGTCACAGGAATGGTTCAAAATATAGACAGAAAGAAGAGTCAGTTTCCGTGTACTTAAGTCGGCATTGTGCGTTTTGCATTTAATTCCGATGCAAATTCTGTGTTTCATCGTCAATAAGAAGGTCAGAGGCATACAGTAAACGTGAGGTGAAGCATCGGAATCTATAATTAGTGTCACAGGAATGGTTCAAAACATAGACAGTAAGAAGAGTCAGTTTTCTTGTACTTAAGTCGGCATTGTGCATTTTGTATTTAATTCCGATGCAATATCTGTGTTTCATCGTCAATACGAAGGTCAGAGGGATACAGTAAACCCGAAGTGAAGCATCGAAATCTGTAACTAGTGTCACAGGAATGGTTCAAAACATAGACAGTAAGAAGAGTCAGTGTTCTTGTACTTAAGTCGGCATTGTGCCTTTTGTATTTAATTCCGATGCAATATCTGTCTTTCATCGTCAATACGAAGGTCAGAGGGATACAGTAAACCTGAAGTGAAGCATCGAAATCTGTAACTAGTGTCACAGGAATGGTTCAAAACATAGACAGTAAGAAGAGTCAGTTTTCTTGTACTTAAGTCGGCATTGTGCCTTTTGTATTTAATTGCGATGCAATTTCAGTGTTTCACCGTCAATAAGAAGGTCAGAGGGATACAGTAAACCTGAAGTGAAGCATCGGAATCCATAACTAGTGTCACATGAATGGTTCAAAACATAGACAGTAAGAAGAGTCAGTTTTCTTGTACTTAAGTCAACATTGAGCCTTTTGTATTTCATTCCGATGCAATTTCTGTGTTTCATCGGCAATAAAAAGGTCAGAGGTATACGGTAAACCTGAAGTGAAGCATCGGAATCTATAACTAGTGTCACAGGTATGGTTCAAAGCATTGACAGTAAGATGAGTCAGTTTTCTTGTACTTAAGTCGGCATTGTGCCATTTGTATTTAATTCCGATGCAATTTCTGTGTTTCATCGTCAATAAGAAGGTCAGAGGGATACAGTAAACCTAAAGTGAAGCATCGGAATCTATAACTAGTGTCACAGGAATGGTTCAAAACATAGACAGTAAGAAGAGTCTGTTTTCTTGTACTTAAGTCGGCATTGTGCCTTTTCTATTTAATTCCGATGCAATTTCTGTGTTTCATCGTCATTAAGAAGGTCAGAAGGATACAGTGAACCTGAAGGGTAGCATCGGAATCTATAACTAGTGTCACAGGAATGGTTCAAAACATAGAAAGTAAGAAGAGTCAGTTTTCTTATACTTAAGTCTGCATTGTGCCTGTTGTATATAATTCCGATGAAATTTTTGTGTTTCATGGTCAATAAGAAGGTCACAGGGATACAGTAAACCTGAAGTGAAGCATCGGAATCTATAACTAGTGTCACAGGAATGGTTCAAAACATAGACACTAAGAAGAGTCAGTTTTATTGTACTGAAGTAGGCATTGTGCCTTTTGTATTTAATTCCGATGCAATTTCTGTGTTTCATCGTCAATAAGAAGGTCAGAGAGATACAGTAAACCGGAAGTGAAGCATCGGAATCTATAACTAGTGTCACAGGAATGGTTCAAAACATATACAGTAAGAAGAGTCAGTTTTCTTGTACTTAAGTCGGCATTGTGCATTTTGTATTTAATTCCGATACAATTTCTGAGATTCATCGTCAATAAGAAGGTCAGAGGGATACAGTAAACCTGAAGTGAAGCATTGGAACCTATAACTAGTGTCACAGGAATGGTTCAAAACATAGACAGTAAGAAGAGTCAGTTGTCTTGTACTTAAGTCGGCATTGTGCCTTTTTTATTTAATTGCGATGCAATTTCTGTGTTTCACCGTCAATAAGAAGGTCTGAGGGATACAGTAAACCTGAAGTGAAGCATCGGAATCTATAACTAGTGTCACAGGAATGGTTCAAAACATAGACAGTAAGAAGAGTCAGTTTTCTTGTACTTAAGTCGGCATTGTGCCTTTTGTATTTAATTCCGATGCAAATTCTGTGTTTCATCGTCAATAAGAAGGTCAGAGGCATACAGTAAACGTGAGCTGAAGCATCGGAATCTATAACTAGTGTCACAGGAATGGTTCAAAACATAGACAGTAAGAAGAGTCAGTTTTCTTGTACTTAAGTCGGCATTGTGCCTTTTGTATTTAATTCCGATATAATTTCTGTGTTTCATCGTCAATAAGAAGGTCTGAGGGATACAAAGAACCTGAAGTGAAGCATCGGAATCTATAACTAGTGTCACAGGAATGGTTCAAAACATAGACAGTAAGAAGAGTCAGTTTTCTTGTACGTCAGTCGGCATTGTGCCTTTTGTATTTAATTCTGATGCAATATCTGTGTTTCATCGTCAATACGAAGGTCAGAGGGATACAGTAAACCTGAAGTGAAACATCGAAATCTGTAACTAGTGTCACAGGAATGGATCAAATCATAGACAGTAAGAAGAGTCAGTTTCCTTGTACTTAAGTCAGCATTGTGCCTTTTGTATTTAATTGCGATGCTATTTCTGTGTTTCACCGTCAATGAGAAGGTCAGAGGGATACAGTAAACCTGAAGTGAAGCATCGGAATCCATAACTAGTGTCACATGAATGGTTCAAATCATAGACAGTAAGAAGAGTCAGTTTTCTTGTACTTAAGTCAGCATTGAGCCTTTTGTATTTCATTCCGATGCAATTTCTGTGTTTCATCGGCAATAAGAAGGTCAGAGGTATACGGTAAACCTGAAGTGAAGCATCGGAATCTATAACTAGTGTCACAGGTATGGTTCAAAGTATAGACAGTAAGATGAGTCAGTTTTCTTGTACTTAAGTCGGCATTGTGCCTTTTCTATTTAATTCCGATGCAATTTCTGTGTTTCATCGTCATTAAGAAGGTCAGAAGGATACAGTGAACCTGAAGGGTAGCATCGGAATCTATAACTAGTGTCACAGGAATGGTTCAAAACATAGAAAGTAAGAAGAGTCAGTTTTCTTATACTTAAGTCTGCATTGTGCCTGTTGTATATAATTCCGATGCAATTTCTGTGTTTCATGGTCAATAAGAAGGTCACAGGGATACAGTAAACCTGAAGTGAAGCATCGGAATCTATAACTAGTGTCACAGGAATGGTTCAAAACATAGACACTAAGAAGAGTCAGTTTTATTGTACTGAAGTAGGCATTGTGCCTTTTGTATTTAATTGCGATGCAATTTCTGTGTTTCACCGTCAATAAGAAGGTCAGAGGGATACAGTAAACCCGAAGTGAAGCATCGAAATCTGTAACTAGTGTCACAGGAATGGTTCAAAACATAGACAGTAAGAAGAGTCAGTTTTCTTGTACTTAAGTCGGCATTGTGCCTTTTGTATTTAATTGCGATGCAATTTCAGTGTTTCACCGTCAATAAGAAGGTCAGAGGGACACAGTGAACCTGAAGTGAAGCATCGGATTCTATAACTAGTGTCACAGGAATTGTTCAAAACATAGACATTAAGAAGAGTCAGTTTTCTTGTACTTAAGTTGGCATTGTGCCTTTAGTATTTAATTCCGATGCAATTTCTGTGTTTCATCGTCAATAAGAAGGTCAGAGGGATACAGTAATCCTGAAGTGAAGCATCGGAATCTATAACTAGTGTCACAGGTGTGGTTCAAAACATAGACAGTAAGATGAGTCAGTTTTCTTGTACTTAAGTCGGCATTGTGCCTTTTGTATTTAATTCCGATGCAATTTCTGTGTTTCATCGTCAATAAGAAGGTCAGAGGGATACAGTAAACCTAAAGTGAAGCCTCGGAATCTATAACTAGTGTCACAGGAATGGTTCAAAACATATACAGTAAGAAGAGTCAGTTTTCTTGTACTTAAGTCGGCATTGTGCATTTTGTATTTAATTCCGATACAATTTCTGAGTTTCATCGTCAATAAGGAGGTCAGAGGCATACAGGAAACGTGAGGCGAAGCATCGGAATCTATAACTAGTGTCACAGGAATGGTTCAAAACATAGACAGTAATAAGTGTCAGTTTTCTTGTACTCAAGTCGCCATTGTGCCTTTTGTATTTAATTCCGATGCAATTTCTGTGTTTCATCGTCAATAAGAAAGTCAGAGGGATACAAAGAACCTGAAGTGAAGCTTCGGAATATATAACAAGTGTCACAGGAATGGTTCAAAACATAGACAGCAAGTAGAGTCAGTTTTCTTGTACTTATGTCGGCATTGTGCCTTTTGTATTTAATTCCGATGCAATTTCTGTGTTTCATCGTCAATACGAAGGTCAGAGGGATACAGTAAACCCGAAGTGAAGCATCGGAATCTATAACTAGTGTCACAGGAATGGTTCAGAACATAGACAGTAAGAAGATTCAGTTTTCTAGTATTTAAGTCGGCATTGTGCCTTTTGTATTTAATTGCGATGCAATTTCTGAGTTTCACCGTCAATAAGAAGGTCAGAAAGATACAGTAAACCTGAGGTGAAGCACCGGAATCTATAACTAGTGTCACAGGAATGGTTCAAAACATAGACAGTAAGATGAGTCAGTTTTCTTGCACATAAGTCGGCATTGTGCCTTTTCTATTTAATTCCGACGCAATTTCTGTATCACATCGTCATTAAGAAGGTCAGAAGGATACAGTAAACCTGAAGTGTAGCATCGGAATCTACAACTAGTGTCACAGGAAACGTTCAAAACATAGTAAGTATGAAGAGTCAGTTTTCTTGTACTTAAGTCGGCATTGTGCCTGTTGTGTTTAATTCCGATGCAATTTCTGTGTTTCATCGTCAATACGAAGGTCACAGGGATACAATAAACCTGAAGTGAAGCATCGGAAACTATAACTAGTGTCACAGGAATGGTTCAAAACATAGACACTAAGAAGAGTCAGTTTTCTTGTACTTAAGTCGGCATTGTGAGTTTTGTATTTAATTCCGATGCAATTTCTGTGTTTCATCGTCAATAAGAAGGTCAGAGGGATACAGTAAACCGGAAGTGAAGCATCGGAATCTACACCTAGTGTCACAGGAGTGGTTCAAAACATATACAGTAAGAAGAGTCAGTTTTCTTGTACTTAAGTCGGCATTGTGCAATTTGTATTTAATTCCGATGCAATTTCTGTGTTTCATCGTCAATAAGAAGTTCAGAGGAATACAGTAAACCTGAAGTGAAGCATCGGAATCTAAACCCGGTCACACAGGAAAGTTTCAAAACATATACAGTAAGAAGAGACAGTCTTTTTGTACTTGAGTCGGCATTGTGCCTTTTGTATTTAATTCCGATGCAATTTCTGTGTTTCATCGTCAATAAGTAGGTCCCAGGGATACAGTAAATCTGAAGTGAAGCATCGGAATCTATAACTAGTGTCACAGGAATGGTTCAAAACATAGACAGTGAGAAGAGTCAGTCTTCTTGTACTTATGTCTGCATTGTGCATTTGTATTTAATTCCGAAGCAATTTCTGTGTTTCATCGTCAATAAGAAGGTCAGTGGGATACAGTAAACCTGAAGTAAAGCATCGGAATCTATAACTAGTGTCACAGGAATGGTTCAAAATATAGACAGAAAGAAGAGTCAGTTTCCTTGTACTTAAGTCGGCATTGTGCGTTTTGCATTTAATTCCGATGCAAATTCTGTGTTTCATCGTCAATAAGAAGGTCAGAGGCATACAGTAAACGTGAGGTGAAGCATCGGAATCTATAATTAGTGTCACAGGAATGGTTCAAAACATAGACAGTAAGAAGAGTCAGTTTTCTTGTACTTAAGTCGGCATTGTGCCTTTTGTATTTAATTCCGATGCAATATCTGTGTTTCATCGTCAATACGAAGGTCAGAGGGATACAGTAAACCCGAAGTGAAGCATCGAAATCTGTAACTAGTGTCACAGGAATGGTTCAAAACATAGACAGTAAGAAGAGTCAGTGTTCTTGTACTTAAGTCGGCATTGTGCCGTTTGTATTTAATTCCGATGCAATATCTGTCTTTCATCGTCAATACGAAGGTCAGAGGGATACAGTAAACCTGAAGTGAAGCATCGAAATCTGTAACTAGTGTCACAGGAATGGTTCAAAACATAGACAGTAAGAAGAGTCAGTTTTCTTGTACTTAAGTCGGCATTGTGCCTTTTGTATTTAATTGCGATGCAATTTCAGTGTTTCACCGTCAATAAGAAGGTCAGAGGGATACAGTAAACCTGAAGTGAAGCATCGGAATCCATAACTAGTGTCACATGAATGGTTCAAAACATAGACAGTAAGAAGAGTCAGTTTTCTTGTACTTAAGTCAACATTGAGCCTTTTGTATTTCATTCCGATGCAATTTCTGTGTTTCATCGGCAATAAAAAGGTCAGAGGTATACGGTAAACCTGAAGTGAAGCATCGGAATCTATAACTAGTGTCACAGGTATGGTTCAAAGCATTGACAGTAAGATGAGTCAGTTTTCTTGTACTTAAGTCGGCATTGTGCCATTTGTATTTAATTCCGATGCAATTTCTGTGTTTCATCGTCAATAAGAAGGTCAGAGGGATACAGTAAACCTAAAGTGAAGCATCGGAATCTATAACTAGTGTCACAGGAATGGTTCAAAACATAGACAGTAAGAAGAGTCTGTTTTCTTGTACTTAAGTCGGCATTGTGCCTTTTCTATTTAATTCCGATGCAATTTCTGTGTTTCATCGTCATTAAGAAGGTCAGAAGGATACAGTGAACCTGAAGGGTAGCATCGGAATCTATAACTAGTGTCACAGGAATGGTTCAAAACATAGAAAGTAAGAAGAGTCAGTTTTCTTATACTTAAGTCTGCATTGTGCCTGTTGTATATAATTCCGATGCAACTTTTGTGTTTCATGGTCAATAAGAAGGTCACAGGGATACAGTAAACCTGAAGTGAAGCATCGGAATCTATAACTAGTGTCACAGGAATGGTTCAAAACATAGACACTAAGAAGAGTCAGTTTTATTGTACTGAAGTAGGCATTGTGCCTTTTGTATTTAATTCCGATGCAATTTCTGTGTTTCATCGTCAATAAGAAGGTCAGAGGGATACAGTACACCGGAAGTGAAGCATCGGAATCTATAACTAGTGTCACAGGAATGGTTCAAAACATATACAGTAAGAAGAGTCAGTTTTCTTGTACTTAAGTCGGCATTGTGCATTTTGATTTTAATTCCGATACAATTTCTGAGATTCATCGTCAATAAGAAGGTCAGAGGGATACAGTAAACCTGAAGTGAAGCATTGGAACCTATAACTAGTGTCACAGGAATGGTTCAAAACATAGACAGTAAGAAGAGTCAGTTTTCTTGTACTTAAGTCGGCATTGTGCCTTTTTTTATTTAATTGCGATGCAATTTCTGTGTTTCACCGTCAATAAGAAGGTCAGAGGGATACAGTAAACCTGAAGTGAAGCATCGGAATCTATAACTAGTGTCACAGGAATGGTTCAAAACATAGACAGTAAGAAGAGTCAGTTTTCTTGTACTTAAGTCGGCATTGTGCCTTTTGTATTTAATTCCGATGCAAATTCTGTGTTTCATCGTCAATAAGAAGGTCAGAGGCATACAGTAAACGTGAGCTGAAGCATCGGAATCTATAACTAGTGTCACAGGAATGGTTCAAAACATAGACAGTAAGAAGAGTCAGTTTTCTTGTAGTTAAGTCGGCATTGTGCCTTTTGTATTTAATTCCGATATAATTTCTGTGTTTCATCGTCAATAAGAAGGTCTGAGGGATACAAAGAACCTGAAGTGAAGCATCGGAATCTATAACTAGTGTCACAGGAATGGTTCAAAACATAGACAGTAAGAAGAGTCAGTTTTCTTGTACGTCAGTCGGCATTGTGCCTTTTGTATTTAATTCTGATGCAATATCTGTGTTTCATCGTCAATACGAAGGTCAGAGGGATACAGTAAACCTGAAGTGAAGCATCGAAATCTGTAACTAGTGTCACAGGAATGGTTCAAATCATAGACAGTAAGAAGAGTCAGTTTCCTTGTACTTAAGTCAGCATTGTGCCTTTTGTATTTAATTGCGATGCTATTTCTGTGTTTCACCGTCAATGAGAAGGTCAGAGGGATACAGTAAACCTGAAGTGAAGCATCGGAATCCATAACTAGAGTCACATGAATGGTTCAAATCATAGACAGTAAGAAGAGTCAGTTTTCTTGTACTTAAGTCAGCATTGAGCCTTTTGTATTTCATTCCGATGCAATTTCTGTGTTTCATCGGCAATAAGAAGGTCAGAGGTATACGGTAAACCTGAAGTGAAGCATCGGAATCTATAACTAGTGTCACAGGTATGGTTCAAAGTATTGACGTCATCGTCAATAAGGAGGTCAGAGGGATACAGTAAACCTGAAGTGAAGCATCGGAATCTATAAGTGATGTCACAGGAATGGTTCAAAACATAGTCAGTAAGAAGAGTCAGTCTTCTTGTACTTATGTCGGCAATGTGCCTTTCGTATTTAATTCCGATGCAATTTCGGTGTTTCATCGTCAATAAAAAGGTCCAAGGGATACAGCAAACCTGAAGTGAAGCATCGGAATCTATAACTGGTGTCACAGGAGCGGTTCAAACCATAGACAGTAAGAAGAGTCAATCTTCTAAACATAGACAGTAAGAAGAGTCAGTCTACTTGTACTTAAGTCGGCATTGTCACTTTTGTATTTAATTCAGATGCAATTTCTGTATTTCATCGTCAATAAGCAGGTCAGAGGGATACAGTAAACCTGAAGTGAAGCATCGGAATCTGTAACTAGTGTCACAGGAATGGTTTAAAACATAGACAGTAGGAAGACTCAGTCTTCCAGTACTTAGGTCGGCATTGTGCCTTTCCTATTTAATTCCGATGCAATTTCTGTGTTTCATCGTCAATAAGAAGGTCAGAGGGATACAGCAAACCTGACGTCAAGCATCGTAATGTATAACTAGTGTCGCAGGAATGGTTCAAAACATAGAAAGAAGAGTCAGTCTGCTTGTACTTCAGTCGTCATTGTGCCTTTTCTATTTAATTCCGATGCAATTACTGTGTTTCATCGTGAATAAGAAGGTCAGAGGTATACAGTAAACCTGAAGTGAATCATCTTAAATTATAACTAGTGTCACAGGAATGGTTCCAAACATAGTCAGTAAGAAGAGTCAGTCTTCTTGTACTTAAGTCGGCATTGTGCCTTTTGTATTTATTTCCGATGCAATTTCTGTGTTTCATCGTCGATATGAAGGTCCAAGGGATACAGTAAACCTGAAGTGAATCATCGGAATCTATAACTAGTGTCACAGGAAGGGTTCAAATCATAGTCAGTAAGAAGAGTCAGTCTTCTTGTACTTAGGTCGGCATTGTGCCCCTTGTATTTAATTCCGATGCAATTTCTGTGTTTCATCGTCAATAAGAAGGTCCAAGGGATTCAGTAAACCTGAAGTGAAGCATCGGAATCTCTAACTAGTGTCACAGGAATGGTTCAAAACATAGTCAGTAAGAAGAGTCAGTCTTCTTGTACTTACGTCGGCTTTGTGCCTTTTGTATTTAATTCCGATGCAATATCTGTGTTTCATCGTCAATGAGATGGTCCAAGGGATACAGTAAACCTGAAGAGAAGCATCGGAATCTGTAACTAGCGTCACAGGAATGGTTCAAAACATAGACAGTAAGAAGAGACAGGCTTCTTGTACTTAAGTCGGCATTGTGCATTTTCTATTTAATTCCGATGCAATTTCTGTGTTTCATCGTCGATAAGAAGGTCAGAGGGATACAGTAAACCTGAAGTGAAGCATCGGATTCTATAACTAGTGTCACAGGAATGGTTCAAAACATAGACAGTAGGAAGAGTCAGTCTTCTTGTACTTAAGTTGGCATTGTGCCTTTTCTATTTAATTCCGATGCAATTTCTGTGTTTCGTCGTCAATAAGAAGGTCAGAGGGATACAGTAAACCTGAAGTGAAGCATCGGATTCTGTAACTACCGTCACAGGAATGGTTCAAAGCAGTCAGAAAGAAGGGTTAGTCTTCTTGTACTTAAGTCGGCATTGTGCCTTTTCTATTTAATTCCGATGCAATTTCTGTGTTTCATCGTCAATAAGAAGGTCAGAGGGATACAGTAACCCTGAAGAGATGCATCGGAATCTGTAACTAGCGTCACAGGAATGGTTCAAACATAGACAGTAAGAAGAGTCAGTCTTCTTGTACTTAAGTCGGCATTGTGCCTTTTCTATTTAATTCCTATGCAATTTCTGTGTTTCATCTTCAATAAGAAGGTACAAGGGATACAGTAAACCTGAAGTGAAGCATCGGAATCTATAACTAGTGTCACAGGAATGGTTCAAATCATAGACAGTAAGATGAGTCAGTCTTCTTCTACTTAAGTCGCCATTGTGCCTTTTCTATTTAATTCCGATGCAATATCTGTGTTTCAACGTCAATAAGAAGGTCCAAGGGATACAGTAAACCTGAAATCAAGCATCGGATTCTATAACTAGTGTCACAGGAATGGTTCAAAACATAGACAGTAGGAAGAGCCAGTCTACATGTACTTTAGTCGGCATTGTGCCTTTTGTATTTAATTCCGAGGCAATTTCTGTGTTTCATCGTCAATAAGAAGGTCAGAGGGATACAGTAAACCTGAACTGAAGCATCGGAATCTATAACTAGTGTCACAGGAATGGTTCAAAACATAGTCAGTAAGAACAGTCAGTCTTCTTGTACTTAATTCGGCATTGTGCATTTTGTTTTTAATTCCGATGCAATTTCTGTGTTTCATCGTCAATACGAAGGACCAAGAGATACAGCAAACCTGAAGTGAAGCATCGGAATCTATAACTAGTGTCACAGGAAAGGTTCAAAACATAGACAATAGGAAAGGTCAGTCTTCTTGTACTTAACTCGGCATTGTGCCCTTTTCAATATAATTCCGATGCAATTCCTGTGTTTCATCGTCAATAAGGAGATCAGAGGAATACACTAAACCTGAAGTGAAGCATCGGAATCTCTAACTAGTGTCACAGGAAAGGTTCCAAACATAGTCAGTAAGAAGAGTCAGTCTTCTTGTACTTAAGTCGGCATTGTGCCTTTTGCATTTAATTCCGATGCAATATCTGTGTTTCATCGTCAATAAGAAGGTCCAAGGGATACAGTAAACCTGAAGTGAGGCATCGGAATCTATAACTAGTGTCACAGGAATGGTTCAAACATAGACAGTAAGAAGAGTCAGTCTTCTTGTACTTAAGTCGGCATTGTGCCTTTTCTATTTAATTCCGACGCAATTTCTGTGTTTCATCGTCAATAAGAAGTTCAGAGGGATACTGTAAACCTGAAGTGATGCATCGGAATCTATAACTAGTGTCACAGGAATGGTTCAAAACATAGACAGTAAGAAGGGACAGTCTTCTTGTACTTAAGTCGTCATTGTGACTTTAGTATTTAATTCCGATGCAATTTCGGTGTTCATCGTCAATAAGAAGGACGGAGGGACACAGTAAACCTGAAGTGAAGCATCAGAATCTATAAATAGTGTCACAGGAATGGTTCAAAGCATGGAGAGTAGGAAGAGTCAGTCTTCTTGTACTTAAGTCGGCATTGTGCATTTTCTATTTAATTCCGATGCAATTTCTGTGTTTCATCGTGAATAAGAAGGTCAGAGGGATACAGCAAACCTGACGTCAAGCATCGTAATGTATAACTAGTGTCGCAGGAATGGTTCAAAACATAGAAAGAAGAGTCAGTCTGCTTGTACTTCAGTCGTCATTGTGCCTTTTCTATTTAATTCCGATGCAATTTCTGTGTTTCATCGTGAATAAGAAGGTCAGAGGTATACAGTAAACCTGAAGTGAATCATCTTAAATTATAACTAGTGTCACAGGAATGGTTCCAAACATAGTCAGTAAGAAGAGTCAGTCTTCTTGTACTTAAGTCGGCATTGTGCCTTTTGTATTTATTTCCGATGCAATTTCTGTGTTTCATCGTCGATATGAAGGTCCAAGGGATACAGTAAACCTGAAGTGAATCATCGGAATCTATAACTAGTGTCACAGGAAGGGTTCAAATCATAGTCAGTAAGAAGAGTCAGTCTTCTTGTACTTAGGTCGGCATTGTGCCCCTTGTATTTAATTCCGATGCAATTTCTGTGTTTCATCGTCAATAAGAAGGTCCAAGGGATACAGTAAACCTGAAGTGAAGCATCGGAATCTCTAACTAGTGTCACAGGAATGGTTCAAAACATAGTCAGTAAGAAGAGTCAGTCTTCTTGTACTTACGTCGGCTTTGTGCCTTTTGTATTTAATTCCGATGCAATATCTGTGTTTCATCGTCAATGAGATGGTCCAAGGGATACAGTAAACCTGAAGAGAAGCATCGGAATCTGTAACTAGCGTCACAGGAATGGTTCAAAACATAGACAGTAAGAAGAGACAGGCTTCTTGTACTTAAGTCGGCATTGTGCATTTTCTATTTAATTCCGATGCAATTTCTGTGTTTCATCGTCGATAAGAAGGTCAGAGGGATACAGTAAACCTGAAGTGAAGCATCGGAATCTATAACTAGTGTCACAGGAATGGTTCAAAACATAGACAGTAGGAAGAGTCAGTCTTCTTGTACTTAAGTTGGCATTGTGCCTTTTCTATTTAATTCCGATGCAATTTCTGTGTTTCGTCGTCAATAAGAAGGTCAGAGGGATACAGTAAACCTGAAGTGAAGCATCGGATTCTGTAACTACCGTCACAGGAATGGTTCAAAGCAGTCAGAAAGAAGGGTTAGTCTTCTTGTACTTAAGTCGGCATTGTGGCTTTTCTATTTAATTCCGATGCACTTTCTGTGTTTCATCGTCAATAAGAAGGTCCAAGCGGTACAGTAAACCTGATATGAAGCTCGGAATCTATAACTAGTGTCACAGGAATGTTTCAAAACATAGACAGTAGGAGGAGTCAGTCTACATGTACTTAAGTCGGCATTGTGCCATTTGTATTTAATTCCGATGCAATTTCTGTGTTTCATCGTCAATAAGAAGGTCAGAGGAATACACTAAACCTGAAGTGAAGCATCGGAATCTCTAGTGTCACACGAATGGTTCAAAACATAGTCAGTACGAAGAGTCAGTCTTCTTGAACTTAAGTCGGCATTGTGCTTTTGTATTTAATTCCGATGCAATTTCTGTGTTTCATCGTCAATAAGAAGGTCCTAGGGATACAGTAAACCGACAGTGAAGCATCGGAATCTATAACTAGTGCCACAGGAATGGTTCAAAACATAGAAAGAAGAGTTAGGCTGCTTGTACTTAAGTCGGCATTGTGCCTTTTCTATTTAATTCCGATGGAATATCTGTGTTTCATCGTCAATAAGAAGGTCCAAGGGATACAGTAAACCTGAAGAGAAGCATCGGAATCTGTAACTAGCGTCACAGGAATGGTTCAAATCATAGACAGTAAGAAGAGTCAGTTTTCTTGTACTTAAGTCAGCATTGAGCCTTTTGTATTTCATTCCGATGCAATTTCTGTGTTTCATCGGCAATAAGAAGGTCAGAGGTATACGGTAAACCTGAAGTGAAGCATCGGAATCTATAACTAGTGTCACAGGTATGGTTCAAAGTATTGACGTCATCGTCAATAAGGAGGTCAGAGGGATACAGTAAACCTGAAGTGAAGCATCGGAATCTATAAGTGATGTCACAGGAATGGTTCAAAACATAGTCAGTAAGAAGAGTCAGTCTTCTTGTACTTATGTCGGCAATGTGCCTTTCGTATTTAATTCCGATGCAATTTCGGTGTTTCATCGTCAATAAAAAGGTCCAAGGGATACAGCAAACCTGAAGTGAAGCATCGGAATCTATAACTGGTGTCACAGGAGCGGTTCAAACCATAGACAGTAAGAAGAGTCAATCTTCTAAACATAGACAGTAAGAAGAGTCAGTCTACTTGTACTTAAGTCGGCATTGTCACTTTTGTATTTAATTCAGATGCAATTTCTGTATTTCATCGTCAATAAGCAGGTCAGAGGGATACAGTAAACCTGAAGTGAAGCATCGGAATCTGTAACTAGTGTCACAGGAATGGTTTAAAACATAGACAGTAGGAAGACTCAGTCTTCCAGTACTTAGGTCGGCATTGTGCCTTTCCTATTTAATTCCGATGCAATTTCTGTGTTTCATCGTCAATAAGAAGGTCAGAGGGATACAGCAAACCTGACGTCAAGCATCGTAATGTATAACTAGTGTCGCAGGAATGGTTCAAAACATAGAAAGAAGAGTCAGTCTGCTTGTACTTCAGTCGTCATTGTGCCTTTTCTATTTAATTCCGATGCAATTACTGTGTTTCATCGTGAATAAGAAGGTCAGAGGTATACAGTAAACCTGAAGTGAATCATCTTAAATTATAACTAGTGTCACAGGAATGGTTCCAAACATAGTCAGTAAGAAGAGTCAGTCTTCTTGTACTTAAGTCGGCATTGTGCCTTTTGTATTTATTTCCGATGCAATTTCTGTGTTTCATCGTCGATATGAAGGTCCAAGGGATACAGTAAACCTGAAGTGAATCATCGGAATCTATAACTAGTGTCACAGGAAGGGTTCAAATCATAGTCAGTAAGAAGAGTCAGTCTTCTTGTACTTAGGTCGGCATTGTGCCCCTTGTATTTAATTCCGATGCAATTTCTGTGTTTCATCGTCAATAAGAAGGTCCAAGGGATTCAGTAAACCTGAAGTGAAGCATCGGAATCTCTAACTAGTGTCACAGGAATGGTTCAAAACATAGTCAGTAAGAAGAGTCAGTCTTCTTGTACTTACGTCGGCTTTGTGCCTTTTGTATTTAATTCCGATGCAATATCTGTGTTTCATCGTCAATGAGATGGTCCAAGGGATACAGTAAACCTGAAGAGAAGCATCGGAATCTGTAACTAGCGTCACAGGAATGGTTCAAAACATAGACAGTAAGAAGAGACAGGCTTCTTGTACTTAAGTCGGCATTGTGCATTTTCTATTTAATTCCGATGCAATTTCTGTGTTTCATCGTCGATAAGAAGGTCAGAGGGATACAGTAAACCTGAAGTGAAGCATCGGATTCTATAACTAGTGTCACAGGAATGGTTCAAAACATAGACAGTAGGAAGAGTCAGTCTTCTTGTACTTAAGTTGGCATTGTGCCTTTTCTATTTAATTCCGATGCAATTTCTGTGTTTCGTCGTCAATAAGAAGGTCAGAGGGATACAGTAAACCTGAAGTGAAGCATCGGATTCTGTAACTACCGTCACAGGAATGGTTCAAAGCAGTCAGAAAGAAGGGTTAGTCTTCTTGTACTTAAGTCGGCATTGTGCCTTTTCTATTTAATTCCGATGCAATTTCTGTGTTTCAGCGTCAATAAGAAGGTCAGAGGGATACAGTAACCCTGAAGAGATGCATCGGAATCTGTAACTAGCGTCACAGGAATGGTTCAAACATAGACAGTAAGAAGAGTCAGTCTTCTTGTACTTAAGTCGGCATTGTGCCTTTTCTATTTAATTCCTATGCAATTTCTGTGTTTCATCTTCAATAAGAAGGTACAAGGGATACAGTAAACCTGAAGTGAAGCATCGGAATCTATAACTAGTGTCACAGGAATGGTTCAAATCATAGACAGTAAGATGAGTCAGTCTTCTTCTACTTAAGTCGCCATTGTGCCTTTTCTATTTAATTCCGATGCAATATCTGTGTTTCAACGTCAATAAGAAGGTCCAAGGGATACAGTAAACCTGAAATCAAGCATCGGATTCTATAACTAGTGTCACAGGAATGGTTCAAAACATAGACAGTAGGAAGAGCCAGTCTACATGTACTTTAGTCGGCATTGTGCCTTTTGTATTTAATTCCGAGGCAATTTCTGTGTTTCATCGTCAATAAGAAGGTCAGAGGGATACAGTAAACCTGAACTGAAGCATCGGAATCTATAACTAGTGTCACAGGAATGGTTCAAAACATAGTCAGTAAGAACAGTCAGTCTTCTTGTACTTAATTCGGCATTGTGCATTTTGTTTTTAATTCCGATGCAATTTCTGTGTTTCATCGTCAATACGAAGGACCAAGAGATACAGCAAACCTGAAGTGAAGCATCGGAATCTATAACTAGTGTCACAGGAAAGGTTCAAAACATAGACAATAGGAAAGGTCAGTCTTCTTGTACTTAACTCGGCATTGTGCCCTTTTCAATATAATTCCGATGCAATTCCTGTGTTTCATCGTCAATAAGGAGATCAGAGGAATACACTAAACCTGAAGTGAAGCATCGGAATCTCTAACTAGTGTCACAGGAAAGGTTCCAAACATAGTCAGTAAGAAGAGTCAGTCTTCTTGTACTTAAGTCGGCATTGTGCCTTTTGCATTTAATTCCGATGCAATATCTGTGTTTCATCGTCAATAAGAAGGTCCAAGGGATACAGTAAACCTGAAGTGAGGCATCGGAATCTATAACTAGTGTCACAGGAATGGTTCAAACATAGACAGTAAGAAGAGTCAGTCTTCTTGTACTTAAGTCGGCATTGTGCCTTTTCTATTTAATTCCGACGCAATTTCTGTGTTTCATCGTCAATAAGAAGTTCAGAGGGATACTGTAAACCTGAAGTGATGCATCGGAATCTATAACTAGTGTCACAGGAATGGTTCAAAACATAGACAGTAAGAAGGGACAGTCTTCTTGTACTTAAGTCGTCATTGTGACTTTAGTATTTAATTCCGATGCAATTTCGGTGTTCATCGTCAATAAGAAGGACGGAGGGACACAGTAAACCTGAAGTGAAGCATCAGAATCTATAAATAGTGTCACAGGAATGGTTCAAAGCATGGAGAGTAGGAAGAGTCAGTCTTCTTGTACTTAAGTCGGCATTGTGCATTTTCTATTTAATTCCGATGCAATTTCTGTGTTTCATCGTGAATAAGAAGGTCAGAGGGATACAGCAAACCTGACGTCAAGCATCGTAATGTATAACTAGTGTCGCAGGAATGGTTCAAAACATAGAAAGAAGAGTCAGTCTGCTTGTACTTCAGTCGTCATTGTGCCTTTTCTATTTAATTCCGATGCAATTTCTGTGTTTCATCGTGAATAAGAAGGTCAGAGGTATACAGTAAACCTGAAGTGAATCATCTTAAATTATAACTAGTGTCACAGGAATGGTTCCAAACATAGTCAGTAAGAAGAGTCAGTCTTCTTGTACTTAAGTCGGCATTGTGCCTTTTGTATTTATTTCCGATGCAATTTCTGTGTTTCATCGTCGATATGAAGGTCCAAGGGATACAGTAAACCTGAAGTGAATCATCGGAATCTATAACTAGTGTCACAGGAAGGGTTCAAATCATAGTCAGTAAGAAGAGTCAGTCTTCTTGTACTTAGGTCGGCATTGTGCCCCTTGTATTTAATTCCGATGCAATTTCTGTGTTTCATCGTCAATAAGAAGGTCCAAGGGATACAGTAAACCTGAAGTGAAGCATCGGAATCTCTAACTAGTGTCACAGGAATGGTTCAAAACATAGTCAGTAAGAAGAGTCAGTCTTCTTGTACTTACGTCGGCTTTGTGCCTTTTGTATTTAATTCCGATGCAATATCTGTGTTTCATCGTCAATGAGATGGTCCAAGGGATACAGTAAACCTGAAGAGAAGCATCGGAATCTGTAACTAGCGTCACAGGAATGGTTCAAAACATAGACAGTAAGAAGAGACAGGCTTCTTGTACTTAAGTCGGCATTGTGCATTTTCTATTTAATTCCGATGCAATTTCTGTGTTTCATCGTCGATAAGAAGGTCAGAGGGATACAGTAAACCTGAAGTGAAGCATCGGAATCTATAACTAGTGTCACAGGAATGGTTCAAAACATAGACAGTAGGAAGAGTCAGTCTTCTTGTACTTAAGTTGGCATTGTGCCTTTTCTATTTAATTCCGATGCAATTTCTGTGTTTCGTCGTCAATAAGAAGGTCAGAGGGATACAGTAAACCTGAAGTGAAGCATCGGATTCTGTAACTACCGTCACAGGAATGGTTCAAAGCAGTCAGAAAGAAGGGTTAGTCTTCTTGTACTTAAGTCGGCATTGTGGCTTTTCTATTTAATTCCGATGCACTTTCTGTGTTTCATCGTCAATAAGAAGGTCCAAGCGGTACAGTAAACCTGATATGAAGCTCGGAATCTATAACTAGTGTCACAGGAATGTTTCAAAACATAGACAGTAGGAGGAGTCAGTCTACATGTACTTAAGTCGGCATTGTGCCATTTGTATTGAATTCCGATGCAATTTCTGTGTTTCATCGTCAATAAGAAGGTCAGAGGAATACACTAAACCTGCAGTGAAGCATCGGAATCTCTAACTAGTGTCACAGGAATGGTTCAAAACATCGTCGGTAAGAAGAGTCAGTCTTCTTGTACTTAGGTCGGCATTGTGCCTTTTGTATTTAATTCCAATGCAATATCTGTGTTTCATCGTCAATAAGAAGGTCCATGGGATACAGTAAACCTGAAGTGAAGCATCGGAATCTGTAACTAGCTTCACTGGAATTGTTCAAAACATAGTCAGTAAGAAGAGTCAGTCTTCTTGTACTTAAGTCGCCATTGTGCCTTTTTTATTTAATTCCGATGTAATTTCTGTGTTTCATCGTCAATAAGATCGTCCAACGGATACAGTAAACCTGATGTGAAGCATCGAAATCTATAACTAGTGTCACAGGAATGGTTCCAACATAGATTGTAGGAAGAGTCAGTCTTCTTGTACTTAAGTCGGCATTGTGCCTTTTCTATTTAATTCCGATGCAATTTCTGTGTTTCATCGTCAATAAGAAGGTCAGAGGGATACAGTAACCCTGAAGTGATGCATCGGAATCTGTAACTAGCGTCACAGGAATGGTTCAAACATAGACAGTAAGAAGAGTCAGTCTTCTTGTACTTAAGTCGGCATTGTGCCTTTTCTATTTAATTCCAATGCAATTTCTGTGTTTCATCTTCAATAAGAAGGTACAAGGGATACAGTAAACCTGAAGTGAAGCATCGGAATCTATAACTAGTGTCACAGGAATGGTTCAAATCATAGACAGTAAGATGAGTCAGTCTTCTTGTACTTAAGTCGCCATTGTGCCTTTTCTATTTAATTCCGATGCAATATCTGTGTTTCAACGTCAATAAGAAGGTCAGAGGGATACAGTAAACCTGAAGTGAAGCATCAGAATCAATAACTAGTGCCACTGGAATGGTTCAAAAGATAGACAGAAAGAAGAGTCAGTCTTCTTGTACTTAAGTCGGCATCTTGCCCTTTTCAATATAATTCCGATGTAATTACTGTGTTTCATCGTCAATAAGAAGGTCAGAGGGATACAGTAAACCTGAAGTGAAGCATCGGAATCTCTAGTGTCACACGAATGGTTCAAAACATAGTCAGTACGAAGAGTCAGTCTTCTTGAACTTAAGTCGGCATTGTGCTTTTGTATTTAATTCCGATGCAATTTCTGTGTTTCATCGTCAATAAGAAGGTCCTAGGGATACAGTAAACCGACAGTGAAGCATCGGAATCTATAACTAGTGCCACAGGAATGGTTCAAAACATAGAAAGAAGAGTTAGGCTGCTTGTACTTAAGTCGGCATTGTGCCTTTTCTATTTAATTCCGATGGAATATCTGTGTTTCATCGTCAATAAGAAGGTCCAAGGGATACAGTAAACCTGAAGAGAAGCATCGGAATCTGTAACTAGCGTCACAGGAATGGTTCAAATCATAGACAGTAAGAAGAGTCAGTTTTCTTGTACTTAAGTCAGCATTGAGCCTTTTGTATTTCATTCCGATGCAATTTCTGTGTTTCATCGGCAATAAGAAGGTCAGAGGTATACGGTAAACCTGAAGTGAAGCATCGGAATCTATAACTAGTGTCACAGGTATGGTTCAAAGTATTGACGTCATCGTCAATAAGGAGGTCAGAGGGATACAGTAAACCTGAAGTGAAGCATCGGAATCTATAAGTGATGTCACAGGAATGGTTCAAAACATAGTCAGTAAGAAGAGTCAGTCTTCTTGTACTTATGTCGGCAATGTGCCTTTCGTATTTAATTCCGATGCAATTTCGGTGTTTCATCGTCAATAAAAAGGTCCAAGGGATACAGCAAACCTGAAGTGAAGCATCGGAATCTATAACTGGTGTCACAGGAGCGGTTCAAACCATAGACAGTAAGAAGAGTCAATCTTCTAAACATAGACAGTAAGAAGAGTCAGTCTACTTGTACTTAAGTCGGCATTGTCACTTTTGTATTTAATTCAGATGCAATTTCTGTATTTCATCGTCAATAAGCAGGTCAGAGGGATACAGTAAACCTGAAGTGAAGCATCGGAATCTGTAACTAGTGTCACAGGAATGGTTTAAAACATAGACAGTAGGAAGACTCAGTCTTCCAGTACTTAGGTCGGCATTGTGCCTTTCCTATTTAATTCCGATGCAATTTCTGTGTTTCATCGTCAATAAGAAGGTCAGAGGGATACAGCAAACCTGACGTCAAGCATCGTAATGTATAACTAGTGTCGCAGGAATGGTTCAAAACATAGAAAGAAGAGTCAGTCTGCTTGTACTTCAGTCGTCATTGTGCCTTTTCTATTTAATTCCGATGCAATTACTGTGTTTCATCGTGAATAAGAAGGTCAGAGGTATACAGTAAACCTGAAGTGAATCATCTTAAATTATAACTAGTGTCACAGGAATGGTTCCAAACATAGTCAGTAAGAAGAGTCAGTCTTCTTGTACTTAAGTCGGCATTGTGCCTTTTGTATTTATTTCCGATGCAATTTCTGTGTTTCATCGTCGATATGAAGGTCCAAGGGATACAGTAAACCTGAAGTGAATCATCGGAATCTATAACTAGTGTCACAGGAAGGGTTCAAATCATAGTCAGTAAGAAGAGTCAGTCTTCTTGTACTTAGGTCGGCATTGTGCCCCTTGTATTTAATTCCGATGCAATTTCTGTGTTTCATCGTCAATAAGAAGGTCCAAGGGATTCAGTAAACCTGAAGTGAAGCATCGGAATCTCTAACTAGTGTCACAGGAATGGTTCAAAACATAGTCAGTAAGAAGAGTCAGTCTTCTTGTACTTACGTCGGCTTTGTGCCTTTTGTATTTAATTCCGATGCAATATCTGTGTTTCATCGTCAATGAGATGGTCCAAGGGATACAGTAAACCTGAAGAGAAGCATCGGAATCTGTAACTAGCGTCACAGGAATGGTTCAAAACATAGACAGTAAGAAGAGACAGGCTTCTTGTACTTAAGTCGGCATTGTGCATTTTCTATTTAATTCCGATGCAATTTCTGTGTTTCATCGTCGATAAGAAGGTCAGAGGGATACAGTAAACCTGAAGTGAAGCATCGGATTCTATAACTAGTGTCACAGGAATGGTTCAAAACATAGACAGTAGGAAGAGTCAGTCTTCTTGTACTTAAGTTGGCATTGTGCCTTTTCTATTTAATTCCGATGCAATTTCTGTGTTTCGTCGTCAATAAGAAGGTCAGAGGGATACAGTAAACCTGAAGTGAAGCATCGGATTCTGTAACTACCGTCACAGGAATGGTTCAAAGCAGTCAGAAAGAAGGGTTAGTCTTCTTGTACTTAAGTCGGCATTGTGCCTTTTCTATTTAATTCCGATGCAATTTCTGTGTTTCATCGTCAATAAGAAGGTCAGAGGGATACAGTAACCCTGAAGAGATGCATCGGAATCTGTAACTAGCGTCACAGGAATGGTTCAAACATAGACAGTAAGAAGAGTCAGTCTTCTTGTACTTAAGTCGGCATTGTGCCTTTTCTATTTAATTCCTATGCAATTTCTGTGTTTCATCTTCAATAAGAAGGTACAAGGGATACAGTAAACCTGAAGTGAAGCATCGGAATCTATAACTAGTGTCACAGGAATGGTTCAAATCATAGACAGTAAGATGAGTCAGTCTTCTTCTACTTAAGTCGCCATTGTGCCTTTTCTATTTAATTCCGATGCAATATCTGTGTTTCAACGTCAATAAGAAGGTCCAAGGGATACAGTAAACCTGAAATCAAGCATCGGATTCTATAACTAGTGTCACAGGAATGGTTCAAAACATAGACAGTAGGAAGAGCCAGTCTACATGTACTTTAGTCGGCATTGTGCCTTTTGTATTTAATTCCGAGGCAATTTCTATGTTTCATCGTCAATAAGAAGGTCAGAGGGATACAGTAAACCTGAACTGAAGCATCGGAATCTATAACTAGTGTCACAGGAATGGTTCAAAACATAGTCAGTAAGAACAGTCAGTCTTCTTGTACTTAATTCGGCATTGTGCATTTTGTTTTTAATTCCGATGCAATTTCTGTGTTTCATCGTCAATACGAAGGACCAAGAGATACAGCAAACCTGAAGTGAAGCATCGGAATCTATAACTAGTGTCACAGGAAAGGTTCAAAACATAGACAATAGGAAAGGTCAGTCTTCTTGTACTTAACTCGGCATTGTGCCCTTTTCAATATAATTCCGATGCAATTCCTGTGTTTCATCGTCAATAAGGAGATCAGAGGAATACACTAAACCTGAAGTGAAGCATCGGAATCTCTAACTAGTGTCACAGGAAAGGTTCCAAACATAGTCAGTAAGAAGAGTCAGTCTTCTTGTACTTAAGTCGGCATTGTGCCTTTTGCATTTAATTCCGATGCAATATCTGTGTTTCATCGTCAATAAGAAGGTCCAAGGGATACAGTAAACCTGAAGTGAGGCATCGGAATCTATAACTAGTGTCACAGGAATGGTTCAAACATAGACAGTAAGAAGAGTCAGTCTTCTTGTACTTAAGTCGGCATTGTGCCTTTTCTATTTAATTCCGACGCAATTTCTGTGTTTCATCGTCAATAAGAAGTTCAGAGGGATACTGTAAACCTGAAGTGATGCATCGGAATCTATAACTAGTGTCACAGGAATGGTTCAAAACATAGACAGTAAGAAGGGACAGTCTTCTTGTACTTAAGTCGTCATTGTGACTTTAGTATTTAATTCCGATGCAATTTCGGTGTTCATCGTCAATAAGAAGGACGGAGGGACACAGTAAACCTGAAGTGAAGCATCAGAATCTATAAATAGTGTCACAGGAATGGTTCAAAGCATGGAGAGTAGGAAGAGTCAGTCTTCTTGTACTTAAGTCGGCATTGTGCATTTTCTATTTAATTCCGATGCAATTTCTGTGTTTCATCGTGAATAAGAAGGTCAGAGGGATACAGCAAACCTGACGTCAAGCATCGTAATGTATAACTAGTGTCGCAGGAATGGTTCAAAACATAGAAAGAAGAGTCAGTCTGCTTGTACTTCAGTCGTCATTGTGCCTTTTCTATTTAATTCCGATGCAATTTCTGTGTTTCATCGTGAATAAGAAGGTCAGAGGTATACAGTAAACCTGAAGTGAATCATCTTAAATTATAACTAGTGTCACAGGAATGGTTCCAAACATAGTCAGTAAGAAGAGTCAGTCTTCTTGTACTTAAGTCGGCATTGTGCCTTTTGTATTTATTTCCGATGCAATTTCTGTGTTTCATCGTCGATATGAAGGTCCAAGGGATACAGTAAACCTGAAGTGAATCATCGGAATCTATAACTAGTGTCACAGGAAGGGTTCAAATCATAGTCAGTAAGAAGAGTCAGTCTTCTTGTACTTAGGTCGGCATTGTGCCCCTTGTATTTAATTCCGATGCAATTTCTGTGTTTCATCGTCAATAAGAAGGTCCAAGGGATACAGTAAACCTGAAGTGAAGCATCGGAATCTCTAACTAGTGTCACAGGAATGGTTCAAAACATAGTCAGTAAGAAGAGTCAGTCTTCTTGTACTTACGTCGGCTTTGTGCCTTTTGTATTTAATTCCGATGCAATATCTGTGTTTCATCGTCAATGAGATGGTCCAAGGGATACAGTAAACCTGAAGAGAAGCATCGGAATCTGTAACTAGCGTCACAGGAATGGTTCAAAACATAGACAGTAAGAAGAGACAGGCTTCTTGTACTTAAGTCGGCATTGTGCATTTTCTATTTAATTCCGATGCAATTTCTGTGTTTCATCGTCGATAAGAAGGTCAGAGGGATACAGTAAACCTGAAGTGAAGCATCGGAATCTATAACTAGTGTCACAGGAATGGTTCAAAACATAGACAGTAGGAAGAGTCAGTCTTCTTGTACTTAAGTTGGCATTGTGCCTTTTCTATTTAATTCCGATGCAATTTCTGTGTTTCGTCGTCAATAAGAAGGTCAGAGGGATACAGTAAACCTGAAGTGAAGCATCGGATTCTGTAACTACCGTCACAGGAATGGTTCAAAGCAGTCAGAAAGAAGGGTTAGTCTTCTTGTACTTAAGTCGGCATTGTGGCTTTTCTATTTAATTCCGATGCACTTTCTGTGTTTCATCGTCAATAAGAAGGTCCAAGCGGTACAGTAAACCTGATATGAAGCTCGGAATCTATAACTAGTGTCACAGGAATGTTTCAAAACATAGACAGTAGGAGGAGTCAGTCTACATGTACTTAAGTCGGCATTGTGCCATTTGTATTTAATTCCGATGCAATTTCTGTGTTTCATCGTCAATAAGAAGGTCAGAGGAATACACTAAACCTGAAGTGAAGCATCGGAATCTCTAACTAGTGTCACAGGAATGGTTCAAAACATCGTCGGTAAGAAGAGTCAGTCTTCTTGTACTTAGGTCGGCATTGTGCCTTTTGTATTTAATTCCAATGCAATATCTGTGTTTCATCGTCAATAAGAAGGTCCATGGGATACAGTAAACCTGAAGTGAAGCATCGGAATCTGTAACTAGCTTCACTGGAATTGTTCAAAACATAGTCAGTAAGAAGAGTCAGTCTTCTTGTACTTAAGTCGGCATTGTGCCTTTTTTATTTAATTCCGATGTAATTTCTGTGTTTCATCGTCAATAAGATCGTCCAACGGATACAGTAAACCTGATGTGAAGCATCGAAATCTATAACTAGTGTCACAGGAATGGTTCCAACATAGATTGTAGGAAGAGTCAGTCTTCTTGTACTTAAGTCGGCATTGTGCCTTTTCTATTTAATTCCGATGCAATTTCTGTGTTTCATCGTCAATAAGAAGGTCAGAGGGATACAGTAACCCTGAAGTGATGCATCGGAATCTGTAACTAGCGTCACAGGAATGGTTCAAACATAGACAGTAAGAAGAGTCAGTCTTCTTGTACTTAAGTCGGCATTGTGCCTTTTCTATTTAATTCCAATGCAATTTCTGTGTTTCATCTTCAATAAGAAGGTACAAGGGATACAGTAAACCTGAAGTGAAGCATCGGAATCTATAACTAGTGTCACAGGAATGGTTCAAATCATAGACAGTAAGATGAGTCAGTCTTCTTGTACTTAAGTCGCCATTGTGCCTTTTCTATTTAATTCCGATGCAATATCTGTGTTTCAACGTCAATAAGAAGGTCAGAGGGATACAGTAAACCTGAAGTGAAGCATCAGAATCAATAACTAGTGCCACTGGAATGGTTCAAAAGATAGACAGAAAGAAGAGTCAGTCTTCTTGTACTTAAGTCGGCATCTTGCCCTTTTCAATATAATTCCGATGTAATTACTGTGTTTCATCGTCAATAAGAAGGTCAGAGGGATACAGTAAACCTGAAGTGAAGCATCGGAATCTCTAGTGTCACACGAATGGTTCAAAACATAGTCAGTACGAAGAGTCAGTCTTCTTGAACTTAAGTCGGCATTGTGCTTTTGTATTTAATTCCGATGCAATTTCTGTGTTTCATCGTCAATAAGAAGGTCCTAGGGATACAGTAAACCGACAGTGAAGCATCGGAATCTATAACTAGTGCCACAGGAATGGTTCAAAACATAGAAAGAAGAGTTAGGCTGCTTGTACTTAAGTCGGCATTGTGCCTTTTCTATTTAATTCCGATGGAATATCTGTGTTTCATCGTCAATAAGAAGGTCCAAGGGATACAGTAAACCTGAAGAGAAGCATCGGAATCTGTAACTAGCGTCACAGGAATGGTTCAAATCATAGACAGTAAGAAGAGTCAGTTTTCTTGTACTTAAGTCAGCATTGAGCCTTTTGTATTTCATTCCGATGCAATTTCTGTGTTTCATCGGCAATAAGAAGGTCAGAGGTATACGGTAAACCTGAAGTGAAGCATCGGAATCTATAACTAGTGTCACAGGTATGGTTCAAAGTATTGACGTCATCGTCAATAAGGAGGTCAGAGGGATACAGTAAACCTGAAGTGAAGCATCGGAATCTATAAGTGATGTCACAGGAATGGTTCAAAACATAGTCAGTAAGAAGAGTCAGTCTTCTTGTACTTATGTCGGCAATGTGCCTTTCGTATTTAATTCCGATGCAATTTCGGTGTTTCATCGTCAATAAAAAGGTCCAAGGGATACAGCAAACCTGAAGTGAAGCATCGGAATCTATAACTGGTGTCACAGGAGCGGTTCAAACCATAGACAGTAAGAAGAGTCAATCTTCTAAACATAGACAGTAAGAAGAGTCAGTCTACTTGTACTTAAGTCGGCATTGTCACTTTTGTATTTAATTCAGATGCAATTTCTGTATTTCATCGTCAATAAGCAGGTCAGAGGGATACAGTAAACCTGAAGTGAAGCATCGGAATCTGTAACTAGTGTCACAGGAATGGTTTAAAACATAGACAGTAGGAAGACTCAGTCTTCCAGTACTTAGGTCGGCATTGTGCCTTTCCTATTTAATTCCGATGCAATTTCTGTGTTTCATCGTCAATAAGAAGGTCAGAGGGATACAGCAAACCTGACGTCAAGCATCGTAATGTATAACTAGTGTCGCAGGAATGGTTCAAAACATAGAAAGAAGAGTCAGTCTGCTTGTACTTCAGTCGTCATTGTGCCTTTTCTATTTAATTCCGATGCAATTACTGTGTTTCATCGTGAATAAGAAGGTCAGAGGTATACAGTAAACCTGAAGTGAATCATCTTAAATTATAACTAGTGTCACAGGAATGGTTCCAAACATAGTCAGTAAGAAGAGTCAGTCTTCTTGTACTTAAGTCGGCATTGTGCCTTTTGTATTTATTTCCGATGCAATTTCTGTGTTTCATCGTCGATATGAAGGTCCAAGGGATACAGTAAACCTGAAGTGAATCATCGGAATCTATAACTAGTGTCACAGGAAGGGTTCAAATCATAGTCAGTAAGAAGAGTCAGTCTTCTTGTACTTAGGTCGGCATTGTGCCCCTTGTATTTAATTCCGATGCAATTTCTGTGTTTCATCGTCAATAAGAAGGTCCAAGGGATTCAGTAAACCTGAAGTGAAGCATCGGAATCTCTAACTAGTGTCACAGGAATGGTTCAAAACATAGTCAGTAAGAAGAGTCAGTCTTCTTGTACTTACGTCGGCTTTGTGCCTTTTGTATTTAATTCCGATGCAATATCTGTGTTTCATCGTCAATGAGATGGTCCAAGGGATACAGTAAACCTGAAGAGAAGCATCGGAATCTGTAACTAGCGTCACAGGAATGGTTCAAAACATAGACAGTAAGAAGAGACAGGCTTCTTGTACTTAAGTCGGCATTGTGCATTTTCTATTTAATTCCGATGCAATTTCTGTGTTTCATCGTCGATAAGAAGGTCAGAGGGATACAGTAAACCTGAAGTGAAGCATCGGATTCTATAACTAGTGTCACAGGAATGGTTCAAAACATAGACAGTAGGAAGAGTCAGTCTTCTTGTACTTAAGTTGGCATTGTGCCTTTTCTATTTAATTCCGATGCAATTTCTGTGTTTCGTCGTCAATAAGAAGGTCAGAGGGATACAGTAAACCTGAAGTGAAGCATCGGATTCTGTAACTACCGTCACAGGAATGGTTCAAAGCAGTCAGAAAGAAGGGTTAGTCTTCTTGTACTTAAGTCGGCATTGTGCCTTTTCTATTTAATTCCGATGCAATTTCTGTGTTTCATCGTCAATAAGAAGGTCAGAGGGATACAGTAACCCTGAAGAGATGCATCGGAATCTGTAACTAGCGTCACAGGAATGGTTCAAACATAGACAGTAAGAAGAGTCAGTCTTCTTGTACTTAAGTCGGCATTGTGCCTTTTCTATTTAATTCCTATGCAATTTCTGTGTTTCATCTTCAATAAGAAGGTACAAGGGATACAGTAAACCTGAAGTGAAGCATCGGAATCTATAACTAGTGTCACAGGAATGGTTCAAATCATAGACAGTAAGATGAGTCAGTCTTCTTCTACTTAAGTCGCCATTGTGCCTTTTCTATTTAATTCCGATGCAATATCTGTGTTTCAACGTCAATAAGAAGGTCCAAGGGATACAGTAAACCTGAAATCAAGCATCGGATTCTATAACTAGTGTCACAGGAATGGTTCAAAACATAGACAGTAGGAAGAGCCAGTCTACATGTACTTTAGTCGGCATTGTGCCTTTTGTATTTAATTCCGAGGCAATTTCTGTGTTTCATCGTCAATAAGAAGGTCAGAGGGATACAGTAAACCTGAACTGAAGCATCGGAATCTATAACTAGTGTCACAGGAATGGTTCAAAACATAGTCAGTAAGAACAGTCAGTCTTCTTGTACTTAATTCGGCATTGTGCATTTTGTTTTTAATTCCGATGCAATTTCTGTGTTTCATCGTCAATACGAAGGACCAAGAGATACAGCAAACCTGAAGTGAAGCATCGGAATCTATAACTAGTGTCACAGGAAAGGTTCAAAACATAGACAATAGGAAAGGTCAGTCTTCTTGTACTTAACTCGGCATTGTGCCCTTTTCAATATAATTCCGATGCAATTCCTGTGTTTCATCGTCAATAAGGAGATCAGAGGAATACACTAAACCTGAAGTGAAGCATCGGAATCTCTAACTAGTGTCACAGGAAAGGTTCCAAACATAGTCAGTAAGAAGAGTCAGTCTTCTTGTACTTAAGTCGGCATTGTGCCTTTTGCATTTAATTCCGATGCAATATCTGTGTTTCATCGTCAATAAGAAGGTCCAAGGGATACAGTAAACCTGAAGTGAGGCATCGGAATCTATAACTAGTGTCACAGGAATGGTTCAAACATAGACAGTAAGAAGAGTCAGTCTTCTTGTACTTAAGTCGGCATTGTGCCTTTTCTATTTAATTCCGACGCAATTTCTGTGTTTCATCGTCAATAAGAAGTTCAGAGGGATACTGTAAACCTGAAGTGATGCATCGGAATCTATAACTAGTGTCACAGGAATGGTTCAAAACATAGACAGTAAGAAGGGACAGTCTTCTTGTACTTAAGTCGTCATTGTGACTTTAGTATTTAATTCCGATGCAATTTCGGTGTTCATCGTCAATAAGAAGGACGGAGGGACACAGTAAACCTGAAGTGAAGCATCAGAATCTATAAATAGTGTCACAGGAATGGTTCAAAGCATGGAGAGTAGGAAGAGTCAGTCTTCTTGTACTTAAGTCGGCATTGTGCATTTTCTATTTAATTCCGATGCAATTTCTGTGTTTCATCGTGAATAAGAAGGTCAGAGGGATACAGCAAACCTGACGTCAAGCATCGTAATGTATAACTAGTGTCGCAGGAATGGTTCAAAACATAGAAAGAAGAGTCAGTCTGCTTGTACTTCAGTCGTCATTGTGCCTTTTCTATTTAATTCCGATGCAATTTCTGTGTTTCATCGTGAATAAGAAGGTCAGAGGTATACAGTAAACCTGAAGTGAATCATCTTAAATTATAACTAGTGTCACAGGAATGGTTCCAAACATAGTCAGTAAGAAGAGTCAGTCTTCTTGTACTTAAGTCGGCATTGTGCCTTTTGTATTTATTTCCGATGCAATTTCTGTGTTTCATCGTCGATATGAAGGTCCAAGGGATACAGTAAACCTGAAGTGAATCATCGGAATCTATAACTAGTGTCACAGGAAGGGTTCAAATCATAGTCAGTAAGAAGAGTCAGTCTTCTTGTACTTAGGTCGGCATTGTGCCCCTTGTATTTAATTCCGATGCAATTTCTGTGTTTCATCGTCAATAAGAAGGTCCAAGGGATACAGTAAACCTGAAGTGAAGCATCGGAATCTCTAACTAGTGTCACAGGAATGGTTCAAAACATAGTCAGTAAGAAGAGTCAGTCTTCTTGTACTTACGTCGGCTTTGTGCCTTTTGTATTTAATTCCGATGCAATATCTGTGTTTCATCGTCAATGAGATGGTCCAAGGGATACAGTAAACCTGAAGAGAAGCATCGGAATCTGTAACTAGCGTCACAGGAATGGTTCAAAACATAGACAGTAAGAAGAGACAGGCTTCTTGTACTTAAGTCGGCATTGTGCATTTTCTATTTAATTCCGATGCAATTTCTGTGTTTCATCGTCGATAAGAAGGTCAGAGGGATACAGTAAACCTGAAGTGAAGCATCGGAATCTATAACTAGTGTCACAGGAATGGTTCAAAACATAGACAGTAGGAAGAGTCAGTCTTCTTGTACTTAAGTTGGCATTGTGCCTTTTCTATTTAATTCCGATGCAATTTCTGTGTTTCGTCGTCAATAAGAAGGTCAGAGGGATACAGTAAACCTGAAGTGAAGCATCGGATTCTGTAACTACCGTCACAGGAATGGTTCAAAGCAGTCAGAAAGAAGGGTTAGTCTTCTTGTACTTAAGTCGGCATTGTGGCTTTTCTATTTAATTCCGATGCACTTTCTGTGTTTCATCGTCAATAAGAAGGTCCAAGCGGTACAGTAAACCTGATATGAAGCTCGGAATCTATAACTAGTGTCACAGGAATGTTTCAAAACATAGACAGTAGGAGGAGTCAGTCTACATGTACTTAAGTCGGCATTGTGCCATTTGTATTTAATTCCGATGCAATTTCTGTGTTTCATCGTCAATAAGAAGGTCAGAGGAATACACTAAACCTGAAGTGAAGCATCGGAATCTCTAACTAGTGTCACAGGAATGGTTCAAAACATCGTCGGTAAGAAGAGTCAGTCTTCTTGTACTTAGGTCGGCATTGTGCCTTTTGTATTTAATTCCAATGCAATATCTGTGTTTCATCGTCAATAAGAAGGTCCATGGGATACAGTAAACCTGAAGTGAAGCATCGGAATCTGTAACTAGCTTCACTGGAATTGTTCAAAACATAGTCAGTAAGAAGAGTCAGTCTTCTTGTACTTAAGTCGGCATTGTGCCTTTTTTATTTAATTCCGATGTAATTTCTGTGTTTCATCGTCAATAAGATCGTCCAACGGATACAGTAAACCTGATGTGAAGCATCGAAATCTATAACTAGTGTCACAGGAATGGTTCCAACATAGATTGTAGGAAGAGTCAGTCTTCTTGTACTTAAGTCGGCATTGTGCCTTTTCTATTTAATTCCGATGCAATTTCTGTGTTTCATCGTCAATAAGAAGGTCAGAGGGATACAGTAACCCTGAAGTGATGCATCGGAATCTGTAACTAGCGTCACAGGAATGGTTCAAACATAGACAGTAAGAAGAGTCAGTCTTCTTGTACTTAAGTCGGCATTGTGCCTTTTCTATTTAATTCCAATGCAATTTCTGTGTTTCATCTTCAATAAGAAGGTACAAGGGATACAGTAAACCTGAAGTGAAGCATCGGAATCTATAACTAGTGTCACAGGAATGGTTCAAATCATAGACAGTAAGATGAGTCAGTCTTCTTGTACTTAAGTCGCCATTGTGCCTTTTCTATTTAATTCCGATGCAATATCTGTGTTTCAACGTCAATAAGAAGGTCAGAGGGATACAGTAAACCTGAAGTGAAGCATCAGAATCAATAACTAGTGCCACTGGAATGGTTCAAAAGATAGACAGAAAGAAGAGTCAGTCTTCTTGTACTTAAGTCGGCATCTTGCCCTTTTCAATATAATTCCGATGTAATTACTGTGTTTCATCGTCAATAAGAAGGTCAGAGGGATACAGTAAACCTGAAGTGAAGCATCGGAATCTCTAGTGTCACACGAATGGTTCAAAACATAGTCAGTACGAAGAGTCAGTCTTCTTGAACTTAAGTCGGCATTGTGCTTTTGTATTTAATTCCGATGCAATTTCTGTGTTTCATCGTCAATAAGAAGGTCCTAGGGATACAGTAAACCGACAGTGAAGCATCGGAATCTATAACTAGTGCCACAGGAATGGTTCAAAACATAGAAAGAAGAGTTAGGCTGCTTGTACTTAAGTCGGCATTGTGCCTTTTCTATTTAATTCCGATGGAATATCTGTGTTTCATCGTCAATAAGAAGGTCCAAGGGATACAGTAAACCTGAAGAGAAGCATCGGAATCTGTAACTAGCGTCACAGGAATGGTTCAAAACATAGACAGTAAGAAGAGACAGTCTTCTTGTACTTAAGTCGGCATTGTGCCTTTTCTATTTAATTCCGATGCAATTTCTGTGTTTCATTGTCAATAAGAAGGTCAGAGGGATACAGTAAACTTGAAGTGAAGCATCGGAATCTATAACTAGTGTCACAGGAATCGTACAAAAGATAGTCAGGAAGAGGAGTCAGTCTTCTTGTACTTAAGTGGCGTTGTGCCTTTTCTATTTAATTCCGATGCAATTTCGATGCTTCACCGGCAATATGAAGGTCAGAGGGATACAGTAAACCTGAAGTGAAGCATCGGAATCTATAACTAGTGTCACAGGAATGGTTCAAAACATAGACAGTAGGATGAGTCAGTCTTCTTGTACTTAAGTCGGCATTGTGCCTTTTCTATTTAATTCCGATGCAATTTCTGTGTTTCATCGTCAATAAGATGGTCAGAGGGATACAGTTAACCTGAAGTGAAGCATTGGATTCTGTAACTACCGTCACAGGAATGGTTCAAAACAGTCAGAAAGAAGGGTTAGTCTTCTTGTACATAAGTCGGCATTGTGCCTTTTCTATTTAATTCCGATGCACTTTCTGTGTTTCATCGTCAATAAGAAGGTCCAAGGGATACAGTAAACCTGATATGAAGCATCGGAATCTATAACTAGAGTCACAGGAATGTTTCAAAACGTAGACAGTAGGAGGAGTTAGTCTAGATGTACTTAAATCGGCATTGTGCCGTTTGCATTTAATTCCGATGCAATTTCTGTGTTTCATCGTCAATAAGAAGGTCAGAGGAATACAGTAAATCTGAAGTGAAGCATCGGAATCTATAACTAGTGTCACGAGAATGGTTCAAAACATCGTCAGTAAGAAGAGTCAGTCTTCTTGTACTTAAGTCGGCATTGTGCCTTTTGTATTTAATTCCGATTCAATTTCTGTGTTTCATCGTCAATAAGAAGGTCCAAGGGATACAGTAAACCTGAAGTGAAACATCGGAATATATAACTAGTGTCACAGGAATGGTTCAAAACATAGACAGTAAGAAGAGTCAGACTTCTTGTACTTAAGTGGGCATTATGCCTTTTCAATTAAATTCCGATGCAATTACCGTGTTTCATCGACAATAAGAACGTCCAAGGGATACAATAAACCTGATGTGAAGCATCATAATCTATAACTAGTGTCATAGGAATGGTTCCAACATAGACTGTAGGAAGAGTCAGTCTTCTCGTACTTAAATCGGCATTGTGCCTTTTGTATTTATTTCCGATGCAATTTCTGTGTTTCATCGTCAATATGAAGGTCCAAGGGATACAGTAAACCTGAAGTGAATCATCGGAATCTATAACTAGTGTCACAGGAATGGTTCAAATCATAGTCAGTAAGAAGAGTCAGTCTTTTTGTACTTAGGTCGGCATTGTGCCCCTTGTATT
This sequence comes from Schistocerca serialis cubense, assembly GCF_023864345.2. NCBI lineage: Eukaryota > Metazoa > Arthropoda > Insecta > Orthoptera > Acrididae > Schistocerca > Schistocerca serialis. The sequence continues at coordinate 1,396,746 of NW_026047644.1, read as the reverse complement.
TAATTCCGATGCATTTTCTGTGTTTCATCGTAAATTAGAAGGTCCAAGGGATACAGTAAACCTGAAGTGAAGCATCGGAATCAATAACTAGTGCCACAGGAATGGTTCAAAACATAGACAGTAAGAAGAGTCACTCTTCTTGTACTTAAGTCGGCATTGTGCCCTTTTCAATATAATTCCGATGTAATTACTGTGTTTCATCGTCAATAAGAAGGTATGAGGGATACAGTAAACCTGAAGTGAAGCATCGGAATCTATAACTAGTGTCACAGGAATCGTACAAAAGATAGTCAGGAAGAGGAGTCAGTCTTCTTGTACTTAAGTCGGCATTGTGCCTTTTGTATTTATTTCCGATGCAATTTCTGTGTTTCATCGTCAATATGAAGGTCCAAGGGATACAGTAAACCTGAAGTGAAGCATCGGAATCTCTAGTGTCACAGGAATGGTTCAAAACATAGTCAGTAAGAAGAGTGAGTCTTCTTGTACTTACGTCGGCTTTGTGCCTTTTGTATTTAATTCCGATGCAATATCTGTGTTTCTTCGTCAATAAGAAGGTCCAAGGGATACAGTAAACCTGAAGAGAAGCATCGGAATCTGTAACTAGCGTCACAGGAATGGTTCAAAATATAGACAGTAAGAAGAGACAGTCTTCTTGTACTTAAGTCGGCATTGTGCCTTTTCTATTTAATTCCGATGCAATTTCTGTGTTTCATTGTCAATAAGAAGGTCAGAGGGATACAGTAAACCTGAAGTGAAGCATCGGAATCTATAACTAGTGTCACAGGAATCGTACAAAAGATAGTCAGGAAGAGGAGTCAGTCTTCTTGTACTTAAGTCGGCGTTGTGCCTTTTCTATTTAATTCCGATGCAATTTCTATGCTTCATCGGCAATATGAAGGTCAGAGGGATACAGTAAACCTGAAGTGAAGCATCGGAATCTATAACTAGTGTCACAGGAATGGTTCAAAACATAGACAGTAGGAAGAGTCAGTCTTCTTGTACTTAAGTCGGCATTGTGCCTTTTCTATTTAATTCGGATGCAATTTCTGTGTTTCATCTTCAATAAGATGGTCAGAGGGATACAGTTAACTTGAAGTGAAGCATTGGATTCTGTAACTACCGTCACAGGAATGGTTCAAAACAGTCAGAAAGAAAGGTTAGTCTTCTTGTACATAAGTCGGCATTGTGCCTTTTCTATTTAATTCCGATGCACTTTCTGTGTTTCATCGTCAATAAGAAGGTCCAAGGGATACAGTAAACCTGATATGAAGCATCGGAATCTATAACTAGAGTGACAGGAATGTTTCAAAACGTAGACAGTAGGAGGAGTTAGTCTAGATGTACTTAAGTCGGCATTGTGCCGTTTGTATTTAATTCCGATGCAATTTCTGTGTTTCATCGTCAATAAGAAGGTCAGAGGAATACAGTAAATCTGAAGTGAAGCATCGGAATCTATAACTAGTGTCACGAGAATGGTTCAAAACATCGTCAGTAAGAAGTGTCAGTCTTCTTGTACTTAAGTGGGCATTATGTTCTTTTCAATTTAATTCCGATGCAATTTCTGTGTTTCATCGTCAATAAGAAGGTCAGAGGAATACAGTAAATCTGAAGTGAAGCATCGGAATCTATAACTAGTGTCACGACAATGGTTCAAAACATCGTCAGTAAGAAGAGTCAGTCTTCTTGTACTTAAGTCGGCATTGTGCCTTTTGTATTTAATTCCGATTCAATTTCTGTGTTTCATCGTCAATAAGAAGGTCCAAGGGATACAGTAAACCTGAAGTGAAACATCGGAATATATAACTAGTGTCACAGGAATGGTTCAAAACATAGACAGTAAGAAGAGTCAGACTTCTTGTACTTAAGTGGGCATTATGCCTTTTCAATTTAATTCCGATGCAATTACTGTGTTTCATCGACAATAAGAACGTCCAAGGGATACAATAAACCTGATGTGAAGCATCATAATCTATAACTAGTGTCATAGGAATGGTTCCAACATAGACTGTAGGAAGAGTCAGTCTTCTCGTACTTAAATCGGCATTGTGCCTTTTGTATTTATTTCCGATGCAATTTCTGTGTTTCATCGTCAATATGAAGGTCCAAGGGATACAGTACACCTGAAGTGAATCATCGGAATCTATAACAAGTGTCACAGGAATGGTTCAAATCATAGTCAGTAAGAAGAGTCAGTCTTCTTGTACTTAGGTCGGCATTGTGCCCCTTGTATTTAATTCCGATGCATTTTCTGTGTTTCATCGTCAATAGGAAGGTCCAAGGGATACAGTAAACCTGAAGTGAAGCAATGGAATCAATAACTAGTGCCAAAAGGAATGGTTCAAAACATAGACAGTAAGAAGAGTCACTCTTCTTGTACTTAAGTCGGCATTGTGCCTTTTGTATTTATTTCCGATGCAATTTCTGTGTTTCATCGTCAATATGAAGGTCCAAGGGATACAGTAAACCTGAAGTGAATCATCGGAATCTATAACTAGTGTCACAGGAATGGTTCAAATCATAGTCAGTAAGAAGAGTCAGTCTTTTTGTACTTAGGTCGGCATTGTGCCCCTTGTATTTAATTCCGATGCATTTTCTGTGTTTCATCGTCAATTAGAAGGTCCAAGGGATACAGTAAACCTGAAGTGAAGCATCGGAATCAATAACTAGTGCCACAGGAATGGTTCAAAAGATAGACAGTAAGAAGAGTCAGTCTTCTTGTACTTAAGTCGGCATCTTGCCCTTTTCAATATAATTCCGATGTAATTACTGTGTTTCATCGTCAATAAGAAGGTCAGAGGGATACAGTAAACCTGAAGTGAAGTATCGGAATCTCAAGTGTCACAGGAATGGTTCAAAACATAGTCAGTAAGAAGAGTGAGTCTTCTTGTACTTACGTCGGCTTTGTGCCTTTTGTATTTAATTCCGATGCAATATCTGTGTTTCATCGTCAATAAGAAGGTCCAAGGGATACAGTAAACCTGAAGAGAAGCATCGGAATCTGTAACTAGCGTCACAGGAATGGTTCAAAATATAGACAGTAAGAAGAGACAGTCTTCTTGTACTTAAGTCGGCATTGTGCCTTTTCTATTTAATTCCGATGCAATTTCTGTGTTTCATTGTCAATAAGAAGGTCAGAGGGATACAGTAAACCTGAAGTGAAGCATCGGAATCTATAACTAGTGTCACAGGAATCGTACAAAAGATAGTCAGGAAGAGGAGTCAGTCTTCTTGTACTTAAGTCGGCGTTGTGCCTTTTCTATTTAATTCCGATGCAATTTCTATGCTTCATCGGCAATATGAAGGTCAGAGGGATACAGTAAACCTGAAGTGAAGCATCGGAATCTATATCTAGTGTCACAGGAATGGTTCAAAACATAGACAGTAGGAAGAGTCAGTCTTCTTGTACTTAAGTCGGCATTGTGCCTTTTCTATTTAATTCCGATGCAATTTCTGTGTTTCATCTTCAATAAGATGGTCAGAGGGATACAGTTAACCTGAAGTGAAGCATTGGATTCTGTAACTACCGTCACAGGAATGGTTCAAAACAGTCAGAAAGAAGGGTTAGTCTTCTTGTACATAAGTCGGCATTGTGCCTTTTCTATTTAATTCCGATGCACTTTCTGTGTTTCATCGTCAATGAGAAGGTCCAAGGGATACAGTAAACCTGATATGAAGCATCGGAATCTATAACTAGAGTAACAGGAATGTTTCAAAACGTAGACAGTAGGAGGAGTTAGTCTAGATGTACTTAAGTCGGCATTGTGCCGCTTGTATTTAATTCCGATGCAATTTCTGTGTTTCATCGTCAATAAGAAGGTCAGAGGAATACAGTAAATCTGAAGTGAAGCATCGGAATCTATAACTAGTGTCACGAGAATGGTTCAAAACATCGTCAGTAAGAAGTGTCAGTCTTCTTGTACTTAAGTCGGCATTGTGCCTTTTGTATTTAATTCCGATTCAATTTCTGTGTTTCATCGTCAATAAGAAGGTCCAAGGGATACAGTAAACCTGAAGTGAAACATCGGAATATATAACTAGTGTCACAGGAATGGTTCAAAACATAGACAGTAAGAAGAGTCAGACTTCTTGTACTTAAGTGGGCATTATGTTATTTTCAATTTAATTCCGATGCAATTACTGTGTTTCATCGACAATAAGAACGTCCAAGGGATACAATAAACCTGATCTGAAGCATCATAATCTATAACTAGTGTCATAGGAATGGTTCCAACATAGACTGTAGGAAGAGTCAGTCTTCTCGTACTTAAGTCGGCATTGTGCCTTTTGTATTTATTTCCGATGCAATTTCTGTGTTTCATCGTCAATATGAAGGTCCAAGGGATACAGTAAACCTGAAGTGAATCATCGGAATCTATAACAAGTGTCACAGGAATGGTTCAAATCATAGTAAGTAAGAAGAGTCAGTCTTCTTGTACTTAGGTCGGCATTGTGCCCCTTGTATTTAATTCCGATGCATTTTCTGTGTTTCATCGTCAATAGGAAGGTCCAAGGGATACAGTAAACCTGAAGTGAAGCATCGGAATCAATAACTAGTGCCACAGGAATGGTTCAAAACATAGACAGTAAGAAGAGTCACTCTTCTTGTACTTAAGTCGGCATTGTGCCCTTTTCAATATAATTCCGATGTAATTACTGTGTTTCATCGTCAATAAGAAGTCCGAGGGATACAGTAAACCTGAAGTGAAGCATCGGAATCTCTAGTGTCACAGGTATGGTTCAAAACAAAGTCAGTAAGAGGAGTCAGTCTTCTTGTACTTACGTCGGCTTTGTGCCTTTTGTATTTAATTCCGATGCAACTTCTGTGTTTCATCGGCAATATGAAGGTCAGAGGAATACAGTAATTCTGAAGTGAAGCATCGGAATCTATAACTAGTGTCACAGGAATCGTACAAAAGATAGTCAGGAAGAGGAGTCAGTCTTCTTGTACTTAAGTCGGCGTTGTGCCTTTTCTATTTAATTCCGATGCAATTTCTGTGTTTCATCGGCAATATGAAGGTCAGAGGGATACAGTAAACCTGAAGTGAAGCATCGGAATCTATAACTAGTATCACAGGAATGGTTCAAAACATAGACAGTAGGAAGAGTCAGTCTTCTTGTGCTTAAGTCGGCATTGTGCCTTTTCTATTTAAATCCGATGCAATTTCTGTGTTTCATCGTCAATAAGAAGGTCAGAGGGATACAGTAAACCTGAAGTGAAGCATTGGATTCTGTATCTACCGTCATAGGAATGGTTCAAAACAGTCAGAAAGAAGGGTTAGTCTTCTTGTACATAAGACGGCATTACGAATTTTCTATTTATTTCCGATGCACTTTATGTGTATCATCGTCAATAAGAAGGTCTAAGGGTTACAGTAAACCTGATATGAAGCATCGGAATCTATAACTAGTGTCACAGGAATGTTTCAAAACGTAGACAGTAGTAGGAGTCAGTCTACATGTACTTAAGTCGGCATTGTGCCGTTTGTATTTAATTCCGATGCAATTTCTGTGTTTCATCGTCAATAAGAAGGTCAGAGGAATGCAGTAAATCTGAAGTGAAACATCGGAATCTATAACTAGTGTCACGGGAATGGTTCAAAACATAGTCAGTAAGAAGAGTCAGTCTTCTTGTACTTAAGTCGGCATTGTGCCTTTTGTATTTAATTCCGATGCAATTTCTGTGTTTCATCTTCAATAAGAAGGTCCAAGGGATACAGTAAACCTGAAGTGAAACATCGGAATTTATAACTAGTGTCACAGGAATGGTTGAAAACATAGACAGTAAGAAGAGTCAGACTTCTTGTACTTAAGTGGGCATTATGCCCTTTTCAATTTAATTCCGATGCAATTACTGTGTTTCATCGTCAATAAGAAGGTCAGACGGATACACTAAACCTGAAGTGAAGCATCGGAATCTCTAACTAGTGTCACAGGAATGGTTCAAAACATATTCAGTAAGAAGAGTCAGTCTTCTTGTACTTAAGTCGGCATTGTGCCTTTTGTATTTAATTCCGATGCAATATCTGTGTTTCATCGTCAATAAGAAGGTCCATGGAATACAGTAAACCTGAAGTGAAGCATCCGAATCTGTAACTAGCGTCACAGGAATGGTTCAAAACATAATCAGTAAGAAGAGTCAGTCTTCATGTACTTAAGTCGGCATTGTGCCGTTTCTATTTAATTCCGATGCAATATTTGTATTTCATCGACAATAAGAACGTCCAAGGGATACAGTAAACCTGATGTGAAGCATCGGAATCTATAACTAGTGTCACAGGAATGGTTCCAACATAGACAGTAGCAAGAGTCAGTCTTCTTGTACTTAAATCGGCATTGTGCCTTTTCTATTAAAGTCCGATGCAATTTCTGTGTTTCATCGTCAATAAGAAGGTCAGAGGGATACAGTAACCCTGAAGTGAAGCAACGGAATCTGTAACTAGCGTCACAGGAATGGTTAAAAACATAGACAGTAAGAAGAGTCAGCCTTCTTGTACTTAAGTCGGCATTGTGCCTTTTCTATTTAATTCCAATGCAATTTCTGTGTTTCATCTTCAATAAGAAGGTCCAAGGGATACAGTAAACCTGAAGTGAAGCATCGGATTCTATAACTAGTGTCACAGGAATGGTTCAAATCATAGACAGTAAGATGAGTCAGTCTTCTTGTACTTAAGTCGGCATTGTGCCTTTTTCTATTTAACTCCGATGCAATTTCTGTGTTTCATCGTCAATAAGAAGGTCAGAGGGATACAGAAAACGTGAAGTGAAACATCGGAATCTATAACTAGTGTCACAGGAATGGTTCAAATCTTAAACAGTAAGAAGAGTCAGTCTTCTTGTACTTAAGTCGGCAATGTGCCTTTTCTATTTAATTCCGATGCAATATCTGTGTTTCATCGTCAATAAGAAGGTCAGAGGGATACAGTAAACCTGAAGTGAAGCATCGCAATCTATAACTAGTGTCACAGGAATGGTTCCAAACATAGTCAGTAAGAAGAGTCAGTCTTCTTGTACTTATGTCGGCATTGTGCCTTTTCTATTTATTTCCGATGCAATTTCTGTGTTTCATCGTCAATACGAAGGTCCAAGGGATACAGTAAATCTGAAGTGAATCATCGGAATCTATAACTAGTGTCACAGGAATGGTTCAAAACATCGTCAGTACGAAGAGTCAGTCTTCTTGAACTTAAGTCGGCATTGTGCTTTTGTATTTAATTCCAATGCAATATCTGTGTTTCATCGTCAATAAGAAGGTCCAAGGGATACAGTAAACCTGAAGTGAAGCATCGAAATCTGTAACTAGCGTCACTGGAATGGTTTAAAACATAGACAGTAAGAAGGGTCAGTCTTCTTGTACTTATGTCGGCATTGTGCCTTTTCTATTTAATTCCGATGCAATTTCTGTGTTTCATCGTCAATAAGAAGGTCAGAGGGATACAGTAAACCTGATGTGAAGCATCGGAATCTATAACTAGTGTCACAGGAATGGTTCAAATCATAGACAGTAAGAAGAGTCAGTCTTCTTGTACTTAAGTCAGCATTGTGTTTTTTCTATTTCATTCCGATGCAATTTCAGTGTTTCATCGTCAATAAGAATGTCAGAGGGATGCAGTAAACCTGATGTGAAGCATCGGAATCTGTAACTTGCGTCGGAGGAATGGTTCAAAACATAGACAGTAAGAAGAGTCAGTCCTCTTGTACCTAAGTCGGCATTGTGCCTTTTCTATTTAATTCCGATGCACTTTCTGTGTTTCATCGACAATAAGAACGTCCATGGGATACAGTTAACCTGATATGAAGCATCGGAATCTATAACTAGTGTCACAGGAATGGTTCCAACATAGACTGAAGGAAGAGTCAGTCCACTTGTACTTAAATCGGCATTGTGCCTTTTCTATTTAATTCCGATGCAATTTCTGTGTTTCATCGTCAATAAGAAGGTCAGAGGAATACACTAAACCTGAAGTGAAGCATCGGAATCTGTAACTAGCGTCACAGGAATGGTTCAAACATAGTCAGTAAGAAGAGTCAGTCTTCTTGTACTTAAGTCGGCATTGTGCCTTTTCTATTTAATTCCTATGCAATTTCTGTGTTTCATCTTCTATAAGAAGGTCCAAGTGATACAGTAAACCTGAAGTGAAGCATCGGATTCTATAACTAGTGTCACAGGAATGGTTCAAATCATAGACAGTAAGATGAGACAGTCTTCTTGTACTTAAGTCGGCATTGTGCCTTTTCTATTTAATTCCGATGCAATTTCTGTGTTTCATCGTCAATAAGAAGGTCAGAGGGATACAGAAAACCTGAAGTGAAACATCGGAATCTATAACTAGTGTCACAGGAATGGTTCAAATCTTAGTCAGTAAGAAGAGTCAGTCTTCTTGTACTTAAGTCGGCATTGTGCCTTTTCCATTTAATTCCGATGCAATTTCTGTGTTTCATCGTCAATAAGAAGGTCAGAGGGATAAGGTAAACCTAAAGTGAAGCATCGGAATCTATAACTAGTGTCACAGGAATGGTTCCAAACATAGTCAATAAGAAGAGTCAGTCTTCTTGTACTTAAGTCGGCATTGCGCCTTTTCTATTTATTTCCGATGCAATTTCTGTGTTTCATCGTCAGTAAGAAGGTCAGAGGGATACAGTAAACCTGATGTGAAGCATCGGAATCTATAACTAGTGTCACAGGAATGGTTTAAATCATAGTCAGTAAGAAGAGTCAGTCTTCTTGTACTTACGTCGGCATTGTGTTTTTTCTATTTCATTCCGATGCAATTTCAGTGTTTCATCGTCAATAAGAATGTCAGAGGGATGCAGTAAACCTGAAGTGAAGCATCGGAATCTGTAACTTGCGTCAGAGGAATGGTTCAAAACATAGACAGTAAGAGGAGTCAGTCCTCTTGTACTTAAGTCGAAATTGTGCCCTTTTCAATTTAATTCCGATGCAATTACTGTGTTTCATCGTCAATAAGATGGTCAGAGATATACAGTAAACCTGAAGTGAAGCATCGGAATCTCTAACTAGTGAGACAGGAATGGTTCAAAACATAGTCAGTAAGAAGAGTCAGTCTTTTTGTACTTACGTCGGAATTGTGCCCTTTTCAATTTAATTCCGATGCAATTTCTGTGTTTCATCGTCAATAAGGAGGTCCAAGGTATACAGTAAACCTTAAGTGAAGCATCGGAATCTATAACTAGTGTCACAGGAATGGTTCAAATCGTAGTCAGTGAGAAGAGTCAGTCTTCTTGTACTTAAGTCGGCATTGTGTTTTTTCTATTTCATTTCGATGCAATTTCAGTGTTTCATCGTCAATGAGATTGTCAGTGGGATCCAGTAAACCTGAAGTGAAGCATCGGAATCTGTAACTTGCGTCAGAGGAATGGTTCAAAACATAGACAGTAAGAAGAGTCAGTCATCTTGTACTTAAGTCGGCATTGTGCATTTTCTATTTAATTGCGATGCAATTTCTGTGTTTCATCGACAATATGAAAGTCAGAGGGATAAAGTAAACCTGAAGTGAAGCATCGGAATCTATATCTAGTGTCACAGGAATGATTCAAAACATAGACAGTAAGGAGAGTCAGACTTCTTGTACTTAAGTTTGCATGGTGCCATTTTGTATTTAATTCCGATGCAATTTCTGGGTTTCAACGTGAATAAGAAGGTCAGAGGGATACAGTAAACCTGAAGTGAAGCATCGGAATCTATAACTAGTGTCACAGGAATGGTTCAAAGCAGTCAGTAAGAAGAGTCAGTCTTCTTGTACTTAAGTCTGCATTGTGCCTCTTGTATTTAATTTCGATGCAATTTCTGTGTTTCATCGTCAATAAGAAGGTCAGAGGGATACAGTAAACCTGAAGTGAAGCATCGGATTCTATAACTAGTGTCACAGGATTGGTTCAAATCATAGACAGTAAGATGAGTCAGTCTTCTTGTACTTAAGTCGGCATTGTGCCTTTTCTATTTAATTCCGATGCAATTTCTGTGTTTCATCGTCAATAAGAAGGTCAGAGGGATTCAGAAAACCTGAAGTGAAACATCGGAATCTATAACTAGTGTCAATGGAATGGTTCAAATCTTAGTCAGTAAGAAGAGTCAGTCTTCTTGTACTTAAGTCGGCATTGTGCCTTTTCTATTTAATTCCGATGCAATATTTGTGTTTCATCGTCAATAAGAAGGTCAGAGGGATACAGTAAACCTGAAGTGTGGCATCGGAATCTATAACTAGTGTCACAGGAATGGTTCCAAACATAGTCAGTAAGAAGAGTCAGTCTTCTTGTACTTAAGTCGGCATTGTGCCTTTTCTATTTATTTCCGATGCAATTTCTGTGTTTCATCGTCAATACGAATGTGCAAGGGATACAGTAAATCAGAAGTGAATCATCGGAATCCATAACCAGTGTCACAGGAATGGTTCAAAACATAGTCAGTACGAAGAGTCAGTCTTTTTGAACTTAAGTGGGCATTGTGCTTTTGTATTTAATTCCAATGCAATATCTGTGTTTCATCGTCAATAAGAAGGTCCAAGGGATACAGTAAACCTGAAGTGAAGCATCGGAATCTCTAACTAGTGACACAGGAATGGTTCAAAACATAGTCAGTAAGAAGAGTCAGTCTTTTTGTACTTACGTCGGAACTGTGCCTTTTGTATTTAATTCCGATGCAATATCTGTGTTTCATCGTCAATAAGAATGTCCAAGGGATACAGTAAACCTGAACTGATGCATCGGACTCTGTAACTAGCGTCACAGGAATGGTTTAAAACATAGACAGTAAGAAGAGTCAGTCTTCTTGTACTTAAAACGGCATTGTGCACTTTCTATTTTATTCCGATGCAATTTCTGTGTTTCATCGTCAATAAGAAGGTCCAAGGGATACAGTAAACCTGAAGTGAAGCATCGGAATCTATAACTAGTGTCACCGGAATGGTTCAAATCATAGTCGGTAAGAAGAGTCAGTCTTCTTGTACTTAAGTCGGCATTGTGTTTTTTCTATTTCATTCCGATGCAATTTCAGTGTTTCATCGTCAATAAGAATGTCAGAGGGATCCAGTAAACCTGAAGTGAAGCATCGGAATCTGTAACTTGCGTCAGAGGAATGGTTCAAAACATAGACAGTAAGAAGAGTCATTCTTCTTGTACTTAAGTCGGCATTGTGCATTTTCTAGTTAATTCCGGTGTAATTTCTGTGTTTCATCGTCAATAAGAAAGTCAGAGGGATACAGTAAACCTGAAGTGAAGCATCGGAATCTATATCTAGTGTCACAGGAATGATTCAAAATATAGACAGTAAGGAGAGTCAGACTTCTTGTACTTCAGTTGGCATGGTGCCATTTTGTATTTAATTCCGATGCAATTTCTGGGTTTCAACGTGAATAAGAATTTCAGAGGGATACAGTAAACCTGAAGTGAAGCATCGGAATCTATAACTAGTGTCACATTAATGGTTCAAAGCAGTCAGTAAGAAGAGTCAGTCTTCTTGTACTTAAGTCGGCATTGTGCCTCTTGTATTTAATTCCGATGCAATTTCTGTGTTTCATCTTCAATAAGAAGGTCCAAGGGATACAGTTAACATAAGGTGAAGCATCGGAATCTAAAACTAGTGTCACAGGAATGGTTCAAAGCATAGTCAGTAAGAAGAGTCAGTCTTCTTGTACTTAAGTCAGCATTGTGCCCTTGTATTTAATTCCGATGCAATTTCTGTCTATCATCGGCAATAAGATGGTCCAAGGGATACAGTATACCAGAAGTGAAGCATCGGAATCAATAACTAGTGTCACAGGAATGTTTCAAAACATAGACAGTTAGAAGAGTCAGTCTTCTCGTACTTAAGTCGGCATTGTGCCCTTTTCAATTTAATTCCGATGTAATTACTGTGTATCATCGTCAATAAGAAGGTCAGAGTGATACAGTAAACGTGAAGTGAAGCATCGAAATCTCTAACTAGTGTCACAGGAATGTTTCAAAACATAGACAGTAGGGAGAGTCATTCAACATGTACTTAAGTCGGCATTGTGTCTTTTGTATTTAATTCCGATGCAATTTCAGTGCTTCATCGTCAATAAGAAGGTCAGAGGGATACAGTTAACCTGAAGTGAAGCATCGGAATCTATAACTAGTGTCACAGGAATGGTTGAAAACATAGTCAGTAAGAAGAGTCAGTCTTCTTGTACTTAAGTCGGCATTGTGCCCTTTGTATTTAATTCCGATGCAATTTCTGTGTATCATCGTCAATAAGATGGTCCAAGGGATACAGTAAACCTGAAGTGAAGCATCGGAATCTGTAACTACCGTCACAGGAATGGTTCAAAACAGTCAGAAAGAAGAGTTCTTCTTCTTGTACTTAAGTCGGCATTGTGCCTTTTCTATTTAATTCCGATGCACTTTCTTTATTTAATCGTCAATAAGAAGGTCCAAGGGATACAATAAACCTGAAATGAAGCATCGGAATCTATAACTAGTTGTCACAGGAATGTTTCAAAGCATAGACAGTAGGAAGAGTCAGTCTACATGTACTTGGGTCGGCATTGTGCCGTTTGTATTAATTCCGATGCAATTTCTGTGTCTCATCGTCAATAAGAAGGTCCAAGGTATACAGTAAACCTGAAGTGAAGCATCGGAATCTATAACTAGTGACACAGGAATGGTTCAAATCATAGTCAGTAAGAAGAGTCAGTCTTCTTGTACGTAAGTCGGCATTGTTCCTTTTCTATTTAATTCCGATGCAATATCTATGTTTCATCGTCAATAAGAAGGTCAGAGGCATACAGTAAACCTGAAGTGAAGCATCGGAATCTATAACTAGTGTCACAGGAATGGTTCCAAACATAGTCAGTAAGAAGAGTCAGTCTCCTTGCACTTAAGTCGCCTTTGCGCCTTTTCTATTTATTTCCGATGTAATTTCTGTGTTTCATCGTCAATAAGAAGGTCCAAGTGATAGAGTAAACCTGAAGTGAATCATCGGAATCTATAACTAGTGTCACAGGAATGGTTCAAACATAGACAGTAAGAAGAGTCAGTCTTCTTGTACTTAAGTCGGCATTGTGCCTTTTGTATTTAATTCCGATGCAATTTCTGTGTTTCATCGTCAACAAGAAGGTCAGAGGGATACAGTAAACCTGAATTGTAGCATCGGAATCTATAACTAGTGTCACAGGAATGGTTCAAAACATAGACAGTAGGTGGAGTCTGTCTTCTTGCACTTAAGTCGGCATTGTGCTTTTTGTATTTAATTGCGATGCAATATCTGTGTTTCATCTTCAATAAGAAGGTCCAAGGGATACAGTAAACCTGAAGTGAAGCATCGGAATCTATAACTAGTGACACAGGAATGGTTCAAATCATAGTCAGTAAGATGAGTCAGTCTTCTTGTACTTAAGTCGGCATTGTGCCTTTTCTATTTAATTCCGATGCAATATCTGTGTTTCATCGTCAATAAGAAGGTCAGAGGGATACAGTAAACCTGAAGTGAAGCATCGGAATCTATAACTAGTGTCACAGGAATGGTTCCAAACATAGTCAGTAAGAAGAGTCAGTCTTCTTGTACTTAAGTCGGCATTGTGCCTTTTCTATTTAATTCCGATGCAATTTCTGTGTTTCATCGTCAATAAGAAAGTCAGAGGGATACAGTAAACCTGAAGTGAAGCATCGGAATCTATATCTAGTGTCACAGGAATATTTCAAAACATAGACAGTAAGGAGAGTCAGACTTCTTGTACTTAAGTTGGCATGGTGCCATTTTGTATTTAATTCCGATGCAATTTCTGGGTTTCAACGAGTATAAGAAGGTCAGAGGGATACAGTAAACCTGATGTGAAGCATCGGAATCTATAACTAGTGTCACAGGAATGGTTCAAAGCAGTCAGTAAGAAGAGTCAGTCTTCTTGTACTTAAGTCGGCATTGTGCCTTTTGTATTTAATTCCGATGCAATTTCTGTGTTTCATCTTCAATAAGAAGGTCCAAGGGATACAGTTAACCTGAAGTGAAGCATCGGAATCTATAACTAGTGTCACAGGAATGGTTCACAGCATAGACAGTAAGAAAGGTCAGTCTTCCTATACTTAAGTCGGCATTGTGCCTTTTGTATTTAATTCCGATGCAATTTCTGTGTTTCATCGTCAATAAGAAGGTCAGAGGGATACAGTAAACCTGAAGTGAAGCATCGGAATCAATAACTAGTGACACAGATATGGTTCAAAACATAGACAATAGGAAGAGTCAGTCTTCTTGTACTTAAGTCGGCATTGTGCCCTTTTCAATATAATTCCGATGTAATTACTGTGTTTCATCGTCAATAAGAAGGTCAGAGGGTTACAGTAACCCTGAAGTGAAGCATCGAAATCTCTAACTAGTGTCACAGGAATGGTTCAAAGCATAGACAGTAAGAAAGGTCAGTCTTCCTGTACTTCAGTCGGCATTGTGCCTTTTGTATTTAATTCCGATGCAATTTCTGTGTTTCATCGTCAATAAGAAGGTCAGAGGGATACAGTAAACCTGAAGTGAAGCATCGGAATCAATAACTAGTGTCACAGATATGGTTCAAAACATAGACAGTAGGAAGAGTCAGTCTTCTTGTACTTAAGTCGGCATTGTGCCTTTTCTATTTAATTCCGATGCAATTTCTGTGTTTCATCGTCAATAAGAAGGTCAGAGGGATACAGTAAACCTTAAATGAAGCATCGGAATCTATAACTAAGGTCACAGGAGTGTTTCAAAACATAGACAGTAGGAAGAGCCAGTCAACATGTACTTAAGTCGGCATTGTGCCTTTTGTATTTAATTCCGAGGCAATTTCAGTGTTTCATCGTCAATAAGAAGGTCAGAGGGATACAGTTAACCTGAAGTGAAGGATCGGAATCTATTACTAGTGTCACAGGAATGGTTCAAAACATAGTCAGTAAGAAGAGTCAGTCATCTTGTACTTAAGTCGGCATTGTGCCCTTTGTATTTAATTCCGATGCAATTTCTGTGTTTCATCGTCAATAAGATGGTCCAAGGGATACAGTAAACCTGAAGTGAAGCATCGGAATCAATAACTAGTGTCACAGGAATGGTTCAAAACATAGACAGTTTCTAACTGTCTATGTACTGTCTATGTCAGTCTTCTTGTACTTAAGTCGGCATTGTGCCCTTTTCAATATAATTCCGATGTAATTACTGTGTTTCATCGTCAATAAGAAGGTCAGAGGGATACAGTAACCCTGAAGTGAAGCATCGAAATCTCTAACTAGTGTCACAGGAATGGTTCAAAACATAGTCAGTAAGAAGAGTCAGTCGTCTTGTACTTACGTCGGTTTTGTGCCTTTTGTACTTAATTCCGATGCAATATCTGTGTTTCATCGTCAATAAGAAGGTCCAAGGGATACAGTAAACCTGAAGAGAAGCATCGGAACCTGTAACTAGCGTCACAGGAATGGTTCAAAACATAGACAGTAAGAAGAGTCAGTCTTCTTGTACTTAAGTCGGCATTGTGCCTTTTCTATTTAATTCCGATGCAATATCAGTGTTTCATCGTCAATAAGAAGGTCCGAGGGATTAAGTAAACCTGAAGATAAGCTTCGGAATCTGTAACTAGCGTCACAGGAATGGTTCAAACATAGACAATAAGAAGAGTCAGTCCTCTTGTACTTAAGTCGGCATTGTGCCCTTTGTATTTAATTCCGATGCAATTTCTGTGTTTCATCGTCAATAAGAAGTTCCAAGGTATAAAGTAAACCTGAAGTGAAGCATCGGAATCTATAACTAGTGACACAGGAATGGTTCAAATCATAGTCGGTAAGAAGAGTCAGTCTTCTTGTACTTAAGTCGGCATTGTGCCTTTCCTATGTAATTCCGATGCAATATCTGTGTTTCATCGTGAATAAGAAGGTCAGAGGGATAGAGTAAACCTGATGTGAATCATCGGAATCTATAACTAGTGTCACAGGAATGGTTCAAAACATAGTCAGTACGTAGAGTCAGTCTTCTTGTACTAAAGTCGGCATTGTGCCTTTTGTATTTAATTCCGATGCAATTTCTGTGTTTCATCGTCAATAAGAAGGTCCAAGGGATACAGTAAACCTGAAGAGAAGCATCGGAACCGGTAACTAGCGTCACAGGAATTTTTCAAAACATAGACAGTAAGAAGAGTCAGTCTCCTTCTACTTAAGTCGGCATTGTGCCTCTTCTATTTAATTCCGATGCAATATCAGTGTTTCATCGTCAATAAGAAGGTCAGAGGGATACAGTAAACCCGAAGTGAAGCATCGGAATCTGAAACTACCGTCACAGGAATGGTTCAAAAGATAGTCAGTAAGAAGAGTCAGTCTTCTTGTACTTACGTCGACTTTGTGCCTTTTGTATTTAATTCCGATGCAATATCTGTGTTTCATCGTCAATAAGAAGGTCCAAGGGATACAGTAAACCTGAAGAGAAGCATCGGAACCTGTAACTAGCGTCACAGTAATGGTTCAAAACATAGACAGTAAGAAGAGTCAGTCTTCTTGTACTTAAGTCGGCATTGTGCCTTTTCTATTTAATTCCGATGCAATATCAGTGTTTCATCGTCAATAAGAAGGTCAGAGGGATACAGTAAACCTGAAGTGAAGCATCGGAATCTGAAACTACCGTCACAGGAATGGTTCAAAACAGTCAGAAAGAAGAGTTAGTCTTCTTGTACTTAAGTCGGCGTTGTGCCTTTTCTATTTAATTCCGATGCACTTTCTTTATTTCATAGTCAATAAGAAGGTCCAAGGGATAAAGTAAACCTGTAGTGAAGCATTGGAATCTGTAACTAGCGTCACAGGAATAGTTGAAAACATAGTCAGTAACAAGAGTCAGTCTTCTTGCACTTAATTCAGCATTGTGCCTTTTCTATTTAATTCCGATGCAATTTCTGTGTTTCATCGTCAATAAGAAGGTCCGAGGGATACAGTAAACCTGAAGATAAGCTTCGGAATCTATAACTAGCGTCACAGGAATGGTTCAAACATAGACAGTAAGAAGAGTCAGTCCTCTTGTACTTAAGTCGGCATTGTGCCTTTTCTATTTAATTCCGATGCAATTTCTGTGTTTCATCGTCAATAAGAAGTTCCAAGGGATAAAGTAAACCTGAAGTGAAGCATCGGAATCTATAACTAGTGACACAGGAATGGTTCAAATCATAGTCAGTAAGAAGAGTCAGTCTTCTTGTACTTAAGTCGGCATTGTGCCTTTCCTATGTAATTCCGATGCAATATCTGTGTTTCATCGTGAATAAGAAGGTCAGAGGGATAGAGTAAACCTGATGTGAATCATCGGAATCTATAACTAGTGTCACAGGAATGGTTCAAAACATAGTCAGTACGTAGAGTCAGTCTTCTTGTACTAAAGTCGGCATTGTGCCTTTTGTATTTAATTCCGATGCAATTTCTGTGTTTCATCGTCAATAAGAAGGTCCAAGGGATACAGTAAACCTGAAGAGAAACATCGGAACCTGTAACTAGCGTCACAGGAATTTTTCAAAACGTAGACAGTAAGAAGAGTCAGTCTCCTTGTTCTTAAGTCGGCATTGTGCCTCTTCTATTTAATTCCGATGCAATATCAGTGTTTCATCGTCAATAAGAAGGTCAGAGGGATACAGTAAACCTGAAGTGAAGCATCGGAATCTGAAACTACCGTCACAGGAATGGTTCAAAACAGTCAGAAAGAAGAGTTAGTCTTCTTGTACTTAAGTCGGCATTGTGCCTTTTCTATTTAATTCCGATGCACTTTCTTTATTTCATCGTCAATAAGAAGGTCCAAGGGATAGAGTAAACCTGAAGTGAATCATAGGAATCTATAACTAGTGTCACAGGAATGGTTCCAAACATAGTCAGTAAGAAGTGTCAGTCTTCTTGCACTTAAGTCGCCTTTGTGCCTTTTCTATTTATTTCCGATGTAATTTCTGTGTTTAATCGTCAATAAGAAGGTCCAAGGGATAGAGTAAACCTGAAGTGAATCATCGGAATCTACAGGGTGATTCAAAAAGAATACCAGAACTTTAAAAATGTGTATTTAATGAAAGAAACATAATATAACCTTCTATTATACCACATTACAAAGAGTATTTAAAAAGGTTTTAACAGTTTGGATACCTGCTGTTATTTCTCGTTTCAAATCATCAATGGTGGCTGGGAGAGGTGGCCGAAACACCATATCCTTAACATACCCCCATAAGAAAAAATCGCAGGGGGTATGATCAGGGCTTGTTGGAGGCCAGTGATGAAGTGCTCTGTCACGGGCTGCCTGGCGGCCGATCCATCGCCTCGGGTAGTTGACGTTCAGGTAGTTACGGACAGATAAGTGCCAATGTGGTGGCGCTCCATCCTGCTGAAATATGAATTGTTGTGCTTTTTGTTCGAGCTGATGGAACAGCCAATTCTCCAACATCTCCAGATACTGTAGTCCAGTTACAGTAGCACCTTCGAAGAAAAAGGGACCAAAAACTTTATTGGCTGAAATGGCACAGAAAACGTTCATACTGAGTTGTTTCCCGCGGATTCTCAGTGCCCCACGCTGAACAACTGTCGTCGATTCACTTCTGCCGTACTCAATAACACAAAAAGCTTTCTGTTGAGCGGTCGCCATCTTAGCATCAACTGACGCTGACGCCTAGTCAACAGCGCCTCACGCGAACAAATGTACAACTAAATGAAACTTTATAGCTCCCTTAATTCGCCGACAGATAGTGCTTAGCTCTGTCTTTTGTCGTTGCAGAGTTTTAAATTCCTAAAGTTGTGGTATTCTTTTTGAATCACCCTGTATAACTAGTGACACAGGAATGGTTCAAAACATAGACAGTAAGGAGAGTCAGACTTCTTGTACTTAAGTTGGCATGGTGCCATTTTGTATTTAATTCCGATGCAATTTCTGGGTTTCAACGAGAATGAGAAGGTCAGAGGGATACAGTAAACCTGAAGTGTAGCATCGGTATCTATAACTAGTGTCACAGGAATGGTTCAAAGCAGTCAGTAAGAAGAGTCAGTCTTCTTGTACTTAAGTCGGCATTGTGCCTTTTGTATTTAATTCCGATGCAATTTCTGTGTTTCATCGTCAACAAGAAGGTCAGAGGGATACAGTAAACCTGAATTGTAGCATCGGAATCTATAACTAGTGTCACAGGAATGGTTCAAAGCATAGACAGTAAGAAAGGTCAGTCTTCCTGTACTTCAGTCGGCATTGTGCCTTTTGTATTTAATTCCGATGCAATTTCTGTGTTTCATCTTCAATAAGAAGGTCAGAGGGATACAGTAAACCTGAAGTGAAGCATCGGAATCTATAACTAGTGTCACAGGAGTGGTTCAAAACATAGTCAGTAAGAAGAGTCAGTCTTCTTGTACTTAAGTCGGCATTGTGCCTTTTCTATTTAATTCCGATGCAATATCTGTGTTTCATCGTGAATAAGAAGGTCAGAGGGATAGAGTAAACCTGATGTGAATCATCGGAATCTACAACTAGTGTCACAGGAATGGTTCAAAACATAGTCAGTACGTAGAGTCAGTCTTCTTGTACTAAAGTCGGCATTGTGCCTTTTGTATTTAATTCCGATGCAATTTCTGTGTTTCATCGTCAATAAGAATGTCCAAGGGATACAGTAAACCTGAAGAGAAGCATCGGAACCTGTAACTAGCGTCACAGGAATTTTTCAAAACGTAGACAGTAAGAAGAGTCAGTCTCCTTGTACTTAAGTCGGCATTGTGCCTCTTCTATTTAATTCCGATGCAATATCAGTGTTTCATCGTCAATAAGAAGGTCAGAGGGATACAGTAAACCTGAAGTGAAGCATCGGAATCTGAAACTACCGTCACAGGAATGGTTCAAAACAGTCAGAAAGAAGAGTTAGTCTTCTTGTACTTAAGTCGGCATTGTGCCTTTTCTATTTAATTCCGATGCACTTTCTTTAATTCATCGTCAATAAGAAGGTCCAAGGGATACAGTAAACCTGAAATGAAGGCAGTAAGAAAGGTCAGTCTTCCTGTACTTAAGTCTTCATTGTGCCTTTTGTATTTAATTCCGATGCAATTTCTGTGTTTCATCGTCAATAAGAAGGTCAGAGGGATACAGTAAACCTGAAATGAAGCATCGGAATCTGTAACTAAGGTCACAGGAATGTTTCAAAACTTAGACAGTAGGAAGAGTCAGTCTACATGTACTTAAGTCGGCATTGTGCCGTTTGTATTTAATTCCGATGTAATGTCTGTGTCTCATCGTCAATAAGAAGGTCAGACGAATACAGTAAATCTGAAGTGAAGCATCGGAATTAATAACTAGTGTCACAGGAATGGTTCAAAACATAGACAGTAGGAAGAGTCAGTCTTCTCGTACTTAAGTCGGCATTGTGCCCTTTTCAATTTAATTCCGATGTAATTACTGTGTTTCATCGCCAATAAGAAGGTCAGAGTGATACAGTAAACGTGAAGTGAAGCATCGAAATCTCTAACTAGTGTCACAGGAATGTTTCAAAACATAGACAGTAGGAAGAGTTAGTCAACATGTACTTAAGTCGGCATTGTGCCTTTTGTATTTAATTCCGATGCAATTTCAGTGTTTCATCGTCAATAAGAAGGTCAGAGGAATACAGTAAATCTGAGGTGAAGCATCTTAATCTATAACTAGTGTCACAGGAATGGTTCAAAACATAGACAGTAAGAAGAGTCAGACTTCTTGTACTTAAGTCGGCATCAAGCCCTTTTCTATTTAATTCCGATGCAATTACTGTGTTTCATCGTCAATAAGAAGGTCAGAGGGATACAGTAAACCTGAAGTGATGCATCGGAATCTCTAACTAGTGTCACAGGAATGGTTCAAAACATAGTCAGTATGAAGAGTCAGTCTTCATGTACCTAAGTCGGCATTGTGCCCTTTGTATTTAATTCCGATTCAATATCTGTGTTTCATCGTCAATAAGAAGGTCCAAGGGATACAGTAAACCTGAAGTGCAGCATCGGAATCAATAACTAGTGACACAGGAATGGTTCAAATCATAGTCAGTAAGATGAGTCAGTCTTCTTGTACTTAAGTCGGCATTGTGCCTTTTCTATTTAATTCCGATGCAATATCTGTGTTTCATCGTCAATAAGAAGGTCAGAGGGATACAGTAAACCTGAAGTGAAGCATCGTAATCTATAACTAGTGTCACAGGAATGGTTCCAAACATAGTCAGTAAGAAGAGTCTGTCTTCTTGCACCTAAGTCGCCTTTGTGCCTTTTCTATTTATTTCCGATGTAACTTCTATGCTTCATCGTCAATAAGAAGGTCCAAGGGATAGAGTAAACCTTAAGTGAATCATCGGAATCTATAACTAGTGTCACAGGATTGGTTCAAAACATAGTCAGTACGTAGAGTCAGTCTTCTTGTACTAAAGTCGGCATTGTGCCTTTTGTATTTAATTCCGATGCAATTTCTGTGTTTACTCATCAATAAGAAGGCCAGTGGGATACAGTAAACCTGAATTGTAGCATCGGAATCTATAACTAGTGTCACAGGAATGGTTCAAAACATAGACAGTAGGTGGAGTCTGTCTTCTTGTACTTAAGTCGGGATTGTGCCTTTTGTATTTAATTCCGATGCAATTTCTGTGTTTCATCTTCAATAAGAAGGTCAGAGGGATACAGTAAACCTGAAGTGAAGCATCGGAATCTATAACTAGTGTCACAGGAGTGGTTCAAAACATAGTCAGTAAGAAGAGTCAGTCTTCTTGTACTTAAGTCGGCATTGTGCCTTTTCTATTTAATTCCGATGCAATTTCTGTGTTTCATCGTCAATAAGAAAGTCAGAGGGATACAGTAAACCTGAAGTGAAGCATCGGAATCTATATCTAGTGTCACAGGAATGATTCAAAGCATAGACAGTAAGAAAGGTCAGTCTTCCTGTACTTAAGTCGGCATTGTGCCTTTTGTATTTAATTCCGATGCAATTTCTGTGTTTCATCTTCAATAAGAAGGTCCAAGGGATACAGTTAACCTGAAGTGAAGCATCGGAATCTATAACTAGTGTCACAGGAATGGTTCAAAGCATAGACAGTAAGAAAGGTCAGTCTTCCTGTACTTAAGTCGGCATTGTGCCTTTTGTATTTAATTCCGATGCAATTTCTGTGTTTCATCGTCAATAAGAAGGTCAGAGGGATACAGTTAACCTGAAGTAAAGCATCGGAATCTATAACTAGTGTCACAGGAATGGTTCAAAACATAGACAGTAGGAAGAGTCAGTCTACATGTACTTAAGACGGCATTGTGCCCTTTGTATTTAATTCCGATGTAATTTCTGTGTCTCATCGTCAATAAGAATGTCAGAGGAATACAGTAAATCTGAAGTGAAGCATCGGAATCTATAACTAGTGTCACAGGAATGGTTCAAAACATAGTCAGTACGTAGAGTCAGTCTTCATGTACTAAAGTCGGCTTTGTGCATTTTGTATTTAATTCCGATGCAATATCTGTGTTTCTTCGTCAATAAGAAGGTCCAAGGGATACAGGAAACCTGAAGAGAAGCATCGGAACCTGTAACTAGCGTCACAGGAATGGTTCAAAACATAGACAGTAAGAAGAGTCAGTCTTCTTGTACTTAAGTCGGCATTGTGCCTTTTCTACTTAATTCCGATGCAATATGAGTGTTTCATCGTCATTAAGAAGGTCAGAGGGATACAGTAAACCTGAAGTGAAGCATCGGAATCCGAAACTACCATCACAGGAATGGTTCAAAACAGTCAGAAAGAAGAGTTAGTCTTCTTGTACTTAAGTCGGCATTGTGCCTTTTCTATTTAATTCCGATGCACTTTCTTTATTTCATCGTCAATAAGAAGGTCCAAGGGATACAGTAAACCTGAAATGAAGCATCGGAATCTATAACTAGTGTCACAGGAATGTTTCAAAACATAGACAGTAGGAAGAGTCAGTCTACATGTACTTAAGACGGCATTGTGCCCTTTGTATTTAATTCCGATGTAATTTCTGTGTCTCATCGTCAATAAGAATGTCAGAGGAATACAGTAAATCTGAAGTGAAGCATCGGAATCTATAACTAGTGTCACAGGAATGGTTCAAAACATAGTCAGTACGTAGAGTCAGTCTTCTTGTACTAAAGTCGGCATTGTGCCTTTTGTATTTAATTCCGATGCAATTTCTGTGTTTCATCGTCAATAAGAAGGTCCAAGGGATACAGTAAACCTGAAGTGAAGCATCGGAAACCATAACTAGTGTCACAGGAGTGGTTCAAAATATAGTCAGTACGAAGAGTCAGTCTTCTTGCACTTAAGTCGGCATTGTGCATTTTTAAATTTAATTCCGATGCAATGTCTGTGTTTCAGCGTCAATAAGAAGGTCAGAGGGATACAGTAACCCTGAAGTGAAGCATCGGAATCTATAACTAGTGTCACAGGAATGGTCCAAAACATAGTCAGTAAGAAGAGTCAGTCTTCTTGTACTTAAGTCGGCATTGTGCCTTTTGTATTTAATTCCGATGCAATTTGTGTGTTTCATCGTCAATAAGAAGGTCAGAGGGATACGGTAAACCTGAAGTGAAGCATCGGAATCTATAGCTAGTGTCACAGGAATGGTTCAAATCATAGTCAGTAAGAATTGTCAGTCATCTTGTACTTAAGTCCGCATTATGCCTTCTCTATTTAATTCCGATGCAATTTCTGTGTTTCATCGTCAATAAGAAGGTCAGAGGGATACAGTAAACATGACGTGAAGCATCGGAATCTGTAACTAGCGTCACAGGAATGGTTCAAAACATAGACCGTAAGAAGAGATAGTCTTCTTGTACTTAAGTCGGCATTGTGAATTTTCTATTTAATTCCGATGCAATTTCTGTGCTTCATCGTCAATAAGAAGGTCCAAGGGATACAGTAAACCTGAAGAGAAGCATCGGAATCTATAACTAGTGTCACAGGAGTGGTTCAAATCATAGACAGTAAGAAGAGTCAGTCTTCTTGTACTTAAGTTGGCATTGTGCCTTTTCTATTTACTTCCGAGGCAATTTCTGTGTTTCATCGTCAATAAGAAGGTCAGAGGGATACAGTAAACCTGAAGTGAAGCATCGGAATCTATAACTAGTGTCACAGGAATGGTTCAAAGCAGTCAGTAAGAAGAGTCAGTCTTCTTGTACTTAAGTCGGCATTGTGCCTTTTGTATTTAATTCCGATGCAATTTCTGTGTTTCAATGTCAATAAGAAGGTCAGAGGGATACAGTAAACCTGAATTGTAGCATCGGAATCTATATCTAGTGTCACAGGAATGGTTCAAAGCATAGACAGTAGGAGGAGTCTGTCTTCTTGTACTTAAGTCGGCATTGTGCCTTTTGTATTTAATTCCGATGCAATTTCTGTGTTTCATCTTCAATAAGAAGGTCCAAGGGATACAGTTAACCTTATGTGAAGCATCAGAATCTATAACTAGTGTCACAGGAATGGTTCAAAGCATAGACAGTAAGAAAGGTCAGTCTTCCTTTACTTAAGTCGGCATTGTGCCTTTTGTATTTAATTCCGATGCAATTTCTGTGTTTTATCGTCAATAAGAAGGTCAGAGGGGTACAGTAAACCTGAAGTGAAGCATCGGAATCAATAATTAGTGACACAGATATGGTTCAAAACATAGACAATAGGAAGAGTCAGTCTTCTTGCACTTAAGTCGGCATTGTGCCTTTTCTATTTAATTCCGATGCAATATGAGTGTTTCATCGTCAATAAGAAGGTCAGAGGGATACAGTAAACCTGAAGTGAAGCATCGGAATCCGAAACTACCGTCACAGGAATGGTTCAAAAAATTCAGAAAGAAGAGTTAGTCTTCTTGT
The DNA here is from genome assembly GCF_023864345.2 of Schistocerca serialis cubense. NCBI lineage: Eukaryota > Metazoa > Arthropoda > Insecta > Orthoptera > Acrididae > Schistocerca > Schistocerca serialis. The sequence continues at coordinate 1,371,962 of NW_026047644.1, read as the reverse complement.
ACTTAAGTCGGCATTGTGCCTTTTCTATTTAATTCCGATGCACTTTCTTTATTTCATCGCCAATAAGAAGGTCCAAGGGATACAGCAAACCTGAAATGAAGCATCGGAATCTGTAACTAGTGTCACAGGAATGTTTCAAAACATAGACAGTAGGAAGAGTCAGTCTACATGTACTTAAGACGGCATTGTGCCCTTTGTATTTAATTCCGATGTAATTTCTGTGTCTCATCGTCAATAAGAATGTCAGAGGAATACAGTAAATCTGAAGTGAAGCATCGGAATCTATAACTAGTGTCACAGGAATGGTTCAAAACATAGTCAGTAAGATGTGTCAGTCTTCTTGCACTTAAGTCGCCTTTGTGCCTTTTCTATTTATTTCCGATGTAATTTCTGTGTTTCATCGTCAATAAGAAGGTCCAAGGGATAGAGTAAACCTGAAGTGAATCATCGGAATCTATATCTAGTGTCACAGGAATGGTTCAAAACATAGTCAGTACGTAGAGTCAGTCTTCTTGTACTAAAATCGGCATTGTGCCTTTTCTATTTAATTCCGATGCAATTTCTGTGTTTCATCGTCAATAAGAAGGTCCAAGGGATACAGTAAACCTGAAGTGAAGCATCGGAATCCATAATTAGTGTCACAGGAGTGGTTCAAAATATAGTCAGTACGAAGAGTCAGTCTTCTTGCACTTAAGTCGGCATTGTGCATTTTTAAATTTAATTCCGATGCAATTTCTGTGTTTCAGCGTCAATAAGAAGGTCACAGGGATACAGTAACCCTGAAGTGAAGCATCGGAATCTATAACTAGTGTCACAGGAATGGTTGAAAGCATAGTAAGAAGAGTCAGTCTTCTTGTACTTAAGTCGGCATTGTGCCTTTTGTATTTAATTCCGATGCAATTTGTGTGTTTCATCGTCAATAAGAAGGTCAGAGGGATACGGTAAACCTGAAGTGAAGCATCGGAATCTATAGCTAGTGTCACAGGAATGGTTCAAATCATAGTCAGTAAGAAGTGTCAGTCATCTTGTACTTAAGTCCGCATTATGCCTTCTCTATTTAATTCCGATGCAATTTCTATGTTTCATCGTCAATAAGAAGGTCAGAGGGATCCAGTACACATGAAGTGAAGCATCGGAATCTGTAACTAGCGTCACAGGAATGGTTCAGAACATAGACAGTAAGAAGAGATAGTCTTCTTGTACTTAAGTCGGCATTGTGAATTTTCTATTTAATTCCGATGCAATTTCTGTGTTTCATCGTCAATAAGAAGGTCCAAGGGATACAGTAAACCTGAAGAGAAGCATCGGAATCTATAACTAGTGTCACAGGAATGGTTCAAATCATAGACAGTAAGAAGAGTCAGTCTTCTTGTACTTAAGTCGGCATTGTGCCTTTTCTATTTAATTCCGAGGCAATTTCTGTGTTTCATCGTCAATAAGAAGGTCAGAGGGATACAGTAAACCTGAGGTGAAGCATCGGAATCTATAACTAGTGTCACAGGAATGGTTCAAATTATAGTCAGTAAGAAGAGTCAGTCTTCTTGTACTAAAGTCGGTATTGTGTATTTTCTATTTAATTCCGATGCAATATCTGTGTTTCATCGTCAATAAGAAGATCAGAGGGATACAGTAAACCTGAAGTGAAGCATCGGAATCTATAACTAGTGTCACAGGAATGGCTCCAAACATAGTCAGTAACCAGAGTCAGTCTTGTTGCACTTAAGTCGGCATTGAGCCTTTTCCATTTATTTCCTATGTAATTTCTGTGTTTCTTCGTCAATAAGAAGGTCCAAGGGATACAGTAAACCCGAAGTGTAGCATCTGAATCTATAACTAGTGTCACAGGAAAGGTTCATATCATAGACAGTAAGAAGAGTCAGTCTCCTTGTACTTACGTCGGCATTGTGCCTTTTGTATTTAATTCCGATGCAATTTGTGTGTTTCATCGTCAATAAGAAGGTCCAAGGGTTACAGTAAACCTGAAGCATCGGAATCTATAACTAGTGTCACAGGAGTGGTTCAAATCATAGTCAGTACGAAGAGCCAGTCTTCTTGCACTTATGTCGGCATTGTGCCTTTTGAATTAATTCCGATGCAATTTCTGTGTTTCAGCGTCAATAAGTAGGTCAGAGGGATACAGTAAACCTGAAGTGAAGCATCGGAATCTATAACTAGTGTCACAGGAATGGTTCGAAACATAGACAGTAGGAAGAGTCAGTCTTCTTGTACTTAAGTCAGCATTGTGCGTTTCCTATTTCATTCCGATGCACTTTCTGTGTTTCATCGTCAATAAGAAGGTCGAAGGGATACAGTAAATCTGAAGTGAAGCATCGGAATCCATAACTAGTGTCACAGGAATGTTTCAAACATAGTCAGTAAGAAGAGTCAGTCTTCTTGTACTTAAGTCGGCATTGTGCCTTTTGTTTTTAATTCCGATGTAATTTCTGTGTTCATCGGCAATAAGAAGGTCCAAGGGATACAGTAAACCCGAAGTGTAGCATCTGAATCTATAACTAGTGTCAAAGGAAAGGTTCATATCATAGACAGTAAGAAGAGTCAGTCTCCTTGTACTTACGTCGGCATTGTGCCTTTTGTATTTAATTCCGATGCAATTTCTGTGTTTCATCGTCAATAAGAAGGTCAGAGGGATACAGAAAACCTGAAGTGAAGCATCGGAATCAATAACTAGTGTCACAGGAATGGTTCAAAACATAGACAGTAGGAAGAGTCAGTCTTCTTGTACTTAAGTCAGCATTGTGCGTTTCCTATTTCATTCCGATGCACTTTCTGTGTTTCATCGTCAATAAGAAGGTCGAAGGGATACAGTAAATCTGAAGTGAAGCATCGGAATCCATAACTAGTGTCACAGGAATGTTTCAAACATAGTCAGTAAGAAGAGTCAGTCTTCTTGTACTTAAGTCGGCATTGTGCCTTTTGTATTTAATTCCGATGCAATTTCTGTGTTTCATCTTCAATAAGAAGGTCCAAGGGATACAGTAAACCTGAAGTGAAGCATCGGAATCTATAACTAGTGTCACAGGAATGGTTCAAAACATAGTCAGTAAGAAGAGTCAGTCTTCTTGCACTTAAGTCGGCATTGTGCCTATTGTATTTAATTCCGATGCAATATCTGTGTTTCATTGTCAATAAGAAGGTCCAAGGGATACAGTAAACCTGAAGTGAAGCATCGGAATCTGTAACTAGCGTCTTAGGAATGGTTCAAAACATAGTCAGTAAGAAGAGTCAGTCTTCTTGTACTTATGTCGGCATTGTGCCTCTTCTATTTAATTCCGACGCAATTTCTGTCTTTCATCGTCAATAAGAACGTCCAAGGGATACAGTAAACCTGAAGTGAAGCATTGGAATCTATAACTAGTGTCACAGGAATGATTCCAAACATAGTCAGAAAGAAGAGTCAGTCTTCTTGTACTTAAGTCGGCATTGTGCCTTTTCTATTTAATTCCGATGCAATTTCTGTGTTTCATCGTCAATAAGAAGGTCAGAGGGATACAGTAAACCTGAAGTGAAGCATCGGAATCTATAACTAGTGTCACAGGAATGGTTCAAATCATAGCCAGTAAGAAGAGTCAGTCTTCTTTTACTTAAGTCGGCATTGTGCTTCTTCTATTTCATTCCGATGCAATTTCAGTGTTTCATCGTCAATAACAGTGTCAGGGGGATACAGTAAACCTGAAGTGAAGCATCGGAATCTATATCTAGTGTCACAGGAATGGCTCCAAACATAGTCAGTAACAAGAGTCAGTCTTCTTGCACTTAAGTCGGCATTGTACCTTTTCTATTTATTTCCGATGCAATTTCTGTGTTTCATCGTCAATAAGAAGGTCCAAGGGATACAGTAAACCTGAAGTGAAGCTTCGGAATCTATAACTAGTGTCACAGGAAGGGTTCAAAACATAGTCAGTACGAAGAGTCAGTCTTCTAGCACTTAAGTCGGCATTGTGCCTTTTGAATTTAATTCCGATGCAATTTCTGTGTTTCAGCGTCAATGAGAAGGTCAGAGGGATACAGTAAACCTGAAGTGAATCATCGGAATCTATAACTAGTGTCACAGGAATGGTTCAAAACATAGTCAGTACGTAGAGTCAGTCTTCTTGTGCTAAAGTCGGCATTGTGCCTTTTCTATTTAATTCCGATGCAATTTCTGTGTTTCATCGTCAATAAGAAGGTCCAAGGGATACAGTAAACCTGAAGTGAAGCATCGGAATCCATAACTAGTGTCACAGGAGTGGTTCAAAATATAGTCAGTACGAAGAGTCAGTATTCTTGCACTTAAGTCGGCATTGTGCATTTTTAAATTTAATTCCGATGGAATTTCTGTGTTTCAGCGTCAATAAGAAGGTCAGAGGGATACAGTAACCCTGAAGTGAAGCATCGGAATCTATAACTAGTGTCACAGGGTTGGTTCAAAACATAGTCAGTAAGAAGAGTCAGTCTTCTTGTATTTAAGTCGGCATTGTGCCTTTTGTATTTAATTCCGATGCAATTTGTGTGTTTCATCGTCAATAAGAAAGTCAGAGGGATACGGTAAACCTGAAGTGAAGCATCGTAATCTATAGCTAGTGTCACAGGAATGGTTCAAATCATAGTCAGTAAGAAGTGTCAGTCATCTTGTACTTAAGTCCGCATTATGCCTTCTCTATTTAATTCCGATGCAATTTCTGTGTTTCATCGTCAATAAGAAGGTCAGAGGGATCCAGTAAACCTGAAGTGAAGCATCGGAATCTATAACTAGTGTCACAGGAATGGTTCAAATTATAGTCAGTAAGAAGAGTCAGTCTTCTTGTACTTAAGTCGGCATTGTGTATTTTCTATTTAATTCCGATCCAATATCTGTGTTTCATCGTCAATAAGAAGGTCAGAGGGATACAGTAAACCTGAAGTGAAGCATCGGAATCTATAACTAGTGTCACAGGAATGGCTCCAAACATAGTCAGTAACAAGAGTCAGTCTTCTTGCACTTAAGTCGGCATTGTGCCTTTTCTATTTATTTCCGATGCAATTTCTGTGTTTCATCGTCAATAAGAAAGTCCAAGGGATACAGTAAACCTGAAGTGAACCATCGGAATCTATAATTAGTGTCACAGGAATGGTTCAAAACATAGTCATTACGAAGAGTCAGTCTTCTTGTACTTAAGTCGGCATTGTGCCTTTTGTATTTAATTCCGATGCAATTTCTGTGTTTCATCGTCAATAAGAAGGTCAGAGGGATACAGTAAACCTGAGGTGAAGCATCGTAATCTATAACTAGTGTCACAGGAATGGTTCAAATTATAGTCAGTAAGAAGAGTCAGTCTTCTTGTACTTAAGTCGGCATTGTGTATTTTCTATTTAATTCCGATGCAATATCTGTGTTTCATCGTCAATAAGACGATCAGATGGATACAGTAAACCTGAAGTGAAGCATCGGAATCTATAACTAGTGTCACAGGAGTGGTTCAAATCATAGTCAGTACGAAGAGTCAGTCTTCTTGCACTTATGTCGGCATTGTGCCTTTTGAATTAATTCCGATGCAAATTCTGTGTTTCAGCGTCAATAAGTAGGTCAGAGGGATACAGTAAACCTGAAGTGAAGCATCGGAATCTATAACTAGTGTCACAGGAATGGTTCAAATCATAGTCAGTAAGAAGAGTCAGTCTTCTTGTACTTAAGTCGGCATTGTGCCTTTTGTATTTAATTCCGATGTAATTTCTGTGTTTCATTGTCAATAAGAAGGTCCAAGGGATACAGTAAACCCGAAGTGTAGCATCTGAATCTATAACTAGTGTCAAAGGAAAGGTTCATATCATAGACAGTAAGAAGAGTCAGTCTCCTTGTACTTACGTCGGCATTGTGCCTTTTGTATTTAATTCCGATGCAATTTCTGTGTTTCATCTTGAATAAGAAGGTCCAAGGGATACAGTAAACCTGAAGTGAAGCATCGGAATCTATAACTAGTGTCACAGGAATGGTTCAAAACATAGTCAGTAAGAAGAGTCAGTCTTCTTGCACTTAAGTCGGCATTGTGCCTATTGTATTTAATTCCGATGCAATATCTGTGTTTCATTGTCAATAAGAAGGTCCAAGGGATACAGTAAACCTGAAGTGAAGCATCGGAATCTGTAACTAGCGTCTTAGGAATGGTTCAAAACATAGTCAGTAAGAAGAGTCAGTCTTCTTGTACTTATGTCGGCATTGTGCCTCTTCTATTTAATTCCGACGCAATTTCTGTCTTTCATCGTCAATAAGAACGTCCAAGGGATACAGTAAACCTGAAGTGAAGCATTGGAATCTATAACTAGTGTCACAGGAATGATTCCAAACATAGTCAGAAAGAAGAGTCAGTCTTCTTGTACTTAAGTCGGCATTGTGCCTTTTCTATTTAATTCCAATGCAATTTCTGTGTTTCATCGTCAATAAGAAGGTCAGAGGGATACAGTAAACCTGAAGTGAAGCATCGGAATCTATAACTAGTGTCACAGGAATGGTTCAAATCATAGCCAGTAAGAAGAGTCAGTCTTCTTGTACTTATGTCGGCATTGTGCTTTTTCTATTTCATTCCGATGCAATTTCAGTGTTTCATCGTCAATAACAGTGTCAGGGGGATACAGTAAACCTGAAGTGAAGCATCGGAATCTGTAACTTGCGTCAGAGGAATGGTTCAAAACTTAGACAGTAAGAAGAGTCAGTCTTCTTGTACGTAAGTCGGCATTGTGCCTTTTCTATTTCATTCCCATGCAATTTCTGTGTTTCATCGTCAATAAGAAGGTCCAAGGGATACAGTAAACCTGATGTGAAGCATCGGAATCTATATCTAGTGTCACAGGAATGGCTCCAAACATAGTCAGTAACAAGAGTCAGTCTTCTTGCACTTACGTCGGCATTGTACCTTTTCTATTTATTTCCGATGCAATTTCTGTGTTTCATCGTCAATAAGAAGGTCCAAGGGATACAGTAAACCTGAAGTGAAGCTTCGGAATCTATAACTAGTGTCACAGGAAGGGTTCAAAACATAGTCAGTACGAAGAGTCAGTCTTCTAGCACTTAAGTCGGCATTGTGCCTTTTGAATTTAATTCCGATTCAATTTCTGTGTTTCAGCGTCAATGAGAAGGTCAGAGGGATACAGTAAACCTGAAGTGAATCATCGGAATCTATAACTAGTGTCACAGGAATGGTTCAAAACGTAGTCAGTACGTAGAGTCAGTCTTCTTGTACTAAAGTCGGCATTGTGCCTTTTCTATTTAATTCCGATGCAATCTCTGTGTTTCATCGTCAATAAGAAGGTCCAAGGGATACAGTAAACCTGAAGTGAAGCATCGGAATCCATAACTAGTGTCACAGGAGTGGTTCAAAATATAGTCAGTACGAAGAGTCAGTCTTCTTGCACTTAAGTCGGCATACTGCATTTTTAAATTTAATTCCGATGGAATTTCTGTGTTTCAGCGTCAATAAGAAGGTCAGAGGGATACAGTAACCCTGAAGTGAAGCATCGGAATCTATAACTAGTGTCACAGGAATGGTTCAAAACATAGTCAGTAAGAAGAGTCAGTCTTCTTGTACTTAAGTCGGCATTGTGCCTTTTGTATTTAATTCCGATGCAATTTGTGTGTTTCATCGTCAATAAGAAGGTCAGAGGGATACGGTAAACCTGAAGTGAAGCATCGGAATCTATAGCTAGTGTCACAGGAATGGTTCAAATCATAGTCAGTAAGAAGTGTCAGTCATCTTGTACTTAAGTCCGCATTATGCCTTCTCTATTTAATTCCGATGCAATTTCTGTGTTTCATCGTCAATAAGAAGGTCAGAGGGATCCAGTAAACATGAAGTGAAGCATCGGAATCTGTAACTAGCGTCACAGGAATGGTTCAGAACATAGACAGTAAGAAGAGATAGTCTTCTTGTACTTAAGTCGGCATTGTGAATTTTCTATTTAATTCCGATGCAATTTCTGTGTTTCATCGTCAATAAGAAGGTCCAAGGGATACAGTAAACCTGAAGAGAAGCATCGGAATCTATAACTAGTGTCACAGGAATGGTTCAAATCATAGACAGTAAGAAGAGTCAGTCTTCTTGTACTTAAGTCGGCATTGTGCCTTTCCTATTTAATTCCGAGGCAATTTCTGTGTTTCATCGTCAATAAGAAGGTCAGAGGGATACAGTAAACCTGAGGTGAAGCATCGGAATCTATAACTAGTGTCACAGGAATGGTTCAAATTATAGTCAGTAAGAAGAGTCAGTCTTCTTGTACTTAAGTCGGCATTGTGTATTTTCTATTTAATTCCGATCCAATATCTGTGTTTCATCGTCAATAAGAAGGTCAGAGGGATACAGTAAACCTGAAGTGAAGCATCGGAATCTATAACTAGTGTCACAGGAATGGCTCCAAACATAGTCAGTAACAAGAGTCAGTCTTCTTGCACTTAAGTCGGCATTGTGCCTTTTCTATTTATTTCCGTTGCAATTTCTGTGTTTCATCGTCAATAAGAAGGTCCAAGGGATACAGTAAACCTGAAGTGAACCATCGGAATCTATAATTAGTGTCACAGGAATGGTTCAAAACATAGTCATTACGAAGAGTCAGTCTTCTTGTACTTAAGTCGGCATTGTGCCTTTTGTATTTAATTCCGATGCAATTTGTGTGTTTCATCGTCAATAAGAAGGTCCAAGGGTTACAGTAAACCTGAAGTGAAGCATCGGAATCTATAACTAGTGTCACAGGAGTGGTTCAAATCATAGTCAGTACGAAGAGTCAGTCATCTTGCACTTATGTCGGCATTGTGCGTTTTGAATTAATTCCGATGCAATTTCTGTGTTTCATCGTCAATAAGTAGGTCAGAGGGATACAGTAAACCTGAAGTGAAGCATCGGAATCTATAACTAGTGTCACAGGAATGTTTCAAATCATAGTCAGTAAGAAGAGTCAGTCTTCTTGTACTTAAGTCGGCATTGTGCCTTTTGTATTTAATTCCGATGTAATTTCTGTGTTTCATCGTCAATAAGAAGGTCCAAGGGATACAGTAAACCCGAAGTGTAGCATCTGAATCTATAACTAGTGTCACAGGAAAGGTTCATATCATAGACAGTAAGAAGAGTCAGTCTCCTTGTACTTACGTCGGCATTGTGCCTTTTGTATTTAATTCCGATGCAATTTCTGTGTTTCATCGTCAATAAGAAGGTCAGAGGGATACAGAAAACCTGAAGTGAAGCATCGGAATCTATAACTAGTGTCACAGGAATGGTTCAAAACATAGACAGTAGGAAGAGTCAGTCTTCTTGTACTTAAGTCAGCATTGTGCGTTTCCTATTTCATTCCGATGCACTTTCTGTGTTTCATCGTCAATAAGAAGGTCGAAGGGATACAGTAAATCTGAAGTGAAGCATCGGAATCCATAACTAGTGTCACAGGAATGTTTCAAACATAGTCAGTAAGAAGAGTCAGTCTTCTTGAACTTAAGTCGGCATTGTGCCTTTTGTATTTAATTCCGATTCAATTTCTGTGTTTCATCTTCAATAAGAAGGTCCAAGGGAAACAGTAAACCTGAAGTGAAGCATCGGAATCAATAACTAGTGTCACAGGAATGGTTCAAAACATAGTCAGTAAGAAGAGTCAGTCTTCTTGCACTTAAGTCGGCATTGTGCCTATTGTATTTAATTCCGATGCAATATCTGTGTTTCATTGTCAATAAGAAGGTCCAAGGGATACAGTAAACCTGAAGTGAAGCATCGGAATCTGTAACTAGCGTCTTAGGAATGGTTCAAAACATAGTCAGTAAGAAGAGTCAGTCTTCTTGTACATATGTCGGCATTGTGCCTCTTCTATTTAATTCCGACGCAATTTCTGTCTTTCATCGTCAATAAGAACGTCCAAGGGATGCAGTAAACCTGAAGTGAAGCATTGGAATCTATAACTAGTGTCACAGGAATGATTCCAAACATAGTCAGAAAGAAGAGTCAGTCTTCTTGTACTTAAGTCGGCATTGTGCCTTTTCTATTTAATTAAGATGCAATTTCTGTGTTTCATCGTCAATAAGAAGGTCAGAGGGATACAGTAAACCTGAAGTGAAGCATCGGAATCTATAACTAGTGTCACAGGAATGGTTCAAATCATAGCCAGTAAGAAGAGTCAGTCTTCTTGTACTTAAGTCGGCATTGTGCTTTTTCTATCTCATTCCGATGCAATTTCAGTGTTTCATCGTCAATAACAGTGTCAGGGGGATACAGTAAACCTGAAGTGAAGCATCGGAATCTGTAACTTGCGTCAGAGGAATGGTTCAAAACATAGACAGTAAGAAGAGTCAGTCTTCTTGTACGTAAGTCGGCATTGTGCCTTTTCTATTTCATTCCCATGCAATTTCTGTGTTTCATCGTCAATAAGAAGGTCCAAGGGATACAGTAAACCTGAAGTGAAGCATCGGAATCTATATCTAGTGTCACAGGAATGGCTCCAAACATTGTCAGTAACAAGAGTCAGTCTTCTTGCACTTAAGTCGGCATTGTACCTTTTCTATTTATTTCCGATGCAATTTCTGTGTTTCATCGTCAATAAGAAGGTCCAAGGGATACAGTAAACCTGAAGTGAAGCTTCGGAATCTATAACTAGTGTCACAGGAAGGGTTCAAAACATAGTCGGTACGAAGAGTCAGTCTTCTAGCACTTAAGTCGGCATTGTGCCTTTTGAATTTAATTCCGATGCAATTTCTGTGTTTCAGCGTCAATGAGAAGGTCAGAGGGATACAGTAAACCTGAAGTGAAGCATCGGAATCTATAACTAGTGTCACAGGAATGGTTCAAATCATAGACAGTAAGAAGAGTCAGTCTTCTTGTACTTAAGTCGGCATTGTGCCCTTTTCAATTTAATTCCGATGCAAATACTGTGTTTCATCGTCAATAAGATGGTCAGTCGGATACAGTAAACCTAAAGTGAAGCATCGGAATCTCTAACTAGTGTCACAGGAATGGTCCAAAACATAGTCAGTAAGAAGAGTCAGTCTTCTTGTACTTACGTCGGCATTGTGCCTTTTGTATTTAATTCCGATGCAATATCTGTGTTTCATCGTCAATAAGAAGGTCCAAGGGATACAGTAAACCAGAAGTGAAGCATCGGAATCTGTAACTAGCGTCTTAGGAATGGTTCAAAACATAGTCAGTAAGAAGAGTCAGTCTTCTTGTACTTATGTCGGCATTGTGCCATTTGTATTTAATTCCGATGCAATTTCTGGGTTTCAACGTGAATTAGAAGGTCAGAGGGATACAGTAAACCTGAAGCGAAGCATCGGAATCTATAACTAGTGTCACAGGAATGGTTCAAAGTAGTCAGTAAGAAGAGTCAGTCTTCTTGTACTTATGTCGGCATTGTACCTATTGTATTTAATTCCGAAGCAATTTCTGTGTTTCATCGGCAATAAGAAGGTCAGAGGGTTACAGTAAACCTGAATAGTAGCATCGGAATCTATACCTAGTGGCACAGGAATGGTTCTAACATAGACAGTAGGAAGAATCTGTCTTCTTGTACTTATGTCGTCATTGTGCCTTTTGTATTTAATTCCGATGCACTTTCTGTGTTTCATCGTCAATAAGAAGGTCGAAGGGATACAGCTAACCTGAAGTGAAGCATCGGAATCTATAACTAGTGTCACAGGAATGGTTCAAAGCACAGACAGTAAGAAAGGTCAGTCTTTTTTTACTTAAGTCGGCATTGTGCCTTTTGTATTTAATTCCAATGCAATTTCTGTGTTTCATCGTCAATAAGAAGGTCAGAGGGATACAGAAAACCTGAAGTGAAGCATCGGAAGATATAAATAGTGTCACAGGAATGGTTCAAATCATAGACAGTAGGAAGAGTCAGTCTTCTTGTACTTAAGTCAGCATTGTGCCTTTCCTATTTCATTCCGATGCACTTTCTGTGTTTCATCGTCAATAAGAATGTCGAAGGGATACAGTACATCTGAAGTGAAGCATTGGAATCTATAACTAGTGTCACAGGAATGTTTCAAACATAGTCGGAAAGAAGAGTCAGTCTTCTTGTACTTAAGTCGGCGTTGTGCCTTTTGTATTTAATTCCGATGCAATTTCTGTGTTTCATCGTCAATAAGAAGGTCAGAGTAATACAGTAAACCTGAAGTGCAGCATCGGAATCTGTAACTAGCGTCACAGGAATGGTTCAAAACATAGACAGTAAGAAGAGTTAGTCTATTTGTACTTAAGTCGGCATTGTGCCTTTTCTATTTAATTCCAATGCAATTTCTGTAATCCATCGTCAATAAGAAGGTCAGAGGGATACAGAAAACCTGAAGTGAAGCATCGGAATCTATAACTAGTGTCACAGGAATGGTTCAAAACATAGTCAGTAAGAAGAGTCAGTCTTCTTGCACTTAAGTCGGAATTGTGCCTATTGTATTTAATTCCGATGCAATATCTGTGTTTCATCGTCAATAAGAAGGTCAGAGGGATACAGTAAACCAGAAGTGAAGCATCGGAATCTGTAACTAGCGTCTTAGGAATGGTTCAAAACATAGTCAGTAAGATGAGTCAGTCTTCGTGTACTTATGTCGGCATTGTAACTCTTCCATTGAATTCCGATGCCATTTCTGTGTTTCATCATCAATAAGAACGTCCAAGGGATAGAGTAAACCTTAAGTGAAGCATTGGAATCTATAACTAGTGTCACAGGAATGGTTCAAAACATAGACAGTAGGAAGAGTCAGTCTCCTTGTACTTAAGTCGGCATTGTGCCTATTCTATTTAATTCCGATGTAATTTCTGAGTTTCATCGTCAATCTGAAGGTCAGAGAGATACAGTAAACCTGAATTGAAGAATCGGAATCTGTAACTAGCGTCACAGGAATGGTTCAAAACATAGACAGTAAGAAGAGTCAGTCTTCTTGTACTTATGTCAGCATTGTGCCTCTTCTATTTAATTCCGATGCAATATCTGTGTCTCATCGTCAATAAGAACGTCCAAGGGATACAGTAAACCTTAAGTGAAGCATTGGAATCTATAACTATTGTCACAGGAATGGTTCAAAACGTAGACAGTAGGAAGAGTCAGTCTTCTTGTACTTAAGTCGGCATTGTGCCTTTTCTATTAAATTCCGATGTAATTTCTGTGTTTCATCGTCAATCTGAAGGTCAGAGAGATACAGTAAACCAGAATTGAAGAATCGGAATCTGTAACTAGCGTCACAGGAATGTTTCAAACATAGTCAGTAAGAAGAGTCAGTCTTCTTGTACTTAAGTCGGCATTGTGCCTTTCGTATTTAATTCCGATGCAATTTCTGTGTTTCATCTTCAATAAGAAGGTCCAAGGGATACAGTAAACCTGAAGTGAAGCATCGGAATCTATAACTAGTGTCACAGGAATGGTTCAAACCATAGTCAGTAAGAAGAGTCAGTCTTCTTGCACTTAAGTCGGCATTGTGCCTATAGTATTTAATTCCGATGCTATTTCTGTGTTTCAGCGTCAATAAGAAGTTCAGAGGGATACAGTAAACCTGAAGTGAAGCATCGGAATCTATAACTAGTGTCACAGGAATGGTTCAAAACATAGTCAGTAAGAAGAGTCAGTGTTCTTGTACTTAAGTCGGCGTTGTGCCTTTTGTATTTAATTCAGATGCAATTGCTGTGTTTCATCGTCAATAAGAAGGTCAGAGGGATACAGTAAACCTGAAGTGAAGCATCGGAATCTATAGCTAGTGTCACAGGAATGGTTCAAATCATAGTCAGTAAGAAGAGTCAGTCTACTTGTACTTAAGTCGGCATTGTGACTTTTGTATTTAATTCAGATGTAATTTCTGTATTTCATCGTCAATAAGAAGGTCAGAGGGATACAGAAAACCTGAAGTGAAGCATCGGAATCTATAACTAGTGTCACAGGAATGGTTCAAAACATAGACAGTAGGAGGAGTCAGTCTTCTTGTACTTCAGTCAGCATTGTGCCTTTCCGATTTCATTCCGATGCACTTTCTGTGATTCATCGTCAATAAGATGGTCGAAGGGATACAGTATATCTGAAGTGAAGCATCGGAATCTATAACTAGTATCACAGTAATGTTTCAAACATAGTCAGTAAGAAGAGTCAGTCTTCTTGTACTTAAGTCGGCATTGTGCCTTATGTATTTAATTCCGATGCAATTTCTGTGTTTCATCTTCAATAAGAACGTCCAAGGGATACAGTAAACCTGAAGTGAAGCATCGGAATCTATAACTAGTGTCACAGGAATGGTTCAAAACATAGTCAGTAAGAAGAGTCAGTCTTCTTGCACTTAAGTCGGCATTGTGCCTATTGTATTTAATTCCGATGCAATATCTGTGTTTTATCGTCAATAAGAAGGTCCAAGGGATACAGTAAACCAGAAGTGAAGCATCGGAATCCGTAACTATCGTCTTAGGAATGGTTCAAATCATAGTCAGTAAGAAGAGTCAGTCTTCTTGTACTTATGTCGGCATTGTGTCTCTTCTATTTAATTCCGACGCAATATCTGTGTTTCATCGTCAATAAGAACGTCCAAGGGATACAGTAAACCTCAAGTGAAGCATTGGAATCTATAACTAGTTTCACAGGAATGGTTCAAAACATAGACAGTAGGAAGAGTCAGTCTTCTTGTACTTAAGTCGGCATTGTGCCTTTTCTATTTAATTGCAATGTAATTTCTGTGTTTCATCGTCAATCTGAAGGTCTGAGAGATATAGTATCCTGAATTGAAGAATCGGAATCTGTAACTAGCGTCACAGGAATGGTTCAAAACATAGACAGTAAGAAGCGTCAGTCTTCTTGTACTTAAGTCGGCATTGTGCTTTATGTATTTAATGCCGATGCAATTTCTGTGTTTCATCGTCAATAAGAAGGTCCAAAGGATACAGTAAACCTGAAGTGAAGCATCGGAATCTATAACTAGTGTCACAAGAGTGGTTCAAAACATAGTCAGTACGAAGAGTCAGTCTTCTTGCACTTAAGTCGGCATTGTGCATTTTTAAATTTAATTCCGATGCAATTTCTGTGTTTCTGCGTCAATAAGAAGGTCAGAGGGATACAGTAATCCTGAAGTGAAGCATCGGAATCTATAACTAGTGTCACAGGAATGGTTCAAAACATAGTCAGTAAGAAGAGTCAGTGTTCTTGTACTTAAGTCGGCATTGTGCCTTTTGTATTTAATTCCGATGCAATTTCTGTGTTTCATCGTCAATAAGAAGGTCAGAGGGATACAGTAAACCTGAAGTGAAGCATCGGAATCTATAGCTAGTGTCACAGGAATGGTTCAAATCATAGTCAGTAAGAAGAGTCAGTCTTCTTGTACTTAAGTCGGCATTGTGCCTTTTCTATTTAATTCCGATGCAATTTCTGTGTTTCATCGTCAATAAGAACGTCAGTGGGATACAGTAAACCTGAAGTGAAGCATCGGAATCTGTAACTAGCGTCACAGGAATGGTACAAAACATAGACAGTAAGAGGAGTTAGTCTATTTGTACTTAAGTCGGCATTGTGCCTTTTCTATTTAATTCCTATGCAATTTCTGTGTTTCATCGTCAATAAGATGGTGAGAGGGATACAGTAAACCTGAAGTGAAGCATCGGAATCTGTAACTAGCGTCAAAGGAATGGTTCAAAACATAGACAGTATGAAGAGTCAGTCTTCTTGTACTTAAGTCGGCATTGTGCCTTTTCCATTTTATTCCGATGCAATTTCTGTGTTTTATCGTCAATAAGAAGGTCCAAGGGATACAGTAAACCTGAAGTTAAGCATCGGAATCTATAACTAGTGTCACAGGAATTGCTCAAATCATAGACAGTAAGAAGTGTCAGTCTTCTTGTACTTAAGTCGGCAGTGTGCCTTTTCTATTTAATTCCGATGCAATTTCTGTGTTTCATCGGCAATAAGAAGGTCAGAGGGATACAGTAAACTTGACGTGAAGCATTGGAATCTATAACTAGTGTCACAGGATGGTTCAAATTATAGTCAGTAAGAAGGGTCAGTCTTCTTGTACTTAAGTCGGCATTGTGCCTTTTCTATTTAATTCCGATGCAATATCTGTGTTTCATCGTCAATAAGAAGGTCAGAGGGATACAGTAAACCTGAAGTGAAGCATCGGAATCTATAACTAGAGTCACAGGAATGGTTCCAAACATAGTCGGTAACAAGAGTCAGTCTTTTTGCACTTAAGTCGGCATTGTGCCTTTTCTATTTATTTCTGATGCAATTTCTGTGATTCATCGTCAATAAGAAGGTCCAAGGGATACATTAAACCTGAAGTGAACCATCGGAATGTATAATTAGTGTCACAGGAATGGTTCAAAACATAGTACGAAGAGTCAGTCTTCTTGTACTTAAGTCGGCATTGTGCCTTTTGTATTTCATTCCGATGCAATATCTGTGTTTCATTGTCAATAAGAAGGTCCAAGGGATACAGTGAACCTGAAGTTAAGCATCGGAATCTGCAACTAGCGTCACAGGAATGGTTCAAAACATAGACTGTGAGAAGAGTCAGTCTTCTTGTACTTAAGTCGGCATAGTGCCTTTTCGATTTAATTCCGATGCAATTTCTGTGTTTCATCGTCAATAAGAAGGTCAGAGGTATACAGTAAACCTGAAGTGAAGCATCGGAATCTATAGCTAGTGTCACAGGAATATTTCAAAACATAGTAAGAGAGAAGAGTCAGTCTTCTTGTACTTAAGTCGGCATTGTGCCTTTTCTATTTAATTCCGATGCAATTTCTGTGTTTCATCGTCAATAAGAAGGTAAGATGGATACAGTAAACCTGAAGTGAAGCATCGGAATCTATAACTAGTGTCACATGAATGGTTCAAATCATAGTCAGTAAGAAGAGTCAGTCTTCTTGTACTTAAGTCGGCAATGTGCCTTTTGTATTTAATTCCGATGCAATTTCTGTGTTTCATCCTCAATAAGACGGTCAGAGGGATACAGTGAACTTGACGCGAAGCATTGGAATCTATAACTAGTGTCACAGGAATGGTTCAAATCATAGTCAGAAAGAAGAGTCAGCCATCTTGTACTTATGTCGGCATTGTGGCTTTTCTATTTAATTCCGATGCAATTTCTGTGTTTCACCGTCAATAAGAAGGTCAGAGGGATACAGTAAACCTATAGTGAAGCATCGGAATCTATAACTAGTGTCACAGGAATGGTTCAAATCATAGTCAGTAAGAAGAGTCAGTCTTCTTGATCTTAAGACGGCATTATGCTTTTTCTATTTCATTCCGATGCAATTTCAGTGTTTCATCGTGAATAAGAATGTCAGAGGGATACAGTAAACCTGAAGTGAAGCATCGGAATCTGTAACTTGCGTCAGAGGAGTGGTTCAAATCATAGACAGTAAGAAGAGGCAGTCTTCTTGTACTTAAGTCGGCATTGTGCTTTTCTATTTATTTCCGATGCAATTTTTGTGTTTCATCGTCAATAAGGAGGTCCAAGGGATACAGTAAGCCTGAAGTGAAGCATCGGAATCTATATCTAGTGTCACAGGAATGGTTCAAAACATAGACAGTGAGGAGAGTCAGTCTTCTTGTACTTAAGTCGGCATTGTGCCATTTGTATTCGATTCCGATGCAATTTCTGTGTTTCAACGTCAATAAGAGGGTCAGAGGGATACAGTAAACCTGAAGTGAACCATCGGAAGCTATAACTAGTGTCGCAGGAATGGTTCAAAACAGTCAGTAAGAAGAGTCAGTCTTATTGTACTTAAGTCGGCATTGTGCCTTTTGTATTTAATTGCGATGCAATTTCTGTGTTTCATCTTCACTAAGAAGGTCAGAGGGATACAGTAAACCTGAAGTGTTGCATCGGAATCTATAACTAGTGTCACAGGAATGTTTCAAAGCATAGACAGTAAGAAGAGTCAGTCCTCTTGTATTTAAGTCGGCATAGTGCCTTTTCTATTTAATTCCGATGCACTTTCTGTGTTTCATCGTCAATAAGAAGGTCCAAGGGATACACTAAACCTGAAATGAAACATCGGAAGATATAACTAAGGTCACAGGAATGGTTCAAATCATAGTCAGTAAGAAGAGTCAGTGTTCTTGTACTTAAGTCGGCATTGTCATTTTCTATTTCATCCCGATGCAATTTCAGTGTTTCATCGTCAATAATAGTGTCCGAGGGATACAGTAAACCTGAAGTGAAGCATCGGAATCTGTAACTTGCGTCAGAGGAATGGTTCAAAACATAGACAGTAAGAAGAGTCAGTCTTCTTGTACTTAAGTCGGCAATGTGCCCTTTCTATTTAATTCCGATATAATTTCTGTGTTTCGTCGTCAATAAGAATGTCCAAGGGATACAGTAAACCTGAAGTGAAGCATCGGAATCTATATCTAGTGTCTCAGGAATGGTTCAAAACATAGACAGCAAGGAGAGTCAGTCTCCTTGTACTTAAGTCGGCATTGTGCCTTTTCAATTTAATTCCGATGCAATGTCTGTGTTTCATCGTCAATAAGAAGGTCAGAGGGATACAGTAAACCTGAAGTGAAGCATCGGAATCTGTGACTAGCGTCACAGGAATGGTTCAAAACATAGACAGTAAGAAGAGTCAGTCTTCTTGTACTTAAGTCGGCATTGTGCCTTTTCTGTATAATTCCGATGCAATTTCTGTATTTCATTGTCAATAAGAAGGTCCAAGGGATACAGTAAACCTGAAGTGAAACATCGGAATCCATAACTAGTGTCACAGGAATGGTTCACATCATAGACAGTAAGAAAAGTCAGGCTTCTTGTAATTAAGTCGGCATTGTGCCTTTTGTATTTAATTCCGATGCAATTTCTGTGTTTCATCCTCAATAAGAAGGTCAGAGGGATACAGTAAACCTGAAGGGAAGCATCGGAATCTCTAACTAGTGTCACAGGAATGGTTCAAAACATAGTCAGTAAGAGGAGTCAGTCTTCTTGTTCTTAAGTAGACATTGTGCATTTTGTATTTAATTCCGATGCAATTTCTGTGTTTCATCGTCAATACGAAGGTCCAAGTGATACAGAAAACCTGAAGTGAAGCATCGGAATCTGTAACTTGCGTCAGAGGAGTGGTTCAAATCATAGACAGTAAGAAGAGTCAGTCTTCTTGTACTTAAGTCGGCATTGTGCTTTTCTATTTATTTCCGATGCAATTTTTGTGTGTCATCGTCAATAAGGAGGTCCAAGGGATACAGTAAGCCTGAAGTGAAGCATCGGAATCAATATCTAGTGTCACAGGAATGGTTCAAAACATAGACAGTAAGGAGAGTCAGTCTTCTTGTACTTAAGTCGGCATTGTGCCATTTGTATTCGATTCCGATGCAATTTCTGTGTTTCAACGTCAATAGGAAGGTCAGAGGGATACAGTAAACCTGAAGTGAACCATCGGAAGCTATAACTAGTGTCACAGGATTGGTTGAAAACAGTCAGTAAGAAGAGTCAGTCTTATTGTACTTAAGTCGGCATTGTGCTTTTTCTATTTCATTCCGATGCAATTTCAGTGTTTCATTGTGAATAAGAATGTCAGAGGGATACAGTAAACCTGAAGTGTTGCATCGGAATCTATAACTAGTGTCACAGGAATGTTTCAAAGCATAGACAGTAAGAAGAGTCAGTCCTCTTGTATTTAAGTCTGCGTAGTGCCTTTTCGATTTAATTAGGATGCACTTTCTGTGTTTCATCGTCAATAAGAAGGTCCAAGGGATACACTAAACCTGAAATGAAAAATCGGAAGATATAACTAAGGTCACAGGAATGGTTCAAATCATAGTCAGTAAGAAGAGTCAGTGTTCTTGTACTTAAGTCGGCATTGTGCTTTTTCTATTTCATCCCGATGCAATTTCAGTGTTTCATCGTGAATAAGAATGTCAGAGGGATACAGTAAACCTGAAGTGAAGCATCAGAATCTCTAACTTGCGTCGGAGGAATGGTTCAAAACATAGACAGTAAGAAGAGTCAGTCTTCTTGTACTTAAGTCGGCATTGTGCCCTTTCTATTTAATTCCGATATAATTTCTGTGTTACATCGTCAATAAGAAGGTCCAAGGGATACAGTAAACCTGAAGTGAAGCATCGGAATCTATATCTAGTGTCACAGGAATGGTTCAAAACATAGACAGTAAGGAGAGTCAGTCTTCTTGTACTTAAGTCGGCATTGTGCCATTTGTATTTAATTCCGATGCAATTTCTCGGTTTCAACGTGAATAAGAAGGTCAGAGGGATACAGTAAACTGGAAGTGAAGCATCGGAATCTATAACTAGTGACACAGGAATGGTTCAAAGCAGTCAGTAAGAAGAGTCAGTCTTCTTGTACTTATGTCGGCATTATACCTCTTCTATTTAATTCCGATGCAATTTCTGTGTTTCATCGTCAATAAGAACGTCCAAGGGATATAGTAAACCTGAAGTGATGCATTGGAATCTTTAACTAGTGTCACAGGAATGGTTCAAAATATAGACAGTAGGAAGAGTCAGTCTTCTTGTACTTAAGTCGGCATTGTGCCTTTTGTATTTCATTCCAACGCAATTTCTGTGTTTCATCGTCAATAAGAAGATCAGAGGGATACAGTAAACCTGAAGTGAAGCATCGGAATCTGTAACTAGCGTCACAGGAATGGTTCAAACAAAGACAGTAAGAAGAGTCAGCCTTCTTGTACTTAAGTCGGTATTGCGCCTTTTCTATGTAATTCCGATGCAATTTCTGTGTTTCATCGTCGATAAGAAGGTCCAAGGGATACAGTAAACCTGAAGTGAAGCATCGGAATCTATAACTAGTGTCACAGGAATGGTTCAAATCATAGACAGTAAGAAGAGTCAGGCTTCTTGTACTTATGTCGGCATTGTGCCCCTTTCAATTTAATTCCGATGCAATTACTGTGTTTCATCGTCAATAAGATGGTCAGAGGGATACAGTAAACCTGAAGTGAAGCACCGGAATCTCTAACTAGTGTCACAGGAATGGTTCAAAACATAGTCAGTAAGAAGAGTCAGTCTTCTTGTTCTCACGTTGGCATTGTGCCTTTTGTATATAATTCCGATGCAATATCTGTGTTTCATCGTCAATAAGAAGGTCCAAGGGAGACAGTGAACCTGAAGTTAAGCATCGGAATCTGTAACTAGCGTCACAGGAATGGTTCAAACAAAGACAGTGAGAAGAGTCAGTATTCTTTTACTTAAGTCGGCATAGTGCCTTTTCGATTTAATTCCGATGCAATTTTTGTGTTTCATCGTCAACAAGAAGGTCAGAGGGATACAGTAAACCTGAAGTGAAGCATCGGAATCTATAGCTAGTGTCACAGGAATGGTTCAAAACATAGTCAGAGAGGAAGAGTCAGTCTTCTTTTACTTAAGTCGGCATTGTGCCTTTTCTATTTAATTCCGATGCAATTTCTGTGTTTCATCGTCAATAAGAAGGTCAGAGGGATACAGTAAACATGAAGTGAAGCGTCGGAATCTATAACTAGTGTCACAAGAATGGTTCAAATCATAGTCAGTAAGAAGAATCAGTGTTCTTGTACTTAAGTCGCCAATGTGCTTTTTCTATTTCATTCCGATGCAATTTCAGTGTTTCATCGTCAATAACAGTGTCAGAGGGATACAGTAAACCTGAAGTGAAGCATCGGAATCTGTAACTTGCGTCAGAGGAATGGTTCAAAACATAGACAGTAAGAAGAGTCAGTCTTCTTGTACTTAAGTCTGCATTGTGCCTTTTTCAATTTAATTCCGATGCAATTACTGTGTTTCATCGTCAATAAGTTGGTCAGAGGGATACAGTAAACCTGAAGTGAACCACCGGAATCTCTAACTAGTGTCACAGGAATGGTTCAAAACATAGTCAGTAAGAAGAGTCAGTCTTCTTGTACTTACGTTGGCATTGTGCCTTTTGTATATAATTCCGATGCAATATCAGTGTTTCATCATCAATAAGAAGGTCCAAGGGATACAGTGAAACTGAAGTTAAGCATCGGAATCTGTAACTAGCGTCACAGGAATGGCTCAAAACATAGACAGTGAGAAGAGTCAGTCTTCTTGTACTTAATTCGGCATAGTGCCTTTTCGATTTAATTCCGATGCAATTTCTGTGTTTCATCGTCAATAAGAAGGTCAGAGGGATACAGTAAACCTGAAGTGAAGCATCGGAATCTATAGCTAGTGTCACACGAATGGTTCAAAACATAGTCAGAGAGAAGAGTCAGTCTTCTTTTACTTAAGTCGGCATTGTGCCTTTTCTATTTAATTCCGATGCAATTTCTGTGTTTCATCGTCCATAAGATGGTCAGAGGGATACAGTAAACCTAAAGTGAAGCATCGGAATCTATATCTAGTGTCACAGGAATGGTTCAAATCATAGTCAGTAAGAAGAGTCAGTCTTCTTGTACTTAAGTCGGCAATATGCTTTTTCTATTTCATTCCGATGCAATTTCAGTGTTTCATCGTCAATAACAGTGTCAGAGGGATACAGTAAACCTGAAGTGAAGCATCGGAATCTGTAACTTGCGTCAGAGGAATGGTTCAAAACAAAGACAGTAAGAAGAGTCAGTGTTCTTGTACTTAAGTCGGCATTGTGCCTTTTGTATTTAATTCCGATGCAATTTCTGTGTTTCATCGTCAATAAGAAGGTCAGAGGGATACAGTAAACCTGAAGTGAAGCATCGGAATCTATAGCTAGTGTCACAGGAATGGTTCAAATCATAGTCAGTAAGAAGAGTCAGTCTTCTTGTACTTAAGTCGGCATTGTGCCTTTTCTATTTAATTCCGATGCAATTTCTGTGTTTCATCGTCAATAAGAACGTCAGTGTGATACAGTAAACCTGAAGTGAAGCAACGGAATCTGTAACTAGCGTCACAGGAATGGTTCAAAACATAGACAGTAAGAGGAGTTAGTCTATTTGTACTTAAGTCGGCATTGTGCCTTTTCTATTTAATTCCTATGCAATTTCTGTGTTTCATCGTCAATAAGATGGTCAGAGGGATACAGTAAACCTGAAGTGAAGCATCGGAATCTGTAACTAGCGTCAAAGGAATGGTTCAAAACATAGACAGTAAGAAGAGTCAGTCTTCTTGTACTTAAGTCGGCATTGTGCCTTTTCCATTTTATTCCGATGCAATTTCTGTGTTTTATCGTCAATAAGAAGGTCCAAGGGATACAGTAAACCTGATGTTAAGCATCGGAATCTATAACTAGTGTCACAGGAATTGCTCAAATCATAGACAGTAAGAAGTGTCAGTCTTCTTGTACTTAAGTCGGCAGTGTGCCTTTTCTATTTAATTCCGATGCAATTTCTGTGTTTCATCGGCAATAAGAAGGTCAGAGGGATACAGTAAACCTGAAGTGAAGCATTGGAATCTATAACTAGTGTCACAGGATGGTTCAAATTATAGTCAGTAAGAAGGGTCAGTCTTCTTGTACTTAAGTCGGCATTGTGCCTTTTCTATTTAATTCCGATGCAATATCTGTGTTTCATCGTCAATAAGAAGGTCAGAGGGATACAGTAAACCTGAAGTGAAGCATCGGAATCTATAACTAGAGTCACAGGAATGGTTCCAAACATAGTCGGTAACAAGAGTCAGTCTTTTTGCACTTAAGTCGGCATTGTGCCTTTTCTATTTATTTCTGATGCAATTTCTGTGATTCATCGTCAATAAGAAGGTCCAAGGGATACATTAAACCTGAAGTGAACCATCGGAATGTATAATTAGTGTCACAGGAATGGTTCAAAACATAGTACGAAGAGTCAGTCTTCTTGTACTTAAGTCGGCATTGTGCCTTTTGTATTTCATTCCGATGCAATATCTGTGTTTCATCGTCAATAAGAAGGTCCAAGGGATACAGTGAACCTGAAGTTAAGCATCGGAATCTGCAACTAGCGTCACAGGAATGGTTCAAAACATAGACTGTGAGAAGAGTCAGTCTTCTTGTACTTAAGTCGGCATAGTGCCTTTTCGATTTAATTCCGATGCAATTTCTGTGTTTCATCGTCAATAAGAAGGTCAGAGGTATACAGTAAACCTGAAGTGAAGCATCGGAATCTATAGCTAGTGTCACAGGAATGGTTCAAAACATAGTCAGAGAGAAGAGTCAGTCTTCTTGTACTTAAGTCGGCATTGTGCCTTTTCTATTTAATTCCGATGCGATTTCTGTGTTTCATCGTCAATAAGAAGGTAAGATGGATACAGTAAACCTGAAGTGAAGCATCGGAATCTATAACTAGTGTCACATGAATGGTTCAAATCATAGTCAGTAAGAAGAGTCAGTCTTCTTGTACTTAAGTCGGCAATGTGCCTTTTGTATTTAATTCCGATGCAATTTCTGTGTTTCATCCTCAATAAGACGGTCAGAGGGATACAGTGAACTTGACGTGAAGCATTGGAATCTATAACTAGTGTCACAGGAATGGTTCAAATCATAGTCAGAAAGAAGAGTCAGCCATCTTGTACTTATGTCGGCATTGTGGCTTTTCTATTTAATTCCGATGCAATTTCTGTGTTTCATCGTCAATAAGAAGGTCAGAGGGATACAGAAAACCTATAGTGAAGCATCGGAATCTATAACTAGTGTCACAGGAATGGTTCAAATCATAGTCAGTAAGAAGAGTCAGTCTTCTTGAACTTAAGACGGCATTAAGCTTTTTCTATTTCATTCCGATGCAATTTCAGTGTTTCATCGTGAATAAGAATGTCAGAGGGATACAGTAAACCTGAAGTGAAGCATCGGAATCTGTAACTTGCGTCAGAGGAGTGGTTCAAATCATAGACAGTAAGAAGAGGCAGTCTTCTTGTACTTAAGTCGGCATTGTGCTTTTCTATTTATTTCCGATGCAATTTTTGTGTTTCATCGTCAATAAGGAGGTCCAAGGGATACAGTAAGCCTGAAGTGAAGCATCGGAATCTATATCTAGTGTCACAGGAATGGTGCAAAACATAGACAGTGAGGAGAGTCAGTCTTTTTGTACTTAAGTCGGCATTGTGCCATTTGTATTCGATTCCGATGCAATTTCTGTGTTTCAACGTCAATAAGAAGGTCAGAGGGAGACAGTAAACCTGAAGTGAACCATCGGAAGCTATAACTAGTGTCACAGGAATGGTTCAAAACAGTCAGTAAGAAGAGTCAGTCTTATTGTACTTAAGTCGGCATTGTGCCTTGTGTATTTAATTGCGATGCAATTTCTGTGTTTCATCGTCACTAAGAAGGTCAGAGGGATACAGTAAACCTGAAGTGTTGCATCGGAATCTATAACTAGTGTCACACGAATGTTTCAAAGCAAAGACAGTAAGAAGAGTCAGTCCTCTTGTATTTAAGTCGGCATAGTGCCTTTTCTATTTAATTCCGATGCACTTTCTGTGTTTCATCGTCAATAAGAAGGTCCAAGGGATACACTAAACCTGAAATGAAACATCGGAAGATATAACTAAGGTCACAGGAATGGTTCAAATCATAGTCAGTAAGAAGAGTCAGTGTTCTTGTACTTAAGTCGGAATGTGCTTTTTCTATTTCATCCCGATGCAATTTCAGTGTTTCATCGTCAATAATAGTGTCTGAGGGATACAGTAAACCTGAAGTGAAGCATCGGAATCTGTAACTTGCGTCAGAGGAATGGTTCAAAACATAGACAGTAAGAAGAGTCAGTCTTCTTGTACTTAAGTCGGCAATGTGCCCTTTCTATTTAATTCCGATATAATTTCTGTGTTTCGTCGTCAATAAGAATGTCCAAGGGATACAGTAAACCTGAAGTGAAGCATCGGAATCTATATCTAGTGTCTCAGGAATGGTTCAAAACATAGACAGCAAGAAGAGTCAGTCTCCTTGTACTTAAGTCGGCATTGTGCCTTTTCTATTTAATTCCGATGCAATGTCTGTGTTTCATCGTCAATAAGAAAGTCAGAGGGATACAGTAAACCTGAAGTGAAGCATCGGAATCTGTGACTAGCGTCACAGGAATGGTTCAAAACATAGACAGTAAGAAGAGTCAGTCTTCTTGTACTTAAGTCGGCATTGTGCCTTTTCTGTATAATTCCGATGCAATTTCTGTATTTCATCGTCAATAAGAAGGTCCAAGGGATACAGTAAACCTGAAGTGAAACATCGGAATCTATAACTAGTGTCACAGGAATGGTTCACATCATAGACAGTAAGAAGAGTCAGGCTTCTTGTAATTAAGTCGGCATTGTGCCTTTTGTATTTAATTCCGATGCAATTTCTGTGTTTCATCCTCAATAAGAAGGTCAGAGGGATACAGTAAACCTGAAGGGAAGCATCGGAATCTCTAACTAGTGTCACAGGAATGGTTCAAAACATAGTCAGTAAGAAGAGTCAGTCTTCTTGTTCTTAAGTCGACATTGTGCATTTTGTATTTAATTCCGATGCAATTTCTGTGTTTCATCGTCAATACGAAGGTCCAAGTGATACAGAAAACCTGAAGTGAAGCATCGGAATCCGTAACTAGCGTCACAGGAATGGTTCAAAGCATAGACACTAAGAAGAGTCAGTCTGCTTGTACTTAAGACGGCATTGTGCCTTTTCTATTTAATTCCGATGCGATTTCTGTGTTTCATCGTCAATAAGAAGGTCAGAGGGATACAGTGAACTTGACGTGAAGCATCGGAATCTATAACTAGTGTCACAGGAATGGTTCAAATCATAGTCAGAAAGAAGAGTCAGTCTTCTTGTACTTATGTCGGCCCTGTGCCTTTTCTACTTAATTCCGATGGAATTTCTGCGTTTCATCGTCAATAAGAAGGTCAGAGGGATACAGTAAACCTATAGTGAAGCATCGGAATCTATAACTAGTGTCACAGGAATGGTTCAAATCCTAGTCAGTAAGAAGAGTCAGTCTTCTTGTACTTAAGTCGGCATTGTGCTTTTTCTATTTCATTCCGATGCAATTTCAGTGTTTCATCGTGAATAAGAATGTCAGAGGGATACAGTAAACCTGAAGTGAAGCATCGGAATCTGTAACTTGCGTCAGAGGAGTGGTTCAAATCATAGACAGTAAGAAGAGTCAGTCTTCTTGTACTTAAGTCGGCATTGTGCTTTTCTATTTATTTCCGATGCAATTTTTGTGTGTCATCGTCAATAAGGAGGTCCAAGGGATACAGTAAGCCTGACGTGAAGCATCGGAATCAATATCTAGTGTCACAGGAATGGTTCAAAACATAGACAGTAAGGAGAGTCAGTCTTCTTGTACTTAAGTCGGCATTGTGCCATTTGTATTCGATTCCGATGCAATTTCTGTGTTTCAACGTCAATAAGAAGGTCAGAGGTATACAGTAAACCTGAAGTGAACCATCGGAAGCTATAACTAGTGTCACAGGATTGGTTGAAAACAGTCAGTAAGAAGAGTCAGTCTTATTGTACTTATGTCGGCATTGTGCTTTTTCTATTTCATTCCGATGCAATTTCAGTGTTTCATTGTGAATAAGAATGTCAGAGGGATACAGTAAACCTGAAGTGTTGCATCGGAATCTATAACTAGTGTCACAGGAATGTTTCAAAGCATAGACAGTAAGAAGAGTCAGTCCTCTTGTATTTAAGTCTGCGTAGTGCCATTTCGATTTAATTAGGATGCACTTTCTGTGTTTCATCGTCAATAAGAAGGTCCAAGGGATACACTAAACCTGAAATGAAAAATCGGAAGATATAACTAAGGTCACAGGAATGGTTCAAATCATAGTCAGTAAGAAGAGTCAGTGTTCTTGTACTTAAGTCGGCATTGTGCTTTTTCTATTTCATCCCGATGCAATTTCAGTGTTTCATCGTGAATAAGAATGTCAGAGGGATACAGTAAACCTGAAGTGAAGCATCGGAATCTGTAACTTGCGTCAGAGGAATGGTTCAAAACATAGACAGTAAGAAGAGTCAGTCTTCTTGTACTTAAGTCGGCATTGTGCCCTTTCTATTTAATTCCGATATAATTTCTGTGTTACATCGTCAATAAGAAGGTCCAAGGGATACAGTAAACCTTAAGTGAAGCATCGGAATCTATATCTAGTGTCACAGGAATGGTTCAAAACATAGACAGTAAGGAGAGTCAGTCTTCTTGTACTTAAGTCGGCATTGTGCCATTTGTATTTAATTCCGATGCAATTTCTCGGTTTCAACGTGAATAAGAAGGTCAGAGGGATACAGTAAACTGGAAGTGAAGCATCGGAATCTATAACTAGTGACACAGGAATGGTTCTAAGCAGTCAGTAAGAAGAGTCAGTCTTCTTGTACTTATGTCGGCATTGTACCTCTTCTATTTAATTCCGATGCAATTTCTGTGTTTCATCGTCAATAAGAACGTCCAAGGGATATAGTAAACCTGAAGTGATGCATTGGAATCTATAACTAGTGTCACAGGAATTGTTCAAAATATAGACAGTAGGAAGAGTCAGTCTTCTTGTACTTAAGTCGGCATTGTGCCTTTTGTATTTCATTCCAATGCAATTTCTGTGTTTCATCGTCAATAAGAAGATCAGAGGGATACAGTAAACCTGAAGTGAAGCATCGGAATCTGTAACTAGCGTCACAGGAATGGTTCAAAACATAGACAGTAAGAAGAGTCAGCCTTCTTGTACTTAAGTCGGTATTGTGCCTTTTCTATGTAATTCCGATGCAATTTCTGTGTTTCATCGTCGATAAGAAGGTCTAAGGGATACAGTAAACCTGAAGTGAAGCATCGGAATCTATAACTAGTGTCACAGGAATGGTTCAAATCATAGACAGTAAGAAGAGTCAGGCTTCTTGTACTTATGTCGGCATTGTGCCCCTTTCAATTTAATTCCGATGCAATTACTGTGTTTCATCGTCAATAAGATGGTCAGAGGGATACAGTAAACCTGAAGTGAAGCACCGGAATCTCTAACTAGTGTCACAGGAATGGTTCAAAACATAGTCAGTAAGAAGAGTCAGTCTTCTTGTTCTCACGTTGGCATAGTGCCTTTTGTATATAATTCCGATGCAATATCTGTGTTTCATCGTCAATAAGAAGGTCCAAGGGAGACAGTGAACCTGAAGT
The DNA here is from genome assembly GCF_023864345.2 of Schistocerca serialis cubense. Taxonomy (NCBI): domain Eukaryota; kingdom Metazoa; phylum Arthropoda; class Insecta; order Orthoptera; family Acrididae; genus Schistocerca; species Schistocerca serialis. The sequence continues at coordinate 1,343,013 of NW_026047644.1, read as the reverse complement.
TAAGCATCGGAATCTGTAACTAGCGTCACAGGAATGGTTCAAACAAAGACAGTGAGAAGAGTCAGTCTTCTTTTACTTAAGTCGGCGTAGTGCCTTTTCGATTTAATTCCGATGCAATTTCTGTGTTTCATCGTCAACAAGAAGGTCAGAGGGATACAGTAAACCTGAAGTGAAGCATCGGAATCTATAGCTAGTGTCACAGGAATGGTTCAAAACATAGTCAGAGAGGAAGAGTCAGTCTTCTTGTACTTAAGTCGGCATTGTGCCTTTACTATTTAACTCCGATGCAATTTCTGTGTTTCATCGTCAATGAGAAGGTCAGAGGGATACAGTAAACATGAAGTGAAGCGTCGGAATCTATAACTAGTGTCACAGGAATGGTTCAAATCATAGTCAGTAAGAAGAATCAGTGTTCTTGTACTTAAGTCGCCAATGTGCTTTTTCTATTTCATTCCGATGCAATTTCAGTGTTTCATCGTCAATAACAGTGTCAGAGGGATACAGTAAACCTGAAGTGAAGCATCGGAATCTGTAACTTGCGTCAGAGGAATGGTTCAAAACATAGACAGTAAGAAGAGTCAGTCTTCTTGTACTTAAGTCTGCATTGTGCCTTTTTCAATTTAATTCCGATGCAATTACTGTGTTTCATCGTCAATAAGTTGGTCAGAGGGATACAGTAAACCTGAAGTGAACCACCGGAATCTATATCTAGTGTCACAGGAATGGTTCAAATCATAGTCAGTTAGAAGAGTCAGTCTTCTTGTACTTAAGTCTGCATTGTGCCTTTTTCAATTTAATTCCGATGCAATTACTGTGTTTCATCGTCAATAAATTGGTCAGAGGGATACAGTAAACCTGAAGTGAACCACCGGAATCTATATCTAGTGTCACAGGAATGGTTCAAAACATAGTCAGTAAGAAGAGTCAGTCTTCTTGTACTTACGTTGGCATTGTGCCTTTTGTATATAATTCCGATGCAATATCAGTGTTTCATCATCAATAAGAAGGTCCAAGGGATACAGTGAAACTGAAGTTAAGCATCGGAATCTGTAACTAGCGTCACAGGAATGGCTCAAAACATAGACAGTGAGAAGAGTCAGTCTTCTTGTACTTAAGTCGGCATAGTGCCTTTTCGATTTAATTCCGATGCAATTTCTGTGTTTCATCGTCATTAAGAAGGTCAGAGGGATACAGTAAACCTGAAGTGAAGCATCGGAATCTATATCTAGTGTCACAGGAATGGTTCAAATCATAGTCAGTAAGAAGAGTCAGTCTTCTTGTACTTAAGTCGGCAATATGCTTTTTCTATTTCATTCCGATGCAATTTCAGTGTTTCATCGTCAATAACAGTGTCAGAGGGATACAGTAAACCTGAAGTGAAGCATCGGAATCTGTAACTTGCGTCAGAGGAATGGTTCAAAACAAAGACAGTAAGAAGAGTCAGTCTTCTTGTACTTAAGTCGGCATTGTGCCTTTTGTATTTAATTCCGATGCAATTTCTGTGTTTCATCGTCAATAAGGAGGTCCAAGGGATACATTAAACCTGAAGTGAAGCATCGGAATCTATATCTAGTGTCACAGGAATTGTTCAAAACATAGACAGTAAGGAAAGTCAGTCTTCTTGTACTTAAGTCGGCATTGTGCCATTTGTAATTAATTCCTATGCAATTTCTGGGTTTCAACGTGAATAAGAAGGTCAGAGGGATAGAGTAAACCTGAAGTGAAGCATCGGAATCAATAACTAGTGTCACAGGAATGGTTCAAAGCAGTCAGTAAGAAGAGTCAGTCTTCTTGTACTTATGTCGGTATTGTGCCTCTTCTATTTAATTCCGATGCAATTTCTGTGTTTCATCGTCAATACCCCCCCCATGAACCATGGACCTTGCCGTTGGTGGGGAGGCTTGCGTGCCTCAGCGATACAGATAGCCGTATCGTAGGTGCAACCACAACGGAGGGGTATCTGTTGAGAGGCCAGACAAACGTGTGGTTCCTGAAGAGGGGCAGCAGCCTTTTCAGTAGTTGCAAGGGCAACAGTCTGGATGATTGACTGATCTGGCCTCGTAACAATAACCAAAACGGCCTTGCTGTGCTGGTACTGCGAACGGCTGAAAGCAAGGGGAAACTACAGCCGTAATTTTTCCCGAGGGCATGCATCTATACTGTATGATTACATGATGATGCCGTCCTCTTGGGTAAAATATTCCGGAGGTAAAATAGTCCCCCATTCGGATCTCCGGGCGGGGACTACTCAAGAGGATGTCGTTATCAGGAGAAAGAAAACTGGCGTTCTACGGATCGGAGCGTGGAATGTCAGATCCCTTAATCGGGCAGGTAGGTTAGAAAATTTAAAAAGGGAAATGGATAGGTTGAAGTTAGATATAGTGGGAATTAGTGAAGTTCGGTGGCAGGAGGAACAAGACTTCTGGTCAGGTGACTACAGGGTTATAAACACAAAATCAAATAGGGGTAATGCAGGAGTAGGTTTAATAATGAATAGGAAAATAGGAATGCGGGTAAGCTACTACAAACAGCATAGTGAACGCATTATTGTGGCCAAGATAGATACGAAGCCCACGCCTACTACAGTAGTACAAGTTTATATGCCAACTAGCTCTGCAGATGACGAAGAAATTGAAGAAATGTATGATGAAATAAAAGAAATTATTCAGATAGTGAAGGGAGACGAAAATTTAATAGTCATGGGTGACTGGAATTCGAGTGTAGGAAAAGGGAGAGAAGGAAACGTAGTAGGTGAATATGGATTGGGGGACAGAAATGAAAGAGGAAGCCGCCTGGTCGAATTTTGCACAGAGCACAACATAATCATAACTAACACTTGGTTTAAGAATCATGAAAGAAGGTTGTATACATGGAAGAACCCTGGAGATACTAAAAGGTATCAGATAGATTACATAATGGTAAGACAGAGATTTAGGAACCAGGTTTTAAATTGTAAGACATTTCCAGGGGCAGATGTGGACTCTGACCACAATCTATTGGTTATGACCTGTAGATTAAAACTGAAGAAACTGCAAAAAGGTGGGAATTTAAGGAGATGTGACCTGGATAAACTAAAAGAACCAGAGGTTGTACAGAGATTCAGGGAGAGCATAAGAGAGCAATTGACAGGAATGGGGGAAATAAATACAGTAGAAGAAGAATGGGTAGCTTTGAGGGATGAAGTAGTGAAGGCAGCAGAGGATCAAGTAGGTAAAAAGACTAGGGCTAGTAGAAATCCTTGGGTAACAGAAGAAATATTGAATTTAGTTGATGAAAGGAGAAAATATAAAAATGCAGTAAATGAAACAGGCAAAAAGGAATACAAACGTCTCAAAAATGAGATCGACAGGAAGTGCAAAATGGCTAAGCAGGGATGGCTAGAGGACAAATGTAAGGATGTAGAGGCCTATCTCACTAGGGGTAAGATAGATACCGCCTACAGGAAAATTAAAGAGACCTTTGGAGATAAGAGAACGACTTGTATGAATATCAAGAGCTCAGATGGAAACCCAGTTCTAAGCAAAGAAGGGAAAGCAGAAAGGTGGAAGGAGTATATAGAGGGTCTATACAAGGGCGATGTACTTGAGGACAATATTATGGAAATGGAAGAGGATGTAGATGAAGATGAAATGGGAGATATGATACTGCGTGAAGAGTTTGACAGAGCACTGAAAGACCTGAGTCGAAACAAGGCCCCCGGAGTAGACAATATTCCATTGGAACTACTGACGGCCGTGGGAGAGCCAGTCCTGACAAAACTCTACCATCTGGTGAGCAAGATGTATGAAACAGGCGAAATACCCTCAGACTTCAAGAAGAATATAATAATTCCAATCCCAAAGAAAGCAGGTGTTGACAGATGTGAAAATTACCGAACTATCAGCTTAATAGGTCACAGCTGCAAAACACTAACACGAATTCTTTACAGACGAATGGAAAAACTAGTAGAAGCCAACCTCGGGGAAGATCAGTTTGGATTCCGTAGAAACACTGGAACACGTGAGGCAATACTGACCTTACGACTTATCTTAGAAGAAAGATTAAGGAAAGGCAAACCTACGTTTCTAGCATTTGTAGACTTAGAGAAAGCTTTTGACAATGTTGACTGGAATACTCTCTTTCAAATTCTAAAGGTGGCAGGGGTAAAATACAGGGAGCGAAAGGCTATTTACAATTTGTACAGAAACCAGATGGCAGTTATAAGAGTCGAGGGACATGAAAGGGAAGCAGTGGTTGGGAAGGGAGTAAGACAGGGTTGTAGCCTCTCCCCGATGTTGTTCAACCTGTATATTGAGCAAGCAGTAAAGGAAACAAAAGAAAAATTCGGAGTAGGTATTAAAATTCATGGAGAAGAAATAAAAACTTTGAGGTTCGCCGATGACATTGTAATTCTGTCAGAGACAGCAAAGGACTTGGAAGAGCAGTTGAATGGAATGGACAGTGACTTCAAAGGAGGATATAAGATGAACATCAACAAAAGCAAAACAAGGATAATGGAATGTAGTCTAATCAAGTCGGGTGATGCTGAGGGAATTAGATTAGGAAATGAGGCACTTAAAGTAGTAAAGGAGTTTTGCTATTTGGGGAGCAAAATAACTGATGATGGTCGAAGTAGAGAGGATATAAAATGTAGGCTGGCAATGGCAAGGAAAGCGTTTCTGAAGAAGAGAAATTTGTTAACATCGAGTATAGATTTAAGTGTCAGGAAGTCATTTCTGAAAGTATTCGTATGGAGTGTAGCCATGTATGGAAGTGAAACATGGACGATAAATAGTTTGGACAAGAAGAGAATAGAAGCTTTCGAAATGTGGTGCTACAGAAGAATGCTGAAGATTAGATGGGTAGATCACATAACTAATGAGGAAGTATTGAATAGGATTGGGGAGAAGAGAAGTTTGTGGCACAACTTGACCAGAAGAAGGGATCGGTTGGTAGGACATGTTCTGAGGCATCAAGGGATCACCAATTTAGTATTGGAGGGCAGTGTGGAGGGTAAAAATCGTAGAGGGAGACCAAGAGATGAATACACTAAGCAGATTCAGAAGGATGTAGGTTGCAGTAGGTACTGGGAGATGAAAAAGCTTGCACAGGATAGAGTAGCATGGAGAGCTGCATCAAACCAGTCTCAGGACTGAAGACCACAACAACAACAAACAACAACAACATCGTCAATACGAACGTCCAAGGGATACAGTTAGCCTGAAGTGTAGCATTGGAATCTATAACTAGTTTCACAGGAATGGTTCAAAACATAGACAGTAGGAAGAGTCAGTCTTCTTGTACTTAGGTCGGCATTGTGCCTTTTGTATTTAATTCCGATGCAATTTCTGTGTTTCATCGTGAATAAGAAGGTCAGAGGGATACAATAAACCTGAAGTGAAGCATCGGAATCTGTAACTAGCGTCACAGGAATGGTTCAAAACATAGACAGTAAAAAGAGTCACTCTTCTTGTACTTAAGTCGGCATTGTGCCTTTTCTATTTTATTCCGATGCAATTTCTGTGTTTCATCGTCAATAAGAAGGTCCAAGGGATACAGTAAACCTGAAGTGAAGCATCGGAATCTATAACCAGTGTCACAGGAATGGTTCACATGATAGACAGTAAGAAGAGTCAGGCTTCTTGTACTTAAGTCGGCGTTGTGCCTTTTCTATTTAATTCCGATGCAATTTCTGTGTTTCATCGTCAATAAGGTCAGCGGGACACAGTAAACCTGAAGTGAAGCATCGGAATCTATAACTAGTGTCACAGGAATGGTTCAAAGCATAGTCTGTAAGAAGAGTCAGTCATCTTGTAATTAAGTCGGCATTGTGCCTTTTGTATTTAATTCCGATGCAATTTCTGTGTTTCATCCTCAATAAGAAGGTCAGAGGGATACAATAAACCTGAAGGGAAGCATCGGAATCTCTAACTAGTGTCACAGGAATGGTTCAAAACATAGTCAGTAAGAAGAGTCAGTCTTCTTGTACTTAAATCGGCATTGTGCATTTTGTATTTAATTCCGATGCAATTTCTGTGTTTCATCGTCAATAAGAAGGTCCAAGTGATACAGTAAACATGAAGTGAAGCATCGTAAACCATTACTAGCGTCACAGGAATGGTTCAAAGCATAGACACTAAGAAGAGTCAGTCTGCTTGTACTTAAGACGGCACTGTGCCTTTTCTATTTGATTCCGATGCGATTTCTGTGTTTCATCGTCAATAAGAAGGTCAGAGTGATACAGTGAATCTGACGTGAAGCATCGGAATCTATAACTAGTGTCACAGGAATGGTTAAAAACATAGTCAGAAAGAAGAGTCAGTCTTCTTGTACATATGTCGGCATTGTGCCTTTTCTATTTAATTCCGATGCAATTTCTGTGTTTCATCGTCAATAAGAAGGTCAGAGGGATACAGTAAACCTATAGTGAAGCATCGGAATCTATAACTAGTGCCACAGGAATGGTTCAAATCATAGTCAGTAAGAAGAGTCAGTCTTCTTGTACTTAAGTCGGCATTGTGCTTTTTCTATTTCATTCCGATGCAATTTCAGTGTTTCATCGTGAATAAGAATGTCACAGTGTTACAGTAAACCTGAAGTGAAGCATCGGAATCGGTAACTTGCGTCAGAGGAGTGGTTCAAATCATAGACAGTAAGAAGAGTCAGTCTTCTTGTACTTAAGTCGGCATTGTGTTTTCTATTTATTTCCGATGCAATTATAGTGTTTCATCGTCAATAAGGAGGTCCAAGGGATACAGTAAACCTGAAGTGAAGCATCGGAATCTATATCTAGTGTCACAGGAATGGTTCAAAACATAGACAGTAACGAGAGTCAGTCTTCTTGTACTTAAGTCGGCATTGTGCCATTTGTATTTAATTCCGATGCAATTTCTGTGTTTCAACGTCAATAAGAAGGTCAGAGGGATACAGTAAACCTGAAGTGAACCATCGGAAGCTATAACTAGTGTCACAGGAATGGTTCAAAGCAGTCAGTAAGAAGAGTCAGTCTTATTGTACTTAAGTCGGCAATGTGCATTTTGTATTTAATTCCGATGCAATTTATGTGTTTCATTGTCACTAAGAAGGTCAGAGGGATACAGTAAACCTGAAGTGTAGCATCGGAATCTATAACTAGTGTCACAGGAATGTTTCAAAACATAGACAGTAAGAAGAGTCAGCCCTCTTGTATTTAAGTCGGCATAGTGCCTTTTCTATTTAATTCCGATGCACTTTCTGTGTTTCATCGTCAATAAGAAGGTCCAAGGGATACAGTAAACCTGAAATGAAGCATTGGAATCTATAACTAAGGTCACAGGAATGGTTCAAAGCAGTCAGTAAGAAGAGTCAGTCTTCTTGTACTTATGTCGGCATTGTGCCTCTTCTATTTAATTCCGATGCAATTTCTGTGTTTCATCGTCAATAAGAAATTCAGAGGGATACAGTAAGCCTGAAGTGAAGCATCGGAATCTGTAACTAGCGTCACAGGAATGGTTCAAAACATAGACAGTAAGAAGAGTCAGTCATCTTGTACTTAAGTCGGCATTGTGCCTTTTCTATGTAATTCCGAGCAATTTCTGTGTTTCATCGTCAATAAGAAGGTCAGCGGGATACAGTAAACCTGAAGAGAAACATTGGAATCTATAACTAATGTCACAGGAATGGTTCAAATCATAGTCAGTAAGAAGAGTCAGTCTTATTGTACTTAAGTCGGCATTGTGCCTTTTCTGTTCAATTCCGATGCAATATCTGTGTTTCATCGTCAATAAGAAGGTCAGAGGGATACATTAAACCTGAAGTGAAGAATCGTAATCTATAACTTGTGTCACAGGAATGGTTCAAAACATAGTCAGTAAGAAGAGTCAGTCTTCTTGTACTTAAGTCGGCATTGTGCTTTTTCTATTTCATTCCGATGCAATTTCAGTGTTTCATCGTCAATAAGAATGTCAGAGCGATACAGTAAACCTGAAGTGAAGCATCGGAATCTGTAACTAGTGTTACAGGAATATTTCAAACATAGACAGTGTGAAGAGTCAGTCTTCTTGTACTTAAGACAGCATTGTGCCATTTGTATTTAATTCCAATGCAATTTCTGTGTTTCATCGTCAATACGAAGGTCAGAGAATTGCAGAAAACCTGAAGTGAAGCATCGGAATGTATAACTAGTGTCACAGGAATGGTTCAAACATAGACAGTAGGAAGAGTCAGTCTTCTTGTACTTAAGTCAGCATTGTGCCTTTAGTATTTAATTCCAATGCACTTTCTGTGTTTCATGGTCAATAAGAAGGTCCAAGGGATACAGTAAACCTGAAATGAAGCATCGTAATCTATAACTAGAGTCACAGGAATGTTTCAAAACATAGACAGTTGGAAGAGTCAGTCTACATGTACTTAAGTCGGCATTGTGCCTTTGTATTTAATTCCGATGCAATTTCTGTGTCTCATCGTCAATAAGAAGGTCAGAGGGATACAGTAAACCTGAAGTGAAGCATCGGAAGCTATAACTAGTGTCATAGGAATGGTTCAAATCATAGACAGTAGGAAGAGTCAGTCTTCTTGTACTTAAGTCAGCATTGAGCCTTTTCTATATAATTCCGATGCACTTTCTGTGTTTCATGGTCAATAAAATTGTCCCATGGATACAGTAAACCTGAAATGAAGCATCGTAATCTATAACTAGAGTCACAGGAATGTTTCAAAACGTAGACAGTAGGAAGAGTCAGTCTACACGTACTTAAGTCGGCATTGTGCCTTTTGTATTTAATTCAGATGCAATTTCTGTGTTTCATTGTCAAAATGAAGGTCAGAGGGATACAGTAAACCTGAAGGGAAGCATCGGAATCTATAACTAGTGTCACAGGAGTGGTTCAAAACATAGTCGGTAAGAAGAGTCAGTCCTCTTGTACTTATGTCGGCATTGTGCCTTTTGTATTTAATTCCGATGCAGTTTCTGTGTTTCATGGTCGATAAGAGCGTCCGAGGGATACAGTAAACCTGAAGTGAAGCATCGGAATCTATAACTAGTGTCACAGGAACGGATCAAAGTATAGACAGTAGGAACAGTCAGTCTTCTTGTACTTAAGTAGCATTGTGCCTTTTCTATTCAATTCCGATGCAATTTCTGTATTTCATCGTCAATAAGAAGGTCAGAGGTATACAGTAAACCTGAAGTGAAGCATCGGAAACTTTAACTAGCGTCACAGGAATGGTTCAAAACATAGACATTAAGAAGAGTCAGTCTTCTTGTACTTAAGTCGGCATTGTGCCTTTTCTATTTAATCCCGATGCAATTTCTGTGTTTCATCGTCAATAAGAAGGTCCAAGGGATACAGTAAACCTGGAGTGAAACATCGGAATCTATAACTAGTGTCAATGGTATGGTTCAAAACATAGACAGTAAGAAGGGTTAGTCTTCTTGTACTTAAGTCGGCATTGTGCCTTTTGTATTAAATTCCGATGCAATTTCTGTGTTTCATCGGCAATAAGAAGGTCAGAGGGATACTGTAAACCTGAAGTGAAGCATCGGAATCAATAACTAGCGTCACAGAAAAGGTTCAAAACATAGACAGTAAGAAGAGTCAGGCTTCTTGTACTTAAGTCGGCGTTGTGCCTTTTCTGTTCAATTCCGATGCAATTTCTGTGTTTCATCGTCAATAAGAAGGTCAGCGGGATACAGTAAACCTGAAGTGAAGCCTTGGAATCTATAACTAGTGTCACAGGAATGGTTCAAATTATAGTCAGTAAGAAGAGTCAGTCTTCTTGTAATTGAGTGGGGATTGTGCCTTTTCTGTTCAATTCCGATGCCATATCTGTGTTTCATCGTCAATAAGAAGGTCAGAGGGATACAGTAAACCTGAAGTGAAGCTTCGGAATCTATAACTTGAGTCACAGGAATGGTTCAAAACATAGTCAGTAAGTAGAGTCAGTCTTCTTGTAATTAAGTCGGCATTGTGCCTTTTGTATTTAATTCCGATGCAATATCTGTGTTCCATCCTCAATAAGAAGGTCAGAGGGATACAGTAAACCTGAAGGGAAGCAACGGAATCTCTAACTAGTGTCACAGGAATGGTTCAAACATAGTCAGTAAGAAGAGTCAGTCTTCTTGTACTTAAGTCGGCATTGTGCCTTTTGTATTTAATTCCGATGCAATTTCTGTGTTTCATCGTCAATTAGAAGGTCCAAGTGATACAGTAAACCTGAAGTGAAGCATCGGAATCAGTACCTAGCGTCACAGGAATGGTTCAAAGCATGGACACTAAGAAGAGTCAGTCTGCTTGTACTTAAGACGGCATTGTGCCTTTTGTATTTAATTACGATGCAATTTCTGTGTTTCATCGTCACTAAGAAGGTCAGAGGAATGCAGTAAACCTGAAGTGTAGCATCGGAATCTATAACTAGTGTCACAGGAATGTTTCAAAACATAGACAGTAAGAAGAGTCAGCCCTCTTGTATTTAAGTCGGCATTGTGCCTCTTCTATTTAATTCCGATGCAATTTCTGTGTTTCATCGTCAATAAGAAGGTCAGAGGGATACAGTAAGCCTGAAGTGAAGCATCGGAATCTGTAACTAGCGTCACAGGAATGGTTCAAAACATAGACAGTAAGAAGAGTCAGTCTTCTTGTACTTAAGTCAGCATTGTGCCTTTTCTATGTAATTCCGATGCAATTTCTGTGTTTCATCGTATATAAGAAGGACAGCGGGATACAGTAAACCTGAAGAGAAGCATTGGATCTATAACTAGTGTCACAGGAATGGTTCAAATCATAGTCAGTAAGAAGAGTCAGTCTTCTTGTACTTATGTCGGCATTGTGCCTTTTCTGTTTAATTCCGATGCAATATCTGTGTTTCATCGTCAATAAGAAGTTCCGAGGGATACATTAAACCTGAAGTGAAGAATCGTAATCTATAACTTGTGTCACAGGAACGGTTCAAAACATAGTCAGTAAGAGGAGTCAGTCTTCTTGTACTTAAGTCGCCATTGTGCTTTCTCTATTTCATTCCGATGCAATTTCAGTGTTTCATCGTCAATAAGAATGTCACAGGGATACAGTAAACCTGAAGTGAAGCATCGGAATCTGTAAGTAGTGTTACAGGAATATTTCAAAAATAGACAGTGTGAAGAGTCAGTCTTCTTGTACTTAAGTCAGCATTGTGCCTTTTGTATTTAATTCCAATGCAATTTCTGTGTTTCATCGTCAATACGAAGGTCAGAGAATTGCAGAAAACCTGAAGTGAAGCATCGGAATGTATAACTAGTGTCACAGGAATGGTTCAAAACATAGACAGTAGGAAGAGTCAGTCTTCTTGTACTTAAGTCAGCAATGTGCCTTTTGTATTTAATTCCAATGCACTTTCTGTGTTTCATGGTCAATAAGAAGGTCCAAGGGATACAGTAAACCTGAAATGAAGCATCGTAATCTATAACTAGTGTCACAGGAATGTTTCAAAACATAGACAGTAGGAAGAGTCAGTCTACATGTACTTAAGTCGGCATTGTGCCTTTGTATTTAATTCCGATGCAATTTCTGTGATTTATCGTCAATAAGAAGATCAGAGGGATACAGAAAAGCTGAAGTGAAGCATCGGAATCTATAACTAGTATCATAGGAATGGTTCAAAACATAGACAGTAGGAAGAGTCAGTCTTCTTGTACTTAAGTCAGCATTGAGCCTTTTCTATAAAATTCCGATGCACTTTCTGTGTTTCATGGTCAATAAAATTGTTCCATGGATACAGTAAACCCGAAATGAAGCATAGGAATCTATAACTAGTGTCACAGGAATGTTTGAAAGCATAGACAGTAGGAAGAGTCAGTCTACACGTACTTAAGTCGGCATTGTGCCTTTTGTATTTAATTCAGATGCAATTTCTGTGTTTCATTGTCAATATGAAGGTCAGACGGATACAGTAAACCTGAAGGGAAGCATCGGAATCTATAACTAGTGTCACAGGAGTGGTTCAAAACAGAGTCAGTAAGAAGAGTCAGTCTTCTTGTACTTATGTCGGCAGTGTGCCTTTTGTATTTAATTCCGATGCAGTTTCTGTGTTTCATCGTCGATAAGAGCGTCCAAGGGATACAGTAAACCTGAAGTGAAGCATCGGAATCTATAAGTAGTGTCACAGGAACGGATCAAAATATAGACAGTAGGAACAATCAGTCTTCTTGTACTTAAGTAGCATTGCGCCTTTTCTATTCAATTCCGATGCAATTTCTGTATTTCATCATCAATAAGAAGGTCAGAGGTATACAGTAAACCTGAAGTGAAGCATCGGAAACTTTAACTAGCGTCACCGGAATGGTTCAAAACATAGACATTAAGAAGAGTCAGTCTTCTTGTACTTAAGTCGGCATTGTGCCTTTTGTATTTCATTCCGATGCAATTTCTGTGTTTCATCGACGATAGGAAGGTCAGAGGGATACAGTAAACCTGAAGTGAAGCATCGGAAACTATAGCTAGTGTCCCAGGAATGGTTCAAATCATAGTCAGTAAGAAGAGTCATTCTTCTTGTACTTAAGTCGGCATTGTGCCTCTTGTATTTAATTCCGATGCAATTTCTGTGTTTCATCGTCAATAAGAAGGTCCAAGGGATACAGTAAATCTGGAGTGAAGCATCGAAATCTATAACTAGTGTCACAGGAATGGTTCAAAACATAGACAGTAAGAGGAGTCAGTCTTCCTGTACTTAATTCGGCATTGTACCTTTTGTATTTAATTCCGATGCAATTTCTGTGTTTCATCGTCAATAAGAAGGTCCAAGGGATACAGTAAACCTGAAGTGTAGCATCGGAATCTATAACTAGTGTCACAGGAATTGTTCTAAACATAGACAGTAAGTAGGGTCAGTCTTCTTGTACTTAAGTCGGCATTGTGCCTTTTGTATTAAATTCCGATGCAATTTCTGTGTTTCATCGGCAATAAGAAGGACAGAGGGATACTGTAAACCTGAAGTGAAGCATCGGAATCAATAACTAGCGTCACAGAAAAGGTTCAAAACATAGACAGTAAGAAGAGTTAGTCTTCTTGTACTTACGTCGGCAATGTGCCTCCTCTATTTAATTCAAATGCAATTTCTGTATTTCGTCGCCAATAAGAAAGTCCAAAGGATATAGTAAACCTGAAGTGAAGCATCGGAATCTATAACTAATGTCACAGGAATCGTTCATACATAGACAGTAGGAAGAGTCAGTCTTCTTGTACTTAAGTCGGCATTGTGCCTTTTGTATTTAGTTCCGATGCAATTTCAGTGTCTCATCGTCAATAAGAATGTCAGGGGGATACAGTATACCTGAAGTGTAGCATCGGAATCTATATCTAGTGTCACAGGAATGGTTCAAAGCATAGACAGTAAGGAGAGTCAGTCTTCTTGTACTTAAGTCGGCATTGTGCCATTTGTATTTAATTACGATGCAATTTCTCGGTTTCAACGTGAATAAGAAGGTCAGAGGGATACAGTAAACCTGAAGTGAAGCATCGGAATCTATAACTAGTGTCACAGGAATGGTTCAAAGCAGTCAGTAAGAAGAGTCAGTCTTCTTGTACTTATGTCGGCATTGTGCCTCTTCCATTTAATTCCGATGCAATATCTGTGTTTCATTGCCAATAAGAACGTCCAAGGGATACAATAAACCTGAAGTGAAGCATTGGAATCCATAACTAGTGTCACAGGAATGGTTCAAAACATAGACAGTAGGAAGAGTCAGTCTTCTTGTACTTAAGTCGGCATTGTGCCTTTTGTATTTTATTCCGATGCAATTTCTGTGTTTCATCGTCAATAAGAAGGTCAGAGGGATACAGTAAACCTGAAGTGAAGCATCGGAATCTATAACTAGTGTCACAGAAATGGTTCAAATCATAGACAGTAAGAAGAGTCAGGCTTCTTGTACTTAAGTCGGCGTTGTGCCTTTTCTATTTAATTCCGATGCAATTTCTGTGTTTCATCGTCAATAAGAAGGTCAGCGGGATACAGTAAACCTGAAGTGAAGCATTGGAATCTATAACTAGTGTCACAGGAATGGTTCAAATCATAGTCAGTAAGAAGAGTCAATCTTCTTGTACTTAAGTCGGGATTGTGCCTTTTCTTTTCAATTCCGATGCAATATCTGTGTTTCATCGTCAATAAGAAGGTCAGAGGGATACAGTAAACCTGAAGTGAAGCTTCGGAATCTATAACTTGAGTCACAGGAATGGTTCAAAACATAGTCAGTAAGTAGAGTCAGTCTTCTTGTAATTAAGTCGGCATTGTGCCTTTTGTATTTAATTCCGATGCAATTTCTGTTTTCCATCCTCAATAAGAAGGTCAGAGGGATACAGTAAACCTGAAGGGAAGCAACGGAATCTCTAACTAATGTCACAGGAATGGTTCAAAACATAGTCAGTAAGAAGAGTCTGTCTTCTTGTACTTAAGTCGGCATTGTGCCTTTTGTATTTAATTCCGATGCAATTTCTGTGTTTCATCGTCAATTAGAAGGTCCAAGTGATACAGTAAACCTGAAGTGAAGCATCGGAATCACTACCTACCGTCACAGGAATGGTTCAAAGCATAGACACTAAGAAGAGTCAGTCTGCTTGTACTTAAGACGGCATTGTGCCTTTTCTATTTAATTCCGATGCGATTTCTGCGTTTCATCGTCAATAAGAAGGTCAGAGGGATACAGTGAACCTGACGTGAAGCATCGGAATCTATAACTAGTGTCACAGGAATAGTTCAAAACATAGTCAGAAAGAAGAGTCAGTCTTCATGTACTTCAGTTGGCATTGTGCCTTTTCTATTTAATTCCGATGCAATTTCTGTGTTTCATCGTCAATAAAAAGGTCAGAGGGATACAGCAAACCTGAAGTGAAGCATCGCAATCTGTATCTAGCGTCACAGGAATGGTTCAAAGCATAGACACTAAGAAGAGTCAGTCTGCTTGTACTTAAGACGGCATTGTGCTTTTTCTATTTCATTCCGATGCAATTTCAGTGTTTCATCGTCAATAAGAACGCAGAAGGTTACAGTAAACCTGAAGTGAAGCATCGGAATCTGTAACTTGCGTCAGAGGAGTGGTTCAAATCATAGACAGTAAGAAGAGTCAGTCTTCTTGTACTTAAGTCGGCATTGTGTTTTTCTATTTATTTCCGATGCAATTTTTGTGTTTCATCGTCAATAAGAAGGTCCAAGGGATACAGTAAACCTGAAGTGAACCATCGGAATCTATATCTAGTGTCCCAGGAATGGTTCAAAACTTAGACAGTAAGGAGAGTCAGTCTTCTTGTACTTAAGTCTGCATCGTGCCATTTGTATTTAATTCCGATGCAATTTCTGTTTTTCAACGACAATAAGAAGGTCAGAGGGATACAGTAAACCTGAAGTGAACCATCGGAAGCTATAACTAGTGTCACAGGAATGGTTCAAAACAGTCAGTAAGAAGAGTCAGTTTTATTGTACTTACGTCGGCATTTTGCCTTTTGTATTTATTTCCGATGCAATTGCTGTGTTTCATCGTTACTAAGAAGGTCAGAGGGACACAGTAAACCTGAAGTGTAGCATCGGAATCTATAACTAGTGTCACAGGAATGGTTCAAAACAGAGACAGTAAGAAGAGTCAGTCCTCTTGTATTTAAGTCGGCATAGTGCCTTTTGTATTTAATTCCGATCCAATTTCTGTGTTTCATCTTCAATAAGAAGGTCAAGGGATACAGTTAACCTAAAGTGAAGCATCGGAATCTATAACTAGTATCTCTGGAATGGTTCAAAGCATAGACAGTAGGAAGAGTCAGTCTTCTTGTACTTCAGTCGGCATTGTGCATTTTGTATTTAACTCCGTTGCACTATCTGTATTTCATCGTCAATAAGAAGATCCAAGAGATACAGTAAACCTAAAATGAAGCATCGGAATCTATAACTAGTGTCACAGGAATAGTTCAAAACATAGACAGTAGGAAGAGTCAGTCTTCTTGTACTTAAGTCGGCATTGTGCCTTTTCTATTTAATTCCGATGTACTTTCTCTGCTTCATCGTCAATAGGAAGGTCCAAGGGATACAGTAAACCTGAAATGAAGCATCGGAATCTATAACTAAGGTCACAGGAATGTTTCAAATCATAGACAGTAGGAAGAGTCAGTCTACATGTACTTAAGTCGGCATTGTGCCTTTTGTATTTAATTCCGATGCAATTTTGTGTTTCATCGTCAATAGGAAGGTCAGAGGGGTACCGTAAACCTGATCTGAAGCATCGGAATCTCTAACTTGTGTCACAGTAATTGTTCAAAATATAGTCAGTAAGAAGAGTCAGTCTTCTTGTACTTACGTCGGCATTGTGCCTTTTGTAGTTAATTCCGATGCAATATCTGTGTTTCATCGTCAATAAGAAGGCCCAAGGGATACAGTAAACTTGAAGTGAAGCATCGGAATCTGTAACTAGCGTCACAGGAATGGTTCAAAACATAGACAGTAAGAAGAGTCAGTCTTCTTGTACTTAAGACGGCATTGTGCCTTTTCTATTTAATTTCGATGCAATTTCTGTGTTTAATCGTCAATAAGAAGGTCAGAGGGATACAGTAAACCTGAAGTGAAGCATCGGAATCCTTAGCTAGTGTACAGGAATGGTTTAAAACATAGTCGGAAAGAAGAGTCAGTCTTCGTGTACTTAAGTCGGCATTGTGCCCTTTCTATTTAATTCCGATGCAATTTCTGTGTTTCATCGTCAATAAGAAGGTCCAAGTGATACAGTAAACCTGAAGTGAAGCATCGGAATCAGTAACTAGCGTCACAGGAATGGTTCAAAGCATAGACAGTAGGAAGAGTCAGTCTTCTTGTACTTAAGTCGGCATTGTGCCTTTTGTATTTTATTCCGATGCAATTTCTGTGTTTCATCGTCAATAGGAAGGTCAGAGGGATACAGTAAACCTGAAGTGAAGCATCGGAATCAGTAACTAGCGTCACAGGAATGGTTCAAAGCATAGACAGTAAGAAGAGTCAGACTTCTTGTACTTAAGTCGGCATTGTGCCTTTTCTATTTAATTCCGATGCAATTTCTGTGTTTCATCGTCAATAAGAAGGTCTAAGGGATGCAGTAAACCTGAAGTGAAGCATCAAAATCTATAACTAGTGTCACAGGAATGGTTCAAATCATAGACAGTAAGAAGGGTCAGGCTTCTTGTACCTAAGTCGGCGTTGTGCCTTTTCTATTTAATTCCGATGCAATTTCTGTGTTTCATCGTCAATAAGAAGGTCAGCGGGATACAGTAAACCTGAAGTGAAGCATTGGAATCTATAACTAGTGTCACAGGAATGGTTCAAATCATAGTCAGTAAGAAGAGTCAGTCTTCTTGTACTTAAGTCGGGATTGTGCCTTTTCTGTTCACTTCCGATGCAATATCTGTGTTTCATCGTCAATAAGAAGGTCAGAGGGATACAGTAAACCTGAAGTGAAGCATCGGAATCTATAACTTGAGTCACAGGAATGGTTCAAAACATAGTCAGTAAGTAGAGTCAGTCTTCTTTTAATTAAGTCGGCATTGAGCCTTTTGTATTTAATTCCGATGCAATTTCTGTGTTCCATCCTCAATAAGAAGGTCAGAGGGATACAGTAAACCTGAAGGGAAGCATCGGAATCTCTAACTAGTGTCACAGGAATGGTTCAAAACATAGTCAGTAAGAAGAGTCAGTCTTCTTGTACTTAAGTCGGCATTGTGCCTTTTGTATTTAATTTCGATGCAATTTCTGTGTTTCATCGTCAATAAGAAGGTCCAAGTGATACAGTAAACCTGAACTGAAGCATCGGAATCAGTAACTAGCGTGACAGGAATGGTTCAAAGCATAGACACTAAGAAGAGTCAGTCTGCTTGTTATTAAGACGGCATTGTGCCTTTTCAATTTAAGTCCGATGCGATTTCTGTGTTTCATCGTCAATAAGAAGGTCAGAGGGATACAGTGAACCTGACGTGAAGCATCGGAATCTATAACTAGTGTCACAGGAATGTTTCAAAGCATAGACACTAAGAAGAGTCAGTCTGCTTGTACTTAAGACGGCATTGTGCTTTTTTTATTTAATTCCGATGCAATTTCAGTGTTTCATCGTCAATAAGTACGCTGACGGTTACAGTAAACCTGAAGTGAAGCATCGGAATCTGTAACTTGCGTCAGGGGAGTGGTTCAAATCATAGACAGTAAGAAGAGTCAGTCTACTTGTACTTAAGTCGGCATTGTACTTTTCTATTTATTTCGGATGCAATTTTTGTGTTTCAACGTCAATAAGAAGGTCCAAGGGATACAGTAAACCTGAAGTGAACCATCGGAATCTATATCTAGTGTAACAGGAATGGTTCAAAACAGTCAGTAAGAAGAGTCAGTCTTATTGTACTTAAGTCGGCATTGTGCCTTTTGTATTTAATTCCGATGCAATTTCTGTGTTTCATCGTTACTACGAAGGTCAGAGGGACACAGTAAACCTGAAGTGTAGCATCGGAATCTATAACTAGTGTCACAGGAATGGTTCCAAACATAGACAGAAAGAAGAGTCAGTCCTCTTGTATTTAAGTCGGCATTGTGCCTTTTCTATTTAATTCCGATGTACTTTCTGTGTTTCATCGTCAATAAGAAGGTCCAAGGGATACAGTAAACCTGAAATGAAGCATCGGAATCTATAACTAAGGTCACAGGAATGTTTCAAATCATAGACAGTAGGAAGAGTCAGTCTACATGTACTTAAGTCGGCTTTGTGCCTTTTGTATTTAATTCCGATGCAATTTTGTGCTTCATTGTCAATAGGAAGGTCAGAGGGATACAGTAAACCTGAAGTGAAGCATCGGAATCTATAACTGGTCTCACAGGAATGGTTCAAAACATAGTCAGTAAGAAGAGTCAGACTTCTTGTACTTAAGTCGGCATTGTGCCATTTGTATTTAATTCCGATGCAATTTCTGTGTTTCATCGTCAATAAGAAGGTCCAAGGGATACAGTAAACATGAAGTGAAGCATCGGAATCTATAACTAGTGTCACAGGAATGGATCAAATCATAGACAGTAAGAAGAGTCAGTCTTCTTGCACTTAAGACGGCATTGTGCCTTTTTCAATTTAATTCCGATGTAATTACTGTGTTGCATCGTCAATAAGAAGGTCAGAGGGATACCGTAAACCTGATGTGAATCATCGGAATCTCTAACTAGTGTCACAGTAATGGTTCAAAACATAGTCAGTAAGAAGAGTCAGTCTTCTTGTACTTACGACGGCATTGTGCCTTTTGTAGTTATTTCCCATGCAATATCTGTGTTTCATCGTCAATAAGAAGGCCCAAGGGATACAGTAAACATGAAGTGAAGCATCGGAATCTGTAACTAGCGTCACAGGAATGGTTCAAAACATAGACAGTAAGAAGAGTCAGTCTTCATGTACTTAAGTCGGCATTGTGCCTTTTCTATTGAATTCCGATGCAATTTCTGTGTTTCATTGTCAATAAGAAGGTCAGAGGGATACAGTAAACCTGAAGTGAAGCATCGGAAACAGTAACTAGCGTCACAGGAATAGTTCAAAGCATAGACACTAAGAAGAGTCAGTCTGCTTGTACTTAAGACGGCATTGTGCCATTTGTATTTAATTCCAATGCAATTTCTGTGTTTCAACGTCAATAGGAAGGACAGAGGGATACAATAAACCTGAAGTGAAGCATCGGAATCTATAACTAGTGTCACAGGAATGGTTCAAAACAGACAGTAAGAAGAGTCAGACTTCTTGTACTTAAGTCGGCATTGTGCCTTTTGTATTTAATTCCGATGCAATTTCTGTGTTTCATCGTCAATAAGAAGGTCCAAGTGATACAGTAAACCTGAAGTGAAGCATCGGAAACAGTAACTAGCGTCACAGGAATGGTTCAAATCATAGACACTAAGAAGAGTCAGTCTGCTTGTACTTAAGACGGCAATGTGCCTTTTCTATTTAAATCCGATGCGATTTCTGTGTTTCATCGTCAATAAGAAGGTCAGAGGGATACAGTGAACCTGACGTGAAGCATCGGAATCTATAACTAGTGTCACAGGAATGGTTCAAAACATAGTCAGAAAGAAGAGTCAGTATTCTTGTACTTAAGTTGGCATTGTGCCTTTTCTATTTAATTCCGATGCAATTTCTGTCTTTCATCGTTAATAAGAAGGTCAGAGGGATACAGTAAACCTGAAGTGAAGCATCGGAATCTGTAACTAGCGTCACAGGAATGGTTCAAAGCTTAGACACTAAGAAGAGTCAGTCTGCTTGTACTTAAGACGGCATTGTGCATTTTCTGTTTCATTCCGATGCAATTTCAGTGTTTCATCGTCAATAAGAACGCAGAAGGTTACAGTAAACCTGAAGTGAAGCATCTGAATCTGTAACTTGCGTCAGAGGAGTGGTTCAAATCATAGACAGTAAGAAGAGTCAGTCTTCTTGTACTTAAGTCGGCATTGTGCTTTTCTATTTATTTCCGATGCAATTTTTGTGTTTCATCGTCAGTAGGAAGGTCCAAGGGACACAGTAAACCTGAAGTGAAGCATTGGAATCTATAACTAGTGTCACAGGAATGGTTCAAAACATAGACAGTAAGAAGAGTCAGTCCTCTTGTATTTAAGTCGGCATAGTGCCTTTTGTATTTAATTCCGATCCAGTTTCTGTGTTTCATCTTCAATAAGAAGGTCCAAGGGATACAGTTAACCTAAAGTGAAGCATCGGAATCTATAACTAGTGTCTCAGGAATGGTTCAAAGCATAGACAGTAGGAAGAGTCAGTCTTCTTGTACTTCAGTCGGCATTGTGCATTTTGTATTTAACTCCGATGCACTTTCTGTATTTCATCGTCAATAAGAAGATCCAAGGGATACAGTAAACCTGAAATGAAGCATCGGAATCTATAACTAGGGTCACAGGAATGGTTCAAAACATAGACAGTAGGAAGAGTCAGTCTTCTTGTAGTTAAGTCGGCATTGTGCCTTTTCTATTTAATTCCGATGCACTTTCTGTGTTTGATTGTCAATAAGATGGTCCAAGGGATACAGTAAACCAGAAATGAAGCATCGGAATCTATAACTAAGGTCACAGGAATTTTTCAAATCATAGACAGTAGGAAGAGTCAGTCTACATGTACTTAAGTCGGCATTGTGCATTTTGTATTTAATTCCGATGCAATTTTGTGTTTCATCGTCAATAGGAAGGTCAGAGGGATACAGTAAACCTGAAGTGAAGTATCGGAATCTATAACTAGTGTCACAGGAATGGTTCAAGACATAGTCAGTAAGAAGAGTCAGACTTCTTGTACTTAAGTCGGCATTGTGCCATTTGTATTTAATTCCGATCCAATTTCTGTGTTTCATCTTCAATAAGAAGGTCCAAGGGATACAGTTAACCTCAAATGAAGCATCGGAATCTATAACTAAGGTCACAGGAATGTTTCAAATCATAGACAGTAGGAAGAGTCAGTCTACATGTCCTTAAGTCGGCATTGTGCCTTTTGTATTTAATTCCGATGCAATTTTGTGTTTCATCGTCAATAGGAAGGTCAGAGGGATACAGTAAACATGAAGTGAAGCATCGGAATCTATAACTAGTGTCACAGGAATGGTTCAAAACATAGACAGTAAGAAGAGTCAGTCTTCTTGTACTTAAGTCGGCATTGTGCCTTTTTCAATTTAATTCCGATGTAATTACTGTGTTGCATCGTCAATAAGAAGGTCAGAGGGATACCGTAAACCTGATGTGAAGCATCGGAATCTCTAACTAGTGTCACAGTAATGGTTCAAAACATAGTCAGTAAGAAGAGTCAGTCTTCTTGTACTTAAGTCGGCATTGTGCTTTTTCTATTTAATTCCGATGCAATTTCTGTGTTTCATCGTCAATAAGAAGGTCCAAGGGATACAGTAAACCTGAAGTGAAGCATCGGAATCTATATCTAGTGTCACAGGAGTGGTTCAAAACATAGACAGTAAGGAGAGTCAGTCTTCTTGTACTTAAGTCGACATTGTGCCATTTGTATTTAATTCCGATGCAATTTCTCTGTTTCAACGTCAGTAGGAAGGACACAGGGATACAATAAACCTGAAGTGAAGCATCGGAATCTATAACTAGTGTCACAGGAATGGTTCAAAACAGACAGTAAGAAGAGTACTGTACTTAAGTCGGCATTGTGCCTTTTGTATTTAGTTCCGATGCAATTTCTGGGTTTCATCGTCAATAAGAAGGTCCAAGTGATACAGTAAATTTGAAGTGAAGCATCGGAATCAGTAACTAGCGTCACAGGAATGGTCCAAAGCATAGGCACTAAGAAGAGTCAGTCTGCTTGTACTTAAGACGGCAATGTGCCTTTTCTATTTAAATCCGATGCGATTTCTGTGTTTCATCGTCAATAAGAAGGTCAGAGGGATACAGTAAACCTGAAGTGAAGCATCGGAATCTGTAACTAGCGTCAAAGGAATGGTTCAAAGCATAGACACTAAGAAGAGTCAGTCTGCTTGTACTTAAGACGGCATTGTGCTTTTTCTATTTCTTTCCGATGCAATTTCAGTGTTTCATCGTCAATAAGAACGCTGAAGGTTACAGTAAACCTGAAGTGAAGCATCTGAATCTGTAACTTGCGTCAGAGGAGTGGTTCAAATCATAGACAGTAAGAAGAGTCAGTCTTCTTGTACTTAAGTCGGCATTGTGCTTTTCTATTTATTTCCGATGCAATTTTTGTGTTTCATCGTCAATAGGAAGGTCCAAGGGTCACAGTAAACCTGAAGTGAAGCATTGGAATCTATAACTAGTGTCACAGGAATGGTTCAAAACATAGACAGTAAGAAGAGTCAGTCCTCTTGTATTTAAGTCGTCATAGTGCCTTTTGTATTTAATTCCGATCCAGTTTCTGTGTTTCATCTTCAATAAGAAGGTCCAAGGGATACAGTTAACCTGAAGTGAAGCATCGGAATCTATATCTAGTGTCCCAGGAATGGTTCAAATCATAGCCAGTAAGGAGAGTCAGTCTTCTTGTACTTAAGTCGGCATTGTGCCATTTCTATTTAATTCCGATGCACTTTCTGTGTTTGATCGTCAATAAGAAGGTCCAAGGGATACAGTAAACCAGAAATGAAGCATCGGAATCTATAACTAAGGTCACAGGAATTTTTCAAATCATAGACAGTAAGAAGAGTCAGTCTTCTTGTACTTAAGTCGGCATTGTGCCTTTTTCAATTTAATTCCGATGTAATTACTGTGTTGCATCGTCAATACGACGGTCAGAGGGATACCGTAAACCTGATGTGAAGCATCGGAATCTCTAACTAGTGTCACAGTAATGGTTCAAAACATAGTCAGTAAGAAGAGTCAGTCTTCTTGTACTTAAGTCGCCATTGTGCCTTTTCTATTTAATTCCGATGCAATATCTGTGTTTCATCGTCAATAAGAAGGCCCAAGGGATACAGTAAACATGAAGTGAAGCATCGGAATCTTTAACTACCGTCACAGGAATGGTTCAAAACATAGACAGTAAGAAGAGTCAGTCTTCTTGTACTTAAGTCGGCATTGTGCCTTTTCTATTTAATTCCGATGCAATTTCTGTGTTTCATCGTCAATAAGAAGGTCAGAGGGATACAGAAAACCTGAAGTGAAGCATCGGAATCCTTAGCTAGTGTACAGGAATGGTTTAAAACATAGTCAGAAGGAAGAGTCAGTCTTCTTGTACTTAAGTCGGCATTGTGCCCTTTCTATTTAATTCCGATGCAATTTCTGTGTTTCATCGTCAATAAGATGGTCAGAGGGATACAGAAAACCTGAAGTGTAGCATCGGAATCTATAACTAGTGTCACAGGAATGGTTCAAATCATAGTCAGTAAGAAGAGTCAGTCCCCTTGTACTTAAGTCGGCATTGTGCTTTTTCTATTTCATTCCGATGCAATTTCAGTGTTTCATCGTCAATAAGAATGTCAGAGAGATACAGTAAACCTGATGTGAAGCATCGGAATCTGTAACTTGCGACAGAGGAATGGTTCAAAACATAGACAGTAAGAAGAGTCAGTCTTCTTGTACATAAGTCGGCATTGTGCCTTTTCTATTTAATTCCGATGCAATTTCTGTGTTTCATCGTCAATAAGAAGGTCCAAGGGATACAGTAAACCTGAAGTGAAGCATCGGAATCTATATCTAGTGTCCCAGGAATGGTTCAAATCATAGCCAGTAAGGAGAGTCAGTCTTCTTGTACTGAAGTCGGCATTGTGCCATTTGTATTTAATTCCAATGCAATTTCTGTGTTTCATCGTCAATAAGAAGGTCCAAGTGATACAGTAAACCTGAAGTGAAGCATCGGAAACAGTAACTAGCGTCACAGGAATGGTTCAAATCATAGACACTAAGAAGAGTCAGTCTGCTTGTACTTAAGACGGCAATGTGCCTTTTCTATTTAAATCCGATGCGATTTCTGTGTTTCATCGTCAATAAGAAGGTCAGAGGGATACAGTGAACCTGACGTGAAGCATCGGAATCTATAACTAGTGTCACAGGATTGGTTCAAAACATAGTCAGAAAGAAGAGTCAGTATTCTTGTACTTAAGTTGGCATTGTGCCTTTTCTATTTAATTCCGATGCAATTTCTGTGTTTCATCGTCAATAAGATGGTCAGAGGGATACAGTAAACCTGAAGTGAAGCATCGGAATCTGTAACTAGCGTCACAGGAATGGTTCAAAGCATAGACACTAAGAAGAGTCAGTCTGCTTGTACTTAAGACGGCATTGTGCTTTTTCTATTTCATTCCGATGCAATTTCAGTGTTTCATCGTCAATAAGAACGCAGAAGGTTACAGTAAACCTGAAGTGAAGCATCTGAATCTGTAACTTGCGTCAGAGGAGTGGTTCAAATCATAGACAGTAAGAAGAGTCAGTCTTCTTGTACTTAAGTCGGCATTGTGCTTTTCTATTTTTTTCCGATGCAATTTTTGTGTTTCATCGTCAATAGGAAGGTCCAAGGGACACAGTAAACCTGAAGTGAAGCATTGGAATCTATAACTAGTGTCACAGGAATGGTTCAAAACATAGACAGTAAGAAGAGTCAGTCCTCTTGTATTTAAGTCGGCATAGTGCCTTTTGTATTTAATTCCGATCCAGTTTCTGTGTTTCATCTTCAATAAGAAGGTCCCAGGGATACAGTTAACCTAAAGTGAAGCATCGGAATCTATAACTAGTGTCTCAGGAATGGTTCAAAGCATAGACAGTAGGAAGAGTCAGTCTTCTTGTACTTCAGTCGGCATTGTGCATTTTGTATTTAACTCCGATGCACTTTCTGTATTTCATCGTCAATAAGAAGATCCAAGGGATACAGTAAACCTGAAATGAAGCATCGGAATCTATAACTAGTGTCACAGGAATGGTTCAAAACATAGACAGTAGGAAGAGTCAGTCTTCTTGTAGTTAAGTCGGCATTGTGCCTTTTCTATTTAATTCCGATGCACTTTCTGTGTTTGATCGTCAATAAGAAGGTCCAAGGGATACAGTAAACCAGAAATGAAGCATCGGAATCTATAACTAAGGTCACAGGAATGTTAAAATCATAGACAGTAGGAAGAGTCAGTCTACATGTACTTAAGTCGGCATTGTGCCTTTTGTATTTAAATCCGATGCAATTTTGTGTTTCATCGTCAATAGGAAGGTCAGAGGGATACAGTAAACCTGAAGTGAAGTATCGGAATCTATAACTAGTGTCACAGGAATGGTTCAAGACATAGTCAGTAAGAAGAGTCAGACTTCTTGTACTTAAGTCGGCATTGTGATATTTGTATTTAATTCCGATACAATTTCTGTGTTTCATCTTCAATAAGAAGGTCCAAGGGATACAGTTAACCTCAAATGAAGCATCGGAATCTATAACTAAGGTCACAGGAATGTTTCAAATCATAGACAGTAGGAAGAGTCAGTCTACATGTCCTTAAGTCGGCATTGTGCCTTTTGTATTTAATTCCGATGCAATTTTGTGTTTCATCGTCAATAGGAAGGTCAGAGGGATACAGTAAACATGAAGTGAAGCATCGGAATCTATAACTAGTGTCACAGGAATGGTTCAAAACATAGACAGTAAGAAGAGTCAGTCTTCTTGTACTTAAGTCGGCATTGTGCCTTTTTCAATTTAATTCCGATGTAATTACTGTGTTGCTTCGTCAATAAGAAGGTCAGAGGGATACCGTAAACCTGATGTGAAGCATCGGAATCTCTAACTAGTGTCACAGTAATGGTTCAAAACATAGTCAGTAAGAAGAGTCAGTCTTCTTGTACTTAAGTCGGCATTGTGCCTTTTCTATTTAATTCCGATGCAATTTCTGTGTTTCATCGTCAATAAAAAGGTCCAAGGGATACAGTAAACCTGAAGTGAAGCATCGGAATCTATATCTAGTGTCACAGGAATGGTTCAAAGCATAGACACTAAGAAGAGTCAGTCTGCTTGTACTTATGTCGGCATTGTGCTTTTCTATTTATTTCCGATGCCATTTTTGTGTTTCATCGTCAATAAGAAGGTCCAAGGGATACAGTCAACCTGAAGTGAAGAATCGGAATCTATAACTAGTGTCACAGGAATGGTTCAAAGCATAGACAGTAAGAAAGGTCAGTTTTCTTGTACTTAAGTCGGCATTGTGCCTTTTCTATTTAATTCCGATGCAATTTCAGTGTTTCATCGTCAATAAGAAGATCAGAGGGATACAGAAAACCTGACGTGAAGCATCGGAATCTATAACTAGTGTCACTGGAATGGTTCAAAACATAGACAGTAAGAAGAGTCAGTCATCTTGTACTTAAGTCAGCATTGTGCCTTTTCTATATAATTCCGATGCACTTTCTGTGTTTCATGGTCAATAATATGTTCCAAGGGATACAGTAAACCTGAAATGAAGCATCGGAATCTATACCTAGTGTCACAGGAATGTTTCAAAACATAGACAGTGGGAAGAGTCTGTCTACATGTACTTAAGTCGGCATTGTGCCTTTTGTATTTAAATCCGATGCAATTTTGTGTTTCATCGTCAATAGGAAGGTCAGAGGGATACAGTAAACCTGAAGTGAAGTATCGGAATCTATAACTAGTGTCACAGGAATGGTTCAAGACATAGTCAGTAAGAAGAGTCAGACTTCTTGTACTTAAGTCGGCATTGTGCCATTTGTATTTAATTCCGATACAATTTCTGTGTTTCATCTTCAATAAGAAGGTCCAAGGGATACAGTTAACCTCAAATGAAGCATCGGAATCTATAACTAAGGTCACAGGAATGTTTCAAATCATAGACAGTAGGAAGAGTCAGTCTACATGTCCTTAAGTCGGCATTGTGCCTTTTGTATTTAATTCCGATGCAATTTTGTGTTTCATCGTCAATAGGAAGGTCAGAGGGATACAGTAAACATGAAGTGAAGCATCGGAATCTATAACTAGTGTCACAGGAATGGTTCAAAACATAGACAGTAAGAAGAGTCAGTCTTCTTGTACTTAAGTCGGCATTGTGCCTTTTTCAATTTAATTCCGATGTAATTACTGTGTTGCTTCGTCAATAAGAAGGTCAGAGGGATACCGTAAACCTGATGTGAAGCATCGGAATCTCTAACTAGTGTCACAGTAATGGTTCAAAACATAGTCAGTAAGAAGAGTCAGTCTTCTTGTACTTAAGTCGGCATTGTGCCTTTTCTATTTAATTCCGATGCAATTTCTGTGTTTCATCGTCAATAAAAAGGTCCAAGGGATACAGTAAACCTGAAGTGAAGCATCGGAATCTATATCTAGTGTCACAGGAATGGTTCAAAGCATAGACACTAAGAAGAGTCAGTCTGCTTGTACTTATGTCGGCATTGTGCTTTTCTATTTATTTCCGATGCCATTTTTGTGTTTCATCGTCAATAAGAAGGTCCAAGGGATACAGTCAACCTGAAGTGAAGAATCGGAATCTATAACTAGTGTCACAGGAATGGTTCAAAGCATAGACAGTAAGAAAGGTCAGTTTTCTTGTACTTAAGTCGGCATTGTGCCTTTTCTATTTAATTCCGATGCAATTTCAGTGTTTCATCGTCAATAAGAAGATCAGAGGGATACAGAAAACCTGACGTGAAGCATCGGAATCTATAACTAGTGTCACTGGAATGGTTCAAAACATAGACAGTAAGAAGAGTCAGTCATCTTGTACTTAAGTCAGCATTGTGCCTTTTCTATATAATTCCGATGCACTTTCTGTGTTTCATGGTCAATAATATGTTCCAAGGGATACAGTAAACCTGAAATGAAGCATCGGAATCTATACCTAGTGTCACAGGAATGTTTCAAAACATAGACAGTGGGAAGAGTCTGTCTACATGTACTTAAGTCGGCATTGTGCCTTTTGTATTTAATTCAGATGCAATTTCTGTGTTTCATCGTCAATAAGAAGGTCAGAGGGATACAGAAAACCTGAAGTGAAGCATCGGAATCTATAACTAGTGTCACAGGAGTGGTTCAAAACATAGTCAGTAAGAAGAGTCAGTCCTCTTGTACTTATGTCGGCATTGTGCCTTTTGTATTTCATTCCGATGCAATTTCTGTGTTTCATCGTCAATAAGAACGTCCAAGGGATACAGTAACCTGAAGTGAAGCATCGGAATCTATAACTAGGTTCACAGGAACGGTTCAAAACATAGACAGTAGGAAGAGTCAGTCGTCTTGTACTTAAGTCGGCATTGTGCCCTTTCTATTTAATTCCGATGCAATTTCTGTGTTTCATCGTCAATAAGAAGGTCAGAGGGATACAGAAAACCTGAAGTGTAGCATCGGAATCTATAACTAGTGTCACAGGAATGGTTCAAATCATAGTCATTAAGAGGGGTCAGTCTTCTTGTACTTAAGTCCGCATTGTGCTTTTTCTATTTCAATCCGATGCAATTTCTGTGTTTCATTTTCTATAAGAAGGTCAGAGGGATACAGTACACCTGAAGGGAAGCATCGGATTCTCTAACTAGTGTCACAGGAATGGTTCAAAACATAGTCAGTAAGAAGAGTCAGTCTTCTTGTACTTAAGCCGGCATTGTGCCTTTTAAATTTAATTCCGATGCAATTTCTGTGTTTCATCGTCAATAAGTAGGTCCAAGGGATACTGTAAACCTGATGTGAAGCATCGGAATCTGTAACTAGCGTTACAGGAATGGTTCAAAGCATACCAACTAAGAAGAGTCAGTCAGCGTGTAATGAAGACGGTATTGTGCCTTTTCTATTTTATTCCCATGTGATATCTGTGTTTCATCGTCAATAAGAAGGTCAGAGGGATACAGTGAACCTGAGGTGAAGCATCGGAATCTATAAGTAGTGTCACAGGAATGGTTCAAAACATAGACAGTAGGAAGAGTCAGTCTTCTTGTACTTAAGTCGGCATTGTGCCTTTTGTATTTAATTCCGATGCAATTTCTGTGTTTCATCGTCAATAAGAAGGTCAGAGGGATACAGAAAACCTGAAGTGTAGCATCGGAATCTGTAACTAGTGTCACAGGAATGGTTCAAATCATAGTCAGTAAGAAGAGTCAGTCTTCTTGTACTTAAGTTGGCATTGTACTTTTTCTATTTCATTCCGATGCAATTTCAGTGTTTCATCGTCAATAAGAATGTCAGAGAGATACAGTAAACCTGATGTGAAGCATCGGAATCTGTAACTTGCGACAGAGGAATGTTTCAAAACATAGACAGTAAGAAGAGTCAGTCTTGTTGTACTTAGGTCGGCGTTGTGCCTTTTCTATTTAATTCCGATGCAATTTCTGTGTTTCATCGTCAATAGGAATGTCCAAGGGATATAGTAAACCTGAAATGAAGCATCGGAATCTATATCTACTGTCACAGGAATGGTTCAAAACATAGACAGTAAGGAGAGTCAGTCTTCTTGTACTTAAGTCGGCATTGTGCCATTTGTATTTAATTCCGATGCAACTTCTGTGTTTCAACGTCAATAGGAAGGACAGAGGGATACAATAAACCTGAAGTGAAGCATCGGAATCTATAACTAGTGTCACAGGAATGGTTCAAAACAGACAGTAAGAAGAGTCAGACTTCTTGTACTTAAGTCGGCATTGTGCCTTTTGTATTTAATTCCGATGCAATTTCTGTGTTTCATCGTTTATGAGTAGGTCTGAGGGATACAGTAAACCTGAAGTGTAGCGTCGGAATCTATAACTAGTGTCACAGGAATGGTTCAAAACATAGACAGTAGGAAGAGTCAGTCTTCTTGTACTTAAGTCAGCATTGTGCCTTTTGTATTTAATTCCGATCCAATTACTGTGTTTCATCTTCAATAAGAAGGTCCAAGGGATACAGTCAACCTGAAGTGAAGAATCGGAATCTATAACTAGTGTCACAGGAATGGTTCAAAGCATAGACAGTAAGAAAGGTCAGTTTTCTTGTACTTAAGTCGGCATTGTGCCTTTTCTATTTAATTCCGATGCAATTTCAGTGTTTCATCGTCAATAAGAAGATCAGAGGGATACAGAAAACCTGACGTGAAGCATCGGAATCTATAACTAGTGTCACTGGAATGGTTCAAAACATAGACAGTAAGAAGAGTCAGTCATCTTGTACTTAAGTCAGCATTGTGCCTTTTCTATATAATTCCGATGCACTTTCTGTGTTTCATGGTCAATAATATGTTCCAAGGGATACAGTAAACCTGAAATGAAGCATCGGAATCTATACCTAGTGTCACAGGAATGTTTCAAAACATAGACAGTGGGAAGAGTCTGTCTACATGTACTTAAGTCGGCATTGTGCCTTTTGTATTTAATTCAGATGCAATTTCTGTGTTTCATCGTCAATAAGAAGGTCAGAGGGATACAGAAAACCTGAAGTGAAGCATCGGAATCTATAACTAGTGTCACAGGAGTGGTTCAAAACATAGTCAGTAAGAAGAGTCAGTCCTCTTGTACTTATGTCGGCATTATGCCTTTTGTATTTCATTCCGATGCAATTTCTGTGTTTCATCGTCAATAAGAACGTCCAAGGGATACAGTAACCTGAAGTGAAGCATCGGAATCCATAACTAGGTTCACAGGAACGGTTCAAAACATAGACAGTAGGAAGAGTCAGTCGTCTTGTACTTAAGTCGGCATTGTGCCCTTTCTATTTAATTCCGATGCAATTTCTGTGTTTCATCGTCAATAAGAAGGTCAGAGGGATACAGAAAACCTGAAGTGTAGCATCGGAATCTATAACTAGTGTCACAGGAATGGTTCAAATCATAGTCATTAAGAAGGGTCAGTCTTCTTGTACTTAAGTCCGCATTGTGCTTTTTCTATTTCAATCCGATGCAATTTCTGTGTTTCATTTTCTATAAGAAGGTCAGAGGGATACAGTACACCTGAAGGGAAGCATCGGATTCTCTAACTAGTGTCACAGGAATGGTTCAAAACATAGTCAGTAAGAAGAGTCAGTCTTCTTGTACTTAAGTCGGCATTGTGCCTTTTAAATTTAATTCCGATGCAATTTCTGTGTTTCATCGTCAATAAGTAGGTCCAAGGGATACTGTAAACCTGATGTGAAGCATCGGAATCTGTAACTAGCGTTACAGGAATGGTTCAAAGCATACCAACTAAGAAGAGTCAGTCAGCGTGTAATGAAGACGGTATTGTGCCTTTTCTATTTTATTCCCATGTGATATCTGTGTTTCATCGTCAATAAGAAGGTCAGAGGGATACAGTGAACCTGAGGTGAAGCATCGGAATCTATAAGTAGTGTCACAGGAATGGTTCAAAACATAGACAGTAGGAAGAGTCAGTCTTCTTGTACTTAAGTCGGCATTGTGCCTTTTGTATTTAATTCCGATGCAATTTCTGTGTTTCATCGTAAAAAAGAACGTCAGAGGGATACAGTAAACCTGAAGTGAAGCATCGGAATCTATAACTAGTGTCACAGGAATGGTTCAAATCATAACGGTAGGAAAAGTCAGTCTTCTTGTACTTAAGTCGTCATTGTGCTTTTTCTATTCCATTCCGATGCAATATCAGTGTTTCATCGTCAATAAGAATGTCAGAGAGATACAGTAAACCTGAAGTGAGGCATCGGAACCTGTAACTTGCGTCAGAGGAATGGTTCAAAACATAGACAGTAAGAAGAGACAGTCTTCTTGCACTTAAGTCAGCATTGTGCCTTTTCTATTTAATTCCGATGCCATTTCTGTGTTTCATCGTCAATAAGAAGGTCCAAGGGATACAGTAAACCTGAAGTAAAGCATCGGAATCTATATCTAGTGTCACAGGAATGGTTCAAAGCAGACAGTAAGAAGAGTCAGACTTCTTGTACTTAAGTCGGCATTGTGCCTTTTGTATTTAATTCCGATGCAATTTCTGTGTTTCATCGTTTATGAGTAGGTCTGAGGGATACAGTAAACCTGAAGTGTAGCGTCGGAATCTATAACTAGTGTCACAGGAATGGTTCAAAACATAGACGGTAGGAAGAGTCAGTCTTCTTGTACTTAAGTCAGCATTGTGCCTTTTGTATTTAATTCCGATCCAATTACTGTGTTTCATCTTCAATAAGAAGGTCCAAGGGATACAGTCAACCTGAAGTGAAGAATCGGAATCTATAACTAGTGTCACAGGAATGGTTCAAAGCATAGACAGTAAGAAAGGTCAGTTTTCTTGTACTTAAGTCGGCATTGTGCCTTTTCTATTTAATTCCGATGCAATTTCAGTGTTTCATCGTCAATAAGAAGATCAGAGGGATACAGAAAACCTGACGTGAAGCATCGGAATCTATAACTAGTGTCACTGGAATGGTTCAAAACATAGACAGTAAGAAGAGTCAGTCATCTTGTACTTAAGTCAGCATTGTGCCTTTTCTATATAATTCCGATGCACTTTCTGTGTTTCATGGTCAATAATATGTTCCAAGGGATACAGTAAACCTGAAATGAAGCATCGGAATCTATACCTAGTGTCACAGGAATGTTTCAAAACATAGACAGTGGGAAGAGTCTGTCTACATGTACTTAAGTCGGCATTGTGCCTTTTGTATTTAATTCAGATGCAATGTCTGTGTTTCATCGTCAATAAGAAGGTCAGAGGGATACAGAAAACCTGAAGTGAAGCATCGGAATCTATAACTAGTGTCACAGGAGTGGTTCAAAACATAGTCAGTAAGAAGAGTCAGTCCTCTTGTACTTATGTCGGCATTGTGCCTTTTGTATTTCATTCCGATGCAATTTCTGTGTTTCATCGTCAATAAGAACGTCCAAGGGATACAGTAACCTGAAGTGAAGCATCGGAATCTATAACTAGGTTCACAGGAACGGTTCAAAACATAGACAGTAGGAAGAGTCAGTCGTCTTGTACTTAAGTCGGCATTGTGCCCTTTCTATTTAATTCCGATGCAATTTCTGTGTTTCATCGTCAATAAGAAGGTCAGAGGGATACAGAAAACCTGAAGTGTAGCATCGGAATCTATAACTAGTGTCACAGGAATGGTTCAAATCATAGTCATTAAGAAGGGTCAGTCTTCTTGTACTTAAGTCCGCATTGTGCTTTTTCTATTTCAATCCGATGCAATTTCTGTGTTTCATTTTCTATAAGAAGGTCAGAGGGATACAGTACACCTGAAGGGAAGCATCGGATTCTCTAACTAGTGTCACAGGAATGGTTCAAAACATAGTCAGTAAGAAGAGTCAGTCTTCTTGTACTTAAGTCGGCATTGTGCCTTTTAAATTTAATTCCGATGCAATTTCTGTGTTTCATCGTCAATAAGTAGGTCCAAGGGATACTGTAAACCTGATGTGAAGCATCGGAATCTGTAACTAGCGTTACAGGAATGGTTCAAAGCATACCAACTAAGAAGAGTCAGTCAGCGTGTAATGAAGACGGTATTGTGCCTTTTCTATTTTATTCCCATGTGATATCTGTGTTTCATCGTCAATAAGAAGGTCAGAGGGATACAGAAAACCTGAAGTGTAGCATCGGAATCTATAACTAGTGTCACAGGAATGGTTCAAATCATAGTCAGTAAGAAGAGTCAGTCTTCTTGTACTTAGGTTGGCATTGTACTTTTTCTATTTCATTCCGATGCAATTTCAGTGTTTCATCGTCAATAAGAATGTCAGAGAGATACAGTAAACCTGATGTGAAGCATCGGAATCTGTAACTTGCGACAGAGGAATGTTTCAAAACATAGACAGTAAGAAGAGTCAGTCTTCTTGTACTTAGGTCGGCGTTGTGCCTTTTCTATTTAATTCCGATGCAATTTCTGTGTTTCATCGTCAATAGGAATGTCCAAGGGATATAGTAAACCTGAAATGAAGCATCGGAATCTATATCTACTGTCACAGGAATGGTTCAAAACATAGACAGTAAGGAGAGTCAGTCTTGTTGTACTTAAGTCGGCATTGTGCCATTTGTATTTAATTCCGATGCAACTTCTGTGTTTCAACGTCAATAGGAAGGACAGAGGGATACAATAAACCTGAAGTGAAGCATCGGAATCTATAACTAGTGTCACAGGAATGGTTCAAAACAGACAGTAAGAAGAGTCAGACTTCTTGTACTTAAGTCGGCATTGTGCCTTTTGTATTTAATTCCGATGCAATTTCTGTGTTTCATCGTTTATGAGTAGGTCTGAGGGATACAGTAAACCTGAAGTGTAGCGTCGGAATCTATAACTAGTGTCACAGGAATGGTTCAAAACATAGACAGTAGGAAGAGTCAGTCTTCTTGTACTTAAGTCAGCATTGTGCCTTTTGTATTTAATTCCGATCCAATTACTGTGTTTCATCTTCAATAAGAAGGTCCAAGGGATACAGTCAACCTGAAGTGAAGAATCGGAATCTATAACTAGTGTCACAGGAATGGTTCAAAGCATAGACAGTAAGAAAGGTCAGTTTTCTTGTACTTAAGTCGGCATTGTGCCTTTTCTATTTAATTCCGATGCAATTTCAGTGTTTCATCGTCAATAAGAAGATCAGAGGGATACAGAAAACCTGACGTGAAGCATCGGAATCTATAACTAGTGTCACTGGAATGGTTCAAAACATAGACAGTAAGAAGAGTCAGTCATCTTGTACTTAAGTCAGCATTGTGCCTTTTCTATATAATTCCGATGCACTTTCTGTGTTTCATGGTCAATAATATGTTCCAAGGGATACAGTAAACCTGAAATGAAGCATCGGAATCTATACCTAGTGTCACAGGAATGTTTCAAAACATAGACAGTGGGAAGAGTCTGTCTACATGTACTTAAGTCGGCATTGTGCCTTTTGTATTTAATTCAGATGCAATTTCTGTGTTTCATCGTCAATAAGAAGGTCAGAGGGATACAGAAAACCTGAAGTGAAGCATCGGAATCTATAACTAGTGTCACAGGAGTGGTTCAAAACATAGTCAGTAAGAAGAGTCAGTCCTCTTGTACTTATGTCGGCATTGTGCCTTTTGTATTTCATTCCGATGCAATTTCTGTGTTTCATCGTCAATAAGAACGTCCAAGGGATACAGTAACCTGAAGTGAAGCATCGGAATCTATAACTAGGTTCAAAGGAACGGTTCAAAACATAGACAGTAGGAAGAGTCAGTCGTCTTGTACTTAAGTCGGCATTGTGCCCTTTCTATTTAATTCCGATGCAATTTCTGTGTTTCATCGTCAATAAGAAGGTCAGAGGGATACAGAAAACCTGAAGTGTAGCATCGGAATCTATAACTAGTGTCACAGGAATGGTTCAAATCATAGTCATTAAGAAGGGTCAGTCTTCTTGTACTTAAGTCCGCATTGTGCTTTTTCTA